>NC_091621.1:0-625000 GCF_027580195.1 Bos mutus | reverse complement strand
TGTGTGTACTTTGGACAAAGCAGTTAATGTAGCACACTTAGGTTATTTTGGTCTTTTCTCCTTCCTTCCCTCTTTCCCACCTTCCTTGTCACTCCACTCCCACTCTCCATTTAGAGGAAGAACAGGAAACTTGGAACTGGAAGTCTTTTGTTCAAGTTCTGTTTCTGACACTTAGTAGCTACATGAACTGGGCACTTAATTTTCCTGAACATATGGGAACTACGTTTTCCTCATTTTGAAAATGGGGTTGAAGAACATTACAGGACTGTTGTAGCGATACAATGGAACCACGTGTGTGCCTCTCCTGGTACCTGGAGCAGCGTGCATGCACGGAAGTGTCGGTTGCACTCTCCTTTCTCATGCATTGATCACAGAGTAACCAGAAATGTTAAAATAGAAAGAAAGGAGAGGCCCCTAGAGTCCCACTGGCTCTGTTGGTTGTGCGTGCTAAGTTGCTGCAGTTGTGTCCGACTCAGAACACGGGAGTGGGTTGCCATGCCCTCCTCCAGGCCGCCTTGGTTGCCCTCCGTCAATTTCCCACATCTCCCTCCAGTCCTAATTCACATGCAGACATCATTTTCATGCAAGTTTGATTGTACTGTAGATGCAATCTGGGGTCCCAGCCCTTTTCCTAGCATCATATCACTTGAGATGTTCAAAGAGTCTTTGATAAGCCTCTGTGATAAAGAATGTCAGTGAAAAAAAGTCATGAGAAACGGGAAATTGGCTGGGAGACAGAGCCTGAGTGAGATATATGGGCCTTTTTGGGGCTAAAGAAGCACACAGAGGGCCCCTAGGGTAGTTGTGATGGAAATGGCTGTGAACCAGCCACTGGAACCTCACTGAACCTCAGTTTCCCCATCTATGAAATGGGACCATTGAGTTAGCTGAACCCTGAGGCTTCTTGAGGCTCTGAGGTTCTGGGCATCGGTGACCCATGAACTGGCCAGAATATTTTTGGCACACCAGATGCTGTCGGGGATAAGATGGGAAGAGGCATGGACCCTGCCCTCAGGGAGCTTTCAGTCCAATTGGAGCCACAAAGCCAGGATACAAAATCCAAACTCAAGAACTCTAATTCAAGAATTATAAGGAGGAAAAGAATAGAATTCCAACCACAGCAACGCAAAAAGCGACACTGGAAACTACTCTTGTCCCAAGTGCTGGAACAGGACTTCTGCTTCCAGAGGCTCTGAGGAAGTCAAGAGCTGCTCTGGAAGCTGAGATGGGACCTCCCTTGCCTCAGTGTCCCCAGAGGCCAGCACAAAGCCCAGTGAGCCTGCGGTGAAGGAAGCTTGTGTCCCACGTGAGCCCTGCCCGGGCACTGTGAAAAGTTTATGCAGAAAGGTCTGGAAACCTCACTGTGGGAGTTGCAAGAGAAGGGACTGGGCTGCTTTACCTGGAGACAGGAAAGCTCAGGGGACACTGATCACTGCCTTCAAATATTTACAGGACACCATGTGGAAGATGGATTAGATGCGTGCCGGTGGCCTGGGGGCAGGATGGGGGCAGTGGGAGGAAGGAGCATAAGCCTGTGCTCAACTCAGCTCTAGAGGGAGCCCCCACACCCCTGAACTCTGTCTGGGGGTCATCACAGCAGACGTGCACGCTTGCGGTCTACCTATCTTGCACCCCACAGGCTTTGTGTCGACGGATCTGTGTGTTCGTATCTGTTTAATCCTCACAACAGCCCTACCAAGCAGGTGCTGCCATTGTCCTCACTTTACAGCTGAGACATCGAGCTACAGAGGGTAAGGCACCTCCTAGGGGTGGGATTTGAATCCAGGCGATGAACATCCTGGCTGTGGGGCCATGTGAGCAGAGGTGAGAAGGGATGCAAGAGAGCGGGGGTGGGGTGACAATAAACTAGGAATTTGGGAGTAACATATACACACTACTGTGTACGAAGTAAACAACTTGGATGGTAAAAAATCTGAAAAAGAATATGTATGTTTATGTATTATATGAATATGTAAATAAATATTATATATGTAAATATAAAATATGTATTTATATATATATGGAAGTATTAGTCACTCAGTCATGGCTGACTCTTGCAACACTATGGACTGTACCTGCCAGGCTCCTCTGTCCATGGGATTCTTCAGGCAAGAATACTATAGTGGGTTGCCATTGGCTTCTCCAGGGGATCTTCCCAACCCAGACATCAAATCCAGGTCTCCTGTACCACAGGCAGATTCTTTACTGTCTGATCTGAAACTAACCCAACATTATCAATCAACTATACTTCAATTCAGGCTTCCCTGGTGGCTCAGACAGTTAAGAATCTGTCTGCAATGTGGGAGACCTGGGTTCAATCCCTGGGTTGGGAAGATCCCCTGGAGGAGGGCATGGCAACCCACTCCAGTATTCTTGCCTGGAGAATGTCCATGGATAGAGGAGCCTGGCAGGCTGCAGTCCATGGGGTTGCAAAGAATCAGACATGCCTGAGCTACTAAGCAGAGCAGATACTTCAATTTAACAAAAATTAACCAAAAAAAAAAAAAAAAGGGAAGAGAGAGAGCAGGGGAAGGGCTGGGGAGATGGGTCCTGAGGCCCCTGTGGTTCTAGAGGCTCATCAGGGATGGCTCCCTGAAAGAGGTGTCCTCAGGCTGATACTTGCAGATTGGGAAAGCTCAATGGGGAGGAGCAGCAGGGGTGTCTCCAGGCCAGGGAAGGGGTAGGTGTGGAGACCTGGAGGTGGGAACTTGGAGTGAGTGTGATGGTTGGGCAGGGACCAATGGGCCAGGGCTGAAGCTGCTTACGGGAGATGTAAAGCCACAGGCAGAGTTCCTTGTTTGTTTTCTGAGGGCTCTTCCTGTCAGTCAGCCAGCTTACCACAACTGCTTGTTGACTAGCTTCATCCCTCTGTCCTTCCAAACTCCCTGCTGCTCAGTCGCTTCAGCCGTATCCAACTATGTAAGACCCTATAGGTGGCAACCCACCAGGCTCCCCCGTCCCTGGGATTCTCCAAGCAAGAACACTGGAGTGGGTTGCCATTTCCTTCTCCAATGCATGAAAGTGAAAAGTGAAAGTGAAGTCGCTCAGTCGTGTCCGACTCTTAGCGACCCCATGGACTGCAGCCTACCAGGCTCCTCCATCCATGGGATTTTCCAGGCAAGAGTACTGGAGTGGGGTGCCATTGCCTTCTCCATCCAACCTCCCTACGCTATGCTATGCTAAGTCGCTTCAGTCATGTCCGATTCTGTGCAACCCCATAGACGGCAGCCCGTGAGGCTCCGTCGTCCCTGGGATTCTCCAGGCAAGAACACTGGAGTGGGTTGCCATTTCCTTCCCCAATGCATGAAAAGAGAAAAGTGAAAGTGAAGTCGCTCAGTCGTGTCCGACTCTTAGCGACCCCATGGACTGCAGCCTACCAGGCTCCTCCGTCCATGGGATTTTCCAGGCAAGAGTACTGGAGTGGGGTGCCTTTGCCTTCTCCTCCTGTCCAATCCCTCTACAATCTGATGGAATCCAAATCTCATCAAGCTGCTCCTGCTCAGAAACACTCCATGGCTCCCCATTGCCCGAGTACAAAGTTCTGGCTCCTCCTTTTGGTGTTGTTTCAAGGCCTTCCTGTCCCACCCTCTTCAGCCCCATCTACCACGTGTCTTATGCTCCAGCTCCAGCAGACAGCTCACCATCCCCTAACATGTCTCATGATTTTGAGACCCACAGTGCCTTTGCTCTTGTGCTGGCTACTGTGTCTGCCCCTCCAGAGCCGCCTTGCCCTTCTCTCCCTGCTTTCTGTCCTGGGAGGCTGACCTACAGAGCCAGTATAGAGGTTTCCAGTGGCTGCTGTAACAAGTGACCAAACACAGTAGTAAAGCAGACAAATTTATTCTCTTACAGTTACGGAGATCAGAAGACCTCAATTAGGCTCACAGAGCTAAAGCCAAGGTGTCAGCAGGGCTGGTTTCTCCTGTAGACTCTAGGAGAACCCGTGTCCTTGCCTCTTCTGGCTTTTGGAGGCTGCCTGCTTTCCTTGGTTCGTGGCCCCCTTTCTCCATCTTCACAGCCAGCAGTGGAGTCTCCTCAAGCCTCTTTATCTCTTTCTGCCTCTCAGGCTCCATCATCATATGTCCTTTCTCTGATTCTGACCTTCCTGCCTTCCTCTTTAAGCACCCAGGTGCCGCTAGTGGTAAAGAACCCACCTGCCAATGCAGGAGAGACTTAAGAGACGGGGGTTCAATCCTTGGGTCGGGAAGATCCCCTGGAGGAGGGAATGGCAACCCACTCCAGTATCCTTCCCTGGAGAATCCCATGGACAGAGGAGCCTGGTGGGCTATAGACCATGGGGTCGCAAAGAGTCGGACATGACTGAAGCGGCTTAGCATGCAAGCACAGCCTGGATGATTCAGGATAATCTCACCTCAAGGCCCTTGACTGAATCCTGTCTGCCAAGCTTCTTTGCCCTGTAAGATTCCAGGGGTGCCTCTGTGGACGCCCTGGGGGAGCATGACTCCGCCTACCATGGATGCACCAGCAGGCTCCATCCTTTGTCTCCCTGTTGGGTTTGACCAGCGTGTATCAGGGACACTGGAGGTGGATGTGGGGAGCGGTGAGCTTGGGGACCCTATTCTGGGCGCCCTCCCATGGGGCTGCTATGTCGGCTGCACCCCTGCAGAGGCTGCACCTCCCAGCCTGGCCCAGCAGAGCTCTCCCCTCCTCTTGCTAGTCATGGATGTGGGTTTTTGCTCTCAGGGCCCTGGCCCTTGTCAACCTTGCCCCCACCTTCACAGGTCACCCTGGTTAAAGTTTCCCTGGTGGCCTGTGCGGGCCTGCCACGGGGTATGGCAAGTGCAGCTCCTGGGATGCAGATGGGGCTTTCCCGATAGCTCAGCTGGTAAAGAATCTGCCTGCAATACAGGAGACCCCAGTTTGATTCCTGGGTTGGGAAGATTGGCTGGAGAAGGGATAGGTGCAGATTTAAGGAAGATCCTGCTCTCAGGGCAGTGTCAGCTCCTCACCCTTTCACCCCAGCCCAGCCTTATGCTTGTATCACTTTTATGTCCAGACCCTGCTCTTCCTTCAGCCTGACGTCCCTCTCCTGGCTGCCTGTTCCGGGGAGGACACCACCTTCTCCTGGGTAATGGCTCCTCCCCTTCCAGTCCTGTGGCTGCCAGCACAGCGATGGTCCAGAGGGGATGTCCCCTGTCCACTCAGAAGGCCAAGTCCTCACTGCCCCTCCCTGGATGGTGAACTCAAGGGCAGCTGCCGCTCCTTCTTCAGGCCCGTGTCCTCGAGCCCAGTGCAGGCACTTGGGGGAGAAGAGCAGACTGTAGACACAGAGGTGAAGGAGCCAGGGCACCCAGGTTGAGATCCCTGCTCTGTGTTACTAAGTCTATGATCTTGGGCTAGTTACTGGACCTCTCCATGCCTCAGTTTCCACATCTGTAAAGTGGGAGCAGAGATGCCTCATAGGATTGCTTTGATGATGAAATGAGACGATGCTGTAAAAGAATAGCCTGGTGCCTGGTACACAGTGAAGGCTCAATCCGTGTCAGCATCAGTGCTGTGGTCATTGCTAGGGACTCAGGCACTGTGGGCTGGCTTTAATAAAACTGGGAGGCAGGAGAGAAAGGAGAGATTTAGATAGATAGAGGGGGGAGGGGATTGGAAAGGGCTTTATGAGTGGGAGAGGAGGCAGAGACGGGGCATGAAGCTGGGGAGTGAAGGCTGCAGGTGGCAGGAGAGGGGAGGCGGAGAGAGCCAGGGCATCAGTCAAGGTGCGCCTGGCTCCGGTGAGAACTGCTCCGTCACGAGGTGACACGTGCCAGCCAGCTGCTCTCAAAATAGCGGTTCCTGCTGGGGCTGGTGCTGGGGGAGGGGGAGGGCTGAAAACCTTCTCTGGACACATCCTGGGGCCCTGGGCTCTTCTGTCTTCCTGAGCCTGGCAGGGTGCCACAGTGACCTGTGTCTTGAGTGGCTGGGACGGGGGCTTGGGAGTCCCTTCTGCAGGGTCTGTGTGTATGTGTTTGTGTGTGTATGTGGGCTGGGATGGGGAGAGGGCCTGCCTGGCTTAGGCACGGGAGGTATGCCGAGGACAGGCAGGGAATGGCCATAATAATAATGATAATCCCCATGGTGATCCCTTTCATGGCCACCATCCAGAATGAGGCAGGCACAGCAAAGTTGCCCAGCCACATTCATTTCCCTTCCTCCTTTTGAAAGAAGGCCAGGTGTGTTTGGGGCTGTGAACACACCCACTTCCCAGACTCCTTTGCAGCTAGGTTGATCATGTGACCATGTGACCTGCCTCTGGCCAGCGAGATGCAAATGGGAGTCAGCTAGGAGAGCCCTGGGAAAGCTAGTGTTCTCCTGTTTGGTCCTTACCTCTTGGGTCTGTGCGTCTCTGTGCTGATGTCCTTCCCTCCTGCCACAGATGGGTCTTTTCCAACTGGTAGAGGAAGACAAGGCAGGAGAGAGCCCCGGCCATTTGGAAAACAGTATCTGGGCTGTCATAGGAAGAAGAGAGACGCTGGGCTACACTGCTCTGGGTTTGCCCCCAGCTCTGCCATGCCCTCTCTGACCTTCCTGACCCTCAGACGTGTCACCTGGGAAATGGGGATAAGAGTGTCTTGCAGTCCTAGTGGCCCTTCTGGGCCATAAAGGAAAATGTAATGCGGTGTTAGATGTATTTGACTGCATTTTGGCAATGTTTTTGGCATTTAGCCCTTGAATTCAGTTCAGCAGACGCTCTTAGAGATCCCTGACACTTGGAAACCTGGAGCAGACACACAGGCGTGGTTCTGCATCGCATTGTGTTGCCATGTCTTGACCTGCGCCTGTCATCAGCTCCAGGCCCTGGGTTCTTCCAGGCCAGCGATGGTGAGTCTGGTTTACCTCTGTGTGCCCATTGCCTGGCTGGGAGCCTTGCAAATACCAGGCGTTTCCTAGATATTCACTGAATGGACAAATTCATATGTTTCGTTAGCAAACATCTCACTGTGGCTTTTTGTGCCCAACTCTGTACTAAGCACTGGAACAAATAAAACCAAGAACACACCAGGGGTGACTGAAGGATAAAGGCCAGTGTGCTCTCCTTTGGCGGGCAGATCTGCTTTAACAGGACACAGCAGTGTCTGGAGCAAGGACAGAGCCTTGCTTTGGGAATGCTAGGCTTTTCTGGGGAAGAAGTAGGCCACTGTGACCAGTTCTTGGCTGGAACATTCCAGCACTTGGATCCCCACTAAGAAAGTCAGGTATCCAGGTGTGGGACCCAAAGAAGCCCTCTCTCCTCCCCCTGGTGCTGGCTCTGATAGCACCTATGGTAAGACCTTGTCCAGCCATCACTGCATCTCCAGCGCCCAGAATTGCCAGGTATCCTGCTGAGTCAGTGAATGAGTGAGTTTGGTGTGTGTGCTCAGTCACTTCAGTCATGGACTGTAGGCTCCTCTGTCCATGGAATTTTCCAGGCAAGAATACCGAAGTGGGTTCCTATGCCCTTCTCCAGGAAATCTTCCCATCCAGAGATTGAACCCACATCTCTTATGTCTCCTGCATTGGCAGGTGGGTTCTTTACCACTAGCTAGACCTGGGAAGCCCCAAGTGAGTCAAGGGATAGCTCAAAGTCTGCAGGCAAGGCTGACAGAAACCACCAGCAAAATCTCACCGTGGAGTAGTGAAGTGTGTGCAGAGTAGTGTCCTGGGTGCCTCGTGGACTGAGAGGCTGCCAGTCTTATGGAGGAGTAATCGAGGAACTGGAAGTTTCCCTGGACTCCATCCATAGAATCATGCAGACTGTCTTCTCATGTCCGAGCCTGAGCAGCTCTTCCTCATGATGAAACCGCACGCTCTCACCTTCTTCATCCTTCTCTCGCCTCTGTTCTCTGAGCATCTCATCACCCAAATCCCTTCTGAGGGTCTTTTATGAGGGTGAGATTTATTCTGAAGATTCCTGTCCCCTCCCCCAACCTGCTGCCCAGACGTCCCTGGTGGGTCACACAGCATCCCCCTCGCCTCCACCTCCGGGGAACGATCTCCACTTGACTCATGTACAGAACAAGCTTATGAGTGGCAGTTAGACCCGGGTCCCAGGCCAGCTCTAGTCCCTCCTGTGTGCTGGGAAAAGTCAGTGAATTTGAGTTTCCTCATCTTTCGTGGGGAAGACGGCAGAGTCCTGCAAACATGGGGATGTGTAGGAAAGTGCTTTGAAAGCTGCAAAGAAGGAAACAGATGGGAGTGTTACTATCTACGCTTCCTCCTCACCAGCTTGGGGGTTCCCCACCCAGATGAGGTTTTGGGGACCTGCACAGGGATCCCCTTCTCCCCATGGTGCCTGAGATTCCATCAATGTGGGGTTTTCTCTGCTTTGTCTCTAATCCTGGGATTAAGGGTATGAGTGGTCTATACGTGGGTCAGTAGTGCTTTCTATGGGGGCAGCAGGGAAAGAGGAAGAGGGAGGGGAAAGCTGCTTCGTGGACTGTGAAGCCCCAGCCTCTCCATACTGCCTCCTCCAGGCCACCAGAGATCAGAGGGCCACTAGAGCGTGGCGTTTGTCCCCAGTAAGCGATCCAGGGCCGTGACCCCGCAGATGGAATTAAACCACTAAAAGAAACCCACGCTCTCCCTGGTTTCCCTCTGGTAGTGAACCATCCTCTCCTCCCCATGTGCTGAGGGTGAATTTCTCAATCCCCATCAAAGTCAGCAGTGTCTCAGGTCAGCTGATGTTTGCTCTGAACCGTGAGATGAGCTCAGGGTGTGGTGGGGGAGGTTAGACTCAGCTTTGTGCTTATGCTTCTCTGCGCTTTCCCAAGCCCGACACCTCTGTCCACGTTGGGGCCGTGATGAGAGCTTCCTCCCCAGCCCCTCTGCAGGGTACCGCCCTCCATATCTGTCTCCTCTAGCAGCAGTCACTCAGCCTTCTGCCCCGTGTGTACACTCATGCCTTTCCTCTGTTTCAGGCCTGTCTAGACACCACATTCATTAACTCTCTCAACATGTATCATAAGTTCTCCCATGCATCAGACCCTGTGCTAGGCACTGACGACATAGTAGTGGTCTAGTACAAGACAAGGCAGCGGCGACTCTGTTGTTGCTCATTTGCTAAGTTGTGTCTGAGTCTTTGCGATCCCGTGGACTGCAGCAAGCCAGGCTCCTCTGTCGTTCTCTATCTCCCGAAGTTTGCTCAAATTCTTGTCTATTAAGTCAGTGATGCTGTCCAGCCATCTCATCCTCTGCTGCCCTTTTCTCCTCCTGCCTTCAATCTTTCCCAGCATCAGAGTCTTTTCCAATGAGTTGGCTCTTCTCATCAGGTGGCCAAAGGATTGGAGCTTCAGCTTCAACATCAGTCCGTCCAATGAATTCTGTGTGTTGTGCTTAGTTGCTCAGTCGTTTCAGACTCCTTGTAACCCCATGGAGTGTAGCCCACCAGGCTCCTCTGTCCATGGGGATTCTCCAGGCAAGAATACTGGAGTGGGTTGCCATGCCCTCCTCCAGGGGATCTTCCCAACCCAGGGTTAGAGCCCAGGTCTCCCACATTACAGGCAGATTCTTTACCATCTAAGCCACCAGAGAAGCCTAAGAATACTGGAGTGGGTGGCTTATCCCTTCTTCAGTGGATCTTCCCGACCCAGGAATCAAACCGGGGTCTCCTGCATTGCAGGCGAATTCTTTTCCAGCTGAGCTACCAGGGAATATTCAGGGTTGATTTCCTCTAGGATTGACTGGTTTGGTTTCTTTGCAGTCCAAGGGACTCTCAAGATCTTCTCCAGCATCACAGTTCAAAAGCATCAATTCTTCTGGAGCTCAGATGGGTAGAATAATGATAGAAGGCTAAGGGCTGTGTATCAGTCACTTATTCTCACAAATTTGTGGATCCACTGGGCTCAGTGGATCTCTCTGGGCTCCATGGGACTTGGCTTCAGGCCTCAGTGGCCTTCCATCCCTGGACTGCCTAGGACACATTTGTCCCTTGGGGTTGGCAGAAGGGCGAGGGGGCAGGGAGCAACCTGAAGGCCTCTTAAGGCTCAGAACTGGGACACTTCTGCCCACATTCCACTGGCCAAAGCAGGTTTCATGGTCAAGTCCATCATCAGTGTGCTGGGAGAAGAAACCCTGTCTCTTGGGAGTTGCAGGGAGACTCTGCAAAGCCATAGCACATGTGGTGTGGACGCAGGGAGAAGAACCTGCCACAGGCTCTGCAGGAGGCAGAAAGGGAGTGGAAATGGATAATCTCTGAGGCTGCCTCTTCTAATGTTGGCAGCTCAGAGCAGCCTAGGCCTATGCCTAGACCTGGAGGAGGAGGAGAGCCTGTGCAGAGACGGGGAAATGCATTCCCAGTGGAGGGAACCCCAAGCACCAAAAGCCAGGAGTGAGGATGAGCTGCTGGGTCCTTGTCACTGACAGGAGGCAGGTGGGACAGGCACGACCTCTCTTTCATCCTCTAGCCTCCTCTGCCCGCCATCAAGACCTGCACACTCTGTTCCAAGCTGAGCACCCACCCTGGGCCTCTGGGGGCCTCCTTGGCCCTCTCTGCCCTGGTCACACTGAAGTAGGCAGTTGCCCCAGCTGTCCTATCTAGGCCTGTGGCTGGGCTGTGTCTTCTGCCTGGAACATCCATCCTCCTCCCCTGGAGAAATGCTACTATCCTAAGATTAAACTTAGAGGTCACTCCTGTAAGGAGGCCCTCCCCGATGCCCTCTCGGGAAGGAGTGAGTGAGGTTTGCCTTCCAAGGGTTTCCACAGCACGTGGCCCGTCTCCAGCATACTCCCTAAAGACGGCTTGGAGAATCCTGTGCCAGCGCAGGACTTGGTGAGAAGGGGTGTTCTTAAACATTTGTGGAGTGAATAAATGAGGAATATGTTCATCCATCTCTCAGTCCTACACCTGTGGTTAAAATGGGCTCAGACCCAAAACCCAAACTGGTGTATTTCTGTTCTTTAGAACACACCTCCATTGTTGCATCTGGTTCTTTTTTCAACTCAACAAATATTTACTGAGCACCAACTGTGTGTCTACGTGTCTGGCACAGACCCTTGGGACTCAGAGGTGAACAAGACAAAGCTCGGCCCTCATGGAACCGCCTACAGATGGTCAGCTAGACGCACGAAGCAATGTTGGGTGGAGTTAAGATATTATGAAGAAAAATAAACAGAGTGATGGGAGAGGGGGAGAAGGAATGTCAATTTCTAATATTTGTTATTTTAAAAACTTTAATTTTGTTCCAGCTGCACAGCACTGCTCGCAGGATCTTAGTTCCCTGACCATGGATTGAACCTTGGCCACAGCCATAAAAGCACAAAATCCTAGCCCCTGGACAGCCAGAGAATTCCCTTTAAAAACTTTTATGATGGGGAGCTTCTCTGGTGACTCAGTGGTAAAGAATCCTGCCAATGCAAGGGACAGGGATTTGATCCCTGGTCTGGGATGATCCCACATGCCTTGGAGCAACTAAGCCCGTGGGTCACTACTATTGACCAGCTCTCTAGAACATGGGAGCTGCAGCTACTGAAGCCCATGTGCCTAGAGCCCCTGCTCCACAATGTGAGAAACCACTGCAATGAGAAGCCTGCCTACCGCAAGAAGAGCGTTGCCCCTGCCCACGTGCAGCAACGAAGACCTAGTGCAGCCGTAAATAAATGAATAAAACCTTTTATGATGGGAAATGTCAAGCATATAGAAAGTTACAGAGAATGGATCAATGACTGGCCCCCCTCCCCCAAGGTACCCATCACCCAGCATGGCTGTCTTGCCTCCCTTGTCTGGCACTCCATCCTCTGCCCCCCAAAACTGATTATTTTTGGCAAAGGAGGTGCCTATTTCAGATGAGATGATCAGAGGAAGCCTCTCAGAGGAGGGACGTGTAATCTTGCATGGAATGTAAGCGTCATTGGGAGAGGAGTGTTCTGAGCGGGAAGAAGAGCAGGGGCCAAGTTCCTGGGGAGGAAGGAGGCCTGCAGGGTTTGGGGAAGAAGGAGGAACTGGTGGATGGAGGTGTCAATGAAGGTCTGAGTCCTCCGGCTGCCCCCTCTGTGTGTGGGGGGAACAGAAGGCGGACTGTGACAGAAGTGGACCCTCTGTGGGCTGCAGAGGCCCTGAGGGGGAGGCAAAGCCAGGTTTCAATCTCAGATCTGCGCATCCTTTGGTCACTGTGACCCTGATGCTGGGGAAGATTGAGGACAGGAGGAGAAGGGGACGACAGAGGATGAGATAGTTGGATGGCATCATTGACTCCATGGACATGAGTTTGAGGAAAATCCAAGAGATAGTGAAGGACAGGGAAGCCTGGCATGCTGCAGTCCAGGGGGTCACGAAGAGTTGGACATGACCTAGTGACTGAACAAAAACAGCCACAACCTTGGATGCATCACTTCCTATGTCTGAACCATGGCCTCCCGCTCTGGAAGGAGGAGTCCCAGCTCTCCACCTCCCCAGCTCACTTGCTTCCTTCCCCTCTCCCCACATCCGGGGGGACATCTGGTGTTGACAATTTCACTGAAGGAGCAGGAATTGGGGCTGTCCTGTCCCAGCTGCCTGCCTGGCCTCCAGCCTGTGTCTACCCCGATGTGGGTGCAGGAACTCGTTGGGCCCCATCCAGGCCTCTCTCCCCATCTCTCGCTCTGACCAGAAGCCAGGCCCAGGTCCCAGCAAAGCCAGGCTTGTGGGAGTTGGGAGTGGGGCAGAAATGATGGGTTGATGTCAGTTTCTCTCCTGTCCCCCTGTCCAGGGGTGACTTCTGGGCTAGACAGGCCCACTCTGGTCCCGAGGTCAGGGTGTTGGGCCGAGTGGGCCTGGGAAGGAGCTGTGTGATCCTAGGTGAGCCTCCTCACTTTGCTTTGATTGACTTTTCACATCCACAGAGTCAGGATGATGAAATCTGCCTCCCAGGCCTGTTGTGAGAATTAAATGAGGGATTTTGGAAGGAGCACGACCCACGGATGAATTCCTGATCAACTTGCTTGCTTTCAGGGTGACCTTATTCCACCTCTCTGGGCCTCAGTTTCCTAAACTGCAAAATAGGGGGAAAGAAGGCTGCCTGGCAGGGTTGTTGGGATTAAGCAGGGGCCAGGAGGCCCTCCTGGGATGTCACACTCCTCTCTCCCCCGCATCCTTCCTTCGCGTCCTTCTGGGACCGAGCTCAGGGGAGGAAGGAAGGGACCCTGTTCTCTCCCTCTGAGGGGGTGGTGACAAAGCCAGCCTTGTTCTCTGACTTGGCTGAGTCCCAGCTGCCCAGTTGCCCCCCTCCCCCGGGATCAGCCCTCCCCGCCACTGGAGGGCCACGGGAGCCACAGTTGTTGCCCACACACTCCTCAGGTGCAGAAGACCTGTCTCCGTGCCTTGCTATGGGCTCTCAAGTGTTTTCTGCTTCCAGCATCTTCAGAAGCAAGTCTGAGTCTTATACTTCACTTAAAAGAGGAGAAAGGCAGGAGTCTAAATGAAAATCCAGATCTGTTGGACTCCAAAGCCAGGCTCCTTCTGGTTTTGCTTTTCTATGTGTGCTGTGTGTGTGTGGGGGGGCGGGGCGGGGCTCTGCCTGCTCCTCTATCTACCCAGCCTGAAGGCAAAAAAGGGCCAGAAAACAACAGATGCTCAATGGCGAGGGGTGAGTGTGCGAGGGAGAGAATGAATGAATGACTTACAGGCGAAGCAGTGAATGAATGAGTGCATCTGCAGAGGTCCATTGTCTTCTTTTTCCAGAACCCCCCCTCCCCATCATGTTCTACCCCAAACATGTTTACCACAGCCTACCATGGTCCCAGGCCCCTCTTTTGCCCACCATGCAGCCATCTAGGGGCTCCCAATAGACAGATCCTCACCTCACCTGCAGCCCACTTGCGTCCTCAGGATGCTCTAAGGAGGTTGCCTGGGCAACCATAAGTTTCCAATTGGAGCAAAAACTACCTGCCACGATTTGTGATGGAAAATGACAGGGGAAGAACCAGCTGAGAAGGTTGCCATGGCAACTGGAATATTTAAGTCGAACGCCTGGGTCTCAGTGTGGGGAGATTACCACCCTTAGCAAGTCAAACAGACTGGGCCCCCTTGCCAGACAGTTCTGCCAATGCTTTGTTGTGCGTTTGTGGGGAGGGAAACTGCCAGGCCTGCCTCGAAGGGCCAAGACTCTTGCTCTCCTGTCTCTGGTTTCCTCCGACAGGCAATAAGCCCCAGGCGGCTTCACACAGGACAGCTTCCAAGTGGACGGAGCTCGTGGAGCAGGGCTATTGTATCCTCCATCGCCTCTGTATTGGGTTGCACTTTTGGCCACCATCGTACTGCCCCCCTCCTCTGTTAACTAGCTTGTCCTTTGTCCCCCGGCAGAAGTTGAAGAGGAGCTGTCAGCACAGAGAACGTGGCCTTGGCTTTGTCAGGAGTGGCTGCCAAGTGTGTTAATAGAATGAACATCTCTCTGGGGAGAACACGGGGGACGCCAAGGCTGGCAGGTGGCGAGGACAGCCTAGCATCCGATCCACAAACAGACAAGGCCACTTAGAGGCCCTGTGGCCGCCCTGGGGGACTGTCTGAGTCCCACTGGGCTATTTTTGGGGCACCTGGTCTTGCAAAGCAGTTGGAGGGGGGCTGGCTGGGAAGAGAATGGGTCCCAGGGCCTGGCGGCCTCAGTCCCAACTTCTGCCCTCATCCTTCTCTCTGCTCCAATCCTGCCCTCTAACCTTGTGTGCAGCCCGCCTGCTCTCAGTTCAGGGATGCCCCCAGGGCCTGCCTTACTTACCAGGTGGGCTGCACGTATGAGCCCACCCTGCCCCCTCCATGGTCCCCTTGACTACGGACATCCCAGCGACTCTGCCCTGCTCCCTGATCCCCCAAAGGCCCTCAGCTCAGTCCTCGGGCCTGTGCGCCTGCAGAGCCCTGCCTGGATCGTGCTCCCTGGGACACCTTGCTCCCCTCTGCCATCGCACACTGGCCTGGCTCACAGCCCTTGCTCTGAATCAGGCCTCTGTGCCCTCCCTGGGAGCTCGATGTCATTTTGTGTCCCCTTCCTGCCCAGTGAGTACAATGAAGGAGGGAGCGGCGGCTGACTGGGGGGGTCACGCTTACCTGCAGGTTGGAAGGCGCCTGGCACCAGACCTCCATAACAGCAGTCGTCTCTCTGCCCTTCTGTGTTATGTGTAGAGTGAAAAGGAAGCCTCCAGGAGCTGAAGCCTCGCTCCTCATCGACTTTCCAGCTCGTGGTTTGCCGTATGTGTGTGTATTTCTGCTCAAGACCCACCTTCACCCACCCTCCAGGTGGTGACATTGGTGCCCGCGTGGCCTGTTCTTGTGCAAACAAAACACTTTTTAAATAATCCTGACACTTGTGAAGTTTGTTCTCCTTCAGAAATATTTCTTAGTGCCATTTGCAGAGACATGGATAGACCTAGAGACTGACATACAGAGTGAAATAAGTCAGAGAGAGACATCCCATATAATAGTGCTTCTATACGAAATCTAGAAAAATGGTACAGAGAAACTTATTTGCAAAGCAGAAATAGAGACACAGATGTAGAGAATAAATGTATAAATACAAAGACGAGGGAAGAGGGGGTGGGACAAACTGGGAGATTGGGATTGACATATATATACTACTATGGCAACCCACTCTAGTACTCTTGCCTGGAAAATCCCATGGGCGGAGGAGCCTGGTAGGCCGCAGTCCATGGGGTCACTAGGAGTCGGACACGACTGAGCGACCTCACTTTCACTTTTCACTTTCATGCATTGGAGACGGAAATGGCAACCCGCTCCAGTATTTTTGCCCGGAGAATCCCAGGGACGGAGGAGCCTGGTGGGCTGCCGTCTACGGGGTCGCACCGAGTTGGACACGACTGAAGCAACTTAGCAGCAGCAGCAGGTATAAAATGCATAACTAAAGAGAACCTGCTGTAGAGCACGGGGAACCCTACTCAGTGCTCTGCAGTGACCCAAATGGGAAAGAAATCTACAAAAAAGGGGATGTATGTAAACACATAGCTGATTCACTTGGCTGTACAGCAGACACTAACACAATACTGTAAAGCAACTATACTCCAATAAAAATGAAAATAAAACAATGAAAAGACATATTTCTGCGTGATTTCTCCTTTTTTTTTCACCTCCAACTCCACCTCATCCCCTCCCTCTACCCCACCCTCCAACCGAGCCTGGGAGATGTAATTCAGGACCTCATTTCACCCCAGGACCGGGGCCTCCCACAGCCCTCAATGGGTAAATATTTACACCTCGAGGGTGTCCTGGGGATTGTCACCCGCCTTCGGTTAAACAAACAGATGACACTGAAGGAAAATGGTCCCCTGAGTATCCGCCCCACCCGCCCCCTCTCTCTGCTTTGACCTGGCGGGGACAGCAAGAGCTAAGGTAGCTGAGTAGTTGCTCGAGCAAGAGAGTGCTGTGTGCAGGTGGAAAGGCCTTTCCCATCTTAAGGCATTGGTGCTGTGACTCCGGCTGAGTTCAGAGAAGCTGAGCAACTTGGGCAGGGCAGCACAGCTAGTCATAATAGAGAGTGCGCCCGCCTGCAGGACCATGAGCCTGAGGAACTTTGCACAATTCATGAGCAGGTGTTGGGTGGACTCTTCAGTGGCTCTGGGTTCCTGTATCAGCCTGGGCAGTCTGCCCACCTCTTTCTCATTCCTAGGGCTGGGGGAGTAGTGGCTACCCTCTCTGGATGACAGCTCATTTCTGGGGTTCAGCTGGGGAGGGAGAGACAATGTCTGGGCAGACATTGGGGGCAGATCTGGGGGCTGGGGCTTGGTGGTACCTCTAGAGCTAGGATTCTGGTTTATAGGAAAGTTTATCTGGAGGCAGCCCAAGCACTCTGCAGGGAGAAGCCATGGCATGGGCGGCAGGGGCCAGGAAAATCCCTAGTAGCTCTTACTCGTAGCAAAGTGTGTCAACCATGTGGTTTCTTTGTGACCAAAATCTTACTGTAGATGCCCCAGAGAAACAGACTCCTCTGGCCAATACTTACACGAAAGGGAAGTTCAGGCGATCGTTTTGGAGCATGAACAATTGGAGCCAGGCAGGCAAAGGCTGAGCTCTTGTGCCCTTGCCTTCTTCTGTGACGTGGGAATAGGCAAGCACTTGCCTTCTCTGAGCCTTGGTTTCCTCATCTGTAGGATGGGGGTGATGATAATCTAACCCCAAAGCAATTGTGTTCCATGGGGTCCAGTCTTGGCTTGGTGACGCGTGCAACGAGGCAACCAGGAAGTAGTCAAAGGAACCTCAGATCTTTACCTTTTGACTTTCCCAAAATCTCAAAGTGGGCGACACGGTGGGGTCAGGGAGAAGTTTATTCCTCATTTATAACAACATTTAGAAATTTTTTTTTCCTAAACCTACTCCCCCACTGCCTGCACCTTGCTCAGAGGATGATGGTGCCGTGGATGACGATCCCAGGACCCAGGTGGATGCTGGTTCCCGTCACTCTCTCCAGCACCCTCCCAGGCCCTGGAAAGGGGGCCTGGTCCCCAGGAGCAGGTTTGACTGCCCCAGCTTTTAAAGAGTTTAAAAATCTGCATAGGGAGGGCTGGTGCCCAGGTCCACTTGCATGCCAGCTTTCTCTTACATTGTCTCAGCAGCCCTCGGGTTGTTCCCTTCAAATGCCAGCCCTCTGGGATGTAGAAAATGGGATTCAATTACAGCAGCTTGTGGGGAGCACTCTGCCTGTTAGAGAAAGGTCCTCTTCCCACCTCTCAGTGGAGGATCCAGAGAGGGAAGGGAGGCCCAGAGAGGTCAGTGAATGGCTCAAGGTCACACAGCTAGGAAGGTGCAGGGCAAGGCCCACCCCAGTCTGTGTGTCCCCCACGCTCTCCATTTTCTGCATCACACTGGTTGGGACCTCAGGCTGGGGTGGGAGACAGGAGTCCCTAAAGGTCAAAGATCAGAGAGAAAGGAAGGGACTGGAAGACTCAGAGCCTCCCCAGACAGAAAGGGGCATAACAGTACCGACCCCAGGCAGGGAGCCAGCCTGTGGTTCCTCCCCAGGCAACTCTAGGAGTCTAATCTTCTAGACTCTGGTCTTTAATGTTTTAGTGGTTTGTACACAGTGTTTCTCTAGATGCCCTTTACTCCCATGGGGAGGGATTGTTACTCCCACTTCACAGATGGGGAAACTGAAATTCAGAGGAAAGTTCAATGAGGGACTAGCTACAAAACTCCATGCACAGAGCTGCACACCTCAAATTCCTTTCTCGTTTAGTTTGAACAGCATCCGGGTGAGGTAGGAATCCCCTATTTTGTGCATAAGAAAATAGGCTCAGGGAGGTTTAGGCTCAGAGAAGTTAAGGAAGGGGCTGAAGCTTGCCCAACTGGTGGACGGCAGAGCTGGGCAGCGTTCGGCGTGCCTCCGGGTCTGAGTTTGGTCCTGTGTTTATCTCTGCATGTTCCAGGACCACATGGACTCTCTCCTGGGCTCCACCAGAGATCTCTGACTGTCGGTCTCCCTCTCTCCCTGCTCAGTGCTGAGGGGAACTTCCAGTGGGATCCCACCATCTGAGCCAGATTGTTCAGCAAGGATTCTCTTCTCTCCCCCTTCCAGGGAAAGCTTTGCTTCTCTGTCTCACTGATTTGGGGATCAATCATATGACTTGCTTTGGCCAGTGGAATAAACCACAGCAGAAGCAGAGGCCTTGAATGTATGTGTATGGTGTGGTCTGGCCTCTTGCACTCCTGGCCTCTTGCACACCAATCCTCAGGAAAATGCTGGTCCAAGGAGGAGGAGAGACATGTAGAGCAGACCTGGATACCATCAGAGCCAGGAGTTGAGCCCACCCACCCAACCTGCAGCCTGAAGCAGACCTGCCCAGAGGCCCATTCAAGAGAAAAATAAACAATTGTTATTGTAATGAGCTTTGGGGTTGCTTTGTTAGGCAGCATTATTACAGCAGTAGTTGCCTAGTACACGTATGACATACGAAAGGATCCCTACAGCTGTATCCACCCCACACCTCTTCCACATCCCTCCAAGCTACCCAGATAAAGATATATATATAATATATATATAGTGAGGTCATGGAAACAGCTTTGAAGGGTAAAGTTGGAGAGGAATGCCAGCCAGGAGTGCTGTGCAGATCCCAAGGTGTATAAAAGGGAGAGGGGAGTGAAAGGCCATACCTGACCTTCCCACCCTCTCTTTTCTTTAATGACAGACCATCTCTTTCCTGTGGGAATACATTTCCATCCCTTAGAAGGAGAAAAATGTTCCCATCCTCCACCCCTCATTCAGGAGGTGGGTCTGTCACTCAAGCCTGACCAATGAGAATGTCTCCCGTCCCCTTAGCCATAGCTCAGGAATGGATACATGTCTTTGTCCCAGTAGAATCCTCCCTGGGGATTTTTGCAGCACTCTTTTGCTGGCTTGTGGGCTTTGTACTTGCTATATGAGGACAGTCTGTTTACAAGATGAAATGAGAAATAGAGCTCTGGTGATGTCATTTGAGACCCTTGAATCAGCCAGAACCAAAGCCTACCCTAATGGCAGGAGTCCTGAGACTATGGGAAGCCAGGAAGGAAGGGTGGGAGGAGGACGGAGGAAGAGGAGGACTGTGGGCCAGGCAAGCAGGCTGAGAAGCATCCTTGCATAGTGTCTACCCCTGCTGATGCTCCATGAGGGAAGGAAAGAAGGGTACTAGCGGGGCCATGTGTTCTGAAGGCAGTATAAGCTTTTTTGCTCTCCAGGGCTGATGAAGAGGGGTTGTCATACAGTGTGGCCCTGAAGACCTCATGGTCTGAAAGTTTAGGGATTGAGCAAGATTTTCCAGTGGGGGTGTAGGTCCAACCCAAAGACTAGAGGGGCAGAGGGGATGTGGGTCCCTTAAGGGCTTGGGCCATAAACCCCCTAAACCAAAGATTAGGGGATCATGGATAGTTGGGCTTGGGGACATCTAGATCTGAATTGATCTTCCTGTGGCCACACTTGGTGGCAGGGATCAAAGGTTTTGTAGAGGGACCCACTGAGCTGCACAAGTCTGCTTGAGCCACCAGAACAAAGCATCCCAGACTGGGGGCTTGAACAGCAGAGATTTATGTTCTTGCAGTTCTGGAGACCGGAGTCCATGATCAAGGTGTCGGCAGCGTGGGTCTCTTCCGAGGCCTCTCCTCTTGGCGTGGAGATGGCGTGTCCTCACCTACCTTTCCTCTGTGCCTGTGCGTGTCTGTGTCCAAAGCTCCTCTTTTTTTATATGTACTTATTTATTTATTTGGCTGTGTCGAGTCTTAGTTGCAGCCCTCGGCGGGGGGTGGTTCTTCGTTGCATCACGTGGGATCTTTCCCGCAGAACATGGGCTCTCTAGTGGTGGTGTTCTGGCTCAGTAGCTGCAACACTCAGGCTTAGTTGCTCCACGGCATGTGCCATCCTAGTTCTCCAACCAGGAATTGAACCCCCATCCTCTGCATTGCAAGGCACATTCTTAAACCACGGGACAAGCAGGAAAATCTCTAAGCTCCTCTTCTTAAAAGGACATCAGTCACACTGGATTAGGTTCTGCCCTAAAGATCTCTTTTTCACTTTAATTACCTCTTTAATCTCCAAATCCAGTCACATTTATAGGTCTTGTGGTGAGGACTTCAACTCATGGATTTGGGGGGAACACAATTCATCCATGATAGCTGTGCAGTGGCAGCCCCCACAGCTGAGGCCAGGGCCACCTCTGTTTCCCAGGGCCCAGGTAACCTTGGGGTTCTGTGGTACCCACAGGAAGGAAACGGAACAGAAAATCTCCCCACTCCCCCATCTGCTCCAAGGATTTCCTGCTAATCTTGGGAGTGGGTTGAGCGGCATCTGATTCCACTTGCTGACTTTTTTTTTTAATATTTATTTATTCATTTGGCTGCATCAGGTCTTTAGTTACATATTCAGGCTCCCCATTGTGGAGCTGGGGGTTCCCGCTGGTTGCATGACTTGGGATTAGTTGCCTCACATCATGTGGGATCTTAGTTCCCAGACTACGGATTGAACACACAACCCCTGCATTGGAAGGGAGGTTCTTAACCACTGGACCATCAGGGAAGTTCCCCCTCCATTTGTTTATTATAAGCATTTCAGTTTACTCCTTGAGAAGGTAACGCAGGTGCATAGAACAGAATCCACAAGGCTTAGAGGTATTCGGGGAAAAGCCTCCTCCTTTCCCGCCCATTGTGTGTCGGGTCTTAGTTGTAGGTTGCCCTCCCCAGACACACTTCCTGGGGACCCCTTGCATCGTCTCTGTCTTAGACCAGAGCTTCTCAGCTTGGGCTGCACACTAGAATCTCCTGGGGAGTTTAAGGGTCCTGATGGCCAAGTCCCACCCCCATGTCATCAAGACCGCAGTCTCTAAAGGCAGGCCCAGTACTGGTCCTTTGAAATGCCCCACTGATTCCCACTGATTCCCGGCAGGCACAGCTCCCTGGCTCTGTGGCCACCTGCATCTCAGTCCAAGGAGAAGAAGAGGGAGGGAAGGAGGATGCTAGGCTTGCCTGGGTACTAGACCCTTGCAGGCACAGTCTGCCTTCCTTTTTATGACACCCTTGCCAGGTAGTATCGTTGCCATCCCTGTTTTACAGGTGAGGAAGGTGATACTTGGAGGGGCCATACAATCCACCCAGGTCCCCCAGCCAGCAATGGGGGAACAGAATCCAGGCTCGGGAGGATGGCTCTAATGTTTTCCTTCTTGGGGCCATGCTGATGGAAGGATAATAATAAAGCTGCCGTTCAGGGAATGTGGGACTGAGCTGTGTTAATGGAGAGAAAAGGGTTCAGGAATCAGCCAGGCAGCCTCTTACCGACACGCACGTTCATCAAAGTGCTGAGAGGGGACCAGAGAGCATCGGGGCCCAATTTGTCTTCCTTTGATCAAGTTTTCCCTCTGCTTCCAGCTTTTGTTTTGTCCCCCTCCTCCCTCTCTCGTTCACCTGCTGAATATTTTCTCTCTGCTCTTCCAGACTATCATTCTGGAAAGCTCTGTGCCCAACCTCATCCCCTGCCCCCAGCTCCTCCTTCATTCTGCCTTTATCCTCTGTCAGATCCTGTTCTTCAGTCTGCTACTCTGTCCCTGCCTGGGGGGCTCAGGGGCTGACCCACTGATTAGCAGGACCCAGTTTCCTGAAGGGAGAAGTGGAGGAGCTATGACAAGCTCTCAGCCCTGAAAAGCAGTGGAGAGGAGGCAAATGGTCTCCCTCAGTCCCCAGCCCCAGCCTTTGCTGGGCACCTATTTTTTTTTTTTTGCTGGGCATCTTTTATCCCATCTGCCTTTCCACCCATCCATCCACCCACTCACCCATCCATCCATCCACCCATTCGTCCATTCATCCACTCATCCATCCATCTATCCATTTATCCACTCACCATCCATCCACCCATCCATCCACTCATTCAACCACCCACCCATTCACCCATCTATCCACTCACCCATTCATCCATCCATCCACTCCTCTATCCATCTTTATTTGTCTTGTGTGCCAGGCCCTGGAGATACAGCCATGAACAAGAGAAACACAGCCCCTCTCCTCATCCGTCCAGAAGACATCCATTAAATGATTTTATTAAACAAAATGCTATAGGACAACGCTCAGCTCTGGAGAAGGCAGCTTTTTGCAGTAACGCTCAGGGTTAAGAAGACAGACTCTGTTGACAGAGAGGTACATGTGATGAAGCAGGAAGTCTGGCTGTCTCCGGGTCCCTGCTGGATGCAGCTTTGTATACTGTGCGCATTCACTTGTTAGAGGCTCAGCAGGGCCTGGGGGGCTGGTGCTGCCATCCTCCTCTAAGCAGATGAGGCCCAGGTGCAGAGTGGTGAAGTAACTTCCCCAAATCATTGGGCTGCGGCAGAACCAACTGAGGCATTTTTGCTGGGCTAATACAGGAGGGGCTGTTGGACCGTGTCGCCCAGGGTTGGATAGATCTTATCCTTCCACGGGACTGTCCTGGGGGATGTCCATCCTGCCAGCTCAGCTCTTAGAAGATGTCTGGGGCCATAGTGGACCACCACCAGGGACAGTAACAGCAACAGCTCTGAGCAGTCTCTAGAGGAGAGGGGGAGGTAGAGTCTGCTTACCCTCTCTAGGGGGAAAAGAGAACAGAGGCTGAGAGCTGAACCTTGGGGCCAGTCTCCAGGTTCGAATCCTAACTCTGCCTTTTTATTAGCTCTGTGGCCTTTGGCAAGTTACGTGACCTCTCTGTGCATTATTTTTTTAATCTATAAAATCAGAAGGACAAAGTGCCTCCCTCAAGGTTGCTGTGAGGGTGAAGGGATAATCATGCCAGGGTATCTTGCTATTGTTCAGTCGCTGAATCATGTCCAACTCTTTGCAACCCCATGGACTGCAGCATTCCAGGTTTCTCTATGCTCCACTGTCTCCTGGAATTTGCTCAAACTCATGTCCTTTGAGTTGGTGATATCGTCCAACCATCTCATCCTCTGTTGTCCCCTTCTCCTCCTGCCCTCAATCTTTCCCAGCATCAGGGTCTTTTCCAATGAGTTGACTCTTCATATCAGGTGGCCAATATATTGGAGCTTCATCTTCAACATCAGTGCCTAGCCTTGTGTTATTCATGATTTTATGTGAGACACTGTGAGCAGGTTCCTCGGTCCCTCCAGGCCCCATTTGGTATCACCTATGATGGGAATAAACCCAGCATAGACCTCAAATGTGAAAGACGCTCATAGAGGAGGGGACCCCCAAGCATCCAACAGATGGATGCTCCTGGACAAAGGCGTAGGTTCTGGGAGGGCTTGGGAGGCCAGCACTTTATATATATATGATTTTTAGTCCATATTCTTGTGATGTAATTTACTAAAGTCTAGCATTTTTAGTGCCCAGATCTGCAAGTTTCGACAAACGTACTCCACTGTGTAACTGCCACAATTAAGACACAGAACAGTTCTTTAAATGCTCTCTTCTCAGCTTCTAAGCATCTCCATGTGCTGCACTTAAGAAGCAGGCTGCCCACGCTCGACAGAGGGAAGACAGAGTTGCTTTGGGAGTCTGAGCTGTGGACCAGGCCTGGCTGTGACATTTGCCCCTGTGTCTGAGAGCACTGGGCAAGGAGGAATTTGAGGCCAAGGACAGGTTGTGCCTGGAGCAGGGAGGGAATAATCCAGGCCCAGGAGGCAGCCTCAGGCTGCCTCTGTCCTGGACGACTGAGTCTCCCACTGCCTGGGGCAGATGTAGGGCCGGCAGCCTCCATGGGGACCACGGGCAGGGCTTGCATCCATGCGTTCCTGTCCTGGGTCTTACTGCTTCTTTGAGCACAGTCTTTGGGCATCCAGGGACACCTGCAGAGTCAGGGATGACTCTGAGGGGCTGGACAGCTGTGTCAGCTCAGGAAGTCAGCATCTGACCAACACGGGGCCCCCAACGAAGGCCCAGGAACACCACATGTTTTTGAGGGAGCAGGAGGTGAGGTACCCATCACTTTGTGTGCTGTGAAGGGTCCTACCAGGCTGACCCGGCTCCCCCATCATGGGGCCTGACTGCTGCCACTAGAGTTGTGTCTTTGCTTCAGGGATACCCAGGGTAAAGGTGCATTTAGGGAATTGGCTGTACATGTGACAAGTGCATGCTGAACTCTGGGGCCCAAACTCCTGAGTTCAAATCCTCACTTCACCCTCACTTTACTCCCGAACAAATGCATGTGTCCTGGGAGTGTTTGAGAAAATTGTTTAACCTTTCTGGGCCTCGGTTTCCTCATCTAGGAGATAAGGATACTAATAATACCTATCTTACAGAGTTGTGAGAGTTAAATGAGAAAACACTTAGAAGAGTGCCTGGTACATGGTACTTGGAACAGGTTTACTTGTGTTGTTTAGTCACCAAGTTGTGTCCGACTGTTTTTCGACCCCATGGACTGTTACCCAACATGCTCCTCTGTCCATGGGATTTCCCAGGCGAAAATACTGGAGGGCTGCCATTTCCTTCTCCAGGGGATCTTCCCAACCCAGAAATCAAACCCGTGTCTCCTGCTTGGCAGGTGGATTCTTTACCACTGAGCCAGCTGTGATAAGTATTCACTGCTATTATTGTTATCTTAAGTTGGGGGAGAAACCCAGGTTCTGGTTCCATCTGTGCCACTAACATGCTGTGTGACCTGAGCAACTCATATGCCCTCTCTGAGCCTTTGCTTCTACATGTATGATTGGTAGACAATAGAAACAATAGTGCTGCTTAGCCGCGAAGTCGTATCTGATTCTTTTTGACCTAAGTTGTGTCCAACTCTTTTCGACCCTATGGACTGTAGACTGCCAGGCTCTTCTGTCCATGCGGTTTTCCAGGCAAGAATACTGGAGCGGGTAACCATTCCTTTCGCCAGAAACAGTAGTAATAGTGATACTTATAGAGGTCTCTGCTTCAGCCCATGCTACATATTTTATATTCTTTGTCTTATTTGACACTCACAACGTGTCTTTATGGTAAGGTTTTTTAAAAACTTAAAAAAAAAACAATGTTATTTTATTGAAATATTGTTGATTTTACAATGCTGTGTTAATTTTTGCTATACAACACAGTGATTTGGTTATGTGTGTGTGTGTGTGTGTTAGTTGCTCAATCACATCTGACTCTGCAACCTCATGGACTATAGTCTGCCAGGCTCCTCTGTCCATGGTATTCTCCAGGCAAGAATACTGGAGTGGATTGCCATACCCTTCTCCAAAGGATCTTCCCAATCCAGGGATCGAACCCTGGTCTCCTGCATTGTAGGCAGATTCTTTACTGTTTGAGCTACAGGGAAATCCCAAACAGTCCATGGAATTCTCTAGGCCAGAATACTGGAGTAGGTAGCCGTTCCCTTCTCCAGGGGATCTTTCCAAGCCAGGGATCAAACCCAGGTCTCCCGCATTGCAGGCAGATTCTTTACCATCTGAGCCACAAGGGAAGTCCAAGAATACTGGAGTGGGTAGCCTATCCCTTCTCCAGCGGATCTTCCTGACCCAGGAATCGAACTGGGGTCTCTTGCATTGCAGGTGGATTCTTTACCAACTGAGCTATCAGGGAAGCCCCTGATATAATATATATATATATATATTCCCTTATGGTTTATTACAGGACGTTGAATATAGTTCCCTGTACTATAGAATAAGACCTTGTTGTTTATGCATTCTATCTGTAACAGTTTGCATCTGCTAACTGCAAACTCCCAATCCTTCCCTTCCCCTCTCCCCCACACCCTGGGCACCACAAGTCTCTTCTCTCTGTCTGTGAGTCTGCTTCTGTTTCATAGATACATTACTGGCGTCATGTTCTAGATTCCACACATAAGTGATATCATATGTTTGTCTTTCTCTTTCTGACTGACTTTACTTAGTACGATAATCTCTAGGTCCATCCACGTTGCTGCAAATGGCATTGTTTCATTCTTTTTTTATGGCCCAGCAGTATTCCGTTGTACATACGTACTACATCTTCTTTACGCACTCATCTCTTGGTGAACATTTAGTTTGCTTCCACATCTTGGCTATTGTAAACAGTGTTGCAGTGAACACTGGGTTGCATGTAGCTTTTCAAATTATAGTTTTGTCCGGATATATGCTCAGCAGTGGGATGGCAGGATCATACGGCGACTCTAGTTTCAGTTTTGTGAGGAACCTCCATCTGGTTTTGTATGGCAAGGTTTCAACACTCCCTTTTACAGATCAGGAAATTGCGGTTCAGAGAGAATAAATAGCCTGCCCAAAGTCACCTATTTGTAAGTGGCTGAGACCAAAGTTGAGCCCACACTGACCTGAATCTAAGACCCAAGTGTTTAACTGCTGTCTTTCACTGCCTCCACTTTCAATTGAAATCAGGGTGACAGGCTCAGGAGAGGGGAAACACAGACTCGGGCAGCCAGGGTGGCTGTGTAGTCTGCCTGAGGCCGGGGGGACAGCAGACAGGATTAAGAAGTCAGAGCAAGGCCAGTAACAGGACAGAGGGGTGGCCTGGCAGACCTAGGGATGTGGACCTGGAGGCCTCCCCTGGATGTGTCCCCCACCTTCCCTCCACCAGAGCACAACCAGCTGGAGTGCCAGGGTCAGGTCATGCATGAGTTTCCCCTCCAGGGGTACCTTCCTTTTAAGCAAGGAGGCTGGAGAGGGTAATGCTCAACCTAAAGGAATAACTCAGTAGTGACAGGGGACTCAACTTCACAAGCCAGCTCTCAACCTTCCTCAGTGCTCAATTGCTGAAGCCTCCTGCTTCCACTGAGCCCGATATGCCTCCTTTCATTAGTCCTGCTTTTGCCCCTGGGGGTCTCCCCAGCTCTAGTTAGTTTCGTCTTTCCAGTGAGTGCCTTGCAAGTTTTGAAGACAGAGCTCATCCATCCCCCACTGTCCTTTCTGGTCCCCAGGCTCCCATAGCATTTCCAACTCTATTCATTTCTTTTTCAGATACTTCCTGATATTATTTTTAAAGGCTTTCATCTTCTGTCATGGAGCTTCCAATTAAGCAAATCATTTCAGAGAGTTCGCTTTGGCCAGGCATTATCCTTAATCCTAAGGAGGTAGAGGAAGACAGACCTTCTTCTGTCTGAGCCCACTGACAAACTGCTTGTACACTCAGCCTCCTCCAGAAAGCCTTCCCTGATTCCTGGGTTGGCATAGGAGTCCTTCTTCTAGGCTTACATAGCCTCCAACTACTCTGCCATGACATTTAACACATTCTTTTAAAAAATTATTATCATTTTTGGCCATGCCACATGGCATGTGGGATCTTAGTTCCCTAACCAGGGATTGAACCCATGCCTCCTGCAGTGAAAGCATAGGGTCTGAACCACTGGACCTCCAGGAAAGTTCCCACTTAGCACATTCTTGGCCTCCCTTTGTCTCCTGCCCTAGATCATAAGCCCTGAGAGGACAAGGACTGCGTGTTGGTCACTGTGGCTATGCCCAGCCTGGAGCTGGCGTGTGAGCTGCTTGGTGCACAATTGTTTTCTCCACAAATGAGCTGTCACAAAGGTGGTTCTTAGAAGACCCAGAAGGAAGGGAACTTCTTTACCATTTCTGGAGGTGAGAACAGTGCTCATGAAATTAGCCTCTGCCTGGGGTGGCCTCCACCCTCTCTGGTCTTATGTCTCTTCCTCGCTCCCCATCTCAAGCTGCAGTGCAGGAGTCTGGCATGCCTCTGGCTTCTAGAGCGTCATGGCAGAATCAGTCATGGCCAAGTCAGTCAAACATCTGCTTTTGCAGAGACTTGGAATCCTGGCTCAGCCACGAACCAGCTGGGTGGCCTTGGGCAAAGGACTTAACCTTTTGGAATCTGAGTTTCTCTGTTTATAAAATGGAAACCACTGTTTTTTCATTGGGTTATTGTGATGGGTGAAGGAATTCAGGCGTGCCAAGAACCTGGTGCTTAGTAAGTGTGCCACAAACTTTAGTTCTCACCTTCGACCAAACAGGACTCTGCCAATCTTTCACCTTAGACTTGAGGCTGGAGGACAGTGATGGAGGATGGAGTGGGAGATGTCAGATGGCTTAGATACCCAGTGGCTTTCTTAAGTTGCGCTTGGCATTCTCATGCGGCAAGTCCCAGGGGACTAGGAGAAATCTGGGAAGTGACCTGCAAGGAGACCCAGGACAACCGTCCCAGACCACAGGCTTGATTTCCCAGGCCAGGGGACAAGTGCAGATTGATGAGCATCTCAAACCGCACCCGTGACTGAAGATGACGCTGACGTCCACAGAGGTCAGATGACTTGTCCAAGGTCACACAGCAGATGGTCCCAGATCATCAGATTCACAGCCTTTTTTTTCTCTCCCTCCTCCTTGTCCAAGAATGTCTCCTTAATGATTTCTCCTTGGAGATGACTAGTCCATGAGTTGTTTCTTTTGTTCTTTTTGTAAATTTATTTTTTTTATTGAAGTATAGTTGATTTACAATGTTGTTAATTGCTGCTGTACAGCAGAGTGACTCAGTTATACACACATATTAGATACCTTCTCTTTTATGTTCTTTTCCATTATGGTTGATTCCAGGATATTGAATATAGTTCCCTGTCTATGCAATAGAACCTTGTTCTTTACATATTCTATATATACACGTTTGCATCTACTAAGCCCAAACTCCCAAACCATCCGTCTCCCCCACCCTCGACAAGCACAAGTCTGAGTTCTATGTCTGTGAGTCTGTTTCTGTTTTGTAGATAGGTTCATTTGTACCGTGTTTTAGATTCCACATGTAAGTGACATCATACGGTATTTGTCTTTTTCTTTCTGACTTACTTCACTTAGTATCATCATCTTTGTGTCCTTTCTTGTTGGTGTTGTTTACTTAATAAGTCTTGCCCGACTCTTTGTGACTCCATGGACTGCAGCCCAACAGGCTCCTCTGTCCGTGGAATTCTCCAGGCAAGAAGACTGGAGAGGGTTGCCATTCCCTTCTCCAGGGGATCGTCCCAACCCAGGGATCAAACCCAGGTCTCCTGCACTGGCGGGCAGATTCTTTACCAGCTGAGTCACCAGGGGAGCACTCTATGTCCATTCATGTTGTTGCAAATGGCATTATTTCAGTCTGTTTTTACAGTTGAGTAGTATTCCATTGTACATATATATCACATCTTTTTTATCCATTCATCTGTCGAGTGACACTTAGGTTGCTTCTGCGTCTTGGCTACTATGAGCATTAGGGTGCACATATCTTTTGAATTATAGTTTGGGCATGAGTTGCTTCTTTATCTCCCCAGTGACACAGAGCTAGCCAATCCTCTAGCTGCGTTGGAGGAAGCCTGGAGATGGTAGGAAGGTCTGTGGAAGGTCTGTCCCTTGTCCTTGCATGCACCATGCCCTCTCCTTCCACACCTTTGCCCTTGTAGTTTCCTCTGAGCTGTCAGGCAGGCTGGCGGCTCCCACACACTGTCCCAGGGGCTCCCAGGGTGCAGCTGCTGAGCTGACAGACAAGAGACCAGCTACCCATCGGCTGCCCTTGCCAGGCTGCAAGCTCCTTGAGAGCAAGTACGTTATTGTCATTAGCACCATCCTGAGAATGGCCGTCCTCCTGCTCATCACCGTGTTCAGTGCCATGAAGTAATGAAACAATTGTGCCCATGTAATATGGGAGGAAGAGGGCTGTGGCTTAGGTAATCTGCCTGGGCCACCCAGCTAGTTGCACTGAGAATGAAACCTTAACCCAGGGACTTCCCTGGCATCCAGTGGTTGAGACTTCACCTTCCAATTCAGGGGGTACAGGCTTGATCCCTGGACTGGGAGCTAAGATCCCACATGCCTTGCAGCCAAAAAGCTAAAACTTAGGACAGAAGCAGTATTGTAACACATTCATCAAAAAATCTTTAAAAATAATCAAACGAAGAAACTCAGTGCCTAGTGCCCTGATCTACGCACCCAATGCTAACATTTCTGGTCTTTGAATTATTTGCCAGACACAATTCTAAACACTTAATATATCCTAACTTGTTTGAACTGTGGTATTGGAGAAGACTCTTGAGAGTCCCTTGGACTGCAAGGAGATCCAACCAGTCCATTCTAAAGCAGATTAGTCCTGGGTGTTCTTTGGAAGGAATGATGCTAAAGCTGAAACTCCAGTACTTCGGCCACCTCATGCAGAGTTGACTCATTGGAAAAGACTCTGATGCTGGGAGGGATTGGGGGCAGGAGGAGAAGGGGACGACAGAGGATGAGATGGCTGGATGGCATCGCTGACTCAATGGATGTTTGAGTGAACTCCGGGAGTTGGTGATGGACAAGGAGGCCTGGCGTGCTGCGATTCATGGGGTTGTAAAGAACTGGACATGACGACTTAGCAGCATCAGCAGAGCGACTGAACTGAACTGAACTTGTTTCCTAGGCACGATGACCCTATGAAGTAGGCACTGCTACTGCTCCCATCTCCCAGGTGAGAAAACAGAGGCAGAGGGAGGTTCTGTTTCTTCCCCGAGGCCACAAAGATAATAAGAGACAGAAAGTGAAAATGAAGTTCGCTCAGTTGTGTCCAACTCTTTGTGACCCCATGGACTATACAGTCCATGGAATTCTCCAGGCCAGAATACTGGAGTGGGTAGCCTTTCCCTTCTCCAGGGGATCTTCCCAACCCAGGGATCCAACCCAGGTCTCCTGCATTGCAGGCAGATTCTTTAGTAGCTGAGCTACAAGGGAAGCCCAAGAATACTGGAGTGGGTAGCCTACCTCTTCACCAGCTGATCTTCCCAACCCAGGAATCGAACCAGGGTCTCCTGCATTGCAGGCAGATTCTTTACCAACTGAGCTATGAGGGAAGCCATAAGTGATAGAGGTAGGATTTAACCCAGTGGGGCTGGCTCCCGAGACCACGTTCTTCCCCAGGATGCACCTGGTGAGAAACAGGCTGGCAGTGCATGAAGAGGTAGGTTGGGGGAGAGCGGGGTGTCTCCCTCAGGGTCACCGCAAGGGAGGTGATGTGAACGGCGGGGCAGGAGTGAGCTGTGGGGAGGGACAGAGTCCTCCCCTTGGTACACACAGCATTCTTCCCTCACCTGGTCCTGCCTGGGCTTCTGGAAGTTAAGATGTGGGGCAAGCAGCACAGGTCCTTTCTACCCAACACCGGCCCTGCCCTAGACTGCTCTTCTCTGTGAGGTTCTCAAGAACCTCAGTGACGGAGGATGTGGCAAAGGGCAAGACCATTCTGCCTACTTTCCCTACCCTCCTCCTGACTTCTGGCCGGCCGCCTCTGCCCCACGGCGTCTGTGGAGGAAAACGGGAAGGCACAGATTTGGGCATCAGGAACCAGGCCTCCATCAGCTCTTCCCCCTCCCCCACTCAGCTGGGGCAGGAGAACAGAGTGGTTAGCACTGTGGGCTCTGGAGCCTGACTCACTTTCAATGCCAGCTGTGTCACTGGGGCATGTGGAGCTCCTAGGGAGGAGGACCCCAGCAAGGGGAAATTAGAGCCATCTGGGTAAAGATGGGGGTGGTGGGGAAGGGGGTGAGGCCGATGAGCCCACTGGGAGGTGGTGCTGTATGAGGGGGCAGGAGCAGGTCTTGAAAGTTTGGGTGCCAAGGCCAGGGCATCTGATCTTATCCTGTGGGCAGTGGGAGCCACTGCAAGGTCCTACACACGGGAGAGGCTGGTCAGATTAGCATCTAATTTCTACAAACTCTGCTGTGTAACACGGAACAAGTGTCTCCTCTCCTCTGTCAAGCAAGGCAGCTGGGCTTGTTGGTCCTAAGGGCCCATCTAGTTTCTGTATCTGGTTAAGAGGCAGGGCCTGGGCATAGGGTCAGCAGGGTGCCAGTCCTCTCAGGAGGGGTCTCAGGGCCATGGGAAGACCCCCGTCCGCACAGCACTGCTAGTGCAAGCACCACAGGGCAGAGTCCTCCATCCGGTGCTAGGACGGTCTGGACCTCATCTTGATCTCCTTTGTTCCCAGCCACACTCATCTCTGTGGTCCTCCATCCATCCTACAGCCCCAGGATTCTTCCTGGGAGGGAATAGCCTTTGCTGAGTCATTGATTGCATGGGACAGGAGGCCTGCTCGCGTAACAAGCTTGAGGGGAGAGGGCAAAACCACCCTGCAGGAGACCAGTGGATCTGCTGTTGGAGGCGGGGGGTGGGGTTGGGGAGAGACAGAGGAAGAAGAGAAGAGAAAGAGGCAAGCAAGTGTTTTTAAAAAACTTCAGGATATACTTAATTGAAAATAAGAGGAAAACCATACTTATAACACAAAGGTAAAGAACACTACTCAAGATATATTCATCAGCATGGAGTAGTTAGAAACTTACTGTATAGAATGGTTTCAAACCCTTGAAAATATCCAAGGGACTTGACAATGGAGCCCGATTCTGTAAACGAATGGAAAGAAGCAGTGTGTTTAGCTTTTCTATTGTATTAACACATAAGCCCCTGTTAACTCTCCTCAACCTCCTTAGTTTCCAAACTTGCCAATAGGTATCACATTATTGTTAGTGTTATTTCAGCAGGAATTGTTTCTCTGACTACCTACTGTGCCTTCCACAGGCATCTTGGAAAAATGCGTTTAAATTTTTGTGTTATTTGATATTTTATTATGGAAATCATAAACAGGATAATAAGCCCTCATGGACCCATCAGCCAGCTCTGCCACTCTGGTTTCCTGTCTTCCCCCTCCATTTTTCCCCCCCAGGAATTGCATTGCTTCTCCCATACATAGAAAGATGTTTGAGCGTGGAGAGTCATCTCCCTGGACCCTTCAGTGCGGACCTGGAAGTAGCTCCCTAGTTTCAGGTATAGGACGATGCTCTCTCGAACCCAGGAGGCAGGGTGCGAATGTGAACCCCTCAAAGACTCATTGAAATATTGACACTCTTTCTTCCTCTAGGCGTGGAACTGAGAGTGGATACAGGGTTGGGGCGTGGTCGAGGCTATTGCGTCAAGGCCACTGTACGACATTTAGCTCGTGACCTCCAGGATCCCAAACCCCTGGACTGTCAGAGCTGGAAGACCCTTAACCACCACCCAGCATGTCCTCTCACTGGACAGAGGAAGAGACTCAGGCCCAGGAGGGCAACTGTCCTGCTTGAGGCCTCACATCAAACCCATCAGGACTCAGACTGAGAAGCCAGGGGCCTGGCTGTTTCCTGTTGGTTGTCCATATAGTGTTTATGCAGCCCCTGTTGTATACAGGGTGCTGTCAGGGGCTCTGTGCATCCCAGAGCTTCAGTGGACATTGCAGAGGGGCAGGGACACTGTCACCCTGAGAAAGGTGGGGGGTTTCTTGTGCAGCATCCCCAGCTCCCTCTCCACCCAGGAGTGGCCCAGGGACCCAAAGACCTCCTCTTCGACCCCGGGCAACCATGGGAGGACTCGTTGTCCAGCTGAGGGATGCTCAGAGAGCGTTTGCCCCAGTCCCTCAGATGACGGTCAACCAAGTCTTTCCTGCTCATGCAAACATACACCCTGTGCTGCTTTCTCCTTAAATTCTCTCTTCCCTCCTCTCTCCTCTTCTCTTTATCAACCCACACGCATCTCCCCACCCCTTCTCTCCTCATTTCCCTCCTTCTCCTCTCATAAATTCTCTCCCCTGGGACTTTTTGCTGAGGAGTTGAATAAACAGGAAGAGAGAGAGGGAATAAATCACAGAGGAGTCTCTGGACAGGCTCTGGGAAGGTTTCCGACTCTGGAGACCATCACAAAAGAGCCTCATGGCCTCTGTTTGGGAACCACAGCCTGGGTCTGGAGGGATGAGGGGCTGGGACTGGTGAGCAGTGGGGGACAGTGCCATTTGAGGTCAGCATCAGCCTAGTGAGCCACCACACGATCCTCAACATGAAGCGAGGAGAGGGGCTCTGTTTGCCGTTTTGCTGTGTGACCCTGGGCAAATCTCATCCCCTCTCTGAGCCTCAGTCTCCCCATCTGTAAAAGGAGGGGTTGGATTAGATGGCTGGGAAGGATCCTCCTAGCCATCTGTAAGGTTCTGAGGTTCCATCTTCCATACAACACAGGAGGCTCTGTATTGCCGGGCCTCGCTGAGCAGCCCTGAAGGTGGAGATCATGTAGATTTCAGTTTCCCCACAGCTCCCAGAGGGCCTCAGGCAGAGCCCCCAGCTGCCCTGGGACATCCTTGAGGGGAATGAGGGTAAGAGCACCTGGTTCCAGCTGGAGGCCCACAGCTCAGTGCTGGCTCTGTCTATACAACTTCCACTCCTGGCTTCCTTGGATTCTCCAGGTGAGCAGGGTCACAGCCCAGAAGATGGGAATAGACATGTGGGCTTTTGGTTGGCGGAGCTGACAACATCACCCCTTATGTCCAGACAGGCTGGGGACTTTGGGAAAACAGACATAAATATGTGAGTGGTGGAGGGTGAAGAAGGGTGAGGAGATGGGAAGGAAGGAGAGAGAGAAGGGCAGTGAGGTCTGGGGGAGGCCTGGATCGTGGAGAGCCTATTGTGTGCGCATGCACCCTCTCCAGCATCATTGTCTCAGCATCAGAGGCCAGGTGTACACAAAGATCTGTGTCTGTCGGCGATTTCATTTGTGCGTCCCTGGGGTAGACGGTGTGAGTCTCTGTGTGTGGCTACCGGGGGGCAGTTTGATGTTTTGAGATGCATCTCCGAAGCTCTTTGCAACCATCAAAGCTCCGTGAGCTCAGAGACAGAGCACTGCCCTGGAAGTTAGGAGATCCACATTCCAGCCTGGGACCTGCCACAGTATTGCTGGGCAGCCTTGGGCAAGCCCATGCCCATCTGGGGCTTGAGAAGCCTCAGTGGCAAATAAGAATAGCAGCCAACTCTGATGGAGCACTTACTGTGTGGCAGTCTCTGTTTTGAGCACGTTACAGGTCAGAGCTGTCACATCTCCGTGTTACACATGGGGAAGCAGACATACCCAGGAAGTGGAAGAACTGAGATTCCAGCCCAGGCAGCCTGGCTGGAAGGGTGAGCTCTTAACCGTGCAGTGATCCTGCAAGGGGCAGGGGGTGGGGGGAGGAGGGCTGACCACACAAGGATCCGATTCAGACTTGTGAAGGTCCCAGTGCAGACCTGTGGGCCTCGCTCTCCCCTCTCTGAGAACTGTGGCTCCCCTGGGCCAAGGTGACTGGCTGGAATGCAACTCCGCTCCCTTGGGTATCCAGCAGGCCTGCGTTGATCTCTCAGAGTTCTTGGTGTTCCAGGATGCTAAAGACTTGGTGTCTGAAACATACAGTCCAGAGCAATAAATGTCACAGGAGGAAGGATGGGACCAGGCTGCAGAGGAAAGAGACCAAGACATTCCAGATCTCCCCCTCCCCGCCCCATCCCTGATTCACCCCAGAGCCAGCAGATACGCTGTCCTTCGATCCCAGAGGTCAGCAGCTGCTTACATGCCTCTGGTTGGTGATGGAACCTCTACTCCTGGCAAAGCTGGAGGGTTGGTGATGCTGTGATGGAGTGTCTGTGTTGCTTTTCAAGTTAACGAGCACATTCTCTTTCTGTCCTCCTCTTCTCTGTCCCTGGACAGTCTGATTCAGCCAAAGGAGGGGAAGCAGGAGGAGTCAGGGACAGCTGGGGCTGGGAAGGAGAAGTCCAGCTTGGTGACATTAGTGGGGAGGCAGAACTGCCTGGATTTTCCATTTCTAGATACAGGCATGCCCATAAAAACTGAGCAAACCCAGGCCTGTGCTGGTCCCTCGTGGCCCGAGCTCTGCCTGTTGCCGGAGGCCAGGGGTGCAGCCCGAGGGGAAGGGGTCGGCCGCTCTCCTAAAGCCAGTTGTCAGGCTGCTGACCCCTGGGAGGCAGCATGGCGCCTGGAAGGGCTTGCTGGGTGCTGACCGCCTTGGAGGAAAGGGCTGTCAGTCACAGTGCTGGGCGGTGAGCATAGAGAAGGGGCAGAAATAGTCCCAGCCTGGGAGAACATTGTTGTCTAGAGGTGGCAACAGCAAATTGGTAGAGGACTGAGACAAAGAGGCCAGGGCAGAGGTGGCCCAGGGGAGGCTGGGAGGATTTGGGAAACCCACCCCCACCTGCAACCTTAAAGCAGAAATCAGACTGAGCCATTTTCTGGCTTAAACTCTCACTAGTATTAAAGTGTGTAGTTGCTCAGTCGTGTCCAGCTGTTTGCGACCCCACGGACCATAGCCTGCCAGTTTCCTCTGTCTATGGAAATTTCCAGGCAAGAATACTGGAGTGGGTAGCCATTTCCTTCTCCAGGGGATCTTCCTGACCTGGGGATCGAACCTGGGTCTCCCGCATTTCAGGCAGAGTCTTTACCATCTGAGCCACCAGGGAAGCTCCTAAACTCTCACTGGCATCCCTTAAAATGGAACCCAAGCTCTTTCTCTCATCCTACAACTTGGGTCTGCCCTCTCTCCACCCCCCCAAACACACTGAGCTATTTTCCACCTCAGGTCAGTTACCATCAGGAAATCTCCCTGCCCTACACTGTGCCCTCATTCAGGGCTCTTATTAAGTGTCACCTACTTGGAAGGGCCTTCCTTGGTGACTCAACCCAAAGGGGTTCCCCTGACATTCTCTATGTCAGCCCCATCCCTCAATGGATAAAACTCATTGCCATGTATAGTTAGTTCAATCATCTATTTAATTATTTTTACCTGTCTCCCACTATACTGTCATGTAAAACAGGAGCTGTGTGAGTGCTTGATAAATATTTGCTGATCATCAGAAAGATTGTATGTAGGAGGGATAATGGCTCCTCTGGCTTTGGAAGGTTGTGTGGGAACTGGGGAGGTGAAGAAAAGACAGGCTTAGCTGTAATCATAGAAAACCCAACTATCAGTAACTTAAACCACAGGACACCTATTGCTTACTTAGTGAGATGTCTGAATGTAGATTGTCCTAAGGTTGATTCTGCAGCTTAATAATGTCATCTTTCCATCTGTCTTAGTCATTCAGGCTGCTATCAAAATCCCATAGCCTGGGCAGCTTATAACAATAGTCCAGAGGCTGGAAGTCCAAGATCAGAGTACCAGCATGCTTGGGTTCTGGGTGGAAGTCTGTTGACTTCTCCTCATATCCTCACATGGCAGAAAGAGGGCATGAGGTCTCTTGGGTCCCTTTTGTAAGAGCACTAATTGCATTCATGGATCTCCATCCTCATGACCTAATTACCTCTCATGGTCCTAACCTAATTCTATCACATCGGGGATTAGGATTTCAATATCTGAAGATTTGGGGGATAGAAACATTCAGTCCATTGCATTGTCTTCCACTCTAGTACCCTCAGCATGTTGGTACTTGTCCTTAAGCTTGATCTCTCACGGTCACAAGATGACTGCCACAGCTCCAGGCATCACATCCTCATTCAACAGTGTCCAAAACAGGAACAGAGGGAAGGGAGCAAAGGTGGCTTTCTCTTCCATCAGAGAGGAGAAACTCTACCTTGAAGCATCCTGTTACTCACCACATGCTTCAGGGATTCTTCTTTATATTATTATGACTCTGAATGGCACCACATGCCCACTCAAGACCAATGAATGGTAAAGGACAGAGACCGCTCTGAGAGCCTTAAACCAAGTGGGATTCATCTAATCACCTCTTAGGTTGTGTGTGATTCAATCTGAGAAGCTTCTGTCAGTGGGAAGGAGGGCAGACAATAGCAGTGGCTGCTTCACTGTCTCTTGGGAGCCTCCCAGTGCCTCATAGGAGGCAAAGGGCTACCTACCTTGGTCCCTAGAGCTTTAAATTTTTTTGTCATTTGGGAAAGCAAGGTTCAGAAATGTGTTCAACATCACATAGAAAACTAGAAGGAAATAGAATTTAGCCTCTATCTCTTATCCCAGAGCCTAGGATACCGCCCAGGGTGCCTGTGTGGCCCCTCTGAACACTGTTGCTTGTTTAATTGGCATCCTTCCCACTAAACTGTGAGCTTCCCAAGTGCAAGGACCTTGAGTCTGCCCACACTCTGCCCCTGGCCTCTAGAACACAGTTTGCTGAATGGATAAATAACTGGGTCTTCTGTGTATAGAACAGAGGACATCCTTGACCACGGTGTAACAGTCCTGGCAGCAGGCACTTAGTGTGAAGCCTTTGGGCCCTTAGCTGGTACAGGATGATGGCATGATGATGAATTTTACTCATGTAAATCTGCCCCGTGGAAGAGCGTAAGCAAAAATGGAAGGTACGGCCAGTCCTCACGGTGGGTAGAAGTTTCCAAGAAGGCGTCAGCTCTCAATCAGAGCTATTTGAAAATAAAATTGGCTGCCTCATGAGGCAGTCAACTCTGTTTTTGGAAGTGATAAGCATCTCTTGGGCTGCATGCAATGCAGAATAAGGTAGAACCAAAGACCACCTGAGGATTATGCTTCTGAGAAACGTTGACTTAAGAGTATGTCACAACAGTATGTCACACAGAATTCTCATAACAGGGCCCTACTTTGATTTTAACAGCAGAGGAAACTGAAAAACAGAAAAATGAGGTAACATGCAAGTCACGCAGTTTGTTTGTGGTAGAGGCAGGATGAGAATGCAGGCCTTTAAGTCTTCTGGCCCCTTCTCCTGCCTCCTTAGAGATCTAAGGCTCTGTGACCCTAAGGGTTTTGACTGTAACATTGTAAGGGTGTATTTCTCTAAGATTCTATGAGCCAGAGCCAACTCTGTGATCCTAAGCACCTATGGTGCTGCCCTCTGTTTCGGGGATCCAGTGTGCTCCTGCTCTGTTATTGAACTTGATTTAGTTAAAAATCATTGGCTTGTTTTAATTTCTGTTACTTTGTATGGAAGGAAAAAACCCACTCCAAACCCCAGCAGATGCTGGCCCTGTCTCCCAGCCTGCAGGTCCAACCATCCATCCTGGAACTGCTGTCAGTGATCTGCCAGGTATCATAACGATGCAGGGGAGCTGTCAGAATCCTTGGATTGGACCAGACTCCAGCCAGTACTGCCCCAGGAGGGGGCTGGGGGGCTCCCTGATGGCCACCCAGCCAGATAGGGACTGCTGTGGGGTTGCTGCTCGGTGGATGAGAAAGGGGGTGGGAGGGAAGAGGCCCAGAGTAAGCAGGGAGGAGTTGGGAGGACCAGAGATGGTGGGTGTGCTAGCAGGCAGCAGGTTCTTCCAAGGGTCCATTCCTGCAGACCCGCACGGGAGGCCCTGAGACATGAAGCCATGGCAGGCTACGGGTGATGAGCCTTCCTATTCACACACCTCCCAGAGCAGACGGAGAAGAACAGGCTGATGGGGAGCCTTCCACGCACCAGCCCCAGGGAGGACCTCTGCATCTATCGATCCCTTTAATCAGCTGCCCTGTTTCTAGGGCAGCAGTGCCCCGCACATGGGCTTGGTCCCTCCCATCTGCTTCCGAGAGCATCAGTCTCTGGCTTCTTGCAGCTCCCGTCTTCCTCTGTGGGATGCTCCCAGAGGCTCCCTTCCCATCCCTTCCTCCTCTACATGCTCTTCCTCGGCGGGTTCGTGCATCCCCTGCTTGTAGCCCCATGTCTGAGTGGATGCTCCCACATCCCCAGCCCCGGCCCAGCCCTCCTGGGCCCAGGCCTTTGCCTGAAGCCTCATACTTGACGTCTTCCCTGGGGGATCATGAACGCACCTCCTACTCAACTGTGAACCTGAACTCAGGCGAGGTTTGCCTATCGCCTCTGGACCCACGTGTGCACCAACCAGTCCACACCCTTGGCAGTCACAGGCTTCTCATCCTCCCCAGACTCTGTCAAGTGTTGAGACTAAGAGTTTCATTCGAAGCATTACTAGGGACTTCCCTTGTGGTCCAGTGGCCAGGACTCCGTGCTCCCAATGCAGCGGGCCCTGGTTTGATCCCTGCTCAGGGAACTAGATCCTGCATGCTGCAACTAAAGATCCTGCATGATGCAAAGAAGATCTGGTGCAGCCAAACAAATAAATATTTTTAGAAAACCATTACTGAACTCAGAGAAACATGGTGATATAATGATACTATTCTTTTTCTCCATTAATGAATACTTGAAGTGAAACTGTCATCCATATAGTCCTTTAGAGAGAGTCCATAGAGTCCTTTAAAATTGCAAAACATTGTAAAACTGGAAAATTTTGGAAACACTTCACTACCAATCACAGTGTCATTCATTTACTATTTGTTGGTTCGTGTACCAGCGTTTATCATTCATGTGCCAGCACTGGGGCTAGAGATAAGTCAGTGGACAAATGAGTGCGATCTCTGCCCTCACAGAGCTTATATTCCAACGTGGAGACAGACAGCAACACTCCAGGTAGATATGTGTTAAGCTCCCACTAAGAACTATGTGCTGTTCTAAGTGCTTGGCTGCATAAGCCCATACGACTCTCACAGCAGTGCTGCAAGAAGGTCATTTGACTGGCTTGTTGCACAGATAAGGAGACTAAAGCAGCACAGAGAGATGCAGGAACTTGGCCAAGGCCACACAGCTGATGCCAGGGAAAACTTTGTAAACTCATGCAGTCTGATTCCCGAGTCCATGCTCTTGGCCACGGCTCTCTCAGAAGGCAAGCAATGATATAAATAAAGTGTGAAATCCCAAACTGTGAAAAGTGCTGGGGAGGAAAAGCCCTGGGTGCTGGGGAGCAAAGAGAGAGGCTCAGCCTAGTCCCAGGGGCTGGGAAAGACATCTGTGAAGAAGGGTTACCTCAGTGGAGACTGAGAGAGTGAGTGGATATAAACCAGGTGAACAGTTGTGGAAAGAGCACCACGGGCAATGGAAAGAGTCTGTGCAAAGGCCCTGAGGCAGCCAAGTTCAGCATAGGGAGGACAGTTCAAGCTAGTGTAGCAAAAATAAAATAAGAGAATATGTAGATGATGGGAAGTGATGTGGGGTGCAGGAGGATGGACACTGGGAGCAAGGAGATTTGGGGAAGATGAAGCTGGAGCCAGCAGGCATCAGACTTTAGATTTTATCCATCCTGCATTAGGAAGGGTTAATAGCAGGGTCAGGTCCAAGTGACACCCACGTTCCCCCTGCCCCAGGGGGACACAGGCAGCTGGTGGCACGGTGGGATTTAGGGGGCTTGTAGAGACTTGGCTGGTCTAAACAGGCTCCATCAGTCACCCTGAAAGTCCACCACTGCTGAATCTGTCCTTGGGCTGGTGAGAAGCAATCCCTGATGTCTGGTCTGGAAAGTCAGACATCTCCATGAGGAATAAAGCCCGGAGCCTTTGTCAAATGCTACCTCGATGATCAGCGTCTCCATCAAGAATGAGCCCCTGCTCAGCTCCAGTGAAAGGACTTTGCCAGGACACAAGGTGATGGGGAGGCAGCCGAGTGATGGACTGCTGTGTTGGGGACCCAGGCTGTGGGCCCAGGGCGGCTAAGCCCAGTGATGTTTCTAAATTGGGAGCGATATCCCCCATGTAGAAACAGGAGGGTCTGGGAAGGTTTCCCAGCAGAGGTGATATTTGAACTGGACCCCAGGCTCATCAGGTGAAAAGGGGGAAAGGCATTGCAGGTGGAAGGCCCAGCGTGGGGGACAGGAAGATGCACTGGAGTCATGGAGAGAAGGGCGGGGAGCTTCTGCAGTCCTCAGAGACCTTCACCCAGGTATGGGTCCGGGGAGGTGGGCTTCTGAATCTAAATGACTAAAATCATCATCTTCGTTTAACAGATGGGGACATATTTTAAAAGAGTTTGTATTTTATTATTATTGTTGTTGGCTGTGCGGGGTCTTCGCTGTTGTGCATGGGCTTCTCTAGTTGTGGTGAGCGGGCTTCTCACTGCGGTGGCTTCTCTAGTTGTGAAGCATGGGCTCTAGGGCACATGAGCTTCAGGAGTTGTGTCTCATCGGCTTTATTGCCTCATGGCATGTGGAATCTCTCCTGGGCCAGGGATCCAATCTATGTCTCCTGCATTAGCAGGTGGACTTTTTACCACTGGACCACCAGGGAAGTCCCAGATGGAGAAGGTGAGCTCAAAGTTTAACTGATTTTTTCCCAAGGGCACTCTGAAGAGCTGGGATCCAAACTGCATGACTCCAGAGGTGGGGCTCAGAACCTCCAAGATACATCATTTCCTATGTATAGAAAATACCCCTGAGAAGCTGGACAGGTATTGACAAGGCAGTGGGACACTGGAAGGTCCTAGCCCTGACAGCCACTCACTCTGCAGGTCTCTTCCCTTCTCTGGCCTCACGTCCCTCATTTGCAAACAGAACAGCCTTTTCACCATTGCAGGCTGCTGTGAGAGGTCAAAGAGATGACAGAGGCCACAAGCCTTTGGGACGGAGACCCTGGCAGGGCCTGGGAGGGCCGGCTCCTGGGAGGGCAGAAGCTGCCAGACAAGGTGGGCTGAAAGAGGCTGGGAGGAGGGCCCTGAGATGGATGGGGCTGTCCCTCCCCCTCCTCCCCCTGCCGGGCCAGTGTAATCAGGGCTATCCATCACCCTCCCTGGGGCCATGGCAGCCTGCTCGGTAGCACAGTGACAGCATTGCCAGCTCATCCATATTTCATCAGCCTGGAGAGCGAGGAGCAAGGGAGGGAAGGATGGAGCCAGAGGGAACCTGTCCACCAAGCACGCCAGCCTTCTCACTCCAGCCAGCCCCTCAGTACAGGCTCTGTCCAGTGGCCCAGGCCACGGGGCAGGCATCCTTACTGGAGTTGCTCTGTGGTGTGGCTTGGGCAGATGAGACATAATAGAGACATAACGACAGTGATGATGATGATAATGATGGTGATGACAACGGTGATGATGATGGCAATGGTGGTGATGATGACGGCAATGATGGTGGTGATGACGGCAATGATGGTGGTGATGACGGCAATGGTGGTGATGACGGCAATGATGGTGGTGATGACGGCAATGATGGTGTTGATGATGGTGCCGAAAATGATGGTGATGCTGCTGCTGCTGCTGCTGATACTGATGGTGATGATTTGTTATCACATTGGAGCCCTTGCCTGGTGCCAGGCTCTGTGTAAACACTTTGTGTACTGCATTTTCTCATCCTCTAAATTACCCCATGAAGAGGGCTCTGTCACGACCCTCATGTATAGATGAGGAATTTGAGGCTCAGAGTAGTAGGTAGCCTGCCTGAGACTCAGCTAAGACATGGCCGAGCTGAGGCTCGACTCTCATTCACTAGGGCCCCAGCGTCTGTGCTGTAATCCCAACCATCACTCTTCCCTGCATGGGTTCAGAATCAGCGGACTTGGGTTTGAATCCTGGGTCCCCCACTCCCTGGCTGAGCAACCTTGGGCAATGTGTTCACCCTCTGTGTGCTCAGTCACTTCAGTCGTGTCCAACTCTTTGCGACCCCATGGATTGTAGCCTGCCAGGCTCCTCTGTCCAAGTTGATTCTCCAGGCAAGAATACTGGAGTGGGTTGCCATCCCTTCCTCCAGGGGATCTTTCTGACCCAGGGATCGAACCCACATCTCTTTATATCTACCTGCATTGGCAGATGGGTTCTTTACCGCTAGGGCCACCTGAGAAGCCCCCTAATTAGCCTGTAAGATGCCTTGTGGAGCTGCTCAGAGCCTTTGGTAAATTACTGTGGCTCAGAGCTAGCTCCCTCTCCCCGTGCCCCAAACCCTTCAAGTCTGCTCAAACGCCACTGCAAGACCTGGCCTGACCACCTCTCTTTAAATTGCAACTGCCCCATTCCCCTTGGTCTGTGCTCCTTGTCCTACCGTTCATGTCCCATATCACCTTTTCATCTATTCATTTACTGCTTTCTCTGTGGTTGGGCAGGTAAGCACCGGAAGGCAGGGGTCCCTGCTCAACTGTATTCCACATGCTAGGACAGAGATGGTGAAGGACAGGGAAGCCTAGCATGCTGCAGTCCGTGGAGTCTCAAAGAGTCAGACAGGCCTGAACAGCAGCAGGACAGCACCAGGATGGGCAGTTCACACGGGTTTTCTTGGGGAATGAACGCATGACGGATGTTCTTTTTCCCTTCCTCAGGGGCCTCTTAGAGGCTGGAGGACCCAGGGGATGAGATTTAGCTGGCAGGGTTGGGATTGGCTGGAGAGGCTGGGAGGGAAGTATTTGCAAAAGGGGAAGAAAACACACTAGGGGGACTTCCCTGGTGGTCTGTGGTTAAGAATCTGTTTGCAACACAGGGAATGACATAGGTTTGATCACTGGTCGGGGAACTAAGATCCCATATGCTTCAGGGCAACTAGGCCAGCACATCATGACTGTGGGACCTGCATTATAGATTCTGAGTGCCGAAACTAAGACCCGACACAGCCTAATAAATAAAAGAACTTATTTTTTAAAAAAGAGAAAACACACTGGGTTCTGGGGTCAGGAGATGCAGTGAGGTATGGGGTTGGGATGGGCTTCTCCAGAGCAGGGCGTGGGCGGGTCTGTTTGCCATTTCAGATTTGTCTTCTAGCCACCCTCCCACCCCTCAGCTGCAGAGGGTCCATCAGCCTGGCCCAGAGCCTGCCCTTAGTCCTCTTCTGCACCCCCAGTTCCCTCCTCTCCCAAAGCCCACCCAGATGGGCCCTTGCTGCCCCCACATCTTGACTTTTCTCTGATTTCCTGCTCAACCCTTCCTGGGGTCGGGCACCCCCATGCTCCTCAGTAACGGTGTTGATTTAATAAAAGGTCATTCCAACCCTGAGTCATAAATGTCAGAACTTCTTGGACTTGGAGATTCCAATCCTCTGAGGAGGGAACGAGCTCAGAAAGAAGGAGTGACCACTCGAGTCGAACAGCGAGGTCAGCCCAGTCCTGTGTCCCAGACTCAATGGATGAGGAGTCTCAGGGTACCACCCATGCCATTCTCTGCACCTCCCCAGCTCTCGGCTTCCGTAAATGCAGCCTGGCTTTTAAGCTCCAGAAAGAGCCAGGTGCCACCACCCAGCTTCCCAGCCCTTCGCCCTGCCCCAGAACTCCCTGCCCAGCTGTGCTCCCTGCTCTGGCCACTGCTCAGGAGCACACTCTGCCCCTAGGCCTTTGCACATGTGGTTCCTCTGCCAGGGAGCCTACTCTGCTCCAGCCAACGGCCACCCAACTCCTAGGATGCAGTATGAGTCCCCACCTCCTTCAAGAGGCCTTTTGTGTGGCCTATGGTTCATTCTGCCAGCTTTGACTCACAGGGTGCCATGTATCGGGATGTGTGTGTTTTCAGATCTCCTCTGAATTTGAAGGGATGTGGAAGGAGACAGGGCAATATGTGGGCTTATAGCTTTCTGCTCCTCCAAACTCCTGTGATCTTGGATCAGTTACTTAACTCCTCCGAGCCTCAGTTTTGTCCTCATCTACAAAATGAGGTGAATGAAGGACTCCCTCCTTGGCCAACTCAGGAGTTGATATGAAAGAGCTGAAATATGAACAGGTGAGGTCCATCCTTGTTCTTGGGGGTCAGAAGCTGCAGTGAGCCCCCAGTGGGCCTCTATCAGCAAGACAAGGCCCTCTTGGTTGGGACCCATGTTCTTCCCCATCTCCTCCACGGGTCCTGGCCCTGAGCTGGATACTTGGGAGGATTCAGGATATACAGGAGAACTCATCTTAGGTACCAGGACCATCCCTGGAGCTGTCCATACCCACAGACTGCCTTCTCCTTGAGGATGGGGACAGAGTCTTTGGTTTTCTCTCCCCAGCACCCAGCACAGGGCCAGCTCCAAGCAGGCGCTCTGCTCCTGATCCTAGAACTAAAGGGTGGGTGCCTGTGACCCTGGGAGTGTGCTGTAGCCCAGGACAAGACCCCAGAGATCATCTCATCAAGTAGCATCACTGGGCAGATGGGGAAACCCAGGGCCAGAGAAGGGGTGGGGCAAGCTGAGCTCAGGTAGTGGCAGCTACTCTGGGGACAGATAGATCTGGGTTTGGGTCCAGTTCTCCAACTTCCTGGCAGTGGGAACTTGGGCAAGCTATTTGTCTCTCTGAGCCTCAGTTTCCCCATCTGCAAATGGGGCTAATAATGAGGGCTGTCATGGGGATGAAGTAGGATTTTCTCTCTGAAAGTGTATATACAGCACCTCACCCGTTCTAGGTCTCCAATAAAGTTTTGTTTTCTTGCCCCGCCATCCTTCACAGTGGCAGATGGCAGATCTGGGGAAGGAGGATTTGAGGTGGGTGTAGAACCAGGTCACCCGTTCCCCGCCTCAGCTCCTTTCCACCCCTTTGATGAGAAGTAGCTGGCTGATCTCCCCTCTGAGCTGGCCCAGCCCAGGCAGCCAATACTTGATTCTATCCCAAGTGCCCTATCTATGGCAAGGGGCTACTGAATCTCCCCAGGAGGTTCTAATCAATGCAGTGACAGGCAATTTCTGCCAAGATCCAGGTCTGGTGTCCACACCTTCTCCATTACACGGACACGAGTACCACCTCTCAAGTGGCTTCCAGCCCGGAAACTCTGCTCACTTAAGATCAAGTCACCTCCCTCCCCAGCTCCCAGAGAAAGTGTTCCCCTCCTCCCTCCCTCCCATAGGCCCTGCTCCCCACACCAGGCACCCTGGGGAGAAGAGATAGACATATCTTAGCCACCACAGCAGCGCCAGCGGATCTAGATGACGGTGCCCCAGCCATGGAAGACAGCTTAACATGCAAGCCCAAGTTGGGTAGAGGGAAGACACTTAGCAGCCAGAGAGTTCTGGATGTGAACCCCTGCTCTGCCCCTCACCAGTTGCCTGCCTCCAGGCCAGCCTCTCTGCCTCCCTTTGAATGAGGACCAGAATCCCTACTTTGCATATTTGTAGACAAAGTGCCCAGCACAGCAGCATCTTCACTGTTGGCCACTCCTGCCCTGACTTTGGCAGCCCCATCTGCCTTGGAGGAAGCCTCATTCTCTGGTCTGGTCCTTTCTCATTGCGCAGGCCCTGCCTGTCTTGACCACCTTCACCTGCTCACCCCATCCTGTGTCCAAGCTCTCCAGGATCGGACTCCCCTTAATGTAGCCTCCTAGCATGGCACCCGCCTCAGGGAGCTCAGATCAACTAATTTAACTCTCATAACTGTCTTATGAGGACAGGATCACCATCCTCTCCATTTTGCAGATGAGAAGACTGAAGCTTAATGAATAGCTTGCTTAAGGTCACACAATTAGTAAGAGATAGAGCTGGGATTCAAATCCAAGCACACTGGTTACCACACTCCCAGACTCCCCAGCTTCCCACCACTGATCCATCCGTCTCTCTTATCACCTGTTTATGCATCCTCTTTCCATCAAGTCGTGGACCCATCCACCTGTCTGCTTACCCAATTATCAGCCATCCCTCCCTCCATCTGTGCTGCCCCAGTTGGCCATTTCCTGCCACCAGATTTTTTGCACTGACTACTGAGGCCACCATGGTGGCCAAGGTCCTGCTCTCATGCATATCAGATTCTGATTGGAAAGACTAATCAGGTGAAGACAAGTCATTGCAATGAGTGTGATGAAGGGCCTCGGGTTCTGCAGAAGCACAGTGGGAGTGCCTGCCCCAGGCTGGGTGTCTGGAGAAGGTAAGCCCTGGTCTGAGCCCCAAGGGGAAGGGTGCTGAGAGGGGAAGAGCATCTCTTTAAAGAGAAGTGGAAAGGCTTGGCCTCTCAGGAGAGTGTGGCACACAAGGGTAGCTACATGTAAGCCTTTCTCGTTGAAGGTAGAATTCTAGATGAGGCTGGGGTGGGGTGGCGGGGAGGCTGAGGTCAGGTGGTACAGGAGTATGGAGCTGGGCCAGTGAGTGGTGGTGGTGATGGGAGCCAGTGAAGGGTTAAGTGGGGCAGTGATCAGTGTAGGGCAACACTGGGTCCCAGAGCACTCTAGCCCCTGCAGGGAAAAGAAGGTGATGCCAGAGGCAGAGAGAGGGGAGCAGGCTGTTACAGTGGGTCAGCTCCCAGTAGGAAGAACCCTGGACTGAGATGGTGCGCCAGGAAGGGGAGGGAAGTGGGTGGGTTTGAGGCCTGTTCAAGACGCAGCCTCGATGGGCTGGATGTGGGGCAGGGTATCACCTCTCCAGAGATGACCTCCAGGCCTGCCTCAGGGGCCACCCTCTGTGTCTTACACCCCCAAGCTTTTGCATAGGCTCCTTGGCCTCCTTGGAAGAACCTGACTTTGAAGGTCATGTGAAAAATGTTAGCTTAGCCAGCAAGCTACAGAGAACCACTGCCTGCATGGTCAGCTGCAGGTGTTAGAAAGACTCTGGCCCCAGGGATGGCCAAGGTCAAGTAGGTGTGGAGGGGGGATGTGAGACTATGGGTACCAGGTCCCAAAAGAGCCGTTCTGTCTTCAGAGCTTCCTTCCCTGATGTGCTCAGCAATCCTAAGCCAGGTTCCTCTCTTAGGATTAAACATCCCACTCTGAACTTCCACATAATTTTCAGTTGTATATTTATATGTCTCATTGGTTAATTAATGCACATGTCTCACTCTAAACTATATGCTCCATGAATATGGGGACATTATCCTTGTGTTGTCATTATATCCACAGCAACTAGCGCTGTCTTTGCACATGTGTGTTACTTGCTCAGTTGTGTCTGATTCTTTGTGACCTCGTGGACTGTAGCCCACCAGGCTCCTCTGTCCATGGCATTCTCCAGGCAAGAATACTGGAGCAGGGAGCCATTCCCTCCTCGGGATCATCCTGACCCAGGCAGATTCTTCACCATGTGAGCCACCAGAGAAGCCCTTGGCACATATCGCTAAGTCACTTCAGTTGTGTCCAACTCTTTGTGACCCTATGGACCATAGCCTGCCAGATTTCTCTGTCTATGGGATTCTCCAGGCAAGAATATTGGAGTGGGTTACCATGCCCTCCTCCAGGGGATCCTCCCAACCCAGGGATGGAACTCTTGTCTCTGTTATCTCCTTCATTGGCAGGCGGATTCTTTACCACTAGCACCACCTGGGAACAAGCCAGGTGCTTAATAAATGATGCAGTGTATTAAAGAGCAGAGACGTCACTTTGCCAACAAAGGTTCGTATAGCCAAAGCCATAGTTTTTCCAGTGGTCATGTATGGATGTGAGAGTAGGACCAGAAAGAAAGCTGAGCGCCGAAGAATTGATGCTTTTGAACTGTGGTGTTGGAAAAGACACTTGAGAGTCCCTTGGACTGCAAGGAGATCCAACCAGTCAATCCTAAAGGAAATCAATCCTGAATATTCATTGGAAGGACTGATCCTGAAGCTGAAGCTCTAACATTTTGGCCAACTCAATGGAAAAGCCCCTGATGTTGGGAAAGATTGAGGGCAGGAAGAGAAGGGGGTGACAGAGACTGAGATGGTTGGATAGCATCACAGGCACAATGAACATGAGTTTGAGCAAACTCAGGGAGACAGTGAAGGACAAGGAAGCCTGGAGTGCTACAGTCCATGAAGTTGCAAAGAGTTGGACACAACTTGGCGACTGAATGACAACAGCAATAAATGATGAGTGAATAATGAGTGAGTGATCCTGGCTGGAGTTTGGGCAGTGCTTGGGTCCCTGGGTACAAGGTTAACTGGGAAGAAGCTGCCAGTTGGTAGAACTCGGAGGCCAAGCTTAGACCAACTCCCAACTCCCCAACACCCACTTTGAGGAATATCTACAGAAAAATAATTTTTAGGAATTCTAAAATGCGAAATGGGCTCAAAAAGACCATCAGGCCTCCCAGAAGAAAGCTGGCAGGGCTCAGGGGCTGCCCATTTTTCGGGATTACTCATCTGGTGCCAGCAGCCTTCTATTGGCACAGAGAATGGAGCTGCAGCCCCAGCTGTTTTGTACATAGGGCCTGGATCTGGACCAGGTACTAAATAAAGGCTGGAACAAAACGTGCCACATTTTCAATACTGAACGTATCTCAGTGTCGACAATAAAATATATGTTTTTAATTTTTACTAAACTACAAAGTGAATGAGATTTGCTTTTTAACATCTGGTGCACCAGTTGAATCCAGAAGCCTGATGTGAGGGGGAAAGAGCTCCATCCAGGGCTGGTCTTGCCTCTCTGTGCCAGCTTCCATACAGGCTGACTCTGTGGTCAGTCACTTTGCTCTGGGAGTATCCATTTTCTCATCAGTAAAATGAGCTAAGTGTCTTCTCCCCACTCAATTCACTGGTGTGGAGGCGATTTTGGAGGTTAAAATACACCGAAAACCAAAGGGCATTGGATAAGTAGGAAGTGTCACTTAGGCAAATTATTAGGTATTAATTAGGCAATACTTCAAAGGTATTTAAGGTACCTTTCAAAAGCAAGGATACTGAAGCATCTATCTCTTTCCAAGCTCTGTGGTACACGTGAATACATTTTTGGTTTGCTGGCTTCATTCTCTGCATCTCCCAATTCACAAAGAGAAACTGAGGGGCTCAGTTCACCTTTCTGCCTATGGCTACATTATTAGCCCCTAGCCAATGGGCTGGCTGCCTCCACATCAGACTCCTGCCCCCTGTCCAATCAGCTGCAGCCGATGGCTCACATGACAGGCTTTCTAATATGCTTTTCAATGGGGTCACGAAGAGTTGGACACTTACTGAGCGACTTCACTTTCACTTTCATGCATTGGAGAAGGAAATAGCAACCAACTCCAGTGTTCTTGCCTGGAGAACCCCAGGGATGGGGGAGCCTGGTGGGCTGCCGTCTCTGGGGTCGCACAGAGTCGGACACGACTGAAGCGACTGAGCAGCAGCAGCAGCAGCAGATAGGTGCTATTATTATATCCATTTTATAGATAAGGAGAGTGAGGCACAGGAGAGCTAACCCAACCAATGACACAGAGCTCTTAAAATCCAGAGTTAGGATACATTCCTTCCACTGTCCTGTTCATCTTTATCTTCAGGGCTTCTAGGAGTGCCTGGCACGTAAGAAGCACTCCATCTGCATTTGCCAAGCGAGAGTTTAGGAATAATAACACTTATTTTACAGGTTTATTATGAAAATTAAGTAAGTTAATATTAGTGAAAGCATCTGGCCCTGGCCCTGGGATTGAGCGGTGGTGAATAAATATTGGTTTAATTCACTTGTGGATCATTTACACATCCTCCCTATGGCTTGGGGGCCATTGCTCCAGGCAATCTCAGGAGGAAGGCTAACCCTCAGGCAGGTGTTCTGCAGATGGTGACGGCTTTAGAGCCTGGTGACCTTTCTTTTCCTCTTTCCCTCTGTTCATCCTGAGCATCTGTGAAACCTATTTGCCAGTGGAGTTGGTGGTTGAGGTAAGCCCCTCTCTGACCATCCTCCCCAAGCCTGCCCCCCTCCTCTCCTACGTGACCTTACCTGCCCCCATCAACACACACTCCTGCTGCAAGACTCGTTCTGGGCTTTTCTCTCCTGCTACCCTCCTCCTGGGAGGTTTCCTGTCCAGCCTTCCAGAATATTCTTTTCCAGTCAGAAACCACCTCTCCCATTTGCTGCTCCCCTGCTTCTTGATCTACACCTCTCTTAAGATATTTTGCATTGGGGACACCACTGATTATCCCATAATACTCATTCATGGTGGGGTGGGCATGTGTGTCTGTGCAGGTCCACACTGGCCCTGTGACTTGGGCAGGTCACCTCTCCTTCCCGAGTTCATGCTTCCTATGGATAAAAACAGAATTAAATAATCCCCACTTGGCAGAACTGTGAGGGTTAAATCAAGTGATTCAATTAGAATAAATAAGAAATATTAGTTCCTTTCTACATACGATGCTTGTTGTTCAGTCGCTAACCCATGTCTGTCTCTTTCCACTCCCTTGGACTGAAGCACAGCCGGCTCCCCTCTCCTTCACTGTGTCCCGGAGTTTGCTCAAACTCACGTCCACTGCGCTGCTGATGCCATCTAACCATCCCATTCCCTGCTGCCCTCTTCTCCTTCCGTCCTTTTCTGATCTGACAGTCTACAGCACAATACGTAAAGGAGCGTCGGGTCCAGTGCTTTTCAAATTTCTTTTCCGCTGAGCAGAACCGTGTTTCCCACAGAAAGTTAAGCAGAAGTTCAGTATCTAGAAACAGATCCACTGGGACTGCTTGTGCGGAGGCGGGACCCAGAGCTCCATCCACTTGGCTCCTCCCCCTGGTCTCCACTCACCCCAGGTCCCTAGGCACCCCCTGTGAGCCCCCAGGGCCCTCAGTGATGTTTGAAAGCCTCTCAAGTGGTCTCCCCACCCAGAGGGTATCTCTGGACCGTTTGTGACACAGGATCAGGAAACTCAGAATAAGGGCGCTGAGAGCGGCGTGGGCGTCTGCTGTGGTTTCTTTTTTCTGGTTGGGAGAGTGTATATTCTCTTCACAGAGTTTGAGAAAAACAAGTGAAGAAGCTGCAGGGCTGGTTTTTTTTCCCCCCCACCTAAGTCAGGTCTAAAGAGGTATATACTTTACATAGAGTAAAATTCGCTTTTTAAAGTGTACAGTTTAGTAAGTTTTAACAAATAGATACAATCATGTAGCCACCACAGTCAAGATACAGAACATTTCCACTCCCTTAAAAATTCCCTCATACTCCTGGCAGTCAGTCCCTCTTCCCACCCCTGGAAACCACTGATGTGATGAAAGATAATTCACCAGTTTTATTTCTGTTCCTATAGTTTTGCCTTTCCCAGAATGTCACATGCGAGGAATCAAACAGTGATTAGCTTTTTGTTCCTGGCTTCTTTCATTTCCCACACGGTGTTTGGGGGTCATCCATGTGGTCACATGTATCCGTATTTGTTCCTGTTGATCGCTGAGTAATATTCCATGTGTGAATGACCACAATTTATTTATGGCTGATGGATATTTGGGTTGTTTCCAGTTTTTTGGTTGTTATGATTGAAACCTATGAATATTCCTATAAAATTCTGTGTGAACACAAAGTGTCATTCCCCTTGCATAAATATTTAAGAGTGTGATTGTTGGGTCAGATAGTAAGTTTATATTTAAATTCACAACAAACTGCCAAACTGGAGTTAATTTTTGGTGAGTGAACTGTGTCCTTTGTGACCACGTGACTCACAGTTTTATAAGGGTTGCTTTGTACTTTTGGTGAGTGAATTACTGCTTTCTATGTTGTCTCTCCCAAAGACATTTGCATTTTAACTAGAAACAACTGTTCCATTCAAGAATCACTCCCCCATCACATAAGTCAAAGGATTAGTTTCTTCCTTCGTGAGGAAATGTTTCCCCTGAGCTAGCAGGTAGGAGAAGGTGATCCTAGGCAAGGAGAGATGGGAATGCCATGTGGGGTACCAGTGAATCATGTGTTAGCCTAGAACTGCAGGTAGATGGATCCCTGGATCCCCTAAGTACGCTGACACCCAGAATTCTGCAAGGGAGCGTGACCAGTGTGGAAGAAGTTCTGGAAAGAAGGGGGCTGCTGGAGTGGTTCTTCCCTCCTAACACCATCCCTTGCTGTTTTTGCTCAAGCCCCTCTCAGATCCCATGTTTGCTACCAGTGCAAAACAACCATTTTTTAGGCAAAGGCGTGACAGAGGAGAGCTCTCCGGGGGACTATCTCTCCTGTCTCAGGTTCCCTTCTCCCATGCAAACAGTGGCAGAAGCAGAGCAGAAAAGGGTGCAAAGAGAATTCAGTTTTATTTCATGCATATCCTTGACTTTGTCCATCCACTTCTCTTCGACTAACATTGAGTGGGCACTTATTATGTGCCAGGTACTGCGTAAGTAGTGTTAGTCACATGTCCTACCCTTTGTGACACCATGGACTGTAGCCCACCAGGCTCCTCTGTCCATGTAATTCTCCAGGCAAGGATACTGGAGTGGGTTGCCATTCCCTTCTCCACAGGATCTTCACCACCCAGGAATTGAATCCAGGCCCCCTGCATTGCAGGCAGATTCTTTACCATCTGAGCCACCAGGGAAATCCATGTAAGCACTTAACATGTAGTAATTTTTTTCAATCAACATGAAAATCTATGAGGTAATTTCAATTATCAGCTCCATATTACAGCACGAGAAGCTGAGGTTCAGAGGGGTGAAGCAAATCCCCTAAGATCTTTATCGGCTTTGACACTGCATGCCTCCATGCCGCTGCATATAGGGACTTGCTCAAACGAGTGATTAACGAATGAGAGAATGAAAGACAAAATGAACTCCCATTTTACTGGTGGAAAAGCTGAGGCCCCTCTATAGAGGAGCCACTTGACCAGGTCCTTCAGTGAGGCAGACTGGGAAGCTGGAGGGCAAGGCCTGAGGGTGGGACGGGTTTCCCTGATGCCCCCTACCCCCAGCCTCCCAACCATGTTCCACTTGAGCCAGGCGCCCCAGAGTCAGCCAGGCTCATCCCAGGCCTCACAGTCTGATGCTTTCTTCCTGCACGAGACTCTCCTTACACTCTCCCCAGAGCTTTCCAAAGCTTGCCCCTGGGCAGCTCTTCCCAGAAAACCAGAAGGCAGCTTCTAATTCCTTCTACTCCTGCTCTCACACCCTCGAGCACCAGCCCGCCGCAATGGCATAGCCATGAATCAAGCCACCTCCTCAGTTTTTCAGTTCTTCAAATTATTCTTGCTCTCTCTTAGCTCTCTCTTCTCTGTGCAATGCAGGGAGTTCCCTCCTTGGATTTATTCTCCCGAAGAAGCTTTGTGTTCAATACAAATGTCTCTTAGCAACATCTTGTAACTCATCTTCTCATAGAAGGTATTTCGCTAATGATCAAAGGTCTATTTTTATAGACTTTTTTTCTTCTCAGGATTGCAAGAAAATTTCTGCCTCATATAGGTACAGAGTGTTTTCTTTCAGTGATCCTCATGAGAAACACAGGTGGTGGGTATGACTTGTCCCCACTACACAGATGAAGGGCTGCAGAGAGAACTGGCTGTTTGGGCACTGTGGTATGTCCAGACCCAGTTATTGTTCAGTCGCTAATTCGTGTCTGACTCTTTGTGACCCCATGGACTGCAGCACTCCAGGCTTCCCTGTCCTTCACTATCTCCAAGAATTTGCTCAAATTCATGTCCATTGAGTTGGTGATGTTCTCTAACCATCTCATCCTCTGTCATCTTCTCCTCCTGCCTTCATCTCTCCCAGCATCAGGGTCTTTTCCAATGAGTTGGCCTCTTTGCATCAAGTGGCCAAAGTATTGGAACTTCAGCATCAGTCCTTCCAATGAATGTTCAGGGTTGATTTCCTTTAGGATTGATTGGTTTGACCTCCTTGCTGTCCAAGGGACTCTCAAGCGGCTTCTCTCACCCTAGAGGTGAATCCTGATTGGTCTAAACCAAGCCTGATGATGTCATTTCCCTTTGCCAATGATTGGTGTAGGACCTAATTCTGGTCAATGAAGTGTAAGTAACATTTTCCTTCCTGCATAGGAGAGGGGCTTCCCAGGTGGCTCAGTGGTAAAGAATCTGCCTGCCAGTGCAGGAGACTTGAATTTGATCCCTGGGTTGGGAAAATCCCCTGGCAGAGGAATGGCAACCCACTCCAGTATTCTTGCCTGAAAAATCCCATGGATAGAGGAGCCTGGGGGGCTATAGTTCATGGGGTCACAAAGAGTTGGATTTGACTGGGCACATACGTATGCACAGAAGAGAGAGAGCTACCTAAGGAGAAGGCAGAGAAGGAAACTTTTTTTTTTTTAGGTAACTCCTTTTAGCTTTGCATACTATTTATAAGGACTTGATATCCAGAGCCGTGGCAACCATTTTGTGATATGAGGCAATAAGCTAGAGGGTAAAGAGTTAAAATCCCCAGAATGGCAGAGTGGGGAACTTGGATCCTTCTTGACATGGCTGAGTCAGTGGTCTCAGCTTGGGGCTACCTCCCTCCCTAGTCTCATTGAGTCAACACTAATGTCCTTACAGTTGAGCTGCCATTGATCTGGTTTTCTGTAACCTGAAGCTGAAAGCATTCTTTATTGCTAACTGAGGATTCTCTCATTGACCGCCCCCTGGCATGCCTAGGCTGCCTTAAGATGTGCCACAGGAACGGCAGACACAGGTGCTGGGTGCAGGCGGGGGGCTTGGGAAGACTGGGGAGTCGGGGTGGTGAAATGAGGAGGCCGGTGCAGGCTCTAAGTCCCACTCCAGCACACTCATCCGAATGGTGCAGGACCAAGTCACTTCCCCTCTAGTTCTTCTGTTTCCTCCCTGGTAGATGCAGGGTTCAGTTCCATCAGGGGCCTCTCCTAACAATGACTCACAAGCTTCGAGACTTTTAAGCTCCCAGACCACACGGACTGCCTGAGCTTTTACTGATGACAGTGACGAGTGGAGAGGGTCCAAGCTCAGCTCACTGGTGAGTATTTGGAGGTGACTCAGTGAAGAATCAGAAGGCCCCAGAGTTTTTATTTATTCCTCTTCCCCATTTGTCAGAAATCCTTCATTGTGCCCCAGTTTCAGGGTGTATTTTTAGTGGAAATAAACTTGAGCAGCTCAAGATGACACGATTCCTTCAGGAGTTTCAGCATCACCTGCTGGAGAGAAGGGCAGGTGGAGTCAGTGAGAGCTCCTGACCCAGTGGTTCAGGCTTCCGGGCTCACCAGAGAAATCATTTAATCTGCCAGAAAAACAAAAGAAAAATCTCCCATGGCTGCAAGCCTGGGGTGAGGTGAGTACCTTCAGTCTGGGATCCAGAATCAATGCTTTCAAGACAGTTGGCATCGGCGCTTCCCTGGTGGCTGGGTGGATAAGAATCCACCCACCAATGCAGGAGACAAGGGTTTGATCCCTGGTCTGGGAAGACCCCACATGCTGAGGAGAAGCAAAGCCCCTGGGCCACAAAGACTGAGCCTGTGTTCTAGAGCGCAGGGGCCACAATTACTGAAGCCTGCATGCCCTAGAGCCTCTGCTCCATCACAATGAGAAGCCCCTGCACCGCAACTAAAGAGGAGCCAGTGCAGCAACGAGGATCCTGTACAGCAAAAACAAACAAAAAAAGACAGCACCTAGCCAGGGAAGCAGAGCTGTTATTTGAAATCCTATCTGCCCTCCTCTAAATTTGAGCCTGGATCTTGCTTGTGTTTTTCTGAGCCCTTTGATACATTTGGATAAATATGCTTGGGAGTGAGCAGCTGGGGGGAGTTTAAATCCTCTGCCTAAATAAGGGAGGAGAATTTAGAGTTTCCAGAGGCCATGGAGAAGGCGGAGTGTCATAGACACAGTTAGCGACCTGCCCAGACACCCTGGCAGGACTGATTCACCCCAGCTCCTCCTGATGTGGATGTTGACCGTACCCTTCAACGCATTTTCTTCCATCGTGAATTAGTAAGAGCAGGGCAGGACCATGTCAAATCCTTATGTAATAATCACAGCAAAGACTTACATGGTGCTAGACTCAGTTTTTTGTTTTTTAAAGGTTATACTAGTTAATTTTTAACTGAAGTGTAGTTGATATACAATGTTGCATTAATTTCTGCTGTACTGCAAACTGATTCAGTTATACATATATGTGCATTCTTTTCTTTAATAATCTTTCCCATTATGGTTTATCATAGGATACTGATATAGTTTTCTGTGCTATACAGTAGGACCTTGTTTACCCATTTCATATATTTAATAGCTTATATCCTCTGACCCCAACCTCCCACTCCATCCCTCCCCCAACCCCCTAGGCTCAGTTCTTGATTCTTTATAAATACTAACTCCAGTCTCCCATTTTTACCATTCGGTCATTCAGCTAAGATAGGGTGGCAAGTGACTTGCTCAAGGTCACACAACTGAGCCTGCAGCTGACTCCAGAGCCAGGGCTCCCAGCCTCTGTGGCCTCCTCTCCCGGAGTTGGGAGGGGGGCTCTCTGGAGAGCTCCATATCCAGCCCTCTCACTTCACGCAGGTGAAAACCTGGCGGAATGAACTTACCCCCTCCACCATGAAGCCACAGTTTGCTCAGTAATAAACTCAGCAAAAGGTCAGGAACAGCAGATCACCCTTGACATTTCCTTAGGCATAGTCACATGGCAGCCCCAGACTGTCTCTAATCAAACCAGTACGACCTGTCTCCTCCAGATCTGGCTCTGATCCCTGGCTCCTCACCTCTACCCAGAAATAGGAGCTGGTGTGCATGTAGGGTCCAGGGAGCATCTTGAGACACTGGATTCTGGCTCCAGAAGGGGTGAGTAGGACCGGAGCTGATGCGGAAAAAGGTCGGGAGGTGCCCTCACTCTGGGGGAGGGATGCTCGGTTTGGGAGGGAGGCTGTGTTAGGAGTGGGCAGGTCTTTGCTGTGGGTCTGTCCTGTGGTTGCTGCCACCACCTGAGTATAGGTAGCGTCTCCATCATGCAACAGAGAACGTCCCCATGTGTTTCTCAATGTGCCCTGGGGAGGGCCTGGGGGCAGAGGACCAGCAACTGGAATGATGTTCCTTGAATGACATGGGGTAGAGTAGTCATCATGTTCTCTCTCTCTCTAAACACACACACACACACACACACACACACACACATATGCACACACACACACACATATGCACACACACATTCTCTCTCTCATTATCCACGGGGCTAATTTCTGTAACTCCATCCAGCTTGGGGATGCCTTCTGTCACTCGCACAAATATTAAAAAGGAACATTTATTTTACTTTCCCAAAGGTTAATTTGTTTTTATTGTTGGTGCAGTTTTTATAATATTTTGATGTTAAAAATTCTTCGTATTTCAGAACAACTGTTCCGAATGATGACGAACCTGTTCACTTATTTGGCACAAGTCCACGTGTGTTCTGTTTTGGTCTCTGGTCCACGTGTGTTCTGTTTTGGTCTCTGGTCCATTTACACTGAGAATCATGTCTCTAATGGCATTTGGGGTGGGAATTCATGCCCCAAAACAAAATAACTTCAGTTGTCAACTCAAAGGAGGCAACCTGCCACATGTGGCGTAAATTGAATGCTGGGTTCAAGAGTCCTTATTACAGAGCACCTCTCAAACTGAGCTCGTGTCAGAGCTTGAATCACCCAGACAGCTAGTTACAATGCAGATGGCTGCCCTCCCCACCTCCACACTGTGTCTGACTCAATAGGTCTGAGGTAGGGCCCCTGAGTTTGCATTTCTAACAAGCTTCCTAGTCACGATGATGCTACTGATCTGAGGCCCACATCATCCTCATGGTTAACGCACTACCATAATTACAAAATCTCTTTCCTATCAATAATTTAAAAACTAGGTACTTTGTATATGTATTCATTTCAACACACGGCTTGTTCACTTATTCAACAAGTAATCATGGAGCAGCTACTGAATGGCAAGGTCTAGGCACTGGGGACTCAGGGTGGAGGAAAGAAAGCCCTTGACACCAGCAAGGACATTGACAATCAACTATCACCAATTAAAAATATCTTAAAGTGACAGGCAGTGAGAAGTGCTACCAGGAAGAGAACAGCAGGGGATACGGAGGGATGAGAGATGCTACTTTAGAGAGGATGGTCAGAGGAGGACAATTGAGAGGGGTGACATTTGCGAAGACTCAAGTAAAAAAGATTGTGAGCAGTGCAGACATCTGGAGAAGAGCATTCAAGGCAGAGGGAATGTCAGGGGCCAAACCCTGATGGGAGGTACACGTTTGGTGTGTCTGGTGACTCAAGGACACCTGTAGGGGTGGAAGAGAGGAAGTGACAAGGAGAGGGGTAGGAAGAGAAGGCAGAGGGGTGCGTAGCACGGGGAGGGTCTTCCAACCTGGGGTTGGGGTTTTAGCTGAAAGAGAAGGAGTGTTAATGCAGAGGGTGACATGATCCGATTTCTGTTTCCAAAGGACCTCTCTGGCTGCTGGGTGGAGAGCAAGATGGCGAGGGTGGAGAGCAAGATGGCGAGGGCTGAGGCTGGAGGCCAGTGAAGGGGCTGCTGCTCTCACCCAGACAAGAGATGACAGTGGCTAGGTTAAGACAGGAGGAGGCTAGCGATTACTGGAAAGATTTAGGTAGGATTTAGGTTGACAGAGCCAATAGGATTTGCTGACAACCTTATGTAGGAAGTGAGAACCAGATGGAGTCAAGGGCCACTGGTAGGATTTTTAGCTAGGGCAGCTGGAAACATGGTGCTTCTTCAGCAGTTCTTAGGGTCTGGCTGTGACTCCCAGAACAGCCAGCATAGAAACAGACAGTGAAGATGTGATGTCCGCCCTCAACACCTAACATCTACTGCAATACTCAATAAACGTTGAGTGTCTGGATAAAGTGACTCCCCAGAGCAGGGACAGTCCCTTTGGGGTCACATGTTACCAGTTTATCTGATTAGAAACATCCCTTTCTGGGCTCCACTTGGGTAACAGATGTCAGGTGAGAAGCTGCCTTGGCATCACATACATAGCTGGCTGAGCATCCGTGTAGGTTAGAGATCTGTGGTTTACGAACTCACTGGAATTGGAAAGAATCAAAGAAATCAGTTGAGAAGAATCAAAATGGCATTCCAGATGAACTCTACTTAGGCTTATATTATATCTATTATATCACAGGTATGGTATGCTCTAATAGATTAGTACTCTTCCAGCCATGGCTGACCAGAAGAGTGTTTTAGTTTTAATTATGCAATAGTTGCTAGCTGGCAGGACAGAGGAGGAGGATCTCAGATTTTCTTGGTATTATTTCTAGTCATCAATTGATCCTATGTAATTCAATGTCAGATGGGAGCCTTCCTACTTCTTGAAAGCTTCAAAAAATTAATATCCATCTCCAATTCCATACACAGTGGATGTCTAAATCAAAATTTCTGTGAATTTGGTGGGAGGCAAGGACTCTTACTGTCAAGGTCACTGCTGTCTCCAGACTATTGCTTCTGCTGGTACTATCTTTGTCTCACACCAAACTGATGGCCCGTGAAGCTCATTTCCTTCCTTATCCTTATTTTCTGCTGTAACCTGATTATAAGCAAGGGTCCCATGTGACCCAGTCTTGGGATGGAGTTGTATCCAGGGAGAATAGTTCAGCAAACAAAGGTAATTAAAAAGTAATTCCAATCTTTATTTGTATCTTTCCAATCAAACTTAAGAGGATCTCAATCAGATCACATAGTTTTATTTCTTGACTCTCTTATCTTGCCAGACCTCACTTTATCTCCATGTACTTCTATATTTTTTCACCTGCCAAACCTTTCTCCCAAGTTTTCCATCTTCCCTTTGGTCTTTATAGTTCTGTTTCTTTATTTCTGATCTTTCTTTAAATTATCACAAAAGGATGTAATATAAGATGCAAAAGACTGAACTTGCATTAGAGAGAATTAGAGGAAAGCTTTATTAATGCTTTTTATCCCCATTCTCTCTCCTGAAATCTGCCTACTAAAGTACTAAAGATAATTTTCTTTGTTCTCTTCTCCCCTTCTTCCACAGTCACCAAAACAGTCATTAGTGAAGCACAGTTCACTGGAGATTTGGTGGGAGAAAGGTAGGGCTTCCATCACAAAAATGCAAATCACTTTAAAATGTGCATTAGACATCTGTGCTTCTAAGAGACATTTCAGCCACCACCACCGGGGTTTGCCTCCGACATTAGCCCATCTCAACCCATTTTAATGGCTTCTTTATGCTGCTTGTCTCCACTGATCTTCAGTATGTCTCCTCTGCTTCTCTCAGGTACGTGCTCAGTAGTTCAGTGTGTCTGACTCTTTGTGATCCCATGGACTATAGCCTGCCAGGCTTCTCTATCCATGGGATTCTCCAGGCAACACTGGAGTGGGTTGCCAGGCCCTCCTCCAGGGGATCTTCCCAACCAAGGGATTGAATCTTTGGCAGGTGGATTCTTTACCACTGAGCCCCCTGGGAAGCCCACTCCTCCCAGGTGCAAACCACAAATTCTGCTCCTTATCTTTGCAAAACAGTTCGGCCTGTGAGCAAAGGGGTTGAGAGCAGGGGCACCAGAGCCCATCTGCCTGGTTTGAATCTCGCCTCTGATTTACCAGCTGTGTGATGTTGGGAGAGCTTCCTACCTTCTTGTCCTTTAGTTTCTTCATTTGCAAAATAGAACCAATGCTCATACCTTGATCATAGGATTGTTAGGAGGATTAACTAGGCTAACTGACCTGTGGTCCTTGGGGAGGCATCTGGTGCCTTCAGGGGCTCCTGAAGCCTCAGCTCTTATGACTTCTTGGTTTCAGGGCTCACATGTTGCCTCCTAACAAAGAGACTTGTCAAAGTCTTTTCCAAACAAAGGCCATTTCCTCTCTAGGAAGGATTTTGCCACCTGTCCATGCTGCTTCACCCCGTTGCTTCTGTAAGGGACTCTGGGTTCCAATCCTGACTGCTGTTTTCTAGCTCAACCCTTCAACTCTGAGTGTCTCAGTCTCCTCTTCTTAGTTTTTCCTTAAAATATTTTTGTTTATTTGGCTGTGCCAGATCTTAGCTGTGGCATTCAGGATGTTCAGTTTTCATCGCAGCTTGTGGAGTCTTTTAGTTGCAGGATGTAGGATCTAGTTTCCAGAACAGGGATCAATCTTGGTCTCACTGCATTGGGAATACGGAGTCTCAGCCACTGGACCACTAGAGAAGCACCCCAGTCTCCACATCTTGGAAATGGGGATAAGAATCCTATGGTTGTTAGGGTTAAGGGAAATTGCATGTGGAGCATCTATGGTAAGAATGGTTTTTCGAGTATTGGCTGGGTACTGGGCACTCTCCCATACACAGGTAACCCCCGCTTTTCGAAAGTTTTCATTACTTCACTTTTGTGAAAGACCTATTAGAACCTGTTTCATTAACTGAAAGAAATTTGAAGAGGAGTTTTGCTTTTATGAAAAAAAAGCAAACAATGAACGTGGCCTTCAGAGTTTGTTTTGCAGGGAGCCATGCCAGAGGCATTGCATATCCCTGGGATCGAGGGGCCCCAGCCAGCTCCTTCCCAGAGGGCTACCCTCAGCCTTTCGGCAGCAAGCCACCATGACTGTCAAGTCTGTGAGCATCTGTGCTGTATCTTGATCCATTTTTTTTGTCTGTTAGAAAGATGTGTTCTTAGGTAATTGCTTCTTTGCTTTCCATCATTTTGGCTTATGGAAGGTTTCATAGGAACCTCTGTACTTTTAGATAGCAGGGGACACCTGTAAATTCTCTGCTCAGTGACCAACACCTAGGACAGTCAACAGATGTTATATCGGCTCATCCCTGAGAGATGGGGAACATGGTTCCTTATGAAGGACAGGTGCTCCCAAGTAACATATGATTAGAGTTGGGATCAGGTACAAGGGGAAGTCAAGGGAGGGCAAGATCCCCGGGCCTTCCTGCCAGAGGAGGATGTATAATCAGGGAGGATTTGGACAGGGAACATGAGGAAGGAACGCAGAGGAGAGGGGCACCCAAGCAAAGGCTGGGAGGTAGGCCTGTACTTTGGTGCCATGTTCCTCCCCCAAACCACTCTTCTGATTCAGCCAAGTGCACCAGCAGAGCAGCTGACCTGGCCAGTCCATAGGGTTCCCATCGGGGGGCAGGTGAGCAACAAGGGCAGAACAGAGGGCTGGGGAAGGCTCCCTGCCAGGTGGAGGTGTTCAGACGTCAATGTTATTATTAATAATCATAACAAAGCAATAAGATGGAGCATCATTTGTTGTGCTCCGACGTACCAAGCACTGCCCTAGAGGGACTGGATTCTCTCATTTCTCCCATTTTGCAGATAAATGGCCTCAAGCTCAGAGAGCAAAGACCACACATCGAATCAATGTCAAGGCCTGGACTGAGTGTCAGAGTCACCTGACGCCAAGGTTCGGGCTGTGGCTGTAATGAGAGCCAGCATCAGCCTGGGGTATTAGCAGCCTCTGTGTATTTCACAGGGGTCACTCTTAAGGGAGAGTTCTCTTCCAGGATGCAAGGAGTTGGGGACAGTCTCGTCCTCTCCCCCTTCCCCTCTCTTTTCTCAAATCCCTCTGCACAAGGTCACAGGCAACTGAAGGCTCCCTCTGGCCACCCTCAGCACCCCCGTGGGTCTGTCATCCATGGAGTCGGGTTTAATAACCAAGGGGTCCAAGTGTCACAGGGCCCTTACTTTCAGCTTTCCTCATCTGAATGGGACCTAGTAAGGTGGAGATGGCAAGGGCAGGAGAGGGAGAGGAGACTCCTCTCTCTGCACCTCCCCAACCCTGCTTTGGCATTTTGTGTGCTGGGAATGAGAAACCTAGCGTTGCTATGGAAACTGCCATCCCCTGCTCCCTCTCTCATTCTCTGTGGGCAGTTCTTGTATGTAACATGGAAGTGCAGGGCTCCCTGCTACCCAGGGGGCTGGAATTCAGGAGGACCATCTCTGGGGGTGGGGATGCAGGAATGGATGGGAGCTGACAGAAGGGCCTCCCGCGGTTCTGCTCCCAGGAGGGGTTTCAGGGCCTCCGACCTGAGGGCAGCGTGAGGGGCAGCCATGGAGCTCAGGCTGCATCTCTGGAGTGAGCCTGGTAACAATGCTCATTCACACTCATTGCAAAGAAGAGTTCACAAAGTGCAGTCAGCTGGGCTGTTTAGAAAGAGCTTGGGCCCTGCAGTTCCTAAGACTCAGGCTTGAATACCAGCATGGGTAACTTCTCCAAGCTTCCATTCCCCACATCTGGAAGCTGAGCAACCTCAGAAGTGGTCACATGGGACCAAGACTGTGCCCCTGTCCCCTGCCTGGAGGCTACTTCAGAGATAGCATCTGCTTAACGGAGGGGAGGAGTCCCCTCTCCTCTCTTCCCCATCTCACCTGATTCCACTCAGGTAGGCAGTATGAGCCCACTTTACAGAAGAGAATACTGAGATCCAGGCCAGGGACGGAAGGGGCTCACAGTCCACAGAGTCGGGGCCGGGCCTAGGGCTGAACAGGAGCCTTGCACTCTCCCCGGTTTCCCAACAGCCCTTCTCGCTCTTGGCACTGCTGCCTGGAGCTGGCCTTAATTGCCAGGCACGTGACCTGCAGGACTCCCTCCCTCTGAGCCACGTGCTAAGCCCCAATCCCTCTTGATGCTGTCATGGTGGGGGGGATCAAGCCTGCGGCAGAAACACCTCTCTTTTGGCTTTTAATACTAAAATAGAATAAAGTGCTGTACGTTTTCTGTGGGAAATGAAAGATGGGACTGGGGAGAAAAACAGCCCTCCAGTCCCCAAATCAACACCCCCGTCAGCACCCCTCTCAGCTTCCAGAAAGAAAACATTCCTTCCAGGTGATTTGTTAGCTCTTTCTGGGGCAGAAGAAGGTGGAAAACTAATTTTAACTTCTCAGGGATTTTTTTTTTTTTTTAGCTTTTATGTTTTTCAGACCAGAGGTAGGGCATCAAGTGCCCTTAGGTCCACTGATTTGGGGAAAGACTTGAAGCGGGCAGTAATTTTGCCTCCACCAGCCAAGTCCTGCAAATCTCAGTGGGTAGAGATGCCGAGAAGGTCAAGGTCGGGTGCTAACCCTCCCTAGATAAGCTCCCGCTCCTCCCTCCCCCAAATCCAAGGAAAGTGTCCCCCTAAGAGTTAGGAGACTGAAGTCAGACATGTGAATCTGTGAAACCTAGATCTGTTTTTTGTCCTTGAGCAAGTCACTTCACTTCTGGGCCTCAGTGACCTCATCAGTCACTGGGGAACAATAATTGCTGTCTTGACCACTTCCTAGGTGGCTGTGAAGGTTCAAAGCAGTACTGGGCTGATTTCTTGGCCCCAGTATTTAGAGGGGCATAGCAAAACTGGTGAGGGTCCCACAGGACTCATCAGAATGGGGAAGGAACCCCTAGGCCATCCACCGGAGCAAGAGAACCAAGAGATCAGGCCCTATCTTGTGCTTAGCCCAGTGTCTGGCACATGGAGGGTTGTTAATGCATGTTTATAAATGAGAAGTCAATGAGCATTCCCACTGGGAATGGGGACAAAGGTTAGCCTGGAGAAGAAGCTGATGGGAAATTGGTTAATTGATCTACAAGCAGCAGAATGACTGTGATGGAGTATAGAGAAGAGACAGGTTAGAGACAGGTTCTGGGACCACAAGTAGACTCTGTAAGAGGACAAATTTCAATTCCACATGCAGACTATAGGGGAGGGGGAGTGAGCTTGCATTAAGCATTTGCAATGTGTCTGGGTTCTGAAGAGAAACAGCTGAAGTCCTCGCTGAGAGGGTTGTAAAGAGGTTGTAAAGAACCCAATGGCTGGAGCCAGAGAGCCTGGGTCCAAAATTTGCCTCTGCCACTAACCAGCTGTGTGGTCTTGGGAGAGTTACTTCCCATCTCTGAGTCTGTTTCCTCATCTATAAACTGGGGTTAATGATGTTACTGAACTCAGGAGTAGCTGTAAGAATTATAGTATATAGACATATATATATCAATCCAGGAACAAAGCCTGGCAAAGAGTAAGTGTTTAGTAATTGCTTTGTGAGTGTTGGCCAGCATCATTACTTTCCCTTGGTCTCAAGCTACTTGGTTTCATCTAATCTTCGTAATGATCCCATGGGAGGTAACATTTTCATCTCCATTTTCCAGATGGGGAAACTGAGGTCCATGCACTTGTCTTGAAAGTGGCAGTATAAGAACTTGAGCCCAGTGCTGCCTTCCTGGAAGCCTGCACTCCTAACCATTGCAGGGCTCCTATCATCTCCCCGAGGGGGAACCCCACTATGCCCCCATTTCCCAGCCTAGGAGGCAAATGCCCGGAAAGAACAAGGTCATGACTCGATGTCTCAGAGCCGTCCAGAGGCAGAGCTCAGGTTTGGCTCCAAAGCCCACAGGCTTGCTTTCCCCTGCACACACCTGCTAAGCACGAGTGCCACTGAGGGTAGAATGGGCCACCTGTCTGCCTGTCGCTGGACCAGCACAGGGAGAAATGCTGCTGAGGCTCAAGATGGCACATGGGCTCTTCCACAGCCTGAAGGTGGATGGTTACGTGAGGTGATGAGCATTGAGCTCTCCAGAAGGTGGCAATGCAATGCGTGCGACAGAAGTGAGAAAGCACGCAGCCCTTGCTCCTGCTGCCACAGCCAGCTGGGGCCAGAGCAGCCCAGAGTCCCCCCAATGGGATGTCCCACCAGCGGTCCAGACAATACCTCGCCCAACCTTCTCTCCTCTGTCTCTGTCTGGGTTTCTGTCCCTCCGCCCCCTTCTCTTTGTCTCCCGTCCTCCTTCCCTCCCTTTCAAGAAAATGAATCATGCCCCACTCGCCAGCAGCACGCCACTGGGATGAGTAATTATTCCTCCATCTTCCTTATCTATTCCCTGGAGTTTGGGTTACTTTTGGCCAAAATATAGTCAAAATCACGTGGTGTCCAGAGTAAGTTACAGAGTTTAATTTCTCTGCATGAAAATGTGTAGTATTCTAAAGGTCATCTTATTAAAAAAAAATCCTGGATCAGTTCAATGCCACGTTAGCTCGATTGCTGTGTCAACGTAAGAAGCCAGGGCAAAAATAGATAATCTAAGACTTATTTGCTCGTCCATGTGAGGCATAAGCTATTTATCTTTTCTGGAATTGAGTTAAAACTACTTCCAAGCCATTTTAGAGAAGGATACTGATATAAAGGATGGAATAAGAGATAATAATAGGAAGTTGTGCTGGCTTCAGGGTTTCTTAAATAGAGATTCGATGAACTGGAGGAGTCCGAAGAGATCTGGCTTTCATCCAGACAAATAATACATCTATTCATTCTTTCTTCCTTTCATTCATTCAGGATGAAGGGTTTACTCTATTCCACAGCCAGAAAATACAAAGAAGACAGAAACAGACACTGACAGGCAATGGGGACATGTCTCTGTTCTTCTGGAACTCCGGGTCCAGGGAAGGACAAGGCAGGTAAACAGGAGTTAGGATGGAGCGGGCAGAATGCTGTGATGAAGGCATATGCGGAGCATGGGGGCCTTCAGAGGGGCCGTGTGCTGGCATTGTGTGAAGCCCTGGGGCTGTGGACATCGCCCCAGACAGGCTTAGACTCAGAGTGACTGATGGCACATGGGGTTCAGCTGACCAAACCCAGTCCCGTGGGGATGGTCCTCAGAATGCCCTGTGACCAGGGTGGGCTTTAGAGATAGAAAAGAAGACCATCTGGAGAGTGGTGGCAAAGCCACAGATATGGACATGCGCAGAGCATTTTAAGGGACTGAATGAATTGCAGGGTGACTCTAGCAGGAGCTCATTTAGTGGAGTAGCAGGAGACGGGGCTGGTGAGGATGTGGGGGGTGGGGATCCTTGGGAGGGATTCTGAGCTGAGAGCTGCATGGGCAGAGTGGCCATCTGTGGGGCTTTGAGCAGATCACTACAGAGGCTGGTTCCAGCCTGGGAAACGTAAGCCTGAGCAGGTGGGAGGCTTGCCACTGTTCTCCATCTGTTGAGGAAGGGTCACATAAGTACCACCTGGCTTTCTGGTGGGTGACAGCATCTGGGAGGCAGAGAGCGTGTCTCTGGGGCAAGATACTTGATTGGGCCCGACCATGATTTATTCAGCAGCAACAGACACCTGCAGCCTGGGGCCAGCGCTGGCCTTGGTCGTTCTCCAGGACTTGATCTGGGTGCATATACCTGTCTCTTTGGAAGACCAGGGCACGGGGTGGGTGGTGGCTGGGGGACAGAGGCCAGCCAGGAAAGAGTAGCCTCTTCCATCTTTAGCTGAATGGGGGTGGGGGTGGGGAAAAGGACGTGTCCAGCTCACCTGGAGTGAGCACCGCCTGCTCCAGGGGTTGCCGGTCCAGTTCTGTCCCCCAGGAGTTCTTCTAGGCTCACCACTAGATTCACCACCGCAAGTGATCCCAGTCACACCACCTAGTAATCCCAGACAGAACTCACTGCCCCCAACATTGGCAGACCCCACTCACATTGTATGTGTGCACACACGCACGTGCCGTGTGTATGTGGGCATACACGCACACGCTGTGTGCTTGCAAATACATGTGTGCTGTGTTTTTCATAAATCCCAGCTAACATGATGTTGGGCTTCCCTGGTGGCTCAGTTGGTAAAGAATCTGCCCCATGATATAGGAGACCTGGGTTCGATCCCTGGGTTGGGAAGATCCCCTAGAGAAGGGAACGGCTACCCACCCCAGTATTCTGGACTGTTCCATTATGTTAATATAGACTGAGTAATGGTAAACTGTCAGTAATACCTAGTTAGTATTTGCAGGTCATTCTGTATTTTTCCAGAACCTGCTCACATCTATATTTTCCTCATTGGTCTCATTGTAATCCTGAGAGGTAGAGAGGGCAGGTAGTAGGCGGCCCAGAGGTCACCAGGTTAGTTAGTGACTGAACCAGGAGAAGCCAAACTTGCTTGAATCCATGTTCCTAGTGCAGTTAAAGAGACAAAGATCTCTCACATTATCTGCCCTTAGAGGCATGGCAAGTACTTTTCCAGGCCATCCTACCAATTTTTAACACTGCCAATTTAATGACCATTTTGTTTAAAAAATTGTTTTTATCCAGCTAATGGTTTAATTGGGTGGCTCAGACAGTAAAATCTTCCCTGGTGGCTCAGACAGTAAAGAATGTGGTCTCTGCAATGCGGGAGACCTGGATTTGATTCCTGGGTTGGGAAAATCCCATGGAGAAGGAAATGGCAACACACACTCCAGTATTCTTGCCTGGAGAACCCCCATGGACAGAGGACCCTGGCAGGCTACCGTCCATGGGGGTCACAAAGAGTTGGACATGATGGAGCGATTAAACATAGCACAATGGTTTAATACTTTGGCCACCTGATATGAAGAGCCAACTCACTGGAAAAGACCCTGATGCTGGAAAGATTGAGGACATGAGGAAAAGGGGGCGACAGAGGATGAGATGGCTGGATGGCATCATCGACTCAATGGACATGAGGTTGAGCAAACTCTGAGAGATAGTAAAGGACAGGGAAGCCTAGTGTGCTGCAGTCCATGGAATCACAGAGTGGGACATGACTGAGCAACTGAACAACAAATGGCTTAATAGTAACATGGAAACTCAGTAGCCAGTCATGTTAAGATTAGCCATGCAAAGTTGATATTGGCCAAAGTTTGATTTTTCACTGTGCACACCAAAACCTAACAATGTTTCCCTCCCTATGTCCCACCCTCCTGGGATGTGTGGCCATGAAGCCTGAGGCTAGCCAGTGTCAGGCCTCTCCCCAGCCCAGCTGGCCACTCATGATGGGCCACTCACTCCCTAATGATGATAAACTCCTCCCCCTTGACACACACACATTTTTTTTAAAAGCAGACCCTAAGCTAACCACTTTGCAGGTACCATCTCAATGAATCACAACAACAGAATTATAAAGTAGCTATCAGTATTATTCCCATTTTGCAGATGGGGAAACTGAGGTTCAGAGAGGCCCAGTGACATACTGACAGTTACACAAGTCAGGAGAAGGGGTGCTGAGAGCCACACCTGGGCTATTTGTCCCCAGCATCTGAGAGAGTAATCATTAAGCTCTATTGTCTCCCTCTACTCCGGCTTTTCTGCCAGAGCAGGGCTCCTCCTCCACTGCCAGGACCCCAGGTGGGAGGACCAGGGACTTGGGAAGTGTGCCTGGAGGGAGGGTGAGTTCTGATTTGCAGCAGTGGCCACCCAAGGCCAGGGCAACTGGGCGATTAACCTACATTAGGCTCCCCATCACGGCTGCTCCCTCCAGCTCCTCGTTAGAGTCCTTAATTATGAACTAACAGTGGTTCCCAAGTGGAGGAGGAGGGAGGGATGGGTGGCAGAGCGAGCGTGCAGATGGCCTTTCTGGCGAGCGTGGGCTTCATCTGGTCTTTATGTAACAGTGGCTCTGCTTCCCAGATCGCCTTCGAGGCAGACGTTTAAACATTTGTTTTGTGTTTATGATACAGAGGAAGAAATTAAAAGGCCCCCAGGGGACAATGAGGAAGAAAAAATTTAAAAAACCAGGAGTGACTCTGAGGGCTTGTCAGGCAAGATGGGGAGAGAAAGCAGGTCTGGGACTGGTTTCAGGATGACAGCGGGCAGGTGGCTTTCCTGGGCTTGGGTGGTGAGATCCAGGATTCCACGGTCATGAGCAGGGAGGAGGGTGTGTCTCCTTCTGCAGACACAACAGGACCAAAGCACGCTGATATTGAGGGCCTGCTGTGTGCTGAGCACTGTGCCAGCCGTGGTGCGCTCTCCTGGATTCTCTCAGCATCCCCCTTTTACAGATGGGGAAACTGAGGCTTAGGGAGGCTCAGTGACTTGGCCAGCATCAGGTTGTCTGACAGCTAGACTGCTGGAAGGGACTGGGATGCCTTCACCCATTCAATCCTGCCTCTTGCAGAAACCTCTCCACACAACCCAGCCTCACCACATAGGCCTCTTTACACTGAACTTCTCGACAGCACAGCTTCCAAACCAGATGTCTTCTGCATCTGACCTGCTGTTGCCTTTGAACTGCTCCTAGTTTCCTGGAGTCTATTGCAAGAGGCCTCAGCGGCCATCACTCCAAGTCACCATTGGGCTTTTATTTTTTTATTTAAAAAATAATTTTATTTATTTATTTTTGGCTGTGCTGGGTCTTCGTTGCAGCGAGCAGAGGCTCATCTCTAGTTGCAGTGCACAGGCTTCTCATTGTGGTGGCTTCTCTTGCGGAGCACAGGCTCTAAGGTGCTCGGGCTTCAGTAGTTGAATCACATGGGCTCAGTAGTTGCGACTCCCAGGTTCTAGAGCACAGGCTCAACGGTTGTGGTACATGGGCTTAGTTGTTCCATGGTAGGTGGGATCTTCCCAGATCAGGGATGGAACCTGTGTCTCCTGCATTGGCAGGTGGATTCTTTACCACTGAGTCACTAGAGGAGCCCTACCAGTGGGCTTTTAGTTTCTCTCTAAGGCAGAGGTCCCCAACCTCTGGGATCTAATGCCTGATGATCTGAGGTGGAGCTGATGTAATAATAATAGAAATCAAGTGCAGGATAAATGTAATGCACTTGAATCACCTCATGGGACACTACAGCTTTCACGGAGGTCTGTGCATGTTGCATGGGAGCACTGTGGAGACAGCATTTTTAAATCTGCCAGGAGGAGCAAGACCTGAGGCGGGGCCAAGGCAGGGAGACACTGGGCTACGAATCAGGCTTGATTCTAGTTTCTGCTCAGTCCTCAGCTCACTGTGTGACCTTGGACACCCCCTCACCCCCGCCATTCTGGACCTTAGTTTCATCTGTAAGAAGAGCTGGTGACTGTATACCCTGGCAATCTCCCTTGTGGCGCTCCTGCCAAGTCTGAGTGGGCCCAGCTGTGCTCGCCCAAAGGGTATAGACAAAAGAAACCTTGGTGCAGCCAACTAGGAGATTCTCATTCCCTGTTCGGGCAAGCATTCAGGCAGAGGTGGGGATGGCTTAAAGCTGCGGTCCCCAACCTATTTGGCACCAGGGACTGGTTTTGTGGAAGACAAATTTTCCCATGGATCAGGGGGTGTGGGGTGGGTGGTGGGTAGTGGTTGGTTTCCAGATGATTCAAGCGCATTACAGCAGAAAGCGGGAAGAAGCCTAGACCTCTCTGGCTCTGTGGATCAGCTCCTTCACCTCCAGAATTTATTTACCTGAGTAGGAAATAAACTCTCTGCTGTAACCCACTTTTATTTTGGATTTTTGGTGGCTTACAGTTTAATAATCCTAATCTTAATGATACAGCCTTGGGTGGGAAGAGGAGAAAGTGTCTAGGAGACTTGCTTTTCTGCACAGCGTGAGATGGTCCCGTGGCCCCTCAAAGAGGCAGAGGTTGCAGCCATCATGTGTCTGGATCTAAGCTATGGAATGGGACAGGATCTGTTGGCCTGGTGGCTAAACTGGATATAGTAGCAGTCACTGGATCTCCACTCATTCGTTTACCTTTTCATTCATTTACTCAACCATCCCACCATTCTCTCATGAAGTTCATTCACTCATTGATGAGTCCAATAAAACATCATAGCAGGCAGGGACCCCCAGGCTGGGAAGCGAGTCTGAGCTGGGCAGGGAAACAATGAAGCTTGTCCTGGGGACTAGCAGCCTGCCCATCTCTGAGCTCCAGCTCTCGACTCCGATCGGCGGCATCTCTGAAAAGTGGTCACATTCCAGGAGCGTGCAGTTCCTGGGGGAAGGGCATAGTGACAAACACGTTGCCGGGCTGTCCCTCATTCTTCCTGTGAGAGAAGAATAAGAGAGCAGGGAGAAGGTCTCTGTAAGCACACCTGCACATTCATGATGTCATAAGCGGGGATGGGTATATTAGCAAGAGGCGGGTTCACCTACCTTGTAGCCTCTGAAAAATCTGTAAGACGTAACACCTTTGCTTAGAACACAATGTTAAGAATATTCTAGAAAACAGTCGGCAACTCATAGGCCTTGTATGTTTTCTCCAAAATTGGGGCAGGATCCCAGGGGAGGGTGGGCGTAAAAAGATCCCAGAATTTGAGGCGGAGTGAGTCGGGAGAAGGAACGGAGAGGCGGAAGAGACCCACAGGCGCTCTTCTGAGGCATCTTTGATACTAAACAAAGTGACCTGGTGGGGAAAATAAGGATTCACTGGATATTCATGGTTGGCCCAGAATAAATCAGTTTTCTTTCTGCTATTTGATGGGGCTGTATATCTTTGCAGACACTGTGGTCAAAATTGAGGTTTGAGAGAAGACAAAAAGCAAATGGATCTATTTCTGTTGTCTTTTGTTATGTAACAGACTATCCCAAAAGTTGGGGCTTAAAATAACAGTGGTTTTGTGATTCTTCTTGCTCCTCTGGTAGGCTGGACACAGCTGATGTGGACGAGACAAGAGAAGTACCCGGTGCCGACAAGACAGGGAATGGACGGGACATGCAGGCAGCTGTGTTCAGCTTGTGGCCTGAAGGGCCTAGAAGGGGGTGTCGCATAGCCTTTCATCCTCCACATGACTTTTCTCACCCCCTGGTTTCTTCTTCCCCCAGGGCAGCCTGGATTTCCTTACTACGTGGTGGCTGGATTCTGAGAGAGTGAAAGCAGAAGCTTCCAGGCCCAGAAGTGGCATGGTGTCACTTCTGCCATATTGTCTTGGTCAAAGCAAGTCCCCCAGACAATAGGGAGGAAATAGACGCCACTTCTCCCCAGGAAGAACTGTGAGTGGCCATAAGGTAAGGTAAAGTAAGGTGAAGTCACTTCAGTCGTGTCTGACTCTGTGCGACCCCATAGACAGCAGCCCAACAGGCTCCCCCGTCCCTGGGATTCTCCAGGCAAGAACACTGGAGTGGGTTGCCATTTCCTTCTCCAATGCATGAAAGTGAAAAGTGAAAGTGAAGTCGCTCAGTTGTGTCTGACTCTTAGCGACCCCATGGACTGCAGCCTACCTGGCTCCTCCATCCATGGGATTTTCCAGGCAAGAGTACTGGAGTGGGGTGCCATCGCCTTCTCTGGTGAGTGGCCATACTTACAGGCAAATTTCTGCAAGAAGTTGATAGGGATCATGGAACCCAGATGGAATGTAAGATGTGAAGTACAACAAATTTGGCTTATGCACAACTTTACAGAAGCACATTTGGTGGCAGAGTGAGGCTCATGGTTCATCTGCATGGGGCTGAAGCTGGGGTTCTGTACGGCTGGCTTGGCTTGGCTTCCACTACCCTGCTTTCCTCTTCTTCAAACAGCCCCATCAGCAGGAGACCACTAAAGGAAAGAGAAATACACCAAGGCCAAGGTCATTAGCATCCCGGAACATTGGATTCTATTTCTGGCAGATCCGAGGTAGTTGGCAAACCTTTACCCCCTGCTTCCCAGCTCAGCACTCAGAGGTAATGAGCCCACTGTATTATGTGGCATTAGGAGAAGTGCCGGGTACCAACCAGGAGAGGAAATAGACTCCCCACTCTCCACGAGCATCAGTCTGCACCTGGGGCTTGGGGTTCAGCTCTGGGCTCAGGGAAAGGCAACTCACATTGATTGAGTGCCTACTGTTTGCCAAATGCTGCTCAGCACGTCCGGCCCCTCCTTTTCTCCTGAGCCTCATCTTGTACTATTTTCCCTTTCCTGGCTTTCCTGCCAAACTGCGTGTATTTCTGTTCTTCCACTGGGTGACTCTTTCTCTTCCTTTGCATGTCCTATTTCCTCTGCTTGAAACTCTCTCTGGTCAACCCCAGGGCATTCCACAAATCGCAGGCTCTCTCCAGGCTACTAGCCAGTGTTCTCTAAGTGTCTGTTGAATGACTGAATGATGGCCTGAGTGGCTCCTCATAACAGCCCATTTGACAGATGAGGAAGCTGAGGCAGATTGCCATCAAACAGAGAACTAGCTCACCCAAGGTTGAGATATGGCGAGAGGCAGAGCCAGGATTTAAATCCAAGATCATTTGGTGGCCAAGCTTGTTTCCTTTCTACCACACCTGGCTCAAGAGTTGAATGAAGAGGTGGACAGTGATGGGGAGGGGGGAGTGGGTGCCAGTGGAAAAAGTGAGAACTCAAGCACCTCTCTGCCCCATTACAGGGAGTAATGCTAGAATCAGAGGTGAAACCTGGTCGCGCAGTGTGTGGCTGAGTTTTTGTGAGTTTGGCCTCCCATAATCGCTCTTGAGGGTTTAAAGGCTCTTCTCTGTAGACGAGAGGTGCTAGACCAGCATCCCAGTTGACTGTCAGGATCCAGAGAGCCATGCTAACTCCCAAAGGCTTTGGCACCCTCTGGTTAAAGGGGCTTCACATCTCTGAGCCTCAGTCTTCCTTGTTCAGAAAATTAAGGGTTGTTGAAAAAGTTAAAGCAGTTAATTGTGCAGCATGCTTTGTTAGGCCTGCCCACTCCCAACTTGAGACTCACCTAAGAGAAGCAACTGATAAATATTAAGCTGGAAGGCCTATTGTTCTTCCATTACCATCGAACCTCTTCTGTCTCAACTTCTCTTCTGTGTCATGTTTTGTTCTGTTTCCCAGGGAGGATCAGATGTGATAGAGGATGGGGAAGACATCAGTGGAGTCCTATCCAAAGGACAAGGCTAAAAGAAGTTGGGTTGCCTTTCTGCTTCCACCTGGACCACACCAAGTCAAGGCTAAGGGCCCAGTAAATATCTGGAGAGGAGCAGAAGTTCCATGAGCTTGGGAGATGATGTGATGATAATGGTAATAGGTATGATAACAGAGATGATGAGGGAGGGGATGATGGAGATAAGCAGACAATGATGATGATGATAGATACGATGGCAGAGATGATGATGGAGGAGACAATGATGGAGGAGGAGATGATGGAGATGATGATGGAGGAGAGGGAGATGATGATGATGATGATGGAAGAGGTGATAGAGATAAGCAGATAATGTGATGATGATATGATGATGGGCAGATAGGTGCCCAGATGAGAAAGCTTGTAATAGCATGTTCAGGCCAAGCATTAAGAAAGAAATAAAGGTACCATAGAAAGATCAAAGGACTAATTGTTCAAAGGCCTACAATCCAGGCTCTGCCTCTTGTCAAGTGACTTTGGGCAAGTCATTTGACATCTCTAAGCTTCGGTTCTGTCACCTCTAAAACAGAAACAAAAAGCCTTCCCTGCTTACCTCACTGGGAGCATATGTGGAGAGCAAAGCCATGGTCATAACTTACACACGATCAGCTGTGGTTGTTGCTACTGCTGTAACTGAGAGCAGATCGCACCCGCAGGCACACACTGGCACTAAACGGGCTTAGTGCCAGTGCAAGGTCTTCCTCACCCACATGTCTTTAAGCCTCAATTTCCTCACTTACAAATGAGGATACTAGCCATCCCCACATAGTGATGTGGCCTAGTTAAAATGGGTTCTTTTGATAACTGGATTAACCCAGTGCCTGCGAGAAGTGGGGGCTGTATAAACGATCCTTGTTGTGATTAATGTCTCTGGTTCATTCTAGCTTTTTCTTTTCTGGCCACAGCCTCAGCCTGGCCTGACCTGGTATAATGATCACACCCTCCTGGTCATCACTGCTCCCCAAAATACTTTCACAAGGGGCTGCCCTCTATGGTTGCTGAGGTTGCTCACTGCTCAAGTGCACTCAGCTAAGGAAATTCAGCTTGTGTTTTTCCCTCCCAAAGCTGTGAGCCTCAGAGAGGGGCTGCCTCTGCCTAGAACATGTGCCTTTTTCTAAATCTCATGAAAACTATATGTGCTAGAAGGCACCTGAATCACCTTATAGTGGGATTTATTCAGCTTAGAAATGTGGACTCAGATGGAGCTTCAGAGGGGATCTGACCCAATATTCTTGTTGTATAGAAAACTATTCATTCAGTCATTCATTTATTGAACTTTTACTGGATACCTGCTATGTGACAGGGTTCCCCAGTTGCCTCAGTGGTAAGGAATCCACTTGCAATGCAGGAGCCACAGGAGATGCAGGTTCGACCCTGGGGTCGGGAAGATCCCCTGGAGGAGAACGTGGCAACCCATTCCAGTATTCTTGCCTGGAGAATCCCACAGACAGAGGAACCTGACGGGCTACGGTTCATGGGGTGGGTCGCAGAGTCAGATATACCTGAAGTGACTTGGCACACACACACACTATGTGACAAGTAGCATCTCTCCGCTTAGCAGGAGGCAGAAGTGTTCATAAGAGGAGTAGGGCATGGGACGTGACTGGTCCAACTGTGCTCCTGCCGACCTCTGACCTGGGGATACCCCATGTCCTCATTCCTCCACCTCCAGAGCTGCGGGCAGGATCCTGAAATGCCAGGTATGGCGCCAGTTTACTATTACTTGCTGTTCTCTGCACTTACTGGCACCTGACCCTGTGCCTTTGATCCAGCTGGGCTTGTACACTGGTAACCCAATGTCCTCTGCTCAGGGCTCAAAGCTGATTTAGATGCCAAGGCCTGCCAAGGCTGGAAAACCACTTAGGGGCTGCATGGCCCTGGATGGTACATTCAAGCAGGAAAGAGGAGTCAGAACCTGGCTCTGGGTTGCCTGTCATTAACATGCATTGAGTTTGGTCAAGCCACAAAGTATCTCTTTGTTTGCAAGATAAGAAGTCTGAGCCACAAGACATATAAGGTTTTGCCAATTCTAATCTTCTGGTCACTGGTTCTCAAATTTTGGCATGGGAATTACTAGGAGGGCTGGTTAAAATCAGCCCTAGAACTTCAGATTTGGTGGATCAGGGGTGGGGCCTGTATTTGTCCCAAGTCCTAGATGCTGTGATTCTGCTAGTCCAACCACTGCTCTAGCAACTCTGGCTGCACATTAGAATCACCTGGGGGAGTTTTAACAGTGTGGATTTCAGGCCCAACCCCAGAGCAATTAAATCAGCATCTCCAAGTGGGAGCTTGTGCTTTGTTATCATTTTAAAGCTACCCCTCCCCAACCATCGCCACCCCGGGTGATTCAAGGATAGAAAACACTGTTCTAGAAAAGTGTCCAAGGATGTGACAGCACATTGATTGGGTAAATGTCTGATTTCCCTTTGAAGAAATGTCTCTGAGATCCCAACTCAGCCCCTTATTGGCTGCCTGGCTTTGAACAGTCTCCCTGAGCCTCCATTTCCCCTCCTTTAAGTGGTAGCTGTTAGGACCAAACTAATCTGCCTCCCCATGTCTGCCCTCCCCTTCCTCTTGTCTCCAAGGAGAACTTGTGCATTTCTTCTGCTCTGAGGCTGTTCAGCTGAGCACAATTCAATAAGCATTTATTAAAAACTCACAGTGTGCAAGACGCTGGCCTTAATGATGTGGGAACACAAAGATGAATCAGGCTCCGTCCCCTCTCCAAGGAGCTCACATGCAAGTAGGGGAGATGAGGCATGTGTCCAAACGTGAGGCAGGATGTGTCACAGGCCAGAGAGGAAGTAACCGCGGCGGGGACCACTGTATGCAAGGCCCGTGGTGGAGACCCTTTATGGTACATTACATGATCCTCCCAGTAACCCATGAGGTAGCTTCAAGTGTAACACCCACTTTACAGATGAAGGAACTGAGGGTTAAAGGACTGGCCAGTTACCCAGGGTGCAAGAGCCAGGTTTTGTTGCCACAGGAGCCCAGAGCAGGATGAGATTCACACCATGAGAAAGGCAAGGAGGCTTTGTCAGAAGAGGTGTGAACACTGTGGTTTGAAGGATGTGTAGAAGTTCAAAGAGTAGACAGAAAAAAAAAAAAAAGGTAGATAGAGAAAAAGGTAGAAGGATCAGCATCACAAAGGATTGGAGGAGGGAAATCCAAGCTTCTTTAGGGACCCAGAAGTGGTTTGATTGGCTGAAATTCAGGCTAATGGTGAGGCACGGTGGGAATCAGATCCTGGTTGGAGACCTTATGTACTGGGCTAAGGGGTTTTGATTTTATATCTCAAGAAGTGGGGAGCCATTGAAAATTCTTGAGCAAGGGATGGCATTTTTAGAAAAAGATGAAAGTGGTCATGGGTTATGAGAGAGGGAGGGTGATGAGAACCCAGTAAGGAAAGAGATGGCTATGATAGGTGGTCCATGTGAGACGGTAGTGCAAACGGGGCTTGGGGGGGCAAGGAAGCCTAGGAAAGTGAGCACACGCAGGTGTCCTGTTGCCACGTGAAACTTCCTTGGGCATCCATTCCTCACGTGCACCTGTTTATTGACTGAGCCACTCTGCACTGGTTGGGGGGGTGGGGCGGCAGGGGCAGGTGGGTCTCCTGGGGCCCCACAGCTCCATATACAGCTCCCCTCAAGATGGGGACATGGTCAGTGGAGCATGACCCACTCATGGTAGAGAACTGGGCTGAAGCAGCAGGTAATGGGTTCCTGGGCCAGGTGAAAGCTGGCCACCTGCCATGTTTCCAGGATGGGGGTGAAGGAAACAGCCCCATGGCCTAAGTCCTCCTGACCCGAGCTATCCAGGTGAAACGTACCACCCTGCCCACCTCCTGCTGTGAAGTTCACAGCCAGCTCAAGCCTCACGGCCTCTGTGCATCAAGCTGAGCACAAACCCTCCTGGGCTAAGCCAGTTCCTAGAAGCAAAGTCTAGGTGAGGAAAGAGCACTGGGCTGGGATTCTGCCACTTGCCAGCTGGGTGGTCTTGAGTATGTCCCCAAAGCCTTTCTGAGGTCTAGATATTCCATATCCTCTGGATAGGGGACTGATCACAGTCAAGGAGTGTAAGTGCTGAGTCCTCCATCTAGTCCCTCCACCTCCATCTACCCCGTCTTCTCTGGTTAACTTCCCTGAAGAATCCCAAGATCACACAGAGACAAGAAGAGCAAGCCACTATTCACAGTCAAAGGCCAAGATCATCTTTGTACGTTTGTCACTCTGTGGACCTAGCATAGCATACCCATTTTATAGATGACATAACCAAGCCCAGATAATTTCCACAACTGGCCCATTGGGCTCAAATATTTGAGCGGACATAGAGGCAGACTGAACACTAATGTCTCACCCAAAGGGGCTGGAGCCTCAGCTTGGTTCCCCCCAGACCCCTCTGCATCTCATGAGGTCTGAGAGCAGATTGGCAGACATCCCCCAGGTCCAGTGTTCTGGAAGCAAGGCTATAGCTCCCTGGAGGATACAAATGACGGTTGGACAGACACAGAACTGCATCCCTTCATTGTCCCTATACCTCATCATCAGTCAGTCAGTTCAGTCGCTCAGTCATGTCCAACTCTTTGCGACCCCATGAATCGCAGCACACCAGGCCTCCCTGTCCATCACCAACTCCCGGAGTTCACTCAGACTCATGTCCATCAAGTCAGTGATGCCATCCAGCCATCTCATCCTCTGTCGTCCCCTTCTCCTCCTGCCCCCAATCCCTCCCAGCATCAGAGTCTTTTCCAATGAGTCAGCTCTTCGCATGAGGTGGCCAAAGTACTGGAGTTTCAGTTTCAGCATCATTCCCTCCAAAGAAATCCCAGGGCTGGTCTCCTTCAGAATGGACTGGTTGGATCTCCTTGCATCATACAGAACATTTTTTCCATCTCTTGATAACCCTGGAGGAGAACATCACTGTTGGGGGCTGCTGCTAAGTCTCTTCAGTCGTGTCCGACTCTGTGTGACCCCATAGATGGCAGCCCACCAGCATCCCCTGTCCCTGGGATTCTCCAGGCAAGAAGGTCTTTAACACCTCTCCCAAGCTGGCCCACCTCCCTTTTACACAGAGGGCACATCTCAAGCCTTGGAAGGCTAGTTTCCTGCTAGAATTTAATAACCTTGGTTTGTTTCCCTTGTGTTTATTTTTGTTCTTATCTTCTATTTATGGCAAGTGATACTGGTTTCCCATTTAAGGCAGTAATATAACAATTCTCCAGAAAACGTGTTTGGGGCAAGGAGGAGAGGAGTGGGTCGTGGAGCCAGAGACAATTCTAAGTAATAAAGATTGATATCTGCACTGGTTCAAGGTGGGGAGAAGCGAAGAAAGAGAGGTGCTGCCCAAGACCTGCGTGTCGCGCGGATCTCCATTCAGGCGCGCTTAGGTCAAGGTGACTCCGCGGCCCCTCCTGATGGCACGTGCACGGCCCATGTGTCATCCTGCGGGGTCCCGCGGGCCCGGAGACCTAGGGAGGAAGGCGTTGGTTCGGGGCGGGCAGGCAGGGCGCCCGGGAGGGCCCCTGGGGTTTTCGGCGGAGGAGGAGGGCGCGGGAGCCGTGGCGCGCGGGTTGCCATCTGACCGGGAGCCAGCGGCTGGGGTCCCCGGCCAACCCGCCTCGGGATCCTGGCGGGTCACCTGCGGCTGGGGCGATGTGCGTGTGAGTGCGTGCGCAGACGTCAGCCTCCCAGGCCCGCTCCGCCTTCTGCTCACCGCGCGCACCCCGAGCCCCCTGCCGCCCCCACTCTGAGCTCCCCAGCCCCACGCGCCCGTGCACGCGGAGCGCCAGACTGCGGCGCCCGGGCGGCCGCGGGCGGGGCCGAGGGGCGGGACCAAGCCGCGGGGCTCGCCGCCATTGGTCGAGCGCAGCACCCGGGGCGGGGCGTCGGGGGAAGGCGGGTGGGTGCGCTCGCTGAGGCAGAGGCGGGCGCCGAGCTGCGGGACTGGCTGCTCGCTTGATGCGGAGAGGGTGAGCGGGAGCCGCTCGACGGGTCCACGGAGAACCGCTCGTAGAGGCGGCGAAAGGCGTCCAGGCCTAAGCTGGGCTTCTGCCGCTGGAACCGCCATCTGGAGCTTGGGCTCTGATCACTTTTCGGAGGAACCGTTGACCTCGCCCGGCAGGAGGAAGAGGGGCGTCCGCCTCCAGGAGCAGGAAAGAGGGAGGAGCCAGAGCCCCGCAGAAAGTTCGCTTCCTCTGGGGGACCGAGAGGGAGAAGTGGGAGGAGGAGCCTGTGTAAGGCTAACTCAGAGCTGCGAAATCTTAGGGCGGCGTTCAAGGCCCCCTCCCACACGCGCGCGCAGCAGAGTGCCCTGCTCCTCTTTCAGCCGCTGGCTGCGCCTCGCAGGGAAAAAGAGCATACCCTCGGCGCCGGGGGAGCGGCAGAGCTGAGGTCGAGGCCGAGCCGGGCACGCATCCTCCACCCGAGCGATCCCCTTTGGAGCTGGCGGAGTAGGTGGCATAGGCAGTCGGGAGGATAGGTTCGCCCACCCCGGACACGCACATACGCACGCACCCGCAATCACTTCCAAGGGACTCTCCAAGAGTCTCTAAGGACCAGGAGACACCCCTTCTGCCCTCGCCCCCCAACCCCGGAGCCCCAAGCGGGGACCCCGGGATCAGACGTCCCCACGCCTCCGGGCACCTGGCTCAGCAGGAGTCCCCCGGGTCCGGGCAGGGCAGGGCCGGCGGCGGCGAGCCGGAGCCCGCCCAGCGCCCGGGCCCCGCCGAGCCCTCGGAACCCACTCATGGGGCACCGGCTCCCCGTGTCCCCTCGCCCGGCCGCGCCCAGCCCGGCGCCCCGAGACGCGCAGAGGAGGATCCCGGCGCAGTGACCCGGGAGCCGCCGCAGCCCCTGGAAGCCTCGGCTGCCGGAGAGGAAGGCTGCTCCCCGCACCTCCAGGCCCTTCCAGGCATCCCTCTGAGCCGCGCCAGAGGCCCGGCCCGCCATTCCCAGGTAGGAGGGAGACACCCCAACAGAACTGGGGAGGCGGGGAAGCCGGGGAGAAAGGTTTGAAGCTTTGGGGGGTAGGGTTAGGTGAAGCCTTATAGGAAGTGGAAAAGTCAAACTGATTGAGCCTGTTATGTGCCAGGATCACAGGGCAACTTCACTTACCTAGAGAAAATGAAATTAGTTGAGCGCCTACTGTGTGTCAGGCTGGATGCTTATCCCAGGAAAGAAAGACTTAACTGAGTTTGTGTTTAAAGAGATCTGGAGTAACAGCCTGTTTGAATATAAGGAAACTGAGGCTTAGAGAGGAAGAGGCACTTCCTTTCCCCAAACACTCCCCTCCTCCTTCCTAAACTGGCTTCAGCCTGCAAACCTGGCTAAGGGTGGGGCTGGGGTGGGGCCAGCTCGTGGTGGCCTTGGTGAGGACCTCCTCTGAGAGAGCTTAAGGAGCACCTTCCTTGCTTAGAGTTCTTTGAGCTTTGGGGGGAATTGGTGCAAGGAGTGAGTTTCCTGGGCGATCCCCTTCCCAAGATGGGTTTTCTGTGCTCAGCTGGCCAGAGGGCCTCCAAGCACCTCTGCAGGGTTCTGTCCTCCCTGTGCCCCCAGCCCTGGGAGGATGACGAAGGGTGTAGTCCTGGACCTCATGGGAGGTGGGAGGCTGTGCTGTGAAGGAGCAGCCAGATCAGGAGCCCATGATTCAGGTTTCTTCTGGCATCAGAGGGACACGATGGGGTCCCCCAAGACCTCTGCCTGCACTCCAGCCCCTCTGCACCTGACTGCTCCAGGCAGCCCCTTGACTGCCAAGAGGAAGTGTCACAGAGAAAGGAACCTGCTTCCTGTGTGCTGGAGCTGTGTGGGCCTCTTGGCTTCTCGCTGAGCTCTCAGGGCCACTCTGTAGGTTTGTTTCTACCATTTGGTAGATGACCAGCCCCACCAGGTCCAGTCATTTGCCCAGGGCAGCTGGACTGGTGAGAGGCAGATCTGGTCTGCCCCCTTCCTGCCACCTCAAGGGTGGTGAGATTGGCTTTGCAAAGCACACATGACTCCCCTCAGTGGGGGCATGGAGGCCAGGGAATACGTGTGTGTGTCCAGAGTCTGGGATGTGCCCTAATGGTGGAGGCTTGGGGTGTGTGGGAGGGAGGGAAGGAGGGAGGGCTCAGGGTATCACAAGGAGGAGGATGTGGCCAGACTCTCATCCTCTGCTCTTGCCCCTCTGACCCTTCCATCTTCCTGGCAGGCCCTGGGAGAGGGGCTTGAGGGAGAAGAAGGGGTGAACCCACAGACGCATGGGGCGGGAGCTGGCTGCTCAAGGTCTGGGGGGTTCCGGGCAGGGTGCTTGACCCCAGCTATCTGCAGCAAGAAACAGAGGGAATTAGAATAGACCTCCAGGCTCATTCCCCCAACCCGATGCCAGCTGAGGCTTCTGACACTGTTTTGAAAAAGCCTGATTTTGGCCAGGGGGTGGGTTTTTATAGAGGTAAAAGCCCAGACTTTGGAGCCAACAGCCTGATTCTAATCCTGGCCTGACCAGTCATCTGTGTAAACTGGGGCAAGTGACTCAGCCTCACTGACCTCCCGTTCCCCGTGGGGTCCAGCAGGTTGACGGTGGGCCCCTCTTCATGGGACTGCCGTGAATTCACAGGGATAAGGCACACAGGCACCCAGCATAATGGAGAGCTGCTGGGCTGTGGCGACCATTCCCCCAGCACGGCTCCACCACCTCTGCTTCAGGCCCTTCTGCCTCCCAGGTGCCCATAAAAAGACCCTGGGGTGAGTCACAGAGCTTGCATTCGGGTACCCATGCTCCCACTAACCATTCTCTGGGCCTCCAGGGGGGAAATCTACATTCTCAAAGGGCCCTTTGAACTCTGACCCCTGCCTGCTTCTCACTGTAGGGTCAGCCTGGCTGAGGATGGAGAGAGGGGAACAGGAAGTGGAGGAGGAGAGAAGCTGTGCCCACAGCATACCCACAGAGCCTCCTCTAGGGGAGGAGAAGGGAAGAAGGACATGGGGGGGAACCCATGGAAGTGCTGTCACCTGACGGCCAGGTGTCTGGGTACTTCACACAGCCCCACGTGGCTGGAGCCATGTGCAGACTCGCAGTCTTCTCTCGGAGATGAAAGCCACAGATTTTTTTCCTCCTTTGCCCTTTTCTGATCCCCTGCCTCCTCTCTCTGACTTCCTCATGTCTGTTCAGTTGCTGATGTTAACACGTCTAATACTAAGAACTCTGAGCTAGAGGCTGGGGCAGGCAGTGATGGAGACGTACTATCCCTGGGGGCTGCCAGCCTTCTCTATCTCTGTAGACAGAGATGACCAGCAGCAGAGTCAAGCTCCAGGCAGAGAAACTTGGGGAGGAGGCTGTCCTGATGTGGGGGCCTCTTCCCCCCGATCCCGGCCTCCGTTGAAGGCCCAGGCTGGCTCTCTCTCAGCGTGGGAGGAGATTGAAGAGTTCAGTGCTGTTGGCTTGCAGCTTCCTCTCCCTTGCTGCCAAGCCAGGTGTGTGCTCAGTTCACGGCGACCCACCTCAGTGTAGCTCCTGGGCCAGCTAGACAGGGTGGAGGTGGAGGGAGAATACCCCAGAAGGAAGCTCTGAATGATCTCCGAAAGGAGAGTCATTTGCTTCTTTCATGCACAGGTCATTTATTGAGCACCTGCTGTGTCCATGGCGCTGAAAGCCTGCAGTGTAAGCTCAGAGTTGGCTTCAGGCACAAATTGGGTGGAGATATGTAGGAGTTGTACGTTTGGAGTCACCATCCTGGCTCCCTTATTAACTAAAAGGGCCAGTCGTGTAGACTTTTAAGCATCAGGTCCTTATTTGTGAAACAGGGAAGGGAATGCATACTTCATAGAGAGGTGGTGAGGGGAACCCCAAGGCACGGGGCAGACTGCCTGAGATTGAAGCCCTCCTTGGCTGGTTACTGGCTATGTAACCATGAGCTAAGTACTAAACTTCTTTGTGGTGCTTCAGTTTCCTCATCTGTAAATTGGGGTAACCACCTACCTTCTGGGGATCCTGAAGGATGAAGTGGGTTAGTACACATTCAACTTAGAGCGCTCTGCATATATTAACTGCAAAATAAATGTCAGCTGTGATTATTGTTCTATACTTAGCACAGTGCTTGGCACACTGCAGGGCTTGGTTACTGCTGATTGTCGTCACAGCTCCAGGGTCAGCGGTATGCTGAGCTGGCTTATTGTGTGCGTCCCTTTGCAATTCATTCATTGAGATCATCTTGGGAGCTTGGAATGGCCATGGTAGGAGTATTTTGCCATGAAATTGACAAATGCTGCCAATCAGAGCTTATATGAAGGTCTTTTTAAAAAACCACTTTACTGCATGGTGGCTCTCAATTGGGCAAGGTGATGACACTGACCAGGTTGTGTGCAATGGCAGCCCACTCCAGTATTCCTGCCTGGAGAATTCCATGGATGGAGGAGCCTGGTGGGCTACAGTCCATGGAGTCACAAAGAGTCGGACATGGCTGAGCAACTTCACCCACTTGGTGGAGTGGGAGGCAGAGGAGCCTTCAGAGAGAAGGTGACATCTGAGCCAGACCCTGATAAAGGGAAGAGGGGTTCTGGGGGAAGGGCTGGCATGAGTTGAGGGCTGGTCCCAGCAGAGCTCAAGCTCACTAGGGGTTCCAAGTCAGGGGGAATTCTGGTGGGTGCTGAGAGAGGAGAAAGGAGGGTGGCTGGGCTATGAATGGCCTTTGGGTGGGCCTGATGGAGCCCCTGGAAGTTACTTATCTCTAATTGGGCTTTGGAGCTTGGATCCATTTCAGCCTCTCCCACAAGGTCAAGAGATTCCTGTAGAAAGTTTTGGGTATACCCCAGAACCATAAACCCTTGGAGCTATGAGGGACCTGAGTCATTCTTGTGTCATTTCTCTGACCTGCATCTCATAGTCCAGGCAAACTCCCAGGATCTGTAGGTTGAAAAACTGCTGGGCAGCCCCGTCCCTGGGCATGGAGGATGTGGTCTGGACCTGGCCTTTCTCTTCTTTCTGGGAAGGCCAAATGGCCATGGCACCCCCTTGCTTAAGAAATGCTCTCTAAAACCTTCCCCATGCCATGTCCCAGAGTCACAGGCTTCCAGGAAGCCAGAACTGCAAAGGACAGATGGTCCAGGCAGAGAACAGAGTCAGCATCTTTGAGACCTTGCCATGTGCTGAGCCCTTTACAACAGCCCTATGAATCAAGTCCACTTTATAGATGAGAAAAGCGATGCCCAAGGATGTTAAGCTCCTTTCCCCAGAGGAGTAGTGAGTTAGGGGTAAATCGAGGAGTCCAGCTCCAACAGTCCCATCTGGGAATAAACAAGGGGTGAATGAACCCGGGGTGAGTGAATGAGTAAAAATGGGTAGATAAATGAAGGGGGAAAGAAACAAGAGAGGGGTGTTCAGGCAGAACTCCACGGCCCTTCGAGAGACCCCAGTCCAGCTTTCCCATTGTACAGACAGAAAAGTTAGTGAAAGTCGTGCAGTCGTGTCCGACTCTTTGCAACCCCATGGATTATACAGTCCGTGGAATTCTCCAGGCCAGAATATTGGAGTGGGTAGTTTTTCCCTTCTCCAGAGGATCTTCCCAACCCAGGAATCGAACCCAGGTCTCTCGCATTGTAAGTGGATTATCAGCTGAGCTATCACAGAACCAAGTAAGAGGCTGACAGGGGAGGCCACAGCCTCCAGCACAGGCTGCAGGGCCAGGCCCCCGGCTTCCTGACACTCAACCCCCTGTCTCTGCTGCAGCCCCGAGCCATGATGAAGACCTTGTCCAGCGGGAACTGTGCACTCAGTGTGCCTGCCAAGAACTCGTACCGCATGGTGGTGCTGGGTGCCTCTCGGGTGGGCAAGAGCTCCATTGTCTCCCGCTTCCTCAATGGCCGCTTCGAGGACCAGTACACACCCACCATCGAGGACTTCCACCGGAAGGTTTACAACATCCGCGGTGACATGTACCAGCTGGACATCCTGGACACGTCCGGCAACCACCCCTTCCCCGCGATGCGCAGGCTGTCCATCCTCACAGGTGGGTGCCAGGGGGCGGGGTGGGCATGAGAGCTTGGGTATGGGAGTGTGTGTGCTCGGCACTTTACAGTTAGCAAAGCCCTGCCTCCATCTGAGATGAAGCTCGTGAGCCCCCGTGCACCGCACCGTGAGGTCGGAGAGGTATTGCTGCTTGCCGACAGAGGATGGAGCCAGGGCCCCAGAACCCTTCCCTCTGACTCTGGTTTAATTCCTTGTGGCTGCTGGTGCTGCCTTCCAGATCTGTGGCTTTACCTAGGAACAGAGGGGCTCCTGCCTACTTCCTGCTGCGGGTGACCCAGCAGAGCTCCAGGGCCCAGGGTCAGTCTGTCAGACTCAGATCTATTGACACCCGAGGCCTTTGCCTCCTCTCAAAGAGGCAGGGACAGGACCCAGACTGTGATCAGTCAGAGAGGCTGGTGGGGACCTGCTCATGCTGGGAACTCAGTAATAATCACAGTAACAGCCATGGCGATTGCTCTTATCAGGAGCTGCATGCCTGGGCCTCTTTCTAGAGCTCAGCATGTATTTAATTAATCCTCACAACTAACCTAGGAGATGGGCATCTGCCTCCATGTTATATGTGGGGAAACTGAGGCCCCGGGAGGTTGAGTTACTCCAAATGATAACACAGCTGGGAAATGGCAGTCTGGCTCTCAGGCTTTAACCCTGGGCTCTCCTGTAGCTTCTCAGCCAGGCTGGGAGCCAGGGAGGGAGGGGAGCTTGTGGGGTACTAAGCGGGGGCAGATGGAGATGTGAAACTGGGCCATGCTTTTCGTCACTCAAGCAGTTTTGTGTGGTAGCTAAGAGCACAGGCCCAGAAACTGGTCTGCCTGAATGCAAATTCTGATTCTGCTGCTTCGTGGTTTTGTCCCTCTGAGCAAGTGACTTGACCTCTTTGGGCCTTGATTTTCTTATCTGTATCATATCTGTACCCATCCTAGAGGCCTTCATGAGAATTAAATGAGTTTACATAGAAAAAGAGCTTGGCGAGTAGGTGAGTGCTCATGAAATATGGGTCTTATGCAAAACCTGCATTTGCAGTGTGCTTGCAGTGGACTTTGCAGTCATTTCCTAAGCCACGCCCTGCCATTGCTGGGCAGCTGATGAAGGAAAGGAATCAGCAAGTAGTCCCCCAGCCATCACTAAAACAACCCCACAAATCAAAATACTTCTGCACCAAGAAACCCTTGCTATGCCCACCCGTCCCCCTACAGCCCAGCTAAGATCCCTCCCCGAGTGCCCTGGGCAGATGGCTTCCTTTTCCAGCTGTTCTCACTGATCATCTGATGCAGATCACACTCGGCCTGCCCCACTCCACATTTTGCAGAAGTTTGTGGACAGAGGGAGCCTGGGCTGACCTGGGTTCCAGTCCTGTCTCCACCACTTGGTAGCTTAGATATGGGACCAAAGGTTCAGATCTCAGTCTTTCTAGCTACACAATGGGTATAATGTTGCTTCCTCCCGGGGTGTCTCCTCAACCTACAGGAAAGTGCCAGGAGAGGAGGGCATGGGGGCATTTCCAACACAGTGGGGATTGCAGGAATGTCAGCTCCCCCTACCATGGGGAGGGGACACAGTGCCCACTGATAGAAATAAAGCTAACTGAGGGAGGGAGAGAGAAGATATAGAGAGGAACCATGTGCATATTTCCAAACTTAAGTTTTAGTTACACAAATAACACACAAATGCATGCTCCCCTAAGCATATAGATAAGGGTAAAAAGCCCCCTTGACCCTTGCTTCCACCCCCCAGGCTCTTGCCCCCTCCCCCAAGGTACCATCCCATCAGTCTTCCAGACACCCCATGAACACATTGACATTCATGTTTGGGTCCCCAGAACAGAGTATTTTCATCTTTTTTACATGCATGTGTCATTCTGGGCACATCTGTCTGGCCACCCGTATTTTTGCTCGCCAGCCCGTGCCTCATTTTCCAACCTGGTGCTGATGCACAGCGCATTCTGAAAGCCATTAATTCTGCCGCCAGCTCTCCTTCCAGCTGCCAGCCAGGCGTCTCTGAAACTTGGCATGCAGCTTTGCATTTGAATGTGTCAAGGCCGCAGAGTCCTCAGGGCCTGGGATTAGCCTACCAGGGTGGGTTTCACAGCCCAAGCAGAAATGGTTGCCAGGCCGGCACTGCCTTGCAAGTGCCTTTCTCAACAGCCCACACCACCCTTCATCATATCGCATCCCGTCCATGCGGCCAGCTTTAGGAACACCCACTGTGCATCGTGACGAAGCCTCCTTTTGCTCCGGAGCGTGTCATTGGCAGGAACGCAATCCTGAATGTGCTGGGTGCTATTTTGGGGGGACAAATGGTATGCCCTGGGGGTCCAGAGAAAGGAAGCAGCGGGGCTATCAGAAGCTGGAATTGCTTGATTTTCCTCTTGAGAACATGGGCTGGTCCCCGGCACCTCTGAGCCTCAGTTTCCTGTAAAACAGGGATCTTAACATCTCCCCACAGGTTCTCAAGAGTTTAAGCCAAAGTGTAAAAGGTGCTTTGAGTGTGAGATTGTGATCACTGTAGTGAGATCTGACAATCGAGGTAGAGGCACTGGTCTTCTCTCACCCTCCCCACCTCCCCATCATCCCTGTTTCAAAGACCTACACAGAGGGATACAGCAAGTTGTAGCAGGGGTAGCGTGGGCCTCAGAGGCTAGTGTTCACTTGTTCACCCATAATGTATTCAAGAAGCAGCGGGCACCTGTGTGTGCCAGGCACCAGGAATCGGGTCCATGTCTCAGCCCAGCCATGCCTGAGCTGTGTGATCTTGGGCCAGTTGCTCACCCTTTCTGAGCCTCAGCCTGCCCACCTATCACGTGAAGGTAATGAAATGTCCCTCACAGAGGTTTCATGAGGAATCAAGGGGTACTCAGGTGGCTCTTACATGTGCTTGTTCTCATTATCCCTTTGAGATACAAGTCACTGAGCACATGTCACTCTCCATTTATTACCTCATCAGTCCCTCAAAAGCATCCTGCATGAGACAGGTGGGGAAACTGAGGTTTAGGGAGGTGGCATGACCCACGCAAGGCTGAGTGAGGGGGCAAGAGATAAACCTAGGCCTGCCTCCTGCCAGCACTCTCGGCTCCTACTGTATACCTGGGGCTGCTCCAGGCCCTGGGGATGTGCACTGAGCAGCAAGATCCCTGCTCTTGTGGAAAGTGTAGTAATTACTATTCTAACACAGTCCACACAAGCTCACAAATCACTCACTCTGTCTACAGCCCTGCAGGGAAATGTAGGGTGGATCCATTGTGTTTGAACCAGGCTGTGCCACGTATTAGCTCCATTACAAGTGATTTAACCTCCTGGGCCTCAGTCTTCTGCTCTGGAAAACGGGAATAATAGCAGCTCCCCCAGAGGGTCGCTGTGACGGTCAGGTCAAGGAGTGGGGAGAGGGCAAAGGAGCTGCCTGTAAACTTACCTCCCAGGGTTTCTGTCTCCACAGGCGATGTGTTCATCCTCGTGTTCAGCCTAGATAACCGGGAGTCCTTCGATGAGGTCAAGCGCCTCCAGAAGCAGATCCTGGAGGTCAAGTCCTGCCTGAAGAACAAGACCAAGGAGGCAGCGGAGCTGCCCATGGTCATCTGTGGTAACAAGAATGACCATGGCGAGCTGTGCCGCCAAGTGCCCACCACCGAGGCCGAGCTGCTGGTATCTGGTGATGGAAACTGCGCCTACTTTGAGGTGTCGGCCAAGAAGAACACCAACGTGGACGAGATGTTCTACGTGCTCTTCAGCATGGCCAAGCTGCCGCACGAGATGAGCCCCGCGCTGCACCGCAAGATCTCCGTGCAGTACGGGGACGCCTTCCACCCCCGGCCCTTCTGCATGCGCCGTGTCAAGGACATGGACGCCTACGGCATGGTCTCTCCCTTCGCCCGCCGCCCCAGTGTCAACAGTGACCTCAAATACATCAAGGCCAAGGTCCTCCGGGAGAGCCAGGCCCGCGAGCGGGACAAATGCACCATCCAGTGAGCGGGAGGGATGCTGGGCTGGGGCTTTGGCCGGGCCTTATGGAAGATGGCCCCAGCGCCCGCTGCCCACATCCCCCGGACGAAACCCCAAGAGCAGTCACATTCCGAGACCTCTGGGGGGCCAGACCGGAGTACCCCAGCCTCCAACCTCTGTATAGTTTCCTGCCTTCAACTGCTTCCCTCTGATTCCTCCTTTCCACCGCTCCCCTTGGGTTTCAACTTCTCCATGGGGGGGGTGGATCTCTGCTGGGCAGGAGGTGAGGCTGGGTGACATACGGACTTATGTCAGGACCCGAGTCAGAGCTTGCTTGTCCTTGCAAGAAACGCTGATGCCAGACGGGCCAGGGTACCGGCTTCCAACAGAGACTCCTGGAACATCAGAGGATGAAAACAACACCCTAGTCGGCTGGGAGGGGGCTCTGCCCTCCTGATGTAAGACGCAGCTTGGTTCAGGTGGCAGCTGGAAGTTTCTCCCCCTACCCCGTCCTGAAACATTAACCCTCTGGCTCAGCAGTTTCTATCCCCTACCCCCTGAGTTGGCCCCCAGCTCTCCCTGACACTGAGCCAGGGGTGTCTCTGTGTTCAAAGTGGGTGTGGCCACGTCTGCTGGACCACGTCCGTCTCCGGGACTGCCTCCCTCAGCCTCCCCTCCCAGGTTCCTCTTGTCTGCTGGTTGTGCCTTGTTGCAGCTGTTACGTCGTGTTCCCAGTAGAAACGGAAATCATCGTACTGTAAAAGCCTAGTGATCCCTCGTTGGCCAGGACCTCCCCCCAGGTTCAGGTCCGCTGCCTCCACGGGGGACACCTTCCTCCTCGGCTCCCAGATGGGGTTCCTGTGGCCTGTTCGTAGCTGGACACTGCCCTCCTCCCAAGCTTCACGGTTTACACTGAATGCCGGCCGGGGCTGCATCTCCTCCTGCCCCCATTTCACAGAGGAGGCAGCTGAGACTCAGAGGGCCAAGGAGCAAGCCCCAGCTCTGCCTCCTGGCTAGTTCAGGATGGAGCTCTATCTGGAAGCTGGCTGTCCTCTGCTGTGCTTGTTCCTCAAACATTTATTGAGCACCTGCTGGGTGCTGGGTCCACTGTGCTAGAAAACAAAGAGGGTAAGCAATGCGCTTGACGCCCCTAAGGCCGAGGCTCCATGGCTCCAGCCTCTTTCCTTCCCCCAGCCTGGCCTCTGACTGCCCCTGCTGCCCTACTGTCTCTCTGCACGCAGTTGTGGGGAGATGTGGAAGAGCACCTGGGAGCTATAGCTGAGCTCAGGAGAGGCAGATAAGAAGAGCTCCCAGGGGGCCTTTTCCTGGCACCTGGGATGGGGTTGTGCTGGGTACCAGGTGTGGTGGGATTTGAACCTGTGGACCAAAGGCTCTTGTCATCAGCTCTTAACAAAGACATTTTGTACTTTAAATCTCCTTGAAACTATTGAAGTTTAGAGCCACAAGGAGCCTTAATGATTGTCTAGTGAATCCAAGGCCCAGAGAGGGTAAGTAACTCGCCTGGGGTCACACAGCAAGCCTACGAGTGGCAGAAGCAGGGTTAGGTCGGGGCATTCAGCACACACTATGATGTGCCCCTCCTGATCCTGCCTCAGCCCCTGGGGCCTTCGGGGATTTGAGGTGTCGTCTCCCTGAGCCTCTCCCCAGATTGGCCTTTGAGGGCTTCTGTAGATCCTGTGTACATTGTACCCACGTATATACCTGTACACACACGTGAACACACAGAGAGACACGTGCCCTGGCCTCAGCTCTGCACTCCCCACACCTCCCACCCAGCCCTGCTGCCCAAGGCAGCTGCTCTGACCCTGCTTCTGACGCCTGGCCTGAACCTGAACCCTCTAAGCAGACCAGGTACCCTGGCCAGGACAGATGTGTGGCCCGCTTCCCTGTATCTCTGTGTACACTCTCGATTAAAGTGGGTTTGTTTCTAAGCCGTGTCCTTGGCCATGTATGTTTTCTGTATTTCCAAGAGGAGGCGTGGCTCTTCTGCAACCATAGCTGGCCTCTCCCTCCCCAGATTGCACCTGCCTGGTGCCCTCGCCCTGCGGGTCAGCGCTGAGTCAGCCGTTGAGGTTAATTAAGTACGTGGTGGGACTGGGGAATAAAACCTGCAGAAAGGAGGGAATAACTACCCTGGCCCTTCTGGGCCCTCTGAGGGCTGTGTGCTGAGGTGTCTGTGTACCTCTGAGGAGTGACCAGGTCAGACAAAAGCCTCCTCCCCGTGGACCATCAGCCCTTTGTGGTCACCATGCTTCTGACTCCTAGGTGGCGCCCAGAACCACGCGGAGAACATTTGGCAATAACGGCAAACAGTTAACAGAACTGCGGAGAGGGGCGGCATGCTATTAGCTCCTGGTGGGGGATGTTGCTGAACACCCTCCACGGGCCAAGGGCAGCCCCCACCATAAAGCGTTACCCTCTTGAAGGTCGGCAGTGGGCAGCCTCCCCACTTGGATTGTCAACCCTTGAGACCAGGACACGGCCCATATCTATGTGTGGTTGATACAACCTACAACTTTCAGGACAGTACTTAATAAACACTGGACAAGCAGAATGGCCCTTGTGTGAAATGACACAGGACGTGGGTGGGGATGGCAGATGGAAGTGGGGGGAGGTAGAGTGGGGGAGGCTACGTGTCCCTGTGTAACCCCAAATGTGGCACCTTGAATGGAAGTTCTCCTCGGACGGAGGGGAGGGGATCAACCATACCCCTGCTGGGTGAATGAAACCCCTCCTCTCGCTCCGTCGTCTTCTCTTCCAGCCCCATGAAAAACATGCTCGTGTTCACCCTTCTTGTGGTGGGGAATTAGGCTCAGAGCGGTCAATATCTTATCCACAACAAAGGGGGATAAGTGGCACAACAAAGGGGGTGAAGTGGCAGATCATGGACTTGAAACGAGGGGTCATCTGAGCTCCATGTGGGGGAGGAAAGGATTTTGCATCTGGGAGACGGAGACAGGTCTGTGCTTTTGATGGGTCAGCAAGTACCAGTGAGCAGGAGGGCCAGGCCTGGAGAAAGAAGTTCAGAGAAAAGAAGACAGGGTCCCTGTGGGCCAAGGGCTCATGATCCAGAGGGCGAGATCCCTGTGCGGGCATCCAAGTGAGCCTGGCTATGGTGGAGGAAAACCAGCCTGGGAGAGCTCCCAGCCTCCACTTATGGAGGAGCCCAGCTTCCCTCGCATCCTTTGCCCATGCCAGCCAGAGATGGTCCATGTGGGAGGCAAGTCACTGTGATGCTCTATCAATTCGGGGTCTTGTAAATGTGAGATGTGGAGGTGAACATTTCTTTCTGCATTGCAGGTCAGAACTGCACCCTAAGAAGGGCTAAATGGGGAGGCAGTTGGGTGCACCCACCAGAGCCCAGGCACCTCTGCCACGCTCCATCTCCGTGGCGGAGGCGGTGGGGGGGTGGGATGCTGTGAGTACATCCTATCTCTTACCAGACTTCAGTTTCTTCAGTTCTTAATGGGAAGTGGCGAGGAGGACAGCTGGACCAGACAGCACATGAATAGCCCCTTACAGCTCTATGTTCTCTGCAAGAAGGAATTAATATTCCCACTATATAACCCACAACATTCTGATCGTTACTAAACAGAACACGTTTGCTCCGAGTCCTGGCCCTAGCCCCACTCCGTGCATCCCACAGATTCACCCTGGAATGGGGTTAACAAAAAGCTGTGGCAGAGGAGGGAGATGTCCCAGAAAAACAGCCCTGGGATGGAGGGTGGAATAGATTGTAAAAAAGTTCCTCTCATGCAGAGAGCATTCAGAGATAAGCCCAGAGCAGCCAGCTTAACTCCCATCCTAGGAAGGGAGCACTGGGAATCTGACTTCTGAGAATTCTAAGCAGCAGACTGTAAGGACTCATTCTGTTCCACCTCCCTGAACCTGTCACTTACTCCAAAGAAAAACTTCAGTCTGCATCCTGGCTTGGTGGGGGGCTGATGAGAGGCCACCGGGGCTCAGCGGCAGAGGCTACTGGGAACTCGGAAGGGAAAGGGAGCCGACCTTTGTTGCAGGCCCGCTGTGCGCCAGATACCATGGTCAGCCTGTTTCTACATCCTCTCATTGCATCCTCGAGGCAAAGCTATATGAATCTTCATAGGAGGGACCTGAGGCCCAGAGAAATAAGGTATGCCTGGGGTTGCACAGCCAGTTAAGTGGCAGAGCTAGGCTAGAATTCATGTCTGATTGCAAAACCTGTTTTATCTCTAGAGCTTTCATAGCTGAGCCAGATAGAAGCTGCTCTCTGGAGGGAGAAGCCAGCAGGTTCCCGTGTAATGTGCGAACATGGTTCAGAGAACTCGGGTTGATGTCATTCACAAGGAGTGAGATGCCTGCCCCTCATAACCAAGGGCACAGCCACTGTAGCTAAGAAGAGCTTAGCTTCTCTCTCATGGAGAAGCCCAAGGTAAGCGGACTAGATCAGAGGATAGCTCTGCTCTACAGGGTCATTCAGGCATGCAGGCCTCAGGCTCCTCCATCTCTAGGATTGTGTCACATCTGCAAGGTCAAAGCCACTGCCATGTTCCGGTTCAGTCGGAAAGTTCAGGGAGGAGAGTGCAGACATTGCACCTCTGCTGTTCTCAGATCCTTGTACATGTCCCGTCTGCTCACTTTCCACTGGCAAAACTCAGTCTTGTGTCTGAACCTCCCTGTGAGAAGGGCTGGGAAACACTGTTCCTTGCTGGCTGGCCCGGTGTCCAAGGGTGACTCGTAGAAGACGGGGAGCAATTGCCGGCCAGCTAACAATCTCCACCCAGCCAACAATCTCCACCCAGCCATCCTCGCACAGTGGTCTGGACCTCAGGACTCATGTCCAGCCTGTCTTCCAACAAGCTCCACACTGCAGACATGATCAGAAAGCAGCTCTGACTCCCCAAGGCTTTTTTCAAGTGCCTCTGGGTTTTGCTTTCCTCCTCCCTCCTGAGACCTGGGACTGTCCCATGACTTTTCTCACCTGTACCAGAGAAAATTTGGATGGCAAATTTGGTTGAAAGAAATGGCAGCCCACTCCAGTATTCTTGCCTGGGGGATTCCATGGACAGAGGAGCCTGGTGGACTGCAGTCTATGGGATCGCAAAGGAGTCGGCCATGACTGAGCGGCTACACAACAACACGGACTCAATTAAAAGTCATTTGTCATGTGATGATCGACATTTTTGTCTTCATTCAAAGGAAAGACCTTCTCCCCTTCTTCCAGCTGAGCTCCGCTCTGCACAGACAGCTAGAATTCAGGGAAGAGAAGGGTGGGCCGGTTATTTTTTTACTCTCCATCTTCTGTTTTAGTGAATTGCAGTTTCTTTTTCCTCTGTTCTTGGGGGATGGGTCTGGGGAGCAGGATAGGGAAGAAGTGGGGGAGAGATGTTCTTACTTGCAGGGCACTCTGGTATTGAGGTAAGACTGTCACGCTTAGAGCTTGGGGAATGTTTAGTGATGGTATTAAAGTCTAAGAGGCTATTTTGTAGATTTTTCAGAGACCAGCCCACCATCACTGGAAATCTTGATGTAGTTCTGTGCTTCTCTGTTTGGGGTACGTGCTTAGTCTTTCTGCAGGCCCTAGGACTGTTCTGGCATCCATGGATTCCCTCTTGCCCTTCCAGGATGCTCACTTGAAAAGGGTTGAAGGCATCCCCATAGCAGTGTTCTCTCATGATTATCCCACATTTGCTCTATATCAAACTCACATCATTTGCCCCAATTAGCCTGAGTGTAAGTTGATCTTAGTTCAGGCAGCTTCTTTATTGGCTGCACTGCTTTGCCTGTAGGATCTTAGTTTCCCAACCAGAGACTGAACCCATGCTTCCTGCAGTGGAAATACAGAGTACTAACCACTGGACAACCCATGATGTCACTTTAATTTTTTTTAAATTTTGAATTTATTTTTTATTATTTAGATTTTATTTTCATTATTAACTAAATAATTCATCTGAGTGCAGTAAGGATCTTTAGCATCTAACTCAGACAGTCTATCACCCACTGGATTTATCAGGCAGGACAGGAGTCCACAGAGCCCTGGGCTATAGGGACATGCGTTAAGCACTTGAGGCTTGAGATGAGGACAGACACTCTCACAGAAGACCATAGCCCTCTCCAAAGATTCTCTTTACCAAGAAATCCTCTCACTACCGACTCTTTCATATCTTTGACATAGGTAAGAAGTAAGAGCATCAGGTAGCTGGCTCTTGGCCATCTACGTTGAAAATGTTGCTATTTATTTGCATCTTACTTTAGAATCTGAGAACAATCTCATTGGGTCTCAACCAAAAAGAAAGGGAGAGGCCAGCCTCATACTCCAGGAAAAAGGGGACCAGGGAATGACACTCAGGGAGGGGTTCCAGCCTCATCCAGGAAACAGAATGCTGAACAGAAAAGTGAGTCAGATCCCAGTGCAAAGACTGAACCAGCGCAGGTATACGGGGCACACACCTTAATGTGAGTCTCAACAAGAGAGGCAGAGCTTCTTAATAGTTAACAAATAGACTCTGATCTGAGGTTTTCTGGGTTTCCCTGGTGGCTCAGATAGTAAAGAATCTGCCTGCAGGGCAGGATGCCTGGCTTTGATTCCTGGGTTGGGAAGATCCCCTGGAGAATGGAATGGTAATCCACATCAGTATTCTTGCCTGGAAAATCCCATGGACAGAGAAGCCTGACAGGCTACAGTCCATGAGATCCCAAAGAGCTGGACACGACTGAGCGAATAACTTACCCTCTCACTCACTGAGACTTTCTGGGTCCAAATCTCAGCTCTCCTATTTTCAAGTTGAGTGTCCTTAAGCAAACTACTTTTGTATTGGTCAGCTTTCACTGCAATAACGCTGTGTAACAAACCACTGCCAGATTTGTTATGTGGTTCATAACAAACATTTCTTCTTATACTTACTGGATTCCAGGTCACTTGCAGTCTGAGTGGTTTAGGCTGAACGTTGCTGGTCTTAACTTAAATACTGATCCTGTTTTAATTTAAAATTTTATGTTTTGTTCATTGTGATGTCTTATTCCATTTAGGCTGCTATAACAAAAGTACCATAGGCTGGGTATTAACAACATGCCCATATTACAAAATAAATTGGTTTATAAGCAAATTACATATTGATCACATAAACTGGCTTATAAATAATGAACATATATTTTTCACAAATCCAGGATTAAGTACCAGCAGCTTCAGTGTCTGGTGAGGGTCTGCTTATTTTTACATAGATGACCATTTTCTCACTGTGTTCTCACATAGCAGAAGGGTCAAGGGTGCTGTCTAGAGTCTCTTCTATAAAAGCTCCGCCCTTATGACCTAACTTCCCAAAACTCCACCTCCAAATACCAGCACACTGGAGATTAGGTTTTAAAATATGAATGTGGTGGAGGGGGAACACAAACATTCAGGCCAAAGCAGTGGGTTTCCTTGCATTACTTTTTATTTTTAAAATATTACATTAAATGTCATTTAGCTTGGGGACTTCCCTGATGGTCCAGTCAGTGGCTAAAACTGTGAACTCCCAATGGAAGGGGCACCCAGATTAGATCCCTGGTTGGGGAACTAGATCCCAAATGTCGAAACTAAGAGTTCCCAGGCCGAAGTGAAGATCGAAGATCCCACGTGCTGCAACTAAAACCTGGACCAGTCAAATATGTAAATAGACAAATATTTAGGCTGAGCACCGAATAACTGATGCTTTCTAACTGTGGTGCTGGAGAAGACTCTTGAGACTCCCTTGGACAGCAAGGAGATCAAATCAGTCAGTCAGGAAATCAACCCTCAATAGTCATTGGAAGAACTGATGCTGAAGCTGAAGCTCCAATAATTTGGCCACCTGTTGCAAAGAATCGACTCATTGGAAAAGACCCTGATGCTGGGAGAAATTGAGGGCAGGAGGAAAAGGGGGTGACAGAGGATGAGATGGTGGGATTGCATCACTGAGTCAATGGACATGAGTTTGAGCAAACTCAAGAAGATAGTAAAGGACAGGGAAGCCTGGAGTGCTGCAGTTCATGGAGTTGCAGAGTCAGACACAACTTAGTGACTGAACAACAAGCTTGAACCCTGAGTTTATTGGTATCTCCTTAAATTTTTGTGGAGAAGGCAATGGCACCCCATTCCAGACTCTTGCCTGGAAAATCCCATGGACAGAGGAGCCTGGTGGGCTGCAGTCCATGGGGTCGATAGGAGTCGGACACGACTGAGAGACTTCACTTTCACTTTTCACTTTGATGCATCGGAGAAGGCAATGGCAGCCCACTCCAGTGTTCTTGCCTGGAGAATCCCAGGGACGGGGGAGCCTGGTGGGCTGCCGTCTATGGGGTCGCACAGAGTCGGATATGACTGAAGTGACTTAGCAGTAAATTTTTGCACCCGAGGCAATTGCATCACCTTACCCTGGCTCAGGCTACCAGATAGGTTCTAGTCTGCTTCACATGCTTATTCTAGGACCAGTCCCCACTCCCCAGGCTGAAGAACCTGCAGCTACTGAGGGTAGGCACTCCCAAGATGAATCATAGAGCACAAAACGATGGAAATGTGAGACCCCCGCCTGGAGCTGGCCCACTGTCACTTCTTCCACACTTCACTGGCCAAAGCAAGTCATACAGCCAGCCCACAGCCCTTGGAGTGGGGTAATACTCTGTCCACTCTAGGGGAATTACATGCTAAAGGGTTTGCATGCATGTTCTAATACAGGGAAGGCATGAAGGACTGTGAATGTGACAGTCTGCCACACCTAGCCTCACTGAGACTCGCTGCAGGCCCACCTGGGGTGGATGCACTCCCGACGTGGTCCCTGCTCTGCAGCAGCAGCTCTGGCTGTGTGCCTCTTAGGAGCCAGCCTCGGGTGCATCACTTCTCTGCATCCCTGTCCTTCATCCTTGAACTTAGAGAGGACCACACAGCGAGGCATACACAAAAGCACTTGGCAACTTGTAAAAGGGTGCAAACACATGTTCACTGCAGGATTTTAAGACACAGCCCCCAAATACTTTGACACCCCTGTCTGCAAGAGGTAGGGTCTTTGTCCCCTCCCCTTGATCTAGATAAACATCTGACTGCTTCCACCAGTAGTGTATGCTGGAGTGATGCTATGTGTCTTCCAAAGCCAGCTCAGAAAAAGTCATGCAGTCTGTCTGCTTTTCTTGGAACCTTCTCTTGCTCCCAGGATGCTCCCCTCCAGAGCCCAGCTGCTGTGCAGTGAGCCCACTCCTTGTGGAGAGGCTGTGTCGGGGCACTCTAGAAGCAGTTCCAGCTGAACCAAACTGAAGGTCAGGCATGTGCAGACAGGAACCTTCAGGTGGTTCCCACCCTAGCCACCCCAGTCTCCAAGACTGGGCAGAGAGAAGCCATTCTTGCCATACTCTGTGCAAATTTCTGATCACAAGATCTGTGGGCAGAAGAAAGTAGTTGTGATTTTATGCCACTAAAGTTGGAGGGGTTTGTTAACAGCAATATATATTTAAGACATTCACCAAAACCCTCCTCACAGTCTGGGTCTCAGAGCAAATAAATGAATCAGACGTGGTCCCTGCTCCATAGAGAACCAGAAAGCAGCCCAGAGAAGCAATTGCACTGTATCCTGTCGTGTGCTATGTTAGGGGCTGTGGATGTCCCAGTGTGTCTGGACAAGGCTCTGGACTGCCTTTTCTGGAAAAGATGTTGCTGGAATTGAATTTAATGGATTATTAAAAGCTAAACAGGAGGACGAAGGAGTGTTCAAGGGACTAGAGCTGAATGCATCTTTGGCTCAGAGGGCAAAACCTACTGTTCCTGGAAACACCCTAAATACCTGGCTGCCACAGGACCTTTGCACTTGGAGTTATCTCTTCCTGATTCCTCTATAGTCCCCACTGGCTCGCTTGCTACTTTCATTCAGAATTCTGCTCAGAGAAGTTTCTCCTTTCTTCTTTTTTTTTCTTTTCTGGCCACACCATGCAGCAAGTGGAACTTGAGTTCCCTGGCCAGGAATTGAAGCTGCATCCCCTGCATTGGAAGCATGGAGTCTTAATCACTGGAGCACTAGGGTTATCCCTTCTCCTGACTTCTTGACCTAAGGGGTGTGTGTGTGTGTGTGTGTGTGTGTTAGCAGCTCTGTCAAGTCTGACTCTTTGTGAACCCATGGACTGTAGCCCACTAGGCTCCTCCATCCATGGGATTCTCCAAGCAAGAACACTGGAGTGGGTAGCTATTCCCTTCTCCAGGGGATCTTCCTGATCGAGGGATCAAACCCAGGTCTCCTGCATTTCAGGCAGATTCTTTACCATGTGAGCCACCAGGGGAGCCCTCTTGACCTAAGATCCCCCCAATCTATCACTCTTTGCCCTCTTTTCCTGATTCATCTTTCTTCATAACTTTGATCATCACTTGCCGCTTTATAACATGTATGTTTACAAAGTGGGAAATACAGGAGACTAAGACATGCTTCCCAGAGAAGCATGTTGCCTGGCACACAGTAGGTCTTCAATAAAGGTATCAGGAGTGAGTGGAGAAACAAAGAGGGGGACTGGATCAGCTGCACACTTGGAACCCCACTGTGGCTGTAGGGAATGGGTCGGAGGGACGTGAGAGAGGATGGTGAGGAGAGGGTGGATGCGAGGTGATAGAACTGAAGACCTGGGGTCCCAAGCCAGCTGTGGAGAGCTGCACTGGGTAGAGAGTTGATAACCAGTCTCGGGATTGGTATTTGGGTAGCCGGGTGGTGGTGCCAGTCTCCAAAACGGGGCACCATTGGGACAGGGTGCAGGTTAGAAGGAGGTCATGAGCATGGGGGATGGGAAGAATGGGTTGAACTGGAGTCCTGTGGAGTTCGGAACCTCAAGTGCAATGGACTGACGGGAACCTGGAGGAGAGAGTCTGAAGCGTAGGAAAGAAGTCCAGTCTTAAGCAGTGGACCTGAGGGTCGTGTCAGCTGTGGGAGAGTGTGGACTAGACAGACCAGGCAGTAAGAAGAGGACCCAGAGGAACACAGTGTTTAGGAAAAGACAGAGAGTGAAGGATGGCAGAAGTAGAGAGGAGAGCTGGGTGGAAAACCAGAGTGTGCAGCCATGGCAGCTGGGGACCAGGAAGGTTCCAGCAGGGATAGGTGGGCACTGGTGTCAAAGCTGCCACGAAAGGGCTGCAAAGCATCCACGAGACACTGGAAGAAGCTGAGCTAAGGGACAGGCTGTGTGTGATGGGACAGGTTGGTGAGCCAACAGCGAGGGCCCCTTTTCCACTTATTTTTTTTTTCTTTTTTTTCTTCTTCTTATTTTACTTTACAATATTGTATTGGTTTTGCCATACATCAACATGCATCCGCCATGGGTGTACACATGTTCCCCATCCTGAACCCCCCTCCTACCTCCCTCCCCATACCATCCCTCTGGGTTCCAGTGCACCAGCCCCAAGCATCTAGTATCGTGCATCAAACCTGGACTGGCAACTCGTTTCATATATGATATTATACATGTTTCAATGCCATTCTCCCAAATCATCCCCCCCTCCCTCTCCCACAGAGTCCAAAAGGCTGTTCTATACATCTGTGTCTCTTTTGCTGTCTTGCATACAGGGTTGTCGTTACCATCTTTCTAAATTCCATATATATGCGTTAGTATACTGTATTGGTGTTTTTCTTTCTGGCTTACTTCACTCTGTATAATAGGCTCCAGTTTCATCCACCTCATTAGAACTGATTCAAATGTATTCTTTTTAATGGCTGAGTAATACTCCATTGTGTATATGTACCACAGCTTTCTTATCCATTCATCTGTTGATGGACATCTAGGTTGCTTCCATGTCCTGGCTATTATAAACAGTGCTGTGGTGAACACTGGGGTACACGTGTCTCTTTCAATTCTGGTTTCCTCAGTGTGTATGCCCAGCAGTGGGATTGCTGGGTCATATGGCAGTTCTATTTCCAGTTTTTTAAGGAATCTCCACACTGTTCTCCATAGTGGCTGTACTAGTTTGCATTCCCACCAACAGTGTAAGAGGGTTCCCTTTTCTCCATATCCTCTCCAGCATTTATTGCTTGTAGACTTTTGGATCGCAGCCATTCTGACTGGCATGAAATGGTACCTCATTGTGGTTTTGATTTGCATTTCTCTGATAATGAGTGATGTTGAGCATCTTTTCATGTGTTTGTTAGCCATCTGTATGTCTTCTTTGGAGAAATGTCTATTTAGTTCTTTGGCTCACTTTCTGATTGGGTCATTTATTTTTCTGGAATTGAGCTGCAGGAGTTGCTTATATATTTTTGAGATTAGTTCTTTGTCAGTTGCTTCATTTGCTATTATTTTCTCCCATTCTGAAGGCTGTCTTTTCACCTTGCTTATAGTTTCTTTTGTTGTGCAGAAGCTTTCAATTTTAATTAGATCCCATTTGTTTATTTTTGCTTTTATTTCCACCTCTGGGAGGTGGGTCATAGAGGATCCTGCTGTGATGTATGTCGGAGAGTGTTTTGCCTATGTTCTCCTCTAAGAGTTTTATAGTTTCTGGTCTTATGTTTAGATCTTTAATCCACTTTGAGTTTATTTTTGTGTATGGTGTTAGAAAGTGTTCTAGTTTGATTCTTTTACAAGTGGTTGACCAGTTTTCCCTTTTCCACTTTAAAAAAAAAATTTAATAAGCAAATCTGGAAAATGGAAGAGAAACTAGAGGGAGAAAAGGGGTTCCAGAGGCTGTTCGTATTATTACCAATTTTGAAGACACAGAGGCAGAAACTTGCTGAAATAATAATAATAAAAATAATAATGATCTCTTGAGAAAGATCCAGAAGCGAAGGAAGATGACGACACAGGAGAGGAGGAGGGGGTGACTGCTGGAGGGGGGTCGCTGGAGATGTGGGGAGGGCAGGGATCCAGGGCACGGGGCGGAGGTGGTGGCTTCAATCAGGAGAGAGGATGCCCTCAGAGGAGGGCGTGGGGGAGCAGAGCCTGCGCTGAATGGAGTAGCTGCCTGGAAGCCCTTCCCTGCCTGCTGGAACAATCAGGGTCCTGGGTCCTTAGGGACGGAGGCTGGTCCCCAAGAGAGAACATTCTCAGCTCTCTAATGTTTTTATAAGAAATTCAACCTCAAGAAAAAAAGCCCAAATCAATTTTAACCAAAGTGAGTAATGAGCAGAGAGGATGGCTGCAGTCCAGGAATGTGGGGAGTGCAATTCATAGAGACGACTAAAACGAAAAAGCCCGTTTGATGTTGAATATTCACCTTGCATCCCCAGATTGGCACTAGGAGCTGAGGGCAGATGAATAAGGCCCCCAGGGAGTCTTGCAGTGGGGTGGGGGGGCACAAAGGTACTGCAATTCAGGTAAGTAAATGTTGACAAGGGAGGGAAATGTTCTCAGAGAAGTAACAATTACAGCTGCCTCCTAAGGATTCATAGACTTTCACCAGGAAGAACTTCCTGGAGGTGGAGAATCATATTATTCTACTTAATATAAGTGTAATTATATTTAATATAAAAGCTCTCAGCTCAGCACCTGCCATATCATCAGCCCTTGATATAGTTGAGTCTTTAAAATATTATTACTAATCATTTTCATGCATTTATAAGTTTGACTTCACCCACCCAACTTCCCCTCCCCCATTTTTTTTTCTTTTGATGCTCTCAATCACTGTGGGTCTTTGACATTCACAAGAAATACGACAAGAGAGCTTTAAGAACCCCACACTGGGAAATACTGTCTCCAGCATAAACTGTCCCTCTAAAAAGGAGCAGAGTGTTGTTGAAATCTGAAGCTGCTGTCTTGGACGTTTAGCGACGGTAATGTCAAGACTGAAGCCATTTCTGCAGTCATTAACGTGTGTTCCATCACGCATCATACCTGCCTCCAGTCCCCGCTCACTTGTGCTGTTCCCGGAGCCGGCTCAGCGGCTGCCTGGAACCAAGTGTGGAATCACTGCTCCTGGTTCCACTGAGAGCCGCCCCTGGTGGTCTTATCTGCAGCCACGGGTCTAAGCCAGGGCTGAGTTCCACTCTCCTCTCTTTCATCCACTCCCTGCTTCCATTTTTTCAGACTAAAAGCCAATCGTGTTTCAGATGACTTCGTCTTTCTTTCCCTGATTAGCACTAGCAATTGAATTCTTCTGAGGCCATGTTCCTGAAAGGAACTGTGTTTATCACCAGGTGGCCAGCTAGGCTCACTCATTAGCTCAGTTCCCTGCTGACAGCTTTTTTTTGCTCCATCAAAAATATAAATTATTACAATCCGTGGACCTTTGGATCACTTGAAATGAGACCAAATTGCACGCTAAACCCTTGTCCCTGAATGTCAAGGACATTTTGGGGCTTTCTGATTGCCCTCCCCCTCCCAAACACAGCCTTTAAATCCCCTAATGTTCCACACTGCCTCACATACGCACACACATGAACACAGGGGGCGCATGCCAAATGCACACACAGGCATCCACATTCAAACACAGACATGTGAAAACACAGAACACAAAACATATGCTTGCACACACCAGCTCACATGCATGTTTGAACACACAGACACTGTATTCAGACTCACACATGAACACACAGTCATGCATGTGGCACATGGGCATACAGACATCTCCCACCACATGTGTATGCACACATACAAACGCAACCACACACATACAGGCACACAGCTGCATTCACAACCATACATGTTCACATAAACAGACATGCCAATGATCACATACACATGTACACACAGCCTGCCTACATGGATACCCCCTCACACACACATGCACATAGGCAGACACAGAATGCCTGTAGGCAAGGCACACTCTTGCACTCATGCACAGCCATAGCACATGCACACACATGAATGCACGCCTAGACGCAGCAGGCACAGGCATGCCCAACACCCTGCCGAGAACAAGTGAAGAGGAGGAGAAGGCAGACACATCATTCTTCCCCTTCTAGTTCAGATGACTTCTTTTTCCTGGCACCAACTTTTGTTTTGATATCTTTTGTTATTTTTTTAGATCATGAAGACACGGGACTGGAACCAAATCCCTAAGTTTTACTGGTAGGAGATGCGATTTCTAGCATCAAATCTGCTAGAACAACGTGCCATACCCAAAGAAGAACTTGGAGGCGTCTCGGGGTTATTGTTATACCTGTAGCAGCCCAGCACCCCTGCCCTCCCGCAAGGAGGCCACTCGCTGGACTAGAAGCCTTGCTCTCCTCCTAGAAGCTCTGCCACTCTTTTGCTGTGTGCACTCGGGCAGTTTGCTCCCCACCTCTGGTCCTTCCAGCTTTGATATTGGAAGGTTTGGGTATCTCCGTATAACAAGTGGAGGACCATTCCTAAGGTTTCCTACGCAGAGCCCAAGTGTCGTAGCTTTCATCCTAAGGCCAGTATCACAAGGCTTCTCACATTTGAATGTGCACGTGAACCGCCTGGGGATCTTGTTAAAATGCAGACTCTGAGTCAGTAGCTGGGGCTGCCCTGAGAGTCTTTCTAACAAGCTCCCCGGTGATGCCCATGCAGCTGGCCCAAGACTATCCCTTTACTAGAAAGGCCTTGCACCCTTCCAACGCTTTTCATAAAGGTGAGATGAGGCTGAGTTTTGTACCCTTCTCAGTACACCCCAAGCCCCTGACTGGAACAGCGGTGATGTCATCTTCTCTCATCTTGCCCTTTCCTTTAGCTCTGGGTCTCCCAGTACCACCCACCTCCCTTTCTGAAGCCAGGCCCTCAAATCGTACCCCTACTGTTGGGACAGTGGGTGTCAGAGGGATGGAAAAGGTCTGCATTCTGTCAGCCCTGGGGCATACCTGGGAGGTGTGCCCCTTCTCTCAGAGCCTCAGTTTCCCCATCTGGAGAAGAGGGGTTTGAACTTGCTCTCAGCCACACTTTGGCTCCAGCAGAGCTTTTCCCAAGTCCACTGTCCCAGCTACCACTCTCTAAGATTTTATTTAATTGGATTGGGGTGAGGTCCAGGCAGGGGGTTTCCAAAAAGCTGCCCAGATGATTGTAACGGATGCCAGGATGGAGAACCCCAGGGCTGGTGCTCATTAAGGGTCAGCCCAGCACTGACTGTCAGCGTGTGGTCTGGCAGCTGCATCTGCGCACCAACCCCTCTGCTCACCCTGTCAGATGCAGGGCTTGGGAACAGTGCAGAGAAGCCTCAGAAGGATTTTGGTCCAGCTTTAGACAAGGTCACTTCCCACATGGGAAAGAGTTCTTGAAATGATGCTCAGAATGACGACCCTGTCAGAGAGTTGAACTTGCTTTTCTTCTGACGGGCACATGATGCATTTAATTAAAGACTCAACCCCACACGTCAATCATCTGCAGACCTCACCCACCAACGCACCTTCCCACGGGAGGGCTGGAAACAGCACTTCTGTATGCACGTGGTGTGGGGTGGGGGAGACCTGGTCCACGGCTGCTGTGGAGCACCAGAAGTTAACCTGATGTCCTGGCCAAACGGGGGGCCCAATTAGCCAGAGCCCCCTTGGCTTCCTTACAGCAGAGCCCCAAATGGAGCCATGAAAAGGTTTCCTTGAAGCCAGCTGGTGGTACAGCTGGAGAGTTCCATGGTTTCCATAGCGACCTGCCTGTTCCTCAAGCTGACAATGGGTTCTACCACCAGGGGGATGGTTTCAGTATTGGAGAAGCCCAGCCCAGAGTGGGTCAGCTGGGCGCCTCTAATCTCAGCTCCATGACATTTGCTGGTGGCTTGGGAAACATCCTGGAGGCAAGGGATAGAGAAGTCAGAATGGCAGCAGCCCTGTCCCCATGTCCCCCTCCCCCAGAGTATGGGAAAGCAATCATTAGGATAAGGACAGTCAGTGGGGACCACTCTATGGTCATTGGCAGTATAGGATGGTGACCCAGCACTGGACGCTGGAGCCCGATTACCTGGGGCTCACATGCTCGCTCTGCCACCTAGTGGCTGCGTCACTGTGCAAGTTACTTGATAACTCCGTGCCTCAGTCTGCCCACCTGTGAAATGGGATAATAATATCATCTTTTTCTGAGATTCTTCTGAGGATCATGAGTTAATTAAGGGGAGTCCTTTCAACAGTGTCTGGCACACTGTAGGCTTTGGGTTTTCTCTCATTTATAGCCCCACTGTCTTAGACAGTGAGACAGTCTCCAGTCTCTAGGTTAGGAGGGCTCTGCCAGGGCCCCAGGGTCCTCACTGGCCAGGTATTAGTCTAGGCGACTTTTAATCATTCTGATGTCCGATGCATCCCAGGTCTACACCAGAATCTCTGAGAGTGGGACTCATGCATTAGCTTTTTGGGAAACTCTATGGGGGTGATAATACTCAGTTAAGAATGGGTAGAAATCTGGAAGTATTTGCCCAGATAAGTTCCCTCAACCCGGGTCCCCAGGAAGCACCTGAAATCAGAGTAGAATCTGGGGATGAGAGAGCAAATGGAGACTTATATTTGCAATCTTAAGCCTTCTCTGGGATACGGAGGCGTTGCATGCTGCAGTCCATGGGGTTGCAAAGAGTCGGACATGACTGAGCGACTGAACAATAACAACAAAGCCCTCTCTAGGGCTTCCCTGGTGGCTCAATAGTAAAGAATCTGCCTGCCAATACAGGAGACGTGGGTTTGACCCCTGGGTTGGGAAAATCCGCTGGAGAAGGAAATGGCAACCCACTCCAGTATTCTTGTCTGGGAAATCCCATGTACAGAGGAGCCTGGCGGGCTACAATCCATGGGGTCTCAAAGGAGTCAGGCATGACTTAGCAACTAAACAACCACACAGGTCCCCTCTGCTCATCCATTCATCCCACAAGCACTTCAGTTCTTACGATCTGCTCATGGCACGCACACAGCCAGGAGTGAGGTGGGGGTCCTGCTCTTACTGACTTGTAGGGAGGCAGACACACATCCAGTCATCACATCTGCAATCCCAGGTGGCCATTGGGGCCGTAAAGAGGGACCTAAGTGGCCAGGGAAGGCTTACCATGTGACTTTGAAATCTGAAGAACACAGAGAAGTTAGCAGGTGGGAGGGGGCATATTCCAGGTGGAAAAATCCCACATGTGCCACAGATCTCGTGGCCACCCCCACATGACATCCTCAGGAAAACAGAAGACAGGTGGCGTGGTTAGGACTGGGAGAGGGAGGGTGAGCAAGGAGAGTGAGGGAGGCCCTGCAGATGAGCGGGGTTGGCCCCACAGGAGTGTGAGGAGGCGGGTGCAAGCCAGCTGGGCTCTGCTCCTTTATCCAGGCAATGCAGCCACTAACAGGTTTCAAGCAAGGGATGGCATGATCAGATTTGCAATTTAAAAGGTCCTTTGGCTGCGGTGGGAAGAACAGACTGTCAACCTCACAACAGTGCTATCAGCTGAGTCTATTAGGCAAGCGGTGAACCTGAGGCCCAGGAGTATGAGTCACTTGTCAAGGTCATGCAGCTAGCAAGCGACAGGGACTGGACTGCAGCCCAGGTCTCCACACCCAAATCTGGGTTCTTTCCACTCCCCACCATGCCCCCCGGCTCCCTCTCTGCTCCTATACAGCCCTCTCATCCCGCTCTCTCATTGTAAATCCCAGACTCCCTATGAGAAAAGAGCCTGTTAAATCCACACTGGATGACATTCTTTCCCAAAACCACTGTGGAGGTGAATCTTCTTTCTCTGGGGGATCGATCTGATTTTGAGAAGCAGCCAAAGGCCATTGCAGCCAAACTTGGCAGGATAAAGCGGGTGATTACATTAGTCATCTATCACTGTGTAACAAATTACCCTCAAACCTAGTAGCTTAACACAGCAACAAACACGTAATATTTCACACAGTTTATGTGGGTCAGGGATCTGGGAGCAGCTCAGGTGAGAGGATCTGGCTCAGCATCTCTCACGAGGTCAGAGTCAAGTTGTCAGGCAGGGCTGCCCTTGTCGGAGGGCCAGACTGGGTCTGGTGGAATCACTTCCAAGGTGGCGCCCTCACATGATTGATGGTGGAAGCCTCAGGCCTCTCCATGTGGGTCTTTTCAGGGCTGCTTGAGTGTCCTCACAACATGGTAGCTGGCTTCTCACTGAGCCATCAATCCAAGCCAGAGCAAGTGGGATGTGGAGATATTTGTTATGACAGCCTCAGAAATCACGCATCATTCTGCATCACCCTGTTGGCCACTCAGTGTGGGAAGAAACAATATCACCATGTGAATACCAGGAGGCCTTTTTGGAGGCTGCAACCATGGTGACCCTCTTGAGGATGTGGTTTGGGCTCTAGAACTACGGTGACAGAGATGGGTCTCTTGGGCATCAGCAGAAAGTATTTCACCTCTTTCTTGAGGACTGGAGGAGTCACACAGAAAATGCAAGCAGTAACTTTTGATGTAATCGCGGATCTGCCAGCATTGATGAGCCACCTACTCTGTGCCAACCTCATCTCACCCTGACAACTCTGCTTGCAGCAGGCAGTTTACTTTCCTCTATTTTACAAATGGGGGCTTCCCTGGTGGCTCAGTGGTAAAGAATCTGCCTGCCAACACAGGAGACCCATGTTTGATCCCTGGATTGGGGAGATCCCCTGGAGGAGGGCATGGCAACCCACTCTGTATTCTTGCTTTGGACACCAGGACAGAGGAACCTGGCGTTCTACAGTTCATGGGGTTGCAAAAGAGTCAGACAGGACTTAGCAACTAAACAACAATGACAAATTTTACAAATGAGGAATGTGAAGCCCATCAGAAGAACTGGTCAGGGACCAGGTGACCTCAGGAGCACAGTGGCCGAGACCACACAGGCTTGCAACTCCTGCGCAGGAAGCAGACAGAAGGAGGTCCCTGGGCACCAGACTATGGGGAGGAGGTAGGGGAAGCCAGCTGCTGTTTTCTCTCCTAACCCACATTGGGTGGTACCCCTCCAGGCCGCTGGGCAGAGAGACCTGAGCACAGTATGGTGGGCCCATCAGCTGAGTTGTTCCAGAAGGAAGCAGAGGTCATACAAATGGGCTCATAGGGAGAATTAAATAGAGACTCTTGAGAGGTACAGACAGGGCTGAGGGAAATCGACAAGGGGTGGTGAAGCACCCAGGGACTGGGCAACAGCTGGGAGCCATTATCACCCCGTAAAACTGGAGAAGCCAGGAGGGGACAGTTCCCCAAAACAGAGGGAGTTGTCATTATCATTGTCGCTATAGGAGAAGACAGCCTCGCAGGAGTTGTGGCCTTGTGGCCTGTGGCTGGGCCATTTATTGTTGCTGTTCAGTCACTAAGTTGTGTCCAACTCTTTGAGACCCCATGGACTGCAGCACACAAGGCTTCCCCAGCCTTCACCATCTCCCAGAGCTTGCTAAAACTCATGTCCATTGAGTTGATGATGCCATCCAACCATCTCATCCTTTGCCTACCCCTTCTCCTCCTGCCTTCAATCTTTACCAGCATCAGGGTCTTTTCCAATGAGTCAGCTCTTCTCATCAGGTGGCCAAAGTATTGAAGCTTCAGCTTCAGCATCAGTCCTTCCAATGACTATTCAGGGTTGATGTCCTTTAGGATTGACTGGTTTGATCTCCTTGCAGTCCAAGGGACTCTCAAAAGTCTTCTCCAGCACCACAGTTTGAAAGCATCAATTCTTCGACACTCAGCCTTCTTTATGGTCCAATTTTCATAGCTGTACACGACTACTGGAAAAACTGCAGCTTTGTGGGTCATTTATACTCACTTACTGTAAAACGACTGAGTTGAGACCACCCCCCTCAAAACCTGAAGAATGTTCAGAACTAAAACTCAAAACAACGTTTCCCTAAAATCACCACCTGTAATTTGTGTCAGTGGGTTACAGAGTTATTACGAATCTGCTTGCAAATTCGCTCTTTGCTTCAGATACTTTGAAACTCAGAATCTAATAAAGAGCATGCACACAGAACAAATCGGCAACTAATGGCAGCCCCTCACTTGGCAGCCCTGTAACCATCCTGGCAAGGAACATTCAAGAATGAATGGGTCTTCACCATACAGAGGTCCAGTAAGCGATGAGAAAATGCTCAATATCACCAATCACCAGGAAAGCACAAATCAAAGCCATGGTGAGATACCACCTCACAGCCATCAGGATGGCTTGCTGCTGCTGCTAAGTCGCTTCAGTCGTGTCTGACTCTTTGCAACCCTACGGACTGTGGCCCACCACTCCTCTGTCCATGGGGTTCTCCAGGCAAGGTGCTGGTATGGGTTGCTATGCTCTCCTCCAGGGGGTCTTCCTGACCCAGGGATTGAACCAGAGTCTCTTATGTCTCCTGCATTGGCTGGTGGGTTCTTTACCACAAGCACCACCTGGGAAGCCCTCTTAGGATGGCTTACTGTCCAAAAACAGAAAATTACAAGCATTGGCAAGGATGTGGGGAAATGGAGCCCTTGTGCCCTGTTAGTGGGAATGTGAAATAGTGCAGCCACTGTGGGAAACGATATGGTGGTGCCTTGAAAACAGTTAAATTAGAATTACCATATGATCTGGCAATTCCACTTCTGGGAATGTACCCAAAAGAATGCAAAGTAGGGTCTTGATAGTTGTATCAATACATCCACGTTCATGGGAGCAGTATTCACAATAGCCAAAAGGTGGAAGCAACCCAAGTGTCCACTGATGGATGAATGGATAAGAAAATGTGATCTATCCATTCAGGGAACTATTATTCAGCCTAAAACAGAGAAGAGAATTCTGACACACACCACAACATGGGTAAGCCTTGAAGACATTATGCTACGTGATATAAGCCAGACATACACACAAAAACAAATGCTGTATGATTCCATTTTCACGAGGTATCTAGAGTAGTCAGATTCATAGGGACAGAAGGTCCCATGGTGGTTGCCAGGGGCTAAGCGGAGGGGAAAGGGGACCTCTTGCTTCATGGGCACAGAATGTCAGTTTTGCAAGATGATGGATGGTGGTGATGGTTGAATAGATGAATGTAGCTAATGCCACTAAACCATACACTTAAAAATAGTTAAAATGATTGATTTTATGTGTATTTTATACCACAATAAAAAAAATTGAGGAAAAGAACTCCACCATCATAAAAAAAAAAAAAAAGAGTAAGTGTTTTGTTCCCCAGGAATCCAATCTCAAGACAGCCCCTGGCCATCAGGTCCTGATCCTCATGGGATACAGGACTTGAAAACACCCAGAGGCAACAGACTCATTTATACTGAGTTATTGGGACTTGGTGGAGCGGTGACCCATCCCCTCAGCAAACGCCCCAAATGAATGACAACCTTCGCAGAGCTCATAATCGAGGGGGACAAATAGACGTCAATCAAATAATCACAGAGGGAAAGGGAACACTGCCACTCCGGAAGGGAATTGGAGGACAGAAGGGTGTTGGGGGTGGGGGTGGTGTTCTAAGGGTGGGATGCCTGGGGAGGGAACAGTTGGACACAGGGCACAAAGAGGGAACCTGGTAAGAATAAAATGAAGAGAAGAAAAGCCACTCCTCCAAGGACCTCATTTACTTTTTCACAGGAGGGAAGGGGCAGGGAAATTGATGGAAAGTGGAAAGGTCAGGAAAAAATTAGGTGGCAGATGCAGCTGGGCCCCAAGCATGGTCAGAATCACAGATGAGGGGCCCTGTCATCCTAAGGCCGGCACCTGGGAGGCACTCCCAGCTGAGCCGGCTGCCCAGAGCAGAGCTGCAGCCAGAGAGCCATCTCAGAGCTCTGGCCCCTCCAACGGCGAAGCCCAAAGTTCCGCTGTCCATCGCTCCTGGAGGCTGGCCTCGCCCCACTCTCCATCACTCCTGGAGGCTGGCCGCAGCCCGCTCCAGCCCCTCAGCCTGATGGACCAGGACCGAAGCCAGCGGTTCTGGCTCACTCCCAGGGCCAGCCCTCCATGAAGTGGGGTCAAGCCTAGGACTGTCTTGACCGCACGCTGAAACCAGCCCCTTGCTCATCGGAGCCAGCAGCAACCCCGGAGTCAGTGGCAAGCACCCAACTCCCTAGGTGCCTCCTCGCCCCAGGCTGTCCACACGGTATTTACCTGGACAGGGCAGCACATGGCGGCCTCATCCCCTGCCGCGTTCCTGCTCAGGCCTTCTGCGGTGCCCCAGCCTGCCTCTCCTCCCCAGCTATGCACCCACCTCAGGGCCTTTGTACCTGCCTTGTCCACTGACTTTTTTTCCAGACACAGGTGTTTTCATCTGTCACTCCATCCAGGTCTCTGCTTAAATCTCATCTATTTACAGAGGCCTTCTGTAGCTACTCTCTCTAAAATGACCTCTCTGGCACCTTTTAATACTGCTCTCTGTATTTTTTCCTTCATACCACTCTTTGTGTGTATGTGTATCTATCTATCTATCTATCTATCTATATTTTTTACTTTATTTATTATCTGTCTCCCCTAGAATGCAGATTCCATGGGTCAGAAAACTGGTTTTGTTCCTGCTGTCTCACCGATGCCTAGAGATTGCCCTGGCATAGAGGAGGCCCACTATATGGAGGATCAGATTTTTGCAGGTTTCTGAATGGCTACTTAGGAAAAACCTCCTCTTTGGTAAATGCTAGTTGATATGTCTATTCTGCTAGGGCTGCCAAGATGAAAAACAGTACCTGCCTCCTTGAAATTTAGGATGTCATACTCAGGAGAGGAAAGAGTCTGACATGAGTAAACCACCATCCACAACACAGAAAAGCCCTCTTCATCTCATATTCAAAAAGCATCTGCCATTGCTAGTTAGCAAGGCTGGATAATTTCTGAAATTGATGGATGCTTATAGCATACACAAGAAGAGGATCTTTGCAACAACAGACCCTTTTATCTGGCTTTCAGGCAGCTAAAAACATCTCCAACCCAGGCTTTTTAGCGATCGTTATTGAGGCTAATTTTCACAAACATCATTTTGAAAAAGGGCCAAAGTGGAAAGAGCGTACCTAGGGGTTTGGGCACATATTGCAGCCAGGTGTCCTGGGGAAATTCATTTCTCCTCTTCAAGTCTCAGTTTATCTTCATTGTGGGTTTGGGTGAATAAAGAGGGCTGGACCAGATGGCCTCTTATTGCTTTAAGGCTCTTAGACTAAACCCCAAATTTCAAGAATGTGTCCTTGTCCATGTACTAAGTCCAAATGGCTTGCTTCCTTTAGGGGCAGGGAACTCAGAGGAGTGATCCGATAGAATGCCCTTTCTTCCCAGCCCAGAGAGGCAAGACTGGGCCTCTGGGAGGGCCTCCTCCCTGCGCTTCAAGCTCAGGATACCTAACCAGCTTCTAAATCACCCTGCATCTCTGCCTTTCCCTCTCTGACTCCATCCACTTCCTCCCACACACCAAGTTCACTTTCTTCTCAAACATGCCAAGCAGGTTACAGCCTTGGGGCTTTGCACGCGCTGTGCCCTCTGCCCAGAATGCACTTGTTTCAGAGTGCCCGGGGTCTCCACCTGACTTCCCTCAGGGTCTAGGTCAAATGTCTCCCCCAGAAGAGGCCTTCTCTGACCCTCTACCTAATGAGCACCTGGGACACCCCACATCTCCATCGTCTGCTTGCTTCCCTTCACAGCATTTCCTGACAAACGGGGTCTGACTGCCTGCTCCCAAACACCTGAGGAAGCAGGTATGGTCTTGCTCATGCCTGTACCCCCAGCACCTAGAACTTGACATGCGGTAAGTGCTCAAAAGGTATCTGTTGGAGGAGTGAGTGAACAGACAAAGATGCAGAGAGGTGGAAGGGAGGCTCCCCCACCTCCACCCTCCCAATGCCCAGTCCTGCCCAGCAGACCCCCTGCCTTCAGGCTTTGAGACACCCATCCCAGCCACCGGGTGGTCAAGCTGGGGGTTTCTCAGAGACCCAGCTGAACCAAGGGGAGACTGAAGCCTGGGGTAGAATAGGGGATCCACTCCTTTGGCCCCGTGATATCACAGAGCAAGTTGTCCTGAGCCATCTTCCTGATGTCAGGAAGCTGGAGCATCTTCACCTGCACAGGTCCAGCTCAGCCTGCAAGGGCCGGGCTTCCGGCCGTTGCCTCTGCTCAACTGTGACAAAACGCCAAAGGATGCTATTTCCTATCTCAGGCCAGGAGCCCCTCTCCACCTCTCAAGGGGAACAGGGATGGGCAGGAATCGACAGGGTTGAGGGTCTGCGGGGGCTGGGTGTTTAACATACCTGCGCCTTCTCCTGTTATGTGCACCACATCCCAATGGTGTGAAAGTGATTGCCCCTATTTCATGGATGGGCAAAGTGAGGCCTGGAGAAATGAAGAAGGGTGACCAGGTCACACGAGGCCAGAAGCAGCCCCACAAAGCATGACTCTGTGAGAAGTTAGTCTGTCAAAAGCCATCTGGGGGTAGGGCTGCAGCCCCCGGAACTCCCTGCACCAGAGAGAAAGCCGTCAGTCAGCGGGGAGCTCATCCCCTCCTCCCGCCCACTCCACCCGCCTGTGTCACATGTCACTGGAGGGCGCGGAACCTGCGGGGGCGCCTCCCTGGGGAGGCCATGCAGACAGCCCTGGGATCTGCACCTCGTGGGCGGCTGGGGGGTGATGTGAACACGCTCAGTGCACACACGTGCTCTCTCGCTCGCTCTCTCTGAAGCACTCTCTGGAGACAGGGCAGGCTGCTGGGTCAGCATGCCCCAGACTGGGGGCACACAGGGAGAAGCCTGCGGTGTCAGAGATGGCAGGAGACCCTGGGGAACAGTCAGGCCAGCCCCTCACCCTTGTCAGTCAAGTCTAGGGTCTTGTATGGCAGACTTGGGGCAGGCATGGTATGAGATTGGGTCTTTTGTTAGTCACTTAGTCGTGTCTGACTCTTTGCAACCCCATGGACTATAACCCACCAGGTTCCTCTGTCCCTAGAATTTTCCAGGCAAGAACACTGGAGTGGGTAGCTAGTCCCTTCTCCAGAGGATCTTCCCAACCCAGGGATCAAACCCAGCTCTCCTGCATTGCAGGCGGATTCTTTACTGTCTGAGTCATCAAGGAAGCCCCTCCAAGAACACACATTGAATATATCCATTCAATTCAAGGGCTCCAGTGTCAGACCACCTGGATTAGAATCTGGGCTCTCTCCCAGCTGGTTGGCCACAGAGAAGTTCCTTGACCTCTCTGAGCCTCCATTTTCTCATCTGCTTTAAGATAATATTTACTGAGTTCTTGCTTAGTGACAGGCATGGTTCTGAGTTCTGTCCCTGTGTTTGCTCTTCTGAGCAGCGCTATAGAGTATGTACTTTTGTCATCTGATTTAAACCTGAGGAAACTGAGGCACAGAGTGGTTAGGTAACTTGCCCAAGGTCACACAGCTGAGAAGGCAGTGAGTCTGGGATTTGATCCCAGATACCAGATATGCTATAAATGCTGCATGAATGGGCGGATGGGCCAATAGACAGGCTGACAAGTTGGTTGACAGAGCAGTGGGACGTGAGATGGGGAGATAGAGGGATGGGAGCAAGGTGGGTGAATTGGGTGGGTTGGTGGGGAAGTTAGGAAGAGGATTAGGTATGTGGATAGATGGATGGATAGATCAATGGACAGAATGAGAGATCTGGGGGTAAACAGTAGGTGGATGAGAGAGAGTAAGATAGATGGATGGGTGGACAGGTTGGATGCATGAGAGGATGGACCAATAGCAATCAGACAGAGACTGGTGGTTCTTCAGACCAGGGGATGGAGGGATGGATATGTGGGTGAGGTAATTGGTTAGATGAGTGGATGGATGAATTCATGAACCAATGGGGAAGAAGATAGAGAGGAGGATGGGTGGGAGTCCAGAGAGTGGACTGATGGTGGATTTCTCCCACTTGAACTGATGCTGACGAGCTGGTAGTGGCTGCTACAGAACTACCATGGATGCCCACAGATAGGGAAGAAAAAGCAGTTAGGAGCGTCTGGCTCCAACAGGCAGTCCTGGAAGTGGGGCAGTGAGAAGCTGCTTATTTGTATTCCCACATCTGTGCTTGGGAAGGAAGCCCCGTGGAGCAAAATGACCAGGAGGAGGGCAGGCATGGGGGCTGGACCCTCACGTGCACACGTTCCTGGAAACCCGGTGGGAAGGCTGCCCAAGGAGGGCACAGCCCCTGCCAGACAGCAGAGCACTGCAGCCTGGAAGGGACCCTTAATTGGAGAGACCTTTGGCAAAAGCAGACCCAGAGCGTGCCCCTGGGGACTCCTTGGATCTGAACCAGAAGAACAAAATGTCCCTTTCACCAAGGGCGGTGCAGGGTGGGGGTGGGGCTGGGATCTCTTCAGCAAGTGGGGAGCCATGGGTTATATTGCTGACACAGCACCGATGCACAGAGTGGCCTCAGACAAGCCCCCTGCCCACTCCAGCCTCCTTTCCTCACCTGTAATTGGAGCCAAGCTGCCTCCTGGGTCCCTTGTAGTGCTGACATCTTATGGCGGGCGACCTGATTCTTGGGTTTCTAAGAGCATGGCAGGGAGGGGACAGGCCGTGGGCAGGGTCCTGGGTGGAGAGGTGGTACACAGTGGCCATTCCACTCCTCAGAGGGTGACTCAGGGTCTAAGGGTCCGTTTCAGTTCATGGGGGTTTAGCTGATGGTGAGGACACCCTGTGGGGGCTTCCATTTCACTTAATAGAGGCCCTGCTGCTTAATTTCTTCGGTCGTGTCCAACTCTTTGCAACCCCATGGACTGCAGCCCGCCAGGCGCCTCTGTCCAGGGGATTCTCCAGGCAAGAATACTGGAGGGGGTTGCCATGCCCTCCTCCAGGAGGTCTTCCCAACCCAGGGAGAGAACTTGGGTCTCCTGCACTGCAGGCAGATTTTTCACCGCTGAGCCACCAGGGAAGCCAAATAGAAGCCCAATTTGCCCAAAGGCCGCCACCTGCCCAATGGCCAGCACAGTCCAAGGCTCTATCCTTCCCCAACCACCTCTGATTTCTCCTGCTGCCACTCACTTGCCCTGCTGGCCTCTTTGGTCGCTTGAACCTGCCAGGCAGCTCTACTCGCTCTGCCTGGAGGCACGTGGTCACCCTTCACGTTCTGCAGGACCCTTTATGCAGCACCCTTGGCCTCTCCCCAGCAGCTGCAGGGAGAGAGCTGGCCGGGCAGGGCCTGGCGGGTGGAGACAGGAAGGCCTCAGAGCTTTCCCAGGCTGAAGGCCACCAAGGAGCTGCTCTTGAATTCCTCCAGCACATCTGGACCATGCCGGACATGGCTTTCCCAGACCCCGCTGGCCTCTGTCTGCTGGGGATAAACATGGCTTCCCCACCCGCCCCATCCCTGCACAACAGAGGGAGATGGGAGGCCCTGTGACAGGGAGGACTCCCTGGGGAGTTGCCACTCTCTGGGTGGGGGGGGGGGGTCAACTCCAGGCCTCAATTTCCTTACCTGGAAAATGGGTTTGGATTAGACGATCTTCCAGGCTGCCCAGTGCTGGAATCCAGAAGAGAGCAAGCAGCCCCAGGGCCTGCCCAGGGGACAGCTCCCATCCCAGTCCCATGGGAAGGGGACAAGTTACTTCCTAACTCTGGCCACAGGCTCCACATCTGTAAAATGGGCCTGAGCTGGAAGATCTTGGAAGCTGGTGCCCTCTCTGCTGTTTTGTTACAGCTGAATGAGGAAAGAGGGTTACCGCAGGGAAGGAAAGAGCACTTAGTGAGCACCAACTGTATGCCAGGTGCTTCTTGGACATTATCTCATATCCGTGTGTTAGTTTCCTTCTGCTGCTGTAACAGATTACCACAAACTTGGTTGCTTGAAACAACATGCATTAATTACCTTACAGTTCTGGAGGTCAGAAGCTGGAAATCAGTCTCACTGGGCAAAAGGTGTCAACAGGGCTGGCTCCTTCTGGAGTCCCTGGGGGAGAGTCCTCTTCCATGCCTTTCTAGAATATGCTGATTCCATCCACACCACGTGGCTCTCTTCCCTCTGCTTCTGCTGCCTTGTCTCCTTCTTCCTACTTGACACTCCTGGGTAATTCAGGACAGTGTCCCCCTCAGGTGGTGTGAGTGGTAAAGAACCCGGCTGCCAATTCCGGTTGCATCTCTGAGTTGGGAAGATTCCCTGGAGGAGGGAATGACTACTCACTCCAGTATTCTTGCCTGGAGAATCCCATGAACAGAGAAGCCTGGCGGGCTACAGTCCATGGGGTCGGAAAGAGTCAGACACGACTGAAGCGACTTAGCATGCACACAAGATCCTTACTTTAATCATATCTGCAGAGTTCCCTTCTCCAGCTAAGGGAACACAAGTGTTTTGGGGATTAGGATGTAGGTGTCTTTGGAGATCATTACTCCCCTTACTACACCTGTCACCACAATCTGTCGTAAGGTTCAGGTTCAAATCCCAGCTCCTGCCACTTTGTAACTAACTATGTGACAACTGGGCAAGGGCTCAACCCCTCCAGCCCTGTTTTGTCACCTATGAAATAGAGATAATGGTAGAGAGTTGTTAGAGATAATGCCGGAAGAACTCTGAACATAGCCCTACTATCGGTGCTGAGGAATGTACAGTATAATTAGCAACTGCAATGATGATAACAGTAATAATGAAATAATAATAATAGCAGCTCTTGTTACAGACTAGTGTTGGGCCCATGCTGAGCTGAGTATTGAGTTTATGTAGAGGAGCTAAATAGGCATGATCCTGGCCATCATAGAACTTAGAACCAAGAAGGCAGACTTTGAACAAATCACAAATAATTAGGTAATTACCAGAGAGGCCCAGAGAGGCCTGAGGTCACACAGCTGGGAAGAGGAGAAATGGGTGGGCTTCACACCCAAGTCTGTCTGATTCCCAAGCCCTTATTTTTCCATGATACTGTCAGTCCCTCAGGGCTGGTTGAGGCCAACATAGGACCAAAGATGGGAAGGGACTTGCCAAATGCAGACCTAGATCTCTGGGCATCCTGCCCAAAGTTCTTCCCAGGGGAGATTCTGAGACTTAAAGTGGTAATGACTAGTGACAGATAGTAACAGGCCAGAGGCAGGATGCACATTCTACGTGCCCCAGTCTCATCCGATCTTTGTGTTGCCCCACGAGAAGAGACTTATCTTGCTTTCCAGATGAAGAAACTGAAGTCTCAGGTCATTTAGCTCGCCGAAGTTCCCCTGGCAAACTAATTGCCAAGCAGAGTCCAGAACAGTCATTAGGAGAAGGCTCTAGCGTGGAACCTCCAAGTTCAAGTTTGCCTGACCCTGAATCTGGTCCCTAATTCCGGCATACCCCGCCTCCTCCAGCTGGCTTGTCTGCAGTGGTAATATACCGTCAGTGGTCTTAATCCTGTAGTGGAAAGCTTCCTGAAGACAGTCTTCAGGGCGATGGGTGACCCGCTAGTGACACCTAGTGGTCTCATGGAATTATACCACTTCCCCCTGGGAGCCTCAAGGACCCTCAGAGGCACTGGGAGAGATCTTAGCACAACTTCCTCATCTTCCATCCAGCTGCATTCTTTAGCAAATCAACAAGGCTGAGCTAAAAGTGATCAAAATGACCGTGATCATCTTGCAGCTGAGGATACCAAGACCCAGACAAGGGAACTACACACCGAGCCGGAGGGGCAGACCCAGGTGTCAGGAGGCAGGGCTGGCCCTGTGCCTGTCCAGTCTCTGGGAGACCAGAATGAATTAACTCCTCATGGTGCCTCGTGGGGTGGACCAGAGCATAGAAGGCCTTCCCTGGGCTCCCACCAAAAGCTAAGAGGCCAGGGTTGGGCTCCAGGTTGGGACTCTGCTCCATGCCAGGCCTATGTGTGGGTGGGCCATGGTGTTCCGGAGAGGGAAGGTGGGTGTGCTCCGCTGAACTTTGCCTCCAGAGCGGACACCCCAGGGCTGGGAGGAGGGATTGCCAGTAGGAGCTGATTAGGGCTGAGTCCTGAGGGTAGGAGAAAGCCCGCCAGAAAGAGAAACAGAGTGTCCAGGCTGAAGTGAGAACCACGGCTCCTCCCACAGAGAGGTCTTGTGATTCTTAAGGACACACATGGCTGGAGAAATCCCAGGATTCTTATAGAAACATAGTACTTGCCCTCAAGGGGCTGATCTTGCTTTTGCTTATTCAACAGTCACTGACACCTACTCTGTGCCTGCCCCATGAGGGGTGCTGGGGACCCCCAGAGTAACCACACCTGGCTTCCGCTCTGCAGGATCCCTTAGCCCAGTGGGGAAGACAAAGTGATAACAGACCACGAGAGCAAGATGCATCAGTGAGGCCCCCAGGGTGGCCGTGGGCTCTGCAGTCAGACAGATCTAGCCAATGATACCAATAAAATAATGGCTAGCATTGAAAGAATAAAATAATGCCTTTTGCAGCATCACACATGGACCTAGAGATTGTCATGCTGAGTGAAGACAGAAAAGGAGAAATATTGTATGACATCCCTTATATGGGGAATCTAAAAATAAACGATATAAATGAACTTATTTACAAAATAGAAGGAGACTCACAGACTTAGAGAATGAACTAGTGATTGTCAGGGGGAGGGATGGGGGGAAGGGATAGTTAGAGAGTTTGGGATCGACATGTACACTCTGCTGTAGAGTGGATAACCAACAAGGACCTATTAAATAGCACAGAGAACTCTGCTCAATGTTATGTGGCAGCCTGGATGGGAGAGGAGTTTGGGGGAGACTAGATACATATGTATGTATGGCCAAGGCCCTTTACGATTCACCTGAAGCTATCACAACACTGTTAGTCAGCTGTACTCCAACACAAAATAAAAAGGTTTTTAAAAAAATAGTGGCTAGCATGTATTGAAGAAAGTAGGGAAAACCACTAGACCATTCAGGTATGACCTAAATCAAATCCCTTATGATTATACAGTGGAAGTGAGAAATAGATTTAAGGGCCTAGATCTGATAGACAGAGTGCCTGATGAACTATGGAATGAGGTTCGTGACATTGTACAGCAGACGGAGATCAAGACCATCCCCATGGAAAAGAAATGCAAAAAAGCAAAATGGCTGTCTGCGGAGGCCTTACAAATAGCTGTGAAAAGAAGAGAAGCAAAAAGCAAAGGAGCAAAGGAAAGATATAAGCATCTGAATGCAGAGTTCCAAAGAATAGAAAGGAGAGATAAGAAAGCCTTCCTCAGTGATCAGTGCAAAGAAATAGAGGAAAACAACAGAATGGGAAAGACTAGAGATCTTTTCAAGAGAATTAGAGATACCAAGGGGACATTTCATGCAAAGATGGGCTCAATAAAGGACAGAAATGGTATGGACCTAACAGAAGCAGAAGATATTAAGAAGAGATGGCAAGAATACACAGAAGAACTGTACAAAAAAGATCTTCATGACCCAGATAATCACGATGATGTGATCACTGACCTACAGCCAGACATCCTGGAATGTGAAGTCAAGTGGGCCTTAGAAAGCATCACTACGAACAAAGCTAGTGGAGGTGATGGAATTTCAGTTGAGCTATTTCAAATCCTGAAAGATGATGCTGTGAAAGTGCTGCACTCAATATGCCAGCACATTTGGAAAACTTGGCAGTGGCCACAGGACTGCAAAAGGTCAGTTTTCATTCCAATCCCAAAGAAAAGCAATGTCAAAGAATGCTCAAACTACCGCACAATTGCACTCATCTCACACGCTAGTAAAGTAATGCTCAAAATTCTCCAAGCCAGGCTTCAGCAATACGTGAACCATGAACTTCCTGATGTTCAAGCTGGTTTTAAAAAAGGCAGAGGAACCAGAGATCAAATTGCCAACATCCACTGGATCATGGAAAAAGCAAGAGAGTTTCAGAAAAACATCTATTTCTGCTTTATTAACTATGCCAAAGCCTTTGACTGTGTGGATCACAAGAAACTGTGGAAAATTCTGAAAGAGATGGGAATACCAGACCACCTGACCTGCCTCTTGAGAAATCTGTATGCAGGTCAGGAAGCAACAGTTAGAACTGGACATGGAACAACAGACTGGTTCCAAATAGGAAAAGGAGTACGTCAAGGCTGTATATTGTCACCCTGCTTATTTAACTTATATGCAGAGTACATCATGAGAAACGCTGGACTGAAAGAAACACAAGCTGGAATCAAGATTGCCGGGAGAAATATCAATAACCTCAGATATGCAGATGACATGGCAGAAAGTGAAGAGGAACTAAAAAGCCTCTTGATGAAAGTGAAAGTGGAGAGTGAAAAAATTGGCTTAAAGCTCAACATTCAGAAAACCAAGATCATGGCATCCGGTCCCATCACTTCATAGGAAATAGATGCAAAAACAGTGGAAACAGTGTCAGACTTTATTTTTCTGGGCTCCAAAATCACTACAGATGGTGACTGCAGCCATGAAATTAAAAGACACTTACTCCTTGGAAGGAAAGTTATGACCAACCTAGATAGCATATTCAAAAGCAGAGACATTACTTTGCCAACAAAGGTTCGTCTAGTCAAGGCTATGGTTTTTCCTGTGGTCATGTATGGATGTGAGAGTTGGACTGTGAAGAAGGCTGAACGCTGAAGAATTGATGCTTTTGAACTGTGGTGTTGGAGAAGACTCTCGAGAGTCCCTTGAACTGCAAGGAGATCCAACCAGTCCATTCTGAAGGAGATCAACCCTGGGATTTCTTTGGAATGAATGATGCTAAAGCTGAAATTCCAGTACTTTGGCCACCTCATGCGAAGAGTTGACTCTTTGGAAAAGACTCTGGTGCTGGGAGGGATTGGGGGTAGGAGGAGAAGGGGACGACAGAGGATGAGACGGCTGCATGGCATCACTGACTCGATGGACGTGGGTCTGGGTGAACTCCAGGAGTTGGTGATGGACAGGGAGGCCTGGTGTGCTGCGATGCATGGGGTCGCAAAGAGTTGGACACAACTGAGAGACTGAACTGAACTGAACTGAGCATGTATTGAGTGTCTATTATATGCCAGGCCCTGGTGCCAACACTTTCCACAGATTAGCTAATTTGGGGGAATCTTGACTCATTCTTACTAGCTGTGTGACTTTGAGCAAATTACTTAACCTCTCTGATCCTTGAGATTCTCATCTTCAGAACAGAAGCCATAATATCTACCTTGTGAGATTCTTGTAGGGTTTAAATGAGATGGTGAGTGTGTGTGCGTGTGTGCATGTGTGCGTGTGTGCACGTGTGTGTGTGGTGCCTGGAATACAGCATGTACTCCATAAATGGTTGCCACAATCAAAATAAGTGCTCTAATGGAGGGATGCTGGAGGGGCCGCACTACCTCATGCTTATGCTGAGGGTCATCTTAGGTCGGGGCTAGTTGTGTCTGAGGTCAGAAGAGGGAGGGAGCAGGTAAGGGCAGACCCCTAGAAAGAAGGGGAAATTTAGCCAGGGTCTGGAAAGGGTGGGGTCCTGTCTTCTCCTCCTCCTCAACTGCCCCTTCCCTTCTGGGGACCCCTTGCTCCCCTCATTCCCATACCTATTACCTTGGACCAGGCCTTCCCATCTCCTGCCTGGACCCACATTTCTACTGATTTCATTGTCCATCCCTCCTTCCCGCAGCCAGAGGGAGCTTCTAGAACACAAATCTGCCTGTCCCTGTCTCTCCCTGGCCAGCTGATCCCCTCCCTAAAGGAAAGACTATTCAAATGTGAGGGTCAAGGCCTCTCCCTCCTGGAACTGGCCTGTTTCCACAGGGACCCAAAGTTTAAGCCACCTGAAGCCACAAGGCACTACCACTCTTCCCTGATGGATCCACGACTTCCCTCCTGGTGGTGTCCTCTGCCTACAGTGTGCTCCGCTGGGCTGTTTGTCCCCTGCCTCATCTTTCCAGACTTGTGCCATCTCTGGGGGGAGCCTTCCCACGAGCCCCTCCCCGGTAGTTCTCCCCACAACACACACACACACATTTTGCTCCCTGCCCCCAGGCCACAGAGTATTCCCTGCTTGCCTATTCCCTGTATCACTTCATCTCCCTTACTGGACAACTGCATTATTTTTTTAAATTGAAGTACTATTAATTTGCTTCCCTTATAGCTCAGTTGGTAAAGAATCTGCCTGCAATGCAGGAGACCCTGGTTTGATTCCTGAGTCAGGAAAATCTGCTGGAGAAGGGATAGGCTACCCACTCCAGTATTCTTGGGCTTCCCTTGTGGCTCAGCTGATAAAGAATCCACCTGCAATGCGGGAGATCTGGGTTCAATCCCTGGGTTGGGGAGATTTCCTGGAGAAGGGAAAGCCTACCCTCTCCAGTACTATGGCCTGGAGAATCCCACGAACAGAGGAGCCTGGTGGAACAGTCCATAGGGTTGCAGAGTTAGACATGACTAAAGTGACTTAGCAAGGGCCGTATATGGCAATGAGTTCAACCCCAAGTTCATATGGGCTTCCCTGATAGCTCAGTTGGTAAAAAAAAAAAATCAGCCTGCAATGCAGGAGACCCTGGTTTGATTCGTGGGTCAGGAAGATCCCCTGGAGAAGGGATAGGCTACCCTCTCCAGTATTTCTGGGCTTCCCTTGTGGCTCAGCTGGTAAAGAATCCACATGTAATGTGGGAGACCTGGATTTGATCCCTGGGTTGGGATGATCCCCTGGAGAAGGGAATGGGCTACCCACTCCAGTATTCTGGCCTGGAGAATGCCATGGAATGTATGGTCCATGGGGTCGCAAAGAGTCGGACAGGACTGAGAAACTTTCACTTTTCACAATTAATTTACAATGGTCTGTTAGTTTCTGATGTACAGCACATCAAAATATATTCTGGTGATCCAGAATATATGTATATTCTTTTTCCATATCCTTTTCCATTACAGCTTATTATAAGATACTGAATATAGCTCCATGCTATACAGTAGGACTTAATTGTTTATCTATTTTATATATAGTAGCTTGTATCTGTTAATCAGAAACTCCTAATTTATCTCTCCCCATCTTTCCCTTCATTTTCTATGTCTGTGAGTCTGCTTCTGCTTTGTAAATAAATTCATTTGTATCACATTTTAGATTCCACATTAAGTGATATTGTATGATATATGTCTTTCTCTTTCTGACTTATTTCTTTTTGCATGATGATCTCTAGGTCATTCCATGTTGCTGCAAGTGGCATTATTCCATTATTTTTTCCGGCTGAGCAATATTCCCTTGTGTACATGCACCGCATCTTTATCCATTCATCTGTGGATGGACATTTAGGTTGCTTCCGTGTCATGGCTGTTGTAAATAGTGCTGCTCTGTACATTGGGGTGCTTGTGTTTTTTCAAATTAGAGTTTTTCCAGATATATGCCCAAGAGTAGGATTGCTGGATCATATGATAACTCTATTTCTAGTTTTTTAAGGACCCTCCACACTGTTTTCCACAGTGGCTGCACAATCCACATTCCTACCAACAGTGTAGGCGGGTTCCCTTTTCTTCACACCCTCTCCTGCATTGATTATTGGTAAACTTTTTAGTAATGGCCATTCTGACTGATGTGAGGTGATACCTGATTGTACCTTTCGATCTGCATTTATCTAATAGTTAGCAATGTTGACCATCCTTTCACGTGCTTATTGGTCATTTGCATGTCTTCTTTGAAGAATTTACACGATTCCTTAAACGAAACAGAAACGGTTATCTTAGAAGTATCTCCATCAGCATCAGGCATTTCGCTTTCTCATGATACTCATGTTCCCAAGCTCTTACTGAGTGCCAGACGGCCTGTGCTAAGAGCACCCCTCCTAGTAACACCCCATAGGAGGTAGGAACTGTTATTATTCCCTTTTACAGATGAGGAAACTGAGGCCAAAGAGGGAAGCAAGTGAGCCTCAGAGCTGAGGTGCCACACAGTCCATCTCACGGCGTACAGGCTGTGAAGGACCCTCCCCTGTCTGTGCTATATTTGTTGTATACATAGGCATAGAGATATAGTCTAAGTGGTAATAATAACTCCCCATTCCTGAGCTCATTCTCTGGGCCAGGCATTGTGCCGGGTGCTTTACACGTATTGATTCACGGTAAATGGTTACAAGAATCTTATGGTTGAAGAACCAGGTACACTGAGGTTAAGTAACACACCCAACAGCACGCCAGCAGAGCTCCGACCTGCCCCCTGGCATCTGGGGCCACAGTGAACATCACACTGCCTGGGTGGCTCCTACCCTATCCTAGACCCGCACTGTGCCCCTCGCCAACTCACGGGGGCTCAGGAAGGGGTCCCTCCTGCAGGCTGTGTGGTCCTTCAGACCATGTGACCCTGGAGTTGAGTGGACACAAGCATCAGAGCTGCGAATGGCAGAATTCATGACCCGGAGCCGGCTTCTCTTGCCAGCTGCTGGGAGCACTGCCTTGTCCCCACCTACGGATGCCAGCTGGACGGGACAGGAGGGGGAGGGCAGCTTGTGTTGAGTCATTCCCAGTGGAACCGAGTCACTGTGTGGATGGCATGGGGGTCAGAGAGCTCAGGTTCCAGCCAACTTGTCATCATTGTGCTCTTTAGCAAAGGTGACAGCTCTCAGGGTGCTGGCTGGGCACATGTAGGACCTCGGAGGCTCCGTTGTCTGGATCCTAAACAATATGGCAGGGGCAGAGCTAAAATTAACAATGGGAAATCACCAGCTCCTCTTGTCCCCTAAGGAAAGGGAGCTAAAAGAGTCTGCAGGCTTCTAGGGGAGCATGGAGCTCTCACACCCACGTTTCATAAAATGGGAACCCGGCTGCACAGAGCTAGCCTCTTGTGAGAGGGTGAGGTACAAGGGGCCTGGGCGCAGGCAGCCTGGGTCCAGATTGAGTTCTACCCATCTCACTTACTGTGTGACCTCAGGCAAGTTGCTTAACTTCTCCGTGCCTCTGAAAAATTCATCTGAAAAAATTGAGGTGGTGACAGCACCTGCTCCCCAAGAAAGAATGGATCTGGCATGAAGCACCAGGATCCTCAGCTTACTCCAGCAGTCTTCCCATGATCTTACAAGACAGGCATTGTGATGGCCATTTCCGATGAAGGACCTGAGTTTAGGACTCTCTCTCAGGGGCCACGCAGAGTTAGGAAGGGGCAGAAGCAGTCGGGGTTCAAACACGAACAATGGCCTTGCTTCTGTGTCACCCGGCCCCATGTTATTTCTGAACCTTCTTCGCCTGCCACTGTGTGTTGTACCTGTTAGATGCAATCATTGTCAAGCAAACAGAAAAAATGGTTTTGGGGACTAGTAATGAGCTCCCCATCACCCCATAGGTATGCAAGCATAGTCTGAGATTGGTTGGGGCCCTCAAGCCTTGGATTTGGGGTTGAAAAGTGAGAGTGAAAGTCGCTCAATTGTGTCCGACTCTTTGTGACCCTGTGGACTATACAGTCAGGCCAGAATACTGGAGTGGGTTCCTTTCCCTTCTTCAGGGGAGCTTCCCAACCAGGGGAACAAACCCAGGTCTCCCGCATTGCAGGCAGATTCTTTACCAGCTGAGCCACAAGGGAAGCCCAGGAATACTGGAGTGGGTAGCCTATCCCTTCTCCAGGGGATCTTCCCAACCCAGGAATCTAACCAGGGTCTCCTGCATTGCAGGTGAATTCTTTACCAACTGAGCTATCAGGGAAGCCCATATGAACTTGGGGTTGAATTCACTGCCATTTAAGGCCCTTGCTAAGTCACTTTAGTCATGTCTAACTCTGCAATGGACTGTTTCACCAGGGTCCTGGAGTGGGTTGCTGTGCTCTCTTCTTAAGGCCCTTTGCTGCCCTTAGACCTTCTTCCCTGGAACACAAAGAGGACACAGGAATTATTTGGCTTGTTTGACATTGGGGGAAACCGAGGCTCAGAGTCAGGATTTGTCCAAGATCACTCATCCAGCCCAACATGAACCTGGGTTAGGGCCTCAGTCAAGGCAGATGGCCAGCAGAGCCCACCTTACATTACACCCCAGCGGGCACAGGGAGTCAGAAAGGTGGGCTCCTGTCCCAGAGGGACTAGAGAAGGGGGCTGGTGCAAAGAGGACCTAGGCCCTTGGGCAAGGCAGGGCAAGTCCTAGAACCAAAGGCGGGCCCTCGGGGTGCAGGGACCAGGGAGCTGGTGCAGGCCCCCCAGAAATGGGGACTTTGGACTTCTTTTGGTCCCTTGTTGGACAACACGAACAAATGAAGACCCAGAGAGGAGCTGCTTTTGTGTCTGTGATTTCATGCAGTACCCTGAACCGCTGAGAAAGGAAGACGAGGAGAAGATGGGGAGGGAAAGAGATGGGCTCGCAAAGCCTGATGCGCCAGCAAAGGTGGAGGGAGGGTGATTCCCACCGGGCAGGGGTCTTCTGGCTCCACTCAGCCCCTTCCAACTCCTCTCTCCTACCAACAACAGGAATAGCCATGATGTTCCGAGCACTCGGGATGCATGAAGCCCAGTTCACTCACATGCTACATTTATCCTAACACGGTCCTGTGAGAGAAGGCCTGAGAATACCATCACCTCCATTTCTTCAGAAGAGGAAGCCAGTGCCCTAGGCCACACAGCCAGTGAGAGGCAGAGCTTGGAGTTAAGCTCTTGTGGGTGCTGAGTCCCAGGTCTTTAGCCCACATCACCCTGGCTCCGGTAGCTGCCTTCTAAAGGTAGAGGATGCCTCCCTCATTTCCCTCCAAGGTGATCATTTCGTCTGACCTTCAGGATGAAAATATCTCAACCTCAGCCTCCACCTTCTGGAAAATGAGCCGTGCTCTGGCTAAGAAACCACAGCCCTAGCCCAGGACTCAGGACAGATGGCAAAGTGCCCAACCAGGTCAGCACTGTAAGCCTTGGGCACCCATGTGCCACCTACCCAATGGAAATCTCCTTTAAAAAAAAAAAAAAAGAACAGCTTTTAGGTGCTAGAACTCACATTCTGTATACTTCACACTGTTAAAGTGCACAGTTCAATGGTTTTAGTCTCTTTTCAAGAGAAACCATCACGACGATCCGTGTTAGAACCCTTTCATCATCCCCAGATGAAATCCCACACACCTGGGCAGTCACTCCCCATAACCCCACCCCAGGCAATCACTAATCTACTTTATGTCTCTGGATTTGCCTCTTCTGGACCTTTCTAGAGATGGAGTGTTAAGGATTATGGTCTTTGCAGGCATCTATTTTTGAAGCCTTGTAATCACCTTTTGCAGGATGACAGTGTCTTTTGATTTGATAGGGGAGGGAACCCTGGCTCAGAGTGGTCAAGTAACTTGCCCCAGGTCACCCAGCTTGGCCATGGTGGGCGGATTTGGACCATATCTGTCTGGCTTCTGAGACCCCAGTCACTCTTTTAGTCCTCAAACCCAGAGTGATGTGACAGCTTCAGTGGAGTCTGAGGTTAGGGGTCAGGGCAGGAGGAAGACTGAAATGTTAGGTGTGTTTGTGGGTATGGAAGGCCTGGTTGGAGGAGCAGAGGCCTAGGGCAGGCTTTGTGTCCCACCACCAGACGCAGGATCACAGGGAGGAAAGGAAATGGGAAGGGTAGGTTGTGGGGCCAGGTGGGGATTGGGGTGGCGGAATGTCCCCTGGGGCAGCAGTCTGGCTCCAGCTCTCTGCCCTCCCTGCTGGTTGGCCCAGTCACATACCCCTCAACCCAGCTTCCCCCCTGCTGCCTCCTCCCCCTCTGGAAAGAACATCTTGATTTCTTGTCCACGGTTGGAAAATTAAACTTGGCTTTGATGTAGATTTGGCCTCAGTCCACTTTCCACAACATCCCACGGCTCCCGCACACAAGTCCCAGTTTTTCACTAGTCTGGATTAATGCTCGCATCGATCGAGCTTTAGTGGATCTTGTAATGACTTTACCCAGTCATCAAAATGACATAAAATGCTCTCAAGTTTCCTTTGGCCAATGAGCTGCGAACGAGAATCCTGACTTACATTTCACAGATCTAAATAATAATCCGATGGTTAGCTCATTACAGGAAATGTGGTCGTGTATGACACCATAGTCCATCTATTCTGGGGTTTTAGGGTTCCTATAGAACCCTCCCATGATTTGTTTATGAGGTAGAGATGATTGACTCTGTCAGTTACTAATAAATGGTAAATACAAAAGTAACCTGTGATATTAAAGTACGACATTAGCTACATTGTGATTAAATTACAGTAACACCGCCAGCTATAAACCTTTATAGAATCTTCTCAACCATGCAGTAATTCTCCTAACTATACTATTATGTAGAGCACAAACATTTCTCTGTAAGTCCAAAGCAATACATCAGGGCAGCGTTTACTGCCAAATAGATTGGTTAACATTGGAAGGGTGTTTTGAACAGAAGAACTACGTGGTCTACGTGCAGGGTGGAGGGGCGGTGGCCATCTGTGCCTGAAGCCAACACCCCGGATGCCTTTGTGGGTTTGCTCCTGTGCTGACACGGAGGAGGGGGGCCTTGGGGTCATTTCAAGGGAAGGCCAAGCAAGATGTGGCCTGGAGTGTGTCCATGAGACTGAGGAGGTCACTTTCAGTGGGGGTGGTTTGGGGAGAAGGGGTTTTCAGGAGTGGGTGGGAGGTGAAGGGATACTGAGGAGGCATCAGTATCCTCACACTTGAAGCAGTCTGCCCTCCTGCTCCCAGACAACCTCCACCCCACCACCAAGAGGATGACTCAGCCTGAGCCCAGAACTGGCTGCCCTTTGACCACCTCCTCCCCTCCACCTGTTCCTCTGGCTGGAGCTCCCAGGAGGTATCGGCAGTCCCAGCGGGTTGTGCCAGGGCTGCCTCAGCCCACACGTCCTCTGGGCCAGGCTCTGCCCTCATGCCCTTCTAGTTAGGGTGATCTGCTCAGCCTTCACTGGAAAGCCCCCTTGGGGTGCGCACAAGAACCTTAGGTCCTCTTACAATACTCTTTGTATTTTTCAAGTGATTTCCATACCTTGACCAAAAGAAACCAAAGTTTTAGAATGTGCTTTTTCAGGCTACTCTCAGTCTCGTTTCCCCTATCCAATCCATCCTACCAGCCCGCCTTGGGAATCACCAACTTGATAAGCCTCCCCTTTCATGCATAGGGAAACTGAGGCTGAGAGAGGCTTCCCCAAGGTCACACAGCTGGAAAAGGGGCACATTTGGAGCTTGAATGTGTATTCTCATCCCCTGGAAATGACATTCTGAGGGTTTGGTTGTAGGCTCAGCCTGCCAGTGTGTGGAGGAGGACTCTTGATCCTTGGTGGCTTAAGAGTCAAATGATAGCTGCTGTTTATCATGCATAAGAACCAAACTTTTATTCACTTTTCATTCACTGATTCATGTACAGCCAGACAGCCTGGATTGGATTACCAGCTCCAGCAAGCTTCATGCTCTGTGACTTTGAGTAAGTCACAGAGACTTGGTCTCCTCATCTAAAAAAATGGATATGATAATAATAGCCCTCTTGGGCTTCCCTGGTGGTTCAGTGGCTAAGATTTCTGCTCTCAGTGCAGGAGGCGTAGGTTTGATCCCTCATCAGGGAACCAGACCCCACATGCTGCAACTAAGACTCAGCATAGCCAAATAAATATTTTAAAAATAATAATAATAGACATTGTCTCATAGGGCTATAGTAAAGGCTGAATGAGTGAATATGTATACATTGCTTCAAAAGTACCTAGCAAGTGTTGATAAATATGAGCTGTTGTTATTATTATTTCCAGCGAGTGCATTACATGGGTGCAGCCTAACACCCCCTCCCCTGTCCCCAGATACAAGGAACTCACAGGGACGTGTGGGAAACTGTCTACAAAATAAGGCTGTTATTGTCCAAAGAGGTGGGGCCTGGAGTGAAGACTGAGGCTGGGCTTTCAGGACCTGGAAAGGGGACCTGACCCAGGCTGGGGTCCCTAGGGATTTCCAAGATGCTGTTGTTACTGAAAGAGTATGGCTACTTGCCACCCAAAAGCCAAAAAACAGTCCAGGTTGGTGCAAAGGAAAGGTTGCTTTATTTCAGATGTTGGCAACTGGGGAGTAGGGTGGTGGACATCTGTCTAAAGGCCCACTCCTTGCACCCTGCCCCTGGCCCCTGACAGGCAGGGGGTGGGAGCTTTTATAGCCAGAGTGGGGAGGGGGTGCTACATGAAGCATCTCTTAACAGTCATCTTCAAATTGGTCATCAGTGGTCTGAGCAGCATCATCTTGGTTGTTTTCAGTTCAGTTCAGTTCAATTGCTCAGTTGTGTCCAACTCTTTGCGACCCCATGGACTACAGCACACCAGGCCTCCCTGTCCATCACCAACTCCCAAAGTTTACTCAAACTCATGTCATTGAGTCGGTGATGTCATCCAACCATCTCATGCTCTGTCATCCTCTTATTCTCCTCTCTTCAATCTTTCCCAGCATCAGGGTCTTTTCAAATGAGTCAGCTCTTCAAATCAGGTGGCCAAAATATTGGAGTTTCAGCTTCAGCATCAGTCCTTCCAGTGAATATTCACTGATTTCCTTTAGGATGGACTGGTTGGAACTTCTTGTCGTCCAAGGGACTCTCAAGAGTCTTCTCCAACACCACAGTTCACAAGCATCAATTCTTCGGTGCTCAGCTTTCTTTATAGTCCAACTCTCACATCCATACATGACTACTGGAAAAATCATAGCCTTGACTAGACAGACCTTTGTTGGCAAAGTAATGTCTCTGCTTTTTAATATGCTGTCTAGGTTGGTCATAACTTTCCTTCCAAAGAGTAAGCGTCTTTTAATTTCACGGCTGCAATAACCATCTGCAGTGATTTTGGTTGTTTTAGGTACAGTTAATCTTCAGTTCCAGGGTCCATTTGTTCCCACTTCTTTGCAGTCAATTTTAGGAATTATGGGAGCTCAGGTTCTGGGTATAGTCTGGTCATCATGTAGCTAATTTCTCCACCTGCTGTTTTGATATCTATAAGACAGCTCACAGGGTATGGCTCAGAATATTATCTACAGCCCTTGAAAAAGAACTAAAGGCCCTTGACTGTGCTTCAGTTCAGTTCAGTCGCTCAGTCGTGTACAACTCTTTGCGACCCCATGAATTGCAGCACGCCAGACCTCCCTGTCCATCACCAACTCCCAGAGTTCACTCAGACTCACGTCCATCGAGTCAGTGATGCCATCCAGCCATCTCATCCTCTGTCGTCCCCTTCCTCCTCCTGCCCCAATCCCTCCCAGCATCAGGGTCTTTTCCAATGAGTCAACTCTTTGCATGAGGTGGCCAAAGTATTGGAGTTTCAGCTTCAGCATCAGTCCTTCCAATGAACACCCAAATGACTACATTATTATTATTTAGTCTCCTTTGACTGTTTTCCTTTGTTTCAGTGTTTCTCAATTCTCTGATGAAACTTACTCTTTGACTAAAGCTTTCCACAGACAAAGGCAGGCAGAGGATATAGTGCGGTTGGGGTGGTGCAAAGACCATCGGGTCCTGCTCTGTTTCACTGTGGAGGTGCCAGCTGGGAGTCAGAGGCTGGAGTTCCAGCTCCAGCTCTGCTGCCCATCTGCCCTGTGACCTTGGGCAGGTCACTTGCCCGCTCTGGGCTACACAGTGGGGGCACTGGACCATCCTCCAGGCATCTGGGCAGTCAGACATCCGGGAGGACAGCCACGTCTCTCGGCTATTTTTACCAGGACCGTGGGCAGTCACATACTCGCCTTCGAATCAGAACCTGGGGGTTGCAAGGAAGCCCCAAGGTCACACAGCTCAGCCCTTCCTGTGTCTGAGGCTGGGTAGAGTTACTCAGCAGCCTCTTTGGGCCCAGTCTGGTCCCATCTATAAAACCCAAGGTGGGAATATCCCACTCTCTCTGGTCCCCTCAGAACACCTCACAAAGGTGATTACAGCCTGACCTCAGGCACCTGCCATGCTTGGACAAGTTATTTTTATTTGAAGCTGTTTAGAAAGTCACAGACAAGTTATGGGATTGGAGAAGGGGAGAAAAGCTGAGCACAGAGATGACTGACATGGATATGAAGACACAGAGATGGGGAGAGAGAACAGGGAGATGGAGATGAAAACAAACAGACAAAGATAGAGAAGGAAAGAGGTACATAATCAACACAAGGAGACAGAGAAGACAAGTAGAAAAGGATTTAAAGAAAGAGAGAAGCAGACGTCCTTGGTGGTCCAGTGGTTGACTCCCGTGTTCCATCCCTGGTCAAGGATCCCACATGCTACCACTGAAGATCTCGCATGCTGCAACTAAGACCTGGTACAGCCAAAAAGATAAATTAATTTTTAAAGGAAACTACAATAGATTAAGAATTAAAACAAAAAGCAAAAAAGAAACAGGCAAAACCCTGGGGATGGCAGGGGTCGGGGCAGGGGGAATGGTGAGTAAAGAGCGTGCACCGTGGAGGAGATACAGAGCAGAGGAGGCGTCAGGCACAGGGTCTGGCCAAGCTGTCTCTTCTCTGGGTCTCTTCTCTCTCCCACCTGTACAACCCCATCTGAGCTAAGTGACCCCTAAGGGCCCCTGGACACTGCTGTTCAGACCCTGTGGTGTGAGGCATCTTGAGAATGGGTTGTGCAATGGGTCCTGCCAGCCTCCTAACTCCTCAGGGTTGGATAACACTTTACTGTTCACTCCCCACTGTCGGCTCCATATGACTAACCCCTTCTAGCATGTGGAAAGTTGGGGCTCAGGGGCAGACATTTTTTGAGGCCACACAGCTGACTGTTATGGGACGGGCAGACGTGAGCCAGCCACACGCACGTTCTGTCCATGCTGACTGTAGACCCTCTCTGAGCAAAGGGCAAGGAGAGAACACGTGTTCTGCACCTAGGCTTCCTTCTCCACCTTCCTCAGTGATACACAGCAGCCTGGAACATCTTCACTAAGGAAAGAAATACCACTCAGGGAGAAGAAATAAAGACATAAAGCCAGGGCAGGCTTCCTGCTGTTGGAACATGACAATGTGCCCTTGCCGAGCGCCCCACACCCCAGCCCTCACGGCCAACACTGTTGGTTCCCTACCCAACAGCCCTCCCCTCAACTCCATCCCACCAGCCATCTTCCTTTCCTTAAGAGTCTCACATTAGTTTGGGGGTTCACCCCCCAAGTAGTGCTCAGGAAAGATGACTCCAGGTTGGCCCGAGAGGTGAGTTATAACTGCTCTCAGGCCATCATGGTGGTCTTGCCTGTGACTGGCTTAGACATGGACATGTGATTGTTTCCTGGGAAAGGAAGGCTGAGAGGGAACCGGTCAGAGCAGAGAAAGAGGGGTTTCTAGGAAGTTCTTCCTTGTTTTCAAAAGGGAACACGAAGCAGAAACTTGCCTTTTACTGCCTTTGGATGTTGAATGAAGATGTGATGCCTGGAGCTGTGGCAGCCATCTTGTGACCTTGAGGAGAAGGTGAATTATAGAGAAGCAGACCCAGAGCTGCAAAAGTGACCTTGAGTCAGAGTCCCCTTGCTGACCCCTGTCAAGCCCAAGAGCCATGAAAGGCAATAATGAAATATTGAACTGTTGTAGTTTAAAACATTATAGTTTGGAATGATTTATTCAGTTTCCACTGTTTCCCCATCTATCAGCAATAAAAACCAGCACAGTGTTTCACAGATATTTGGTGAATTAATGTATTGGGTACATGATTAGGTGAAATTTTTTTTCTAAGAGAAGCTGCCACATAAAAGAATCCAAGAGTTTTCATTGAGTGGCAGCAACTTCAGGTCCCCTGGAGTGACTCACCTCTGCTCCAGAGAGTTCCTCAATGGCCTCTCATGAACACTTTCACGTAAGGTGAGAGGTGAGATATGGGTGACCCGGATCTGGCTAACCCATAGCTTTTGGAACATCACCCATAGCTTAGGAACCTTGCCAGCCCAGTCTGCAGACACTTAGCGGGGATTTGGTCACTTGGCTTCAACTGGCGGTTCAGTGAGTCTTGCCTGGAGAATATCATTGAATGTCATCGGCTCTACCTCAAGGTGCCCGCAGCACAGAGGGCAGGACTCCAGGACACAAGTCACTGGAAAAGGGAGCGTCAGCCTGTCCAGAAGGCATATCAAGATCACAAGCATCTGGCAAGTGACAGGGACAGCACCAGAGGCCACCACAGGAGGACAGATCAGGACTTCCAGACCTCTTCCCACCCACATTTGCAAACTGGACATGCCCTCCCCCATCAGACCTAGTGAGCCCGTGGACTCTAGGTCAATTTAGGCAGAAGAAGAGGCCCCAAAGGAGAAACTGGACTTCGTGCTAATTTGAAAGTGGAGGCTCAAGCTGGTTTTACTTTGAAAAATGTGGGAGTTGGGGTTCTATGAATACCCCAGGGAATGAGGCATGTTATGCTGCTTATGTAAAATCTGGACATCCCATGAGGAAGGAAGCAGTTAAGAGTGAATACTCTATGATATGCTCTGCAGAAATTAACATTGTGAATCAACTATACATCAATAAAATAAATTTTAAAAATTCCATCAAAAATCAATACTGTGATGAAAAAAAAAAGAGTGAATACTCTGGGTACAATCTCAACTCCACCACTTCTCAGTCAGGTGGTCTTAGGCAAATTGTTTAAACTCTGTGTCTTGGTTTCCCCATCTGTAAGATAGGGATGATGGCTGTACTAGACAGAGTACTCCCGAGAAACAGAATCACTAGGATGTACAGAGAGAAATTTACTTTAAGGAACTGGTTTGCACAATTGTAGGGGCTGGCTAATCTAAGCTCTGTAGGGCAGGCCGGGAGCTTAGACAACTCCATCTCCACCAGCTGCACACGCTCCACCATCTCGTACATCTTAGCTTGGCACAGGAGACACTTGACCTCCCAGAATTATCTAAAACCACCGCTTCCTCTTTCACACTGGGGCTTCCCAGGTGGCTCAATGGTAAAGAATCTGCCTGCCAATACAAGAGACATGGGTTTGATCCCTGGGTCAGAAAGATCCCCTGAAGAAGGAAATAGCAACCCACTCCAGTATTCTTGCCTGGAAAATCCCATGGGCAGAGGGGCCTGGTGGGCTACAGTCCATGGAGCTGCAAAGAGTCAGACATGACTGAACACACACACACCACTTTCTCCTTCACACTATGGGCTGCAGCTCCTCTAAGTTGCCTCCAGATGGGACCTGGTCCATTCCAGCTCTGCATTATCACATCTGTTCTCTCTCCTGCCTGATCCCCACCATAAGGATGATAAACTTCTGCCCATCCTTCAAGACCCAGAGTGCCTGATCCCCTCTAGGCAATATTGATCTTGTCTTCCCTCTCTGCTTACACTGTACCCTGTGGACATCTCTCTTTCTTCCCCTCCCCAACAAGACTGCAAATTTCCTGAAACTGGAGATTTTGTCTTATTCATCTTCTGGTCTCCCCTTGTCCACCTGTCCCTGGCTCTAAGGTGTCTGATAAATGCTGCAGATGAGTTGAATGGTTCATTCTTGCTTGTGTCTGCTGACAGGGAGCACACTTCTCCCCAGGCAGCCTGTTCCATTTTCAGAAACTCTAACCTGCTGGGATGGTACAAAAAGTGTGAACATGGGATATGAACCTCTGGCTCTCAGACCTGGATGAAGACCATCTTTCGGTTATTTGTCCATTTTTCGCTCTCCTTCTCTTCTTCCTAAAGAGGAAGACAATTTTTTAAATTACTTGAGAGAAGCTAATTTTATGTATATAATAAAGTCATGGGGGTGAAGAGAAAGATGAGAAAAAGTTGTGTTGGCACGGAGTTTTAAGAAGAGAGGTGCCCAGACTTCCTTGGTGGTCCAGTGGTTGGGATGTCATCTGCCAATGCGGGGGGTGTGGGTTTGATACTTGGTCAGGGGGCTAAGATGCCACACGCCTCAGTGCCAAAAAATCAAAACATAAAACAGAAGCAATGTTGTAATAAATTCCATATAAGACTTAAAAGTAGTCCATACCACAAAAAAAAAAAAATGACGAGGAAGGGAAGAAGTAGTGATGTGGCCTATGTATTGGCAGATCTTTTAAGGGCCTTCAAGAAACTCAAGAATGGAATTTCTCCTCAATTACTTTTTGTTGTTGAATGGTCTCATTTAAACATGACATCACTCTGAGACTGAGCTACATGAGTCTCCAAGTTTATCAGGGTTACACCCAGTTAGTGGTAGATTCATCTGTGCTCAGATACAGCTTTCTCTTTGGCGTTGTGACCTTTACTTGTGTGAATGCACAATCATGTGGATGAGCATCTAGTTTAGAACCTGCAATTTCTGAAGTTTATGATCTAACTGTGCTGTAACTTTGATGACTATTTTCCCCTACACCTCCTACCTATACCAGCCTCCTATATTACTAGAATATCAGAACAGTCGGCCCCATAACAGAGGCCTCAGGATCAGTGATTATCAGCACCATCAGGCGATATCTCTTCTTTATAACAAATATTTGCTAACAACCCCTTTATTATCCTAAAATAAAGCTCACTGATAATATAATCTACCATATCCATAATTTTAAAGAGTTAATATCATGTCCTAGCTATGATATGTATAAAGATAAAAAGAAAGTTTTTTAATGATCAAATAAAATGCTTTTCAATATTTAAATGCTCGGGCATGATGGCACCAGAGGACACGTGGAGTAATTCAGTGTTTGCACCTATTCACAGACTCACCACCTATGCAATACTTTGCAGCCCAAGTTTGTTGGATGGGGGACTGCATAGTCAGGACAGGCCGGGCTATGCTGCAGTGATAAACATTCTTAATCTTCTCCCAACCCCTCAAGGTGATTTCTCACTCACATTTCACGTTCAGTGTGGTCGGGAGGGGCTCTGCTCGTCCCTGAGACCCAGCTGGACCAGAAACACCCGACCTAGACCAGCATGATCACCGCCGCCTTGACTGGTGCCGAAAATACTCATTAGTTCGTAAAACCTCCACCGGAAGTGACGCATATCTCCTCGCATTTCATTGGCCACACAAGCATTATGGCCGTACCTACCTTGAAACATCCTACCACGTGCCTGAAAGAGGGGACGTCAGATAATGCCCTACAATCCATAATCCATAGTAATGGCCATAGACACCACAATCCCATGGTGGCACTGCCATGAGGGGTGTCATTTTTCTGAAATGGTGAACAAGACTTGGAAAGTTCCCAATAATAATTTTTTCCCCAATTTACACAGTAGCTGTATTCCTGAAACATTTGATGTTTATTGTTGTTATTTTTAAACAATTCAAAGACAATGTATGTATAAGAAAAATTTATAAGCTCTAGAGTAAGGGTCTAGATCACAGATAAATCTTCTCTGTGTGTTTTTTCCTGCACATTCCAAAACACCCAGCACGCCTCCCTCTCCCCTCCCCCCACCAAATGTCAATACTGGAGCAGGAAACACTCTCCCAATACCCAAATGCCACCGTAGGGGACAATTCAAGTCCCACTGAGAGCCACTCATCTAGGCTAGTGGTTGGGGCAAACCTTTTGCAACAGGATACCCTTATTTGGCTTACTTTCAACAAAATATCATCAGACTCTAAATATTACTTTGGCTGAAAGTCCTACTGCTCTAGCTGAGGCAGGGGTGCCCATTCTGCAGAACCCCTGCTCTGCCATACCCACTCCTTCCCACACCTGTCAGAAGATCCTGAGTCCCCAGTGCTCAAAACCTGTGCTTGGATTCCCTGATGGCTCAGTGGTCAAGAACTCACCTGTCCATAGAGGAGACAGATCTTCCTGATCCAGGAAGATCCCATATGCCGCAGAGCAGCTAAGCCCATGTGCCACAACTACTGAGCCTTCACTCTAGGGCCTGGGAGCCACATCTACTGAGCCTGCGTGCTGCAACTGCTGAAGGTCACACCTCTAGAAGCTGTGCTTTACAGGAAGAAGCCACGCAATGAGAAGCCCTTGCACCGCAATGAAGAGTAGCCTCGCTCATAGCAACTGGAGAAGCTCCATGTAAATCAACAAAGACCTACGGCAGCCATAAACAAATAAATATTAAAAAAAAAAAAAAACTGGGGCTCCAAATAACGTGGTTTCATCATTCACTAGACACAAGCTCACCTCCCCTCTGTGATGAGTGGGGGGCCACGCTGCCCTCTGAGTGTTTTGAATTGGATAATTCACAGGAAAACTTTTGATGAGGTGGTTGAACTCTGCCTTCGCCACGATGGAGGGAAAGGCCACCAGCCAGAATGTGAAACATTCTGTACCTGGGACGTGAGATTCTCACTTTTCTTGAGAAGATAATATCCTTTGATGAGTGGAAATATTTCCAACAAAGATTCTGGTCTTCTAAATGTGGTAACACAGGTTCAATATTTTTCACTTTCTGTGGGAAATGTCAGCACAGAAAGAGTTTCATATCTGTGGGTAATGTATATGTATACTCATGTGGTTGGACCAAGGCAACAGAATTGATGTGGGTCAACAGACGTGAAGCTTTTGTGGCTATTTTTTTTTTTCTTTAAAGATGCACCTTCATTGAAAATACTGGAAAAAAAAAAATAAAGATGCACCTTTCACTTGCTTGGGAACAAAAAAATGAACCTTGTGTGTGTGTCTGTGAGAGAGAGAGAGGGAGGGTGCACAGTGAAAAAGAAAATGCAAGATATAATTTAAATTCTGGATTAAAAGGCAAATATGTGTGTGATATCTGGTAGACTTTATGAAGCCTGGCCTGTCATTTGTTTGGGCATCATCTGATACCTCCAGCTCTGCTCAGTTAAAGGTTTGCCAAGTCAGGAGCTCAAATGAGTCATCGCATACACAGCCCTTCACGGTTTATCGCTTAGACTGTCTCAGATCTTACCCAAGCCCTGATTTCTTTTATGTCCTCTCCAGCTTCTCAGCCTGTCTCCACCCCCATAAGCCACAGTCCTGGGCAGAGACATTAGAGCTGGATTTTAGAGTCCAAAGAGATCACCTCAGCTATCCCAGGGGCCTGAGTCCCGTGGATTTCAGAGCAGCAGGTAAAAGGTCAAGACCGGACCTCACAGCGGAGGGGTTAGACAGATGTTCACACACTCAGACTCACACATAGAGCTGCCCGCACCTGTGATATCCTCACAGAACCACACACACACACACACACACACACACAACTCAACCTCAGGAACCAGATATTCAGAATCAGGCTTCACTGATGCTGTCTGAGTCATCTAATGTTTCAAATGTTCAAAACTAAAAATAAATATATAAATGGGACTTTCCTGGTGGTCCAGCAGTTAACAGTCCATGCTTCCACTGCAGAGGGCACGGGTTCAATTCCCGGATGGGGAACTAAGATCCCACGTGCCATGGATAAATAAACCAATAGAATGTTCTATAGTTGAGAACATGCCTTCACGTCCAGGAAAGAAACAAGGGCGGCTTCATTCCCATCTTCAATTCACACCATTTGAACTGCCATAATAGGGTGGGAGTTGGGCCAGGGGACAGGTACACAGAGGTGAGCAAAGCTGAGGGGACCCCTACCTTCTGTGTCCGACCGAGGAAACACAAAAAGTCAAAGGGAACAAACAAAACAGAGGGAAAAAAAACCATAATCATAAATTGTCAGAGAAGGTGATGGCACCCCACTCCAGTACTCTTGCCTGGGAAATCCCATGGACGGGGGAGCCTGCTAGGCTGCAGTCCATGGGATCGCGAAGAGTCGGACATGACTGAGTGACTTCACTTTCACTTTTCACTTTCATGCATTGGAGAAGGAAATGGCCACCCACTCCAGTGTTCTTGCCTGGAGAATCCCAGGGGTGGGGGAGCCTGATGGGCTGCCGTCTGTGGGGTCGCACAGAGTCAGATATGACTGAAGCGACTTAGCAGCAGCAGCAGCAATCATAAATTGTAGTAAAGATGTCCTCTTCTGGAAAGATGGCAGACTAGATGGGGTGAAATACACATTCCTAACACCTCAATAATTCTGGATAAAAGAACATTTGAGAAATTGAAAAAAAAAAAAGATATCACTGCACAAGAAGATAAGGAAAATTCTCAGGATGCAAAATAGCCATGAGATGGAAACTAGGAAAGAGTCATGGAGGAGGGTGTGAGCCATGTGAGAAATATTTCACAGAGATTCCAGAAGGCGATGATAGAGTATATGCAGGAAAGGTGACACTGAAGAGGTATTTTATATATAAATATACATAACATATGTATGATTGGCCAACGAATAATCTGCCATCTCTATGACTCGTTCCCAGGACTGGACCCCCCAATCTCCCCAGAAGCCTCAAGGCTCAGCCTTCCCATATCCATACGGGAACAGCCCTAAGCCCATAAGTTCCCGGAGACGGGGCCAGGCCTGTGGGCTTCACCAGGGCACTCTGGAATGAGCCCAGGACCTGGCATGATGTAGCCCTCAATAGATACACGTCTGATGAATGCATTTTTCTGCTGCCCTCAAAGCCTAGCACAGATCCTTTCCTTTTCACTCCCATTCCACAGAAGGTAGAGACCATTTGCCTTATTTGAAGCTGGGACCCTTAGTCCCAAACCTGGGGCCTGGTCCATAATATTTGCTCAAGAAATATGTGTTAGGTTAATGCAGAATATGTTCCATTGCAGGATCACATTTAAAAAGTATTATCCTGCATTTTCCCCCTGAAACTTCCTTTTCTCCTTTGCTCTTTCCTTTTGAGACAGCCAGGTATTTCTGTGCCCAGGCCTTGGGAAAAGACTTGACAGCTGAAAGCAATAAAAACATGTCCCTTGCCTGGATTTGCAGATTCAAAAGCTCAGGCCTGAGAGGACCAGAAAGAACACACAGAAAGGGCAAAAGATTTGGAGGAAATCATGAGGCATCTGTGCTGTCCAGGTTGGAAAATCGTTTCTGAATCATCAGAAGGAAAGGAGTTGAAAGCAAAGAATAAGATTGCAGTTGGTGGAGGTTTCCAAAGAAAGTGGTTGTGCCTGTGCTGGAGGCCACCGCGAGCTCACAGAGGATCCTTATGTGAATGAGGAAGAGGCATCCTTTCCCAGTGCGCAGTTTAGCAACTGGAGCACAGACTGGGTCCAGCTTTATTAGTCCCCTGGCCAGGCACTCATGTGCAGGGTACACCCTCTACCACTGTACAGGACAGCCAGGCATAAGCCCTGCTAACCCCTGCAGAAGGTGAGAAAGCTCAGACAGGCCCATGGGGTCTGAACAGGGGAAACGTCTGCCTCATATCCCAGGTGGAGAGCACTTGGGGTGGGTGTGGGGGTCCCTGGAAAGAAGTGGCACCAGGCAAAGGGAGCCTTGGGCAGCCTCAGAATTTCCTTGAGTGCCTGATGGGGACAATAACTCAAGACCAGGTGGAGTGCAGCACCCCTGAGGATACTACTGGGGACAGATGACAGTAGTGACCAGATTGCCACCTCCCTGCCCATATACACCACAGCCCGGCACATGTAAGCTTCTTGGAATTAATTGGTCAAAATCCCAGGGACCTTTGGATTGCAGGGAGTGGGGATGGGGGGTTTCTTAAAGAGACTGAGGTTAAGTATTTGCCATCCAGCCACACTGAGGATTCCAAACAAAAATTTGAGTTGTAGAAAAAAAAGGAAGTTGCCTTTTTTGCACATCAAAGGTATAAACTGAGCTTTTCTACCTGCTGAGCTCCACAAATATTTGTTATGTGAATACTGATGGTGTGTGACAAATACCTGGTACTTCTCTGCGACTGAATTTTATTCAGCCGATTTAATCATCAGAGCACATGTGTCTTCCTGACTAGATGGTCAATTGCTTGAGGGCAGGGACCAAATTATTCCTCTTTAAATCCCGCATACATATCCTACACAGAAGTATTCCTCACTTGGGCGTTCAGTGGAGTTACTATATAAATGCATGGAAATTTTCTCCAGGCTCCAAGATCCCCCTCCCTCTGTTTTCCCCTCCACTCGTCTCTCAGTTTATCAGATTGTGGAAGAATTCCCAAAGCCTGAAGCAGAGCAGAAGGACTTTAACTCTGCCCTCTGCTGCTGCAGCAGGGCCGGATGAATGAGCCCGTTAGAATTTGAGACATGTCTGTTTCTGAAGATGGGCTCTGGTCGGTTCAGTGCCTGTGAAACCTGGCATAGTCTGAGATTTGGGGCAGGGAGGTCGGGCTCATCACAGGGGTCTGACCATTCAAGGACGGGGGGCACCAGGTTACCTGTCCTGGGAGCCCCTGGAGATGTATGGGGTGGAGGACTCGGGGCTTCCCACAGATAGCACCCTGAGTCTTGAGTGCTCTTCAAGCCCCTCTTGGCTTGGGTACCCACGTTGATCCAGACTACCAGATCCGTTTCTACAGCCTGTTCCAGCCTGCTACCTGGCTGCTGCAGCCACAGGCCAAGGTTTTATTCTAGTTCCCTGCAGCGAAACTTACACATTCTACCCATGCGCTCCGCTCAGCCTTTGTAGATATGGACTGTGTCTCTTGGCCTGCGTTGGTAAGTTATTCTCCATGCTTCTGCCCTTTCTCTGTGGCCAGAGGTCAGCCCTGCCACCAGCTGGCTGCCTAGCCGTCTCCTCAGCTGGAGTCCCTGCCAGCTTCCAGGCCGCACTTTAAACCGAGTTCTGCCACTTACTAGTGTCCTTAAGCATCTTTCCTAAGCTGTGGTAACCATGATGACCATCTTCCCCTGAGTCTGCATCTTCTCTGGGCCCCCACACTTGGTCTAGGGCAGCGGTCCCCAGGGATCCGTCTCGTTGGAGTCGACTTTTCCATGGACGGGTGTGAGGGGTGGAGGTGGGGGATGGGGGATGGTTTCGGGATGACTCAAGTGCGTTACTTTTATTGTGCATTTTATTTCTATTATTATTACATCAGCTCCACCTCAGATCATCAGTTATGAGATCCCAGAGGTTAGGGACCCCTGCTCTAAGGGATGAAAAACACCAGACAGAGACTGTGATGTGAGAAATCCTTTATTAAACCAGGTGTCACTCCCCTACCTGAGAAGGGACATTTATGTTGCAGACACCATGCCTCCATGCCTCCCTAGGGCTGGGTGTGGCCGTCCCACCCGGCCCACACTTCCTTCTCAGGGCAAGCAAGACACTCTGCTGTCTTCAAGGGGCTGGGTGATGGGGTCAGAGAATTAGGCTGGAGTTTATGTTGACAGCTCGGATTGGGGATTTAAGGTGAGGGTAAAGGTGCAGGTCAGTTTAGAGGTTGGTAGGAATTGGGTTGGCATTGAGGTGAAAGGAAAGTTGAGTTTGACCCAGACTCAGCCAGCCACAGTCAAGCTTCTCATGGTTCCCAAGTTGATGACCCTCCACTGAAAGCCTGGTCCCCAGGCCTCTCCCAAGGCTCCCTCCACCCCTAACCCATCCACCTCTTCCACCCACCTCTCCTAAACAAAGCACACACTCAGAAGCAAACCCTATAACTACTTGGGATTCAGTCCCCGCCCACCCTGCCCAGGTGGGTGGGGTGAGGGGCACAGGGGTGGGGCTTAGCCATGGAAGCCCAGCACCTTGTACTGGGCAGCCATGTCATTCCGGAACAGTTCCAGGGCCTTGCTCATGGCAGCCTGGGCATCAGCACCGAAGTCTGAAGGATGCTTGGCATGTAGAACATGGATGATGGCGTCCGAGATGAACTGCAGGGACAGGAGCAGAGGGGTGCTGGTCACTGGCAGGACAAGCCAGGGGCCAGATGGGAATCAACCCCAGCCCCAGCTTTGCTTTATTGCAGGGCCATTTACTGAGTATTTATTATATATCAGGCACACTTCTGAGCGGCCTCCATGGATTAACTCCTCTAATCCCCACAACCCATGAGACAAGTACAGATGGGATAATAGAGGCCCATCTTAATACAGAGGAGGAAAGGTCAGGCCTTGGGCTTGTGGTCACAGTCGCATGGCTTGGTGGGTTGGCTACCCCCACCCCCAACCAGGGGCTTCCCAGGTGGCTCAGAGTAAAGAATCCACCTGCAGTGCTGGAGATGCAGAAGACATGGGTTCAGTCGCTGGGTTGGGAAAATCCCCTGGAGGAGAGCATGGCAACCCACTCCAGGATTCTTGCTTGGAGAATCCCATGGACAGAGATGGGCTACAGTCCCTAGGGTCACAGAATTGGGCATGACTGAAGCGACTTAGCATGCATACACGCTACCCCCCTCTACTATGTTCAGGATGTTTTATTGTTCAGTCACTCAGTCCTGTCAGACTCTTTGCAACCCCATGGACAGCAGCACGCAAGGCTTCCCTGTCCTTCACTATCTCCCTGTATGTGCTCAAACTCCTGTCCATTGAGTCAATGATGCCATCTAACCATTTCATCCTCTGTTGTCCCTTCTCCTGCCCTCAATCTTTCCCAGCATCAGGATCTTTTCCCATGAGTTGGCTCTCCACATCAGATAGCCAAGGTATTGGAGGTTCAGCTCAGGATGAGGACCCAACCTATTACATGGTTCTAATCCAGGATTTTGCAATCAGAAAGTCTAGAAAATACTTCCATGTGTGTGGATTTAATTTTTGCATTTAATGGCTTAGGATGGTGATCTCTTTCAGTAGCCTTTTGGAGGGACAGTGGCGGGAGGGTGATCAGAACATCTTATTTTCTGCACCAAGCACGGAGCCGGTCCTCAGAAGCATTGGTGGAAGAGAAGGAGAGAAAGGAAGAGGAAAGGGACCAGGCCTATGCTTGGGCCCAAGACTGATCATATGTTACAGCAGCCTCACCGTCACTGTTGGCTCTACCATCCACATTGTCATGCCCAGAAAGATGGGCACAAACATCTCCACAGCACAGGGCTGCTTTAAGGGACTGAGCAACCTTATATAGTAAGAAGCTACTTGCTTTTTCAACAGTTCAGAAAGATTTGATGCCAATTTCAGCCGTGGCCTGTAGACAAGGGGTGTCATTTTACAGAGGCCAGACTGAGGTCATATTGCAAGTGGATGGGAGAGCTGGAATCTGCACCCAGGGGACTGTGGACAAACAACAGCCAGAGCCAGGGAGACAGAGGCCACCAGTGGTGGGTTTGTTCATATTCTCCGGCATCCAGGGTACAAGTGGCCAAAAGCTGACGGGTGGGGGTGAGGGGAGCGCATGCAGGGCAGCCTCAGGAGCACAAATGTCAGCACCTAGTAAACCCCGCTTGGCCAGAAGCCAGGACAGCGCCACAGACACCCACTGCTGGGCATCGGGGGGGACATGTGTTTAATTCCCTTTTAATGTCATAAACGTAACAAAGCCAAGTGAGGGGATGGGCTGACCTAGCGAGAACTTGGAGACCCAGGTTCCAGGCCCAGTTCCACCCTGACCTCCACGGATGACCTCACATGTAAGACAGAGATCCTGACTCCTTTGGGTCCCTCAATTCAGCCTTTCCTGAGTCAACTTCTGAGTCACTAATACTAGGAAAATTGTGGGCTGGGGCAGCTAGAAGACTGAGAAAAGACTTCAGCACCCAGCACCCTCTGGGGCCCCCTTGCTAATGGGTGAGAAGGAGCAATTTCTCATGAAGAACATAGACAAAGGTTCCACGGTGAGGGGAACAGCAGACGCGGGGCGCTGTCTTAATTTTTTGCAGTAGCTCAGACGGTAAAGCGTCTACCTGCAATGCGGGAGACCTGGGTTTGATCCCTGGGTCAGGAAGATCCCCTGGAGAAGGAAATGGCAACCCACTCCAGTACTCTTGCCTGGAAAATTCCATAGATGGAGAAGCCTGATGGGCTACAGTCCATGGGGTCGCAAAGAATTGGACACGACTGAGTGACTTCACTTCCACTTTCTTTGCAAACTTGTTTTAAGTAGACCCGGTTCTAGTCTGCTAGCTGGCAGTCCTATTTCCAGACCGCACTGGTTTCTCTCTAAGCCTGTCTGCTCCTCCCTGGAGATGGGATCCATCATTCAAGCTGGGTTGTGAGCCCCCTGCCTGTCACTGGGGTTCACATATGGAAGAAGCCAGGGTCTGACCTTGAGGAGCTCCTGTCCCAGCCAGGAGACAGCTGGGTAAAGAGATAAATTACAATACAGCCGGCAGGCGCCACGGCAGGGCTGGAATAAATGCCTTTGCTGGGGAGGGCTGGCAGGTGGAGCAGCTGACTGCCTCGTGGGCCAGAACTGAAGAGGTGGCTTCTGCGCTGGGCCTTGGAGAATGAACAGGGATTTGCCGAGAGAAGATGGGGAGGCGAAAGCACCACTTGTGCAGAATCCCAGGGGCAGGAACTGTTCCTCATGTCTGTGATGCTGAGATGGGCAGGCAGAATTGTTGGTGTGTGATGCGGGAGAGCAGGTGGGGCTTCTCCAGTAGTTCAGAGGGTAAAGAATCTGCTTACAATGCAGGAGACCTGGGTTCGAGATCCCCTGGGGGAGGGCATGGCAACCCACTCCAGTATTCTTGCCTGGAGAATTCCATAGACAGAGGAGGCTGGACTGACAGGCTACAGTCCAGAGGGTCACAAAGAGTCAGACACAACTGAGTAGCTAACAGTTTCACAGTAACCTTTGGGAGGGCAGGCAGGGGAGCTGGATGGTGGGGCTGAAGACAATGGTGATGGTGGTTGTTCACAGGAGACGTTGCACCATCAGGAATTAAGAGCGCAAGTTCCAGAGTAACATAGATCAGACTGTCCCTCCTGGCTTATATGCTGTGTGACTGGGAGTAAGCTACTCAACCTCTCTGAGCCTTCAGTTTCCAAATCAGTAAAGTGGGGATGAGAAGAGTCCCTGCCTGGGGAAGAGAATGCTGTTTACCTGCCCAATGGCCATTTTCACCTTCTTCCTTGTAAGAGAACACTAGTTTGTATTTGGAGTGGCAATAGACTACATTTCCCAGCTTTCCACACAGATAGACATGATCTCATGACTAACTTTTGGACAGTGAGATGTAAATAACACTGTTGGGTGAGATGCCTGCTTTCCCGGTACCTATGGGGCTCCCACACCAGCTCTGGGCTCCTGACCTCTGAACTTCTTTTGTAAGAGAAAAAGACAACACTGAATGCAGTTCCTAAGCTCATGGGGGTAATCGTGAAAGTTCCACGCAGTGACCCATGCAAACTGCTCATCATAGCCCATCCTAACCAGAAGTTTTCATGACTAACCTTACCTTCACTGCTGCACCAAACTGCCTGTGGCCCCATCCTCGGGGGTGATAGCCTCAGGGCCCTTTATCCCCCAGTTTCCTAGTTCTCCTTCTTGCCATATCCCTCCACCCACTGGGTCTAGACACAGGACTTGAAACTCAGACTCTCCCCAGCCCACCCAACTTCTCAGTCCATCACAGGAGATTCAAGCCAATTGCTTATGCCTTGGACACCTGAGGCGCCCTCTCTTCATCCGTAAAGATGCTGGAACTAATGATTCCCACCCAGAATTAAGCCCCAGCTACTGAACTCCTGCCACATGAGTCCTGTGTATGTCCGACTTGCAGTGGCACAGAGACTAGGAGCTGGGTTTCTGGAGGAATAGAGACCTAGTCTGAATCCTGGTTCTGCTACTTGGTGCCTCTGTGACCAGGGGCAAGCTGCTTAACCTCTCTGTGCCTCAGTTTCCTCATCTGTTGAGAGGGTGGGATAGTGGTGCCTACTCATAGACAGAAGGCAAGCTGTGTACTTCACAGCCACTTCTCCCTTGGTAATAAGATACTCATTTGGGGGAAAAATATGTTTACTCTCAATGACCCAGGAGGAAGGCCAAGTGGGTAGCAGCCCACTTTACAGATGAGAAAACTGGGGGATAAAGAGGAACAGCATAGGTCACTCAGCAAGTTATAACTGAGCTGGGACTTGAACCCAAATCTCAGGTCTTCGAGGCCTCCCCTTCCATCCTCCCAGCCACCCAGGACCCGCCACTCACCTCCAGGTACTTGACAGGGATCTTGTGCTTGTTGGCATGTGACTCAGCCAGATGCTTCACCTCTGCCTCATGGTGACCCTTTTTCTTCAGGATACCCCCCAGGGCCGTGAGCACCGTGTTGCCATGCTTCTTCAGGTCCTCGGAGGCCTTCATCTCAGCCTCTGTCTTCAGGTGCTTGAACTTGTCAAATTTCTCCAGGGTCTCGGGATGACCTGTGAAGAGCCTGAGGGGTACAAGGAGGGCTGAGTTAGACACAGGGGTCAGGAGGTGGCCAGACTCAAGTTCAAATCCACACCCTCCCAGTTGCTAGCTGTGTGACTGTGGCAATTCGCTTCACCTCTCTGTGCTTCAGTCTCCCCATCCAAGGAATAGGGATAACGAGTCCCTCCCTATAGAAGTGTGAGGATTAAATTGAATGAGATGGTATAGGCTGAGGGTCACACAGGAAGTGTCCTATAAATGCTTGCTATTACTATTTTTAGCATCATCATCTGCTTCATTGTTACTGTGAAAGGCTGGAAGGAAAAACATCTGCATGGTACCTGGCCTCGCCCCCATTTGCTCTAAGCTGTTGGGAGCAAAGATGACTAGACGTGTCACCGTGGAGCAGGGAGGAGCACGGGGGCTAAAGGATTTGTGGAGTATGTGCTGTGCGCCAGGCCCGCGCTAGGCTCTCCACTTGCACTTCCCTTTGGTGATGTATTATCCCCATTTTACATATGAGGGAACAGAGGCTGAGGAGTATGAGGTCCTAGCTCAATATCACATAGCTGGGCTGCAGATGAGCCAGACTGAAATCAGGTCTGAGTAACTCAAAATGTAGTCCATACAGGGACTACAGCTTCCTGCCCGAGGATCATCCTTTGGCTGCTTAAATACTTCCAGCTTCAGGAGGCTCACTACTCCATGTGACAGCTTTTCTAGTCTGAACAGCTCTCAGGCTCAGAAAGCGCTTGCTTATTTTGCTCTGCCTCCCTGTTTTTCCCAGGCCCCTCACAGTACTGACGGTGAGAATCTCTAATGGGAGCCATCTGCCAAAGACCAGGCCCCCACTCTTGCCAGGGACCCAGAGAGTTGGCCGCAGTGATCCAAGGAGTCACCTGTTGCCTCAGACTTCAGTCTTTCATTCTGCAGAAAGGTGGGGATCGTTAAAGGGAGTCATATCTGCCACGGGGAGGAGGGAGAGATTTTTCCCATTTCACTCATGGGCAAAGGGAAGACCGCAGAGGTAGGTGACTTGTCCAGGGTCACATGTCTGGTCAGTAGCAGAGCCCAGACACGAACCCACACAGATGGTTCCATAACTCATGCTCTCTCTTTTGTGTTGCACCCGGAAACCTCTGCCAGAGTGACCCTGTCTGCTGGACTTTCCCTCCTCTTGTCTGATGGCTTCAGTTCCTTGAAAGCTTTCTCTTTTGTGATTTCCTGGCTCTAGAACACCCTTAAACCTAACTGCGGACACACTCCAGTGTGCACAAGTGTCTCACGGCACATACCCATAATCACACGTATGCTCATGCACACACACACACACACACACACGGGCATAGCACAGACAGGGAGCGCCCCCTTCCCCCAAGGGCATGTCCCTCCTGCCTTCCCAGAACACCCAGTGCTGCCCACAGCCATGCTCAATGTCACTACCTCATCTGGGGCCCCGGCCAACCCTTCTACATCACTGACAGCTCATCTCCAGCACTTTTCACCTCAGGGTCCCTGAGATCCTGACTATTATTATCTGGCGACAATGATCCTTGAACTCCTGCCTGACAGATGCAAGACCCAGAACCCACAGGTGAAGGTCGGGACACTGGAGGGAGACTCTCTGGGGAAGAAGAGGACCAAGGATCTGGGACCCAAGGCCACCAGGGGTCTGAGACATCTTGGGAGACCCCCGGATGTCTGGGGAAGAGACTAAGCACTGAGAATCATGAAAGCTGAGTTCTGGCCCCAGTTCTGCCTCTGCTGTGATGTTGAAAAAGTCACTCAGCTCCTCTGGGTTTTGGATCAACTATCTTAAACCAAAAAGTTGATTTCTCAGCTTCCAAGTTCTAAGGCTTGACCCCTCCAACCCGGACCTCACCCTACACTCTTAGCACTTGTCAGCCAGAGAGGGAACCCCGGATTTACTTTAACACTGCAGAAAAACCTGGCTTCTGAATGCCCATCAGATCTTCCTTTCTACAGCTGCCTCCCTCCACTGCCCCCAAGGCCGGCAGCTGGGAGTCCCTGGGAAGCCACAGAAGGTCCTACCTGGGAACTTGTGACAGTGGCAACTCAGAAAATGAGCAGCTGGAAGGCCCTCACCCTGTAGACATGGGTGGGTGGGGCTTTTCTTCCAGGGTTTCAGAAGCACGCGCTTGCCTTGTGCTTTCATCTTCAATCCTATCGTCAACCTGCCTAGTTTATTACAGGTCAGCGGGAAAGGAGGCCAGTTCCCAGCTGTGCTCTGAGCTGAGACCCAACCAGACACCCACATGAAAGATAGAAGGCGCTCCCAGGCCTGCATAAATTCTTCTCTGCTCTAGAACCGAAGAACCAGACGAGGGTGGGAACGCATCTCTTGTATGCTAAGACTGCGGGACGACGTGGTATAGGGTTCAGGAGTGGCAACGCTGATCCAGGCTGCTGGACTTGAACTCCAGCTTTGGGACTTCAGGCAAGTCACTTAACTTCTCTGTTAAACGTGGGGATTATAATAACGTCCACCTCATGAGGTTACTGTGAGGCTGAAATGAGTTAATATACATGAACACGTAACACAGGGCCTAGCAATCAGTGTGTAACATATTTACATGTTTGCTGTCCTCATCAAAAGCTCTAGGCCACGATCACCATCACCACCATCACCCCCATCATCCTCACCAGCTCCATCATCACCATCCTCACCACTACCATCGTCATCACTAGGATTGGGAATCTTGGGTTCTGTCTGTAGCTACCATTGGTTGACTGGGACTCTTGAGCCATGTTTCCTCCCGGTGACATGAGACATACTGGCCACCAGCAGTGACTTCCCAATTTTCCATGGCCTCGAAATCCTTTGTTCAAATGCAAAAATAAATAAAGCAGGAAAGATCTGGGGGAAAAGAAGGAAAGGCAGGGGCCCAAAGCCCTCTTCAGCTGCCTCCGCCCTCCTAAAAACCCCCGTTTCCTGGAGCCAGACTCTGCAACTGACCTTCCAGCTATTATGTTCTAGGACATAATGATCACATACTTGCAGTGAAGCCCTCAGAGTTTTATTAACAGACCGAACAGAATTTGCTATCTGTCATAACCAGAGGAGTGGGAGAAATGACCTTTTCAAGAAGAGTAAGAAAACCCAGGTTCGGCATCTGGAACAGAATCACAAGGTCATTTCTCACAGGGCACCCTGGAAGTCAGCATCCCCTTCTCCCTGTCCCTGGCCCCCAAATACCAAGAGGGCAGAAGCCGTCCGCGTGGTTTCTGCATGTCTTCAGCTTAAGATGTGATGGGGCATCAGGCTCTCTGGGGCCTGCCAGGGGTCGGCAGTCTCCAGCATCACGTCTTGCCCCTGGCTCCTGCCCCTGGCAGTTTTCTCTGATCCACTGGGAAGGGAGGGGCTGTTTCTCCCATGATACGATACCCCAAGTCTCCTTCCAGACCTCCAAGTCACTGACTTAGGGCTGACAGCCCCCAGGTCACCTGGGAAAGACTCCTTTTTGGCAAACTGGTCTCCCACTCAGCTACCCTGCCTCCTCTCCAAAAGCAAGGCAGGATCCAGGACTCAAAGAATGCCAAGGCCTGGGGGTGGGCAGGGATCTCAGAGACCATGAAGGTAATCCCTCCATTCAACAAATAGGGAAATGGGACCCAGACAGGATTAGTGACTTGTCCAAGGTCACACAGCAAAGGGAGAGCTGAGGAGTTGATGTCTACTTTGGAGAGTCTTCTGTCCAACCAAATGGGACCTCTTGCAGTGCCAGTAGCCAACTGACAGAGGCATAAGAGGAAAAAGACACAAAGGAAAACCCCAAGATGCCAGTTAGATTCAACAGGGAACTTGACCATCCTTTCTCATGTGTTTTTGGCATGGGCCACTAAGGCTGAAACTCCAGATAATAGAGCTTATAGCTTATGTCTGGGTCATTCTCCCAGACATGGGAGCTGGAAATGGGTGAAGCCTGGGGGAGGCTGAAAGGGTGTCTAAATGGGAGAGGAAAACCTGCTCTGACTCATAAAGAAGGAGAAATTCATCTATAAAGTGTAAAGGACAATCCATTCACTCATGGCAACCAGGGCCCACCTCCTCCCAGGCGCAGAAATGTCGATGTACGCTTTTGACTCACGCTGCCCAGAGCATGAGAAAGGACCAGGAGGAGAGGGGAGTCTATCACCACTTGGCGAAGAAGGCAATGAGAACATGAGGTTCTATTTCTGAACCACAGCCACCCTCTGCTTACAAAACTTAGAATTTTGGGGGGTGGGGGGCGGGGAGGGTGTTTCTTTATTCAGGAATCCCTTGCTAAAGAAGGCAAGATGTGCTTGGAGATTATTCTGAGCCTTCAAAAGACATACCCAACATCAAAAGTCAAGATTAGGGACTTCTGTGGTGGCACAATGGATAAGAACCTGCCAGCCAATGCAGGAGACATGGGTTGGATCCTGATCTGGAAAGATTGCATATGCCGCCGAGCAACTAAGCCCATGCCCCGCAACTACTGAGCCCACGCTCTAGAGCCCTAGAGCCGCAACTACGGAGCCTGCGTTCCTGCACCTGGAGCCTGTGTTCCCCAGCAAGAGAAACCACGGCAATGAGAAGCCCATGCATGGCAATGAAGAGCAGCCCCTGCTCACCACAACTAGAGAAAGCAACAAAGACCCAACACAGCTAAAATAATAGTAATTACTATTATTATTATACTTTAAAGGGCCCAATTCTAAGCTTCATCTCCAAGAGTTACTGACATCTTTTGGAACTCACTCTATGCCAGGAATTATGCTGGGCCCCTTGGCTGCAGCATTTTATTTAATTCTTACTTCTACTGTATAATGTAGATATTAGGATTCCCCCCCCTCCCATTTTATAGGAGAAGAAACTGAGGCTCAGAGAAGTTATGTGCTTTCCCAAAGGTCACACAACAGCTCGGTGGCAGAGCCAGGTGTAGAACCACATATCTCATCTTGAAGGCCGTGTCTTAATCCTTGGCATTTTACAGACTTTAATGAACTTGTGACTCTGGGGTCATCCTTCCCTTCTTAGGTCCTTTGTGTCCTCATCCATTAGGTGAGGTGAGAAAGACCTCTCAGACCTTTCTTGTTAATTCTAGCTATAATTTTAGGATTCCTTCTGGTGGGCTCTAAGCATCAAGGATTTGATCATCAAAGCTCCTCCCAGCTGCTAGCACAAGTGTGAAATGGATCTGCTTTCCTGATTCCAACCTCTGATACATAAAAACACAGGAGAACCAAGTAGGGGGTTTAACAAAGTTAATTAACACAGCAGCCAACTGGTCAACCCCGGGGCAAACGTTCCACCTTGCAGGCAAGCATTCTTGACCTTGAGGAAGGAGGTGACAGGGGCAGTGGGATTTCTTCCTTTTACCTGATGAGGACCTCCTGCCCATGGCCTGCGACATCAGCCTCCACCTTCCCCCAGGCATTCAGCACCAACTGCCATTCCCCGTCGCTGAGCCCCATGGCGCAGTCTGAAGAAGAGAAAAAGAACAAGGGCGGACTGACTGGGTGTCCTGTCTCCGACAGCTGGGGTTTGAGGCTGCCTGGCCCCAGAGGGATTTTATACCTTCCCAGATGCTTAACAGGGATCACTTGACAGCTCATTCACTCTCTCTCTCCCTCCTCCCCACCCCCCTCTCTCATGTAGGGGTCTAATCTTTTCCTTTCTCTAGCCCTCACATGGAAGCTATTTTGAGGCAGGTGCCATTGTGGGGAGGTAGGCCAACTCAGGTCACGGGTGTGGTGGTGGTGGGGTTGTGTGTGCGGAGAGTGGGGAGGAGGCTGGGCCACTGTTTGGACTCTCAGAGGCCAACAGAAAGGGCAAGGCTAGGGCTGACGCCAGTGGCCTGAAACCCAACTCCCCCTGCTGTCAGCCACCCCAAGAGGACCTGTCATATCTCTAAGCCCAGAGCAGCAGGCACCCTGGCTTGGCCCTGGGACTGTCCTGGCCTTAGCAGTCTCTTTGCCCACCGTCTAGAAGCCCACTTTGCCAGAATGCCTCTCACTTTTCAGAGTGGTGGGAAGGAACCTCGATGGTTTCCTGCTTATAACTGGGTGAACCCAGGCAGATCCATACCCTCTTGGAGCCTGCATTTTCCCACTCCACCCAGAAAGCTCAAATATTGTTCAGATATTTTCCTCTGAAAAATTGTGCTTCATGTGCCCCCTCAAGGCACAATTAACTGCCTGCCCTTTCCACCTATTCGCATGTGTTCCTGTCACACTGCTTACCTCATTGCGTCACATTTCTTTGTATCCATACTGGCTCCTCCGTTAGTACCCTAGCACCCAATACTCAGAGACTTTCCCAGGTGCCAGGCTCTATTCTAATCACTTTACATTTGGTAACTCGTTTAGTCTCCCGACAGCCCTATATGATAAATACAGACATTACCCCCACCTCGTGGAGGGGAAGTTAAGGAGATGTGCCACAGTCACACAGATAGCTGATGGAAGAGCTGGGTTTTGAACCAGGAAGTCAGGCCCCTGAATCCGTGCTCCCAAACACTTTACTTTGGTTACCATGTGCAGGAGCTTTGTTTCCTTCATCTGAGTGTTTTGTGGGCCTTGCACAGTGCTGTATACCAAGCTGAACTGAATAAAGGTTCACTGAATTTAAAAGGTGAATGGCCTTCCCAGGAAGGCAAGAGAATGATCAACCTTTATTTTTCATTCATCCATCTTCCCATCCATCTATCCATCCATCAACCCCTCTACCCACTCACCCACCATCCGTCCATCTGTCCATCATCCATCCATCCATCTATCCACCATTCTGCCATCCACCCAACAAACTGTTATAAGGTACCTACTGTGTGTCAGAAACTGCTACATGCTGAGGACACAAACCAGATAAAACACATCGTGGTGTTCAATCTCCTAGGGAGAGAGATAAGTAAGAGGAATAACATTACAGTTCAGTTTATGTGGCGCTATGATCAGGGTCTACACAGAACTTTACAGATTACAAAGTGCCTCCTCGGGCAGGACTAATCTAGTCTTCCCAATGCCCCAGCAAGGTAGAAAGCATCATCCCATTTTATAGCTGTGGACCACGAGACTCAGCAAGGATAAACATCAGGTGTCCTGGCCACCCTGGGACTGTATTGGACCTGTCAGTTATGACTGCCCTACATACACAGCTCTTTCTAAAGATAACTGCCCTGCCCCAGCCCCCAAGGTCATGTCCTCTCCCAAATCCCGCGGCTAGTCACAGCTGATTGAACCAAGGCTGGGACCTAATTAGAGGCAGCCAATGGCATGGCTCTGTCAAACAGCCAGTGTCTATTAACTACACCAATCAGATCCCCTCTTTAAAATATGAACAGAGATGATTGATAAGAATTGGCTAGGTGGTAGGAAATGCTAGGTGAAAGGGTTCCATGGCTAGCACCAAGTAAGACCCCCAAACTCAGAGCTTCCCCAGAACAACCTTGGGTCTCCATTCTGATTCTGGTAAAGCCTGCTCCCATTTCAGTTCCAGGGTGACCATCACACTTCCTGTGTGACCTTTTGTGCATCATTGAGTGATCCCTGTTTAGATATTGAGTCAGCGGACTCCTAACAACCAAAGAGACCAGAAGCACACAGGCCCCTTCTTGACAATGTGCTCCTGAAACCACACGTGAGGATCCATGTTAACCCAGGACACTGAGTTGGTATATCTCCAGAAGTCATTCAGCTTTCACAGTGAAAGGTTCAGTTGTAAAATGAGTAACTAAGAGACTACCCTGGTGGTCAGGTGGTAAAGAATCTGCCTTCCAATGCTGGGGACATGGGTTTGATCCCTGGTCAAGGAAGTAAGATCCCATGTGCCCACTAAGCCCAAGAGCTGTTACTAGAGAGCCTGCACACTGCGACTACTGAGCCCATGCAGGCTGCAACCAGAGCCTGGGGGCCACACAAGAGAAGCCCACGTACCGCAACACAGACCCAGCCGAACATTTGTTCATTTGTCCATTCCCCATCCTGCTACCAAGGGCTGACTCTGTGCCAGGCTCAGGATCAAAGAGAAAGGCCACTCTGAGAGAGTTTGCTGAGGTCTCAGCTCCTAGTCCTGGCTCCTTGCTGGAGGGTGAGCTCATCAGTATGGGAGGGAAGTGCAGAGAGAAGAGCAGAAGCAGCAGCGAGCTGCCCCCAGTCTGAACCAACCCCTGAGGCCCACTGGGGACACCCCTGAAAGAATCAGCATCACTGGTTCCCATTTAAATCCCCAGCCCTGGCTATGCCACTTGCAAAACCCTTCTACCCAGTGCCCTGAGAACCTCAGCACATCCCTGAGGGGCTGGCAGAGCGGGACTCATTGTTATCCCACATGGCTGTTCAGAAACAAAGGCTTGGAGACCTTGTACACCCGCCCGAAGCTGGTAAGCAGCAGAGCTGGAACCAACAGCCCAATCCACAGCCCTTGTCCCATCTCCAGCCTCCTGAGTTTTCCAAGGATGGCCTGAGTACTTAAAATTTCATCAACTTGTTACCAGCACTAAAGTGTTTAATATGAAGCTGTCACCCCCTTAGCAGGCACCCTCATTAACTGGCAAGTTCATGGAAACCCATGGCTTTGAAGTTGATGAACCTTTTAAGTTTTACCTTTTAAGTTAATAGGAGGGACCAACATCTGTTTGTACTTACACGTCTCTATAACAGAACTGGCGGTACCTAGCAGTTGCTATGGCTACCTGCAGCCACCAGCTTTGTTTGGGGGCTATAATTATCCCTGTGACAGCCTTCTAATAGCCGGGGCAGGGAAACTGGAAAGGCACAGAATAGGAAAGCCAGGCTGCTTCTGCATGCAAAGTTTTCTGCAGCCTTACAAGCTTATGCATACACACATACAGGTGAGTTAGTCTGACACCCAGTGGGGCAGAACTAGATCCCACCAAGGGAGACCTGCCTCTTCCTCTTCTTCCCTTTCATATCATAGAATCCTTTGAATGGGAAAATCTGAAACATATAGAATCATCCTCAAGTCTTCAAATTCTGGACACTTGAGATCCTAGAGTTACAGTTCTAGAGGGCCAGAGTGTTCAACTTTCACCACCCTGAAAACTTGGGTTCTACATTCAGAGTCAGAAAACTAAAGAAAGAGTAATCTAGAATCGTAGGGACATAGGATCTTGAAACTTACAGAGGCCTAGATGGTATCAAAGTTCCCACTGAATCAGCGGTCCCCAACCTTCTTGGCATCAGGGACTGGTTTCGTGGAAGACAGTTTTTCCATGGACCGGGGGTGGGGGGATGGTTTGGGGATAATTCAAGCGCACTACATTCATTGTGCAATTTATTTCTATTGTTATTACATCAGCTCCACCTCAGACCATTGGGCATTAGACCCCGAGGTTGGGAGACCCCTGCACTAAATGCAGGAATTTTCCCTACAGATCATAATCTGCTTGAATACTTCTAGGAGCAGCGAACTCACTTTCTAAAAACCAAAGTATGCCTTCTTGTCAAGCTCACTCCCTTGTCCTGGCTCTCTGGTGCTCCTTGGGAATGTAGAGAACCAGCTGAAAGAAGTTTCAGGCTCCCTAAGATTTTTCTTGTCCAGACTGCACATCCCCAAGGCTTTTTAACTGAATGCCCTCTGCTGGCAAGGTAAGCCAGGAGCCTGTCTAGTCAAAAAAGGCCATTCTCCACCTTGCTCCCCGTGACTCCCACCTCTCCTCACTTACATACTGAGAACTCTCTAGCAAGGGGCTTCCAGCTCCCCCTGCACAAGTTTGAGGCCCAGGTGACTGTGCACCAAACTCTCTCTTTCAAAGGTGACCTGGGAATTCATGAACCCTTGTGCAGCTAACAACTCACACCCCGCTCCCCGCCCCCCGCGGCCCCGCCCCAGTGAATCTGGGGGCGGGAAGAGGTGTTACATTTTAAGACTCCACCGTGGGGAACCAAAGATGGCAAGAAAGAACATTTTGGATCTTCAAAGCTGTAGGTCCCCTCAACCTTGGCCACCCCCCTTCCTCCTCCACTTCCTCCTCCTCCTCCCCGAAGCCGCCCCTTTGGAGGCCAGCCCAGACAGCGCCTCCCACCCACTCCCAGCTCAGCTTGCTCCTTCCTGGCAGAGTCTGCCTCCGGGACCAGCGCCAGATGAGACTCAGAGCAGGGCTGGGGCCTGGAGCCTGCAGGATCTGCTGAGGTCACGCATGAGTTTGAGGACCCCCCCAAAGCTGGCCCCAGACCCCCTGGGGCCCGCCCTCCTCCCAGCCCCCACCAGCGGCCCTTGCACTGACCACGTTTCCCCTTCTGCCCAGCTGTCCTTCTGAAGCCTTCAGCCAAGCGGGCTGGGGGCGGGGAGAGGTGTCTTATAGCAGCTGGGGAGAGGCACAGGGAACTAAAAATATAGTTTATATGGCAAGGCTCCTCCCTCCTCTCCCTGGAGGCCCAGAGGGGCTTATTGGAGGAGGGCTGGTAGGGACCAGAGCCCAATATCCCAGTCGACAGGTGTAGCCCAGGGACACCTGCCCTCCTTCCTGCCCTCACCCTACACCCCCAGCCTCTGAGGCTTAGAGTCCCCCCCCCAGCCCCTCCTCCTGCCTGTCATCTGCCGGAGTCCAGCACCACCCCCATGCTGCCCCTCCCTCATCAGTCCGCCCTCCCTCCATCCTGGTGGATCTCACAGAAATAGCTCCCCCTCCAAGAATCCCCCCTCCCCACGCCACCCCTTTCCCAGCAAGTGTGCCTCTTCCTCCCCACCTTGGGCTCCAACATGGATGCAGCCTTCTCGGCTCTCTCTGCTTTGGGGTGCAGCACCCCATTTCTACTCTGTGAACTTCTTCAGGGGTAGGGATGTAAAAGCTACAGACACACTGGCCTTAAGACCCCTCCCAGGAGCCCTTTCCAGTAAACATTTAAGAAAAAGAAATGGAAGCAGAGTTGCTTTCCAGCGTTTCAGGATAGACACTTTGCTAAGCCCCACTCTTCACAAGGGAGACTGAGGCACAGGGAGGTTAAGTTGCCCAAGGTCACAGGGCTAGGAAATGGGCCAAGCACGAAATTCAGCACTGGGCAGTCTGGTTTCAGAATTTGTGCTTCACCGATAGGAAATGGTCTAACCTGGGATTCTGCAAACCCCGACCAAAGGGCCAGGTCGATAAGCTCTCTGAATTGTTTTATTGAACTGAGTCCATCCAGGTTCCTGGAGGTGAAGGCAAAGACAGTTGCCTTAGGAAGACAGAGCCCTTAGGAAAGGGCTCGCTGGGAGGCCAACAATCAGGAGACCCTGCTGCCATCTAGTGGCGGCGAGGAGAAAAGCCTCCATCCCTGGCTCCGCCCAGCTCACTGCGTTCTTTTGTTCGTTTAGCCAGCCGGCCGGCAGGCGGACGGGATCTTTTTCCATCTTGACTTTCGTGGCACCAGGACTGGCTTTCCACGTTATTTAAATAGGCCATGGTCCTTACTCTCAAGGACCTCAAAGTTGGGTGGAGAAAACATCCCAGGGGGATTAGAAATACAACAGAGATTTGAACAAAGAGCTACAGGCAAGTGAGAAGGTAGCCCCCCAGGTCCACATGGAGAAGACCTGTTGGCAGAGGTGACAGCTGGACTGGATCTTAACGTATAAGGGAATTCCTGCAGGGTCTCCTAAGCAGAAATAATAAACCGTGTATGCAAAAGCCCAAGGGGTTCAGGGAAAGAGTTCCAGAGGAAAGGAGTGTTATGGGGGTGGGAGCTGTAAGACCCCTCCCTGCCAAGGGCCTCCTGCACCGAAACAGGAGGCTTTGAATGGGGGACTTAGAACATTAGACTTTTCAGTTTCACAAACACTCGTGCTCACTGAGTGCCAGGTTCTGTGCTGCAGCCCAAGGAAACCAGGTGAGAATCAATCCTCCTCGAGCTTTAGAGGGAATGGGAGGAGGGCACGTGTACACAGATGATGGCAGCACTGTGACAGGGGCAGAAACAGGCGGTTCAGCACAGGAGTAAAGACTTTGCAGTCAGACACCTGGATTCGAGGCTTGGCTCCACCAGGTATCGTGTTTGTGATCCGGGGATGGTTTCATCACTTTTCAGGGCTTTTGTTTTTGTATCTGTAAAATAGGAACTTTGAAAATAATTACCCATCTCAAATGTCATCATGAGGATTAAAAGAAGAATGCATATGTAGGATTCAGGGTAGTGCCTGGCACACAGTAAGTGCTCAATAATTGCTCCCTGTGAAGTAAGATGCAAAGGAATCATAAAAGAGGAAATTGCTAATTCCATCAAGGAGCATGCAGCAGAGAAGGTAATGTCTAGGTAGGAATTTGAAGGATCAACAGGGGTTGGAGCAAAGTGAGGAAAGAATATTCCAAGCACAAGGACTGAAATACTCAAGGACATGGAAGTTGGTGTATAAGGACTAAGTTTTGGTTGTGGGTGGCAGGAAATCCAAAGAAACATGGCTTTAAAAAGAGAATATTCGTTTCTCTTTCATATAGAAGTCCAGAGGTAGTGGTCCAGGGTTGGCAGGGCACATAACATGTCAGGAACCCAGCCTCAGTCTACTTTAGTAGCTCTGTCATATTACACACATGGTCTCCACCTCCTGATCCAAAATGGCTGCTTGAGTCCAGTCATCATATCATCATTCCAACCAGCAGGAAGTCAAAAAAGGTGAAGACGTTTGTGTCCCCTACCTTTAGGGACACTTCCTGGAAGTTGTGATCAGTACTTCCTCTCCTTAAACATCACATGGTCACACTTCTCTGTAAGGGAGGCTGAGAAATGTAGTGTGTGTTTCTATATGGCCATATCCCCAGATAAAAACTGGAAAGTCTTTTACTTAGGAAAAAGGGGGAAATGTAAACTGGATGAAAACTAGACATTTCTGCCACAGGAGTTGTAAAGAACATGTAAAGATACAGGAAACTAAAAATATTTTGGTGTTTTTATGGTGGAAAAATTGATGGAGCAAGTGATGAAAGATGCAGCCTAAGAAATAAACAAAAGCTGAGGAAGGGTTTTGAGCACGGGAGGACCATGGTCTGATTTCCTGCATTGGAAACACCACACTAGTTGCATGGGGATAATGTAAGGGGTGGGGGGAGTGGAGGCAGGAGACATTTCTTCCCAGCATTTCATTCTGAAAGTTCTCATGAAGCTAAGTTCAAAATGCAAAAAGGAGTATGTCAAGGCTATTTATTGACACCCTGCTTATTTAACTTATATGCAGAGTACATCATGAGAAATGCCAGGCTGGATGACTCACAAGCTGGAATCAAGATTGCTGGAAGAAATATCAATGACCTCGGATATGCAGATGACATCACCCTTATGGCAGAAAGCGAAGAAGAACTGAAGAGCCTCTTGATGAAAGTGAAAGAGGAGGGTGAAAACGTTGGCTTAAAATCCAACATTCAGAAAACCAAGATCATGGCATCTGGTCCCATCACTTCATGGCAAATAGATGGAGAAACAATGGAAAAAGTGAGAGACTTTATTTTGGGGGGATCCAAAAATAAAAAACTTTATTTTCTTGGACTCCAAAATCACTGCAGATGGTGACCACAGCCATGAAATTAAAAGACGCTTGCTCCTTGGAAGAAAAGCTATGACCAACCTATTAAAAAGCAGAGACATTACTTTGCCAACAAAGGTCCATCTAGTCAAAGCTATGGTTTTTCCAGTAGTCATGTATGGAAATGAGAGTTGGACCATAAAGAAGGCTGAGGGCTGAAGAATTGATGCTGTCGAACTGTGATGTTAGAGAAGCCTCTTGAGAATCCCTTGGACTGCATGGAGATCAAACCATCGTAAAGGAAATCAACCCTGAATATTCATTGGAAGGACTGATGCTGAAGCTGAAACTCCAATACTTTGGCCACCTGATGCGAAGAACTGACTCATTTGAAAAGACCCTGTTGCTGGGAAAGATTGAAGGCAGGAGGAGAAGGGGACAACAGATGGTTGGATGGCATCACCAACTCAATGAACATGAGTTTCAGCAAACTCTGGGAGATAGTGAAAGACAGGGGAGCCTGGTGTGCTGCAGTCCATGGGGTTGTAAAGAGTTGGTCATGCCCTAGCAGCTGAACAACAACAAGTTAAATAAATTTTAAAGTGACCATCTTATACCCACCACCGAAATTCTACCAACATTTTACTAAACCAGTGTTCTCAGGTATCTATCCAACCCTCATGCTTCCAATCTTATTTCCAAGGCCTTTCAAAGCAAACTGCAAACAACTGTCCATCCACTTCTTCCTAATCAGCATGCATGTCATTAGTGAGAATTCTATGTTTGCATTTTTTTCTTTTGATGTAAAATTTACATCCAATGAAATCCACACAACTGAAGTGGACTCTTGCTGAGTTTTGATAAATTTATACACTTGTGTAATGTGAACCCCTATCAGGATATAGAACGGTATTCAGTTCAGTTCAGTTCAGTCGCTCAGTTGTGTCCGACTCTTTGCGACCCCATGAATCGCAGCACGCCAGGCCTCCCTGTCCATCACCAACTCCCGGAGTTCACTCAGACTCACGTCCATTGAGTCAGCGATGCCATCCAGCCGTCTCATCCTCTGTCGTCCCCTTCTCCTCCTGCCCCCAGTCCCTCCCAGCATCAGAGTCTTTTCCAATGAGTCAACTCTTCGCATGAGGTCGCCAAAGTACTGGAGTTTCAGCTTTAGCATCATTCCTTCCAAAGAAATCCCAGGGCTGATCTCCTTCAGAATGGACTGGTTGGATCTCCTTGCAGTCCAAGGGACTCTCGAGAGTCTTCTCCAACACCACAGTTCAAAAGCATCAATTCTTCGGCGCTCAGCCTTCTTCACAGTCGGTATTACCACGCCGCAAAGTTCCCACAGGCCCTTTCCCGGTCAGTCCCCGCCCCCCCTCACCCCCCGCCCCCGCCCCAACCCCCAGGCAACCGCTGTCCAGCTAATTTGGTTTGTATAAACCACAGAGTGGTTTGCGGAAAAAAGTGAAAGTGAAAGTCGCTCAGTCGTGTCCGACTCTTTGTGACCCGGTGGACTGTATAGTCCATTTCTCCAGGCCAGAATACTGGAATGGATAGCTGTTCCCTTCCCCAGGGGATCTTCCCAACCCAAGGATGGAATCCATGTCTCCTGCATTACAGGCGGATTCTTTACCAGCTGAGCCACAAGGGGCACCCTTTAAGGGCCACCTCTGGGTTGAGGGAGAGGCTAGGCGGAGGGGCGAGGGGGAAGAGGGGACTGGCTCCACAAGGGAGGCTGGGGACGCTGAGGTGAGCTGAGAGGCCAGCACAGCGCCGGCAGTCCGTGCTGGGTTTCTGGCTGAATTAACTGAGCAGATGGTGGCGCTATTTACTAAGGCGGGCGGGCTACCGGGGAGGAAGGGATGGAGAATGACTCTCCCTGGGTTCCGTAGCATTTGGGCGTCTGTGAGACATCTGTCTAGCAGGCCTAAGGCGACACACGCGTCCCCGAGGCTTGCACTGTCGAGATGGCATCGGAGAAGTGGTGGCCGGGCTTCTCCAGAATCTCCATCTTTCCCCGGCTCAGCCCCGGCACCCACAAGACTCCGGCCCCCAGAAAGGAAAAGGGGCCCCTCCTCCGCGGATCCGCAGGCCACAGCCCTGCTTTCCCCGAGGCAGCCGCGGGAGGGCGGTGGGGAAGGCACGGAGGCGGTGCGTTCTGGTTGCGGGATCCAGACAGGAACCCTCACTCCCGACTCCCCAAGGCGGGCGGAGGAGGCCGGGAAGGCAAGCCCCGCAGCCCGCCTGGGCGGTGCCTCCCTTCCCTCCTCCCTCCCAAGCGTCCTGCAGTCGAATACTTGTTCCTCTCTAGTGACTGCCGCCCACCTCTTTCCAAATTCCTCTTCCCTCCCTTTTAAAAACTACCAAAGCCCAGGTCTTGGCTACTCAGCTCTCCAGGGAGGAGGCCATTCGGTCTGCTTCTCCTGCGAGGACAGTGGAAGCAGAGAAAGTGAACACTGACCCTAACTCCCAGACCGCAGTCGGGCCCCCTAGACTACCTAAAATCAAACACAGCTCACCCCAGCAAAGTCATTTCTTTCTTACAACCCTCCTTGGGCAACAGGAGATATTCCTCTTTCCCCTGAGCAAGACTTGGACTTACTCCTTGGGAGTTAAGGAACTCTGATTCTGCTAAGAGAGGCCTTGTCCCCACACCCACCCTCTCTAGGGCTGCAGCACAGAACATCGTGAATTTACCTGGCCATTTGGAGAATCATCTCATCAGACACAGGACCAGAGGGTGAGCTGTTAGTGTACATGAAGTGGCGGGGATCACCCCAGGAGAGAATGTGAGGGAAGAGAAGAAGGACCCCAAGGAACACCCCAACATTTAAAAATTGGGAAGTGGAAGAGGAGCTAGAGATGGAAATTTACAAGGATGATGGGGACCCTGGGAGATTATGGGGGGTGGGAAGTGACAGGGTCAGGATTGCATATAGAGGATGGTTGGAAGAGAAGTCTTGTGGGATGCGAGGATGAATATTAAGGACTCTTTGGACACGACTGAAGTGACTTAGCAGCAGCAGCATGTACTAGATGTGGGTGAGGGCTGAACCACAAATATGGAGGCGTTCATGTATTACAGCACTAGCCACTTTAACAAACATCCCCCAAATCTCAGTAGCTTGTTAGGTCTTCACAGTGGCTCCATGGGTGTGGTTCTCATTTACCTCACTTTCCAGTGCAAGTTGGAGAGAGGACTTTGCTTTACAAAGTGATCTGGGGACCCAGGCTCTGCTCCCCCAGGACTTCAGAAACCTCAGATTCCTCCCTATCCAGCAGGCAAATAGATGGGTTAACAGTGGAAACAGTGACAGACTTTATTTTCTTGGCAGATTTTATTTTCTGCAGATGGTGACTACAGCCATGAAATTAAAAGGCGCTTGCTCCTTGGAAGAAAAGCTACGACCAACCTAGACAGCATATTAAAAAGCAGAGACATTACTTTGCCAACAAAGGTCCATCTAGTCAAAGCTATGGTTTTTCCGGTAGGCATGTATGGAAATGAGAGTTGGACCATAAAGAAGGCTGAGGGCTAAAGAATTGATGCTGTCGAACTGTGGTATTAGAAAAGCCTAAGAGTCCCTTGGACTGCAAGGAGATCAAACCAGTCGATCGCAAAGGAAATCAACCCTGAATATTCATTGGAAGGACTGATGCTGAAGCTGAAACCCCAATACTTTGGCCACCTGATGCGAAGAACTGACTCATTTGAAAAGACCCTGTTGCTGGGAAAGATTGAAGGCAGAAGGGGACGACAGAGGATGAGATGGTTGAATGGCATCACCGACTCAATAGACATGAGTTTGGGTAAACTCTGGGAGTTGATGATGGAAAGGGAAGCCTGGTGTGCTACACAGTCCATGGAGTCTCAAAGAGTTGGACACGACTGAGCGACCAAACTGAACTGAATAGATCCAGCAGGCAGACCACAGGAGTGTGTGTGAGAGGTTTTACAGGCCATGCCTGAAACTGAGGCCCACCATTTCTGGCCATCAGCCAGGTCACAGCCACGCCATGGGAATGAAATTTGTGTGTCCGGGAGGAAGAGAGGCTGGCTAGGTAGACACACAGCATTGTGTCTGCCAGTCATGGCCTGAGATAATAAAATGTTTTTGTAATCTAGTGGGAAGATGAGGAAGAGGAGCTGGGAATGAAACATTCCTATAAATCGTCTTAATAGTTCACAGAGTAGATGTTTCAGATTTATTAGGGCTGTTTGGGTCATCATCCTCCAGATGAGTTTTATCACCACTGATAAAATACTTGGGAAGCGGGAAGGGACTTCCCTGGCAATCCAGTGGTTAAGACTCGGCACCTTCACCACCGGGGCCCAAGTTCAAACCCTAGTTGGGAACTAAGATCCCACAAGCCACATGGCATGGCCAGAGAAGGGCTAGCATCCTTTCTGATGATGAGAGAGGCATTCTTAAAAAGGGGGCATCTGAATAAGGAGCTGAAAGATGGTCAGAGAGGGCTAGGGAAGCAGGAATGCATATGGAATCTTCAGGAAACCCCGAGAAGACAAGTTTAGCAGGGTCAGAAGTTTCGTGAAGGGGATTGGTCGTGGATGAGGCTGGAATGTGGGCTTGGAGTGGCTCAGGAATGACTTTGAACTTGAAGAATTTTGGCAGCTCTTCAGCAGGCCCTGCGGTTGTGGCTTGGGGTGGGGTGAGGTGGGGGTGGGGTGGAGGAGGAGGTTCCCAGCCATCTCGGATGAATCAGCAGGGTCAGTTAAAATTAGTCATGATGGCTCAGAGGAGAGACGCCAAGGCCAACAGTCATGTCGGTTCATGTGGCAGCCAAAGTTTGCTTCTCCGGGGAGTCTTCGGGTTGGGGGAGCTCAGAGCCGGAGCAGGTGCTCTGAGCTGTCCGGGAGCCACTGGGACTGCTGGGTAGCACCTCTGGGTTTCTGACCTTGAGTTCAGGAGAAGGGGGTGCAGTTTGGCCCGACTCCCTGATTATCCTCTCTCGGACCACCTTGGCATGGAGTGGTCTTCCCTTCACCTTGCCAACCCCTTCTTCATGGAGCCTTCCTCACCAGTAAAACCAGGTTCTAGACTCTTTTGCTTGACCTAGGTAGTATTATTCACAATTGCAATTGTGAACTGGATAATGGTTAAAATTTTTAAATAATGCATTATTCAGCCAGTCATCTCCAAGGGCATGTCTCCCATCTCCTCTCTCCCGTGTATCTGGGTATCCTCTTAAAGAGGAGAAAGTGCATGGTGGTTAGGGGTCCATGTGTGTGCATGTAACCAGAGATACAAGCATGAGGAAAGATTGAGATCCCATTAATTGAATCATCTAAGTTGCCCCCAATACACACACACACAGCAGGAAGGGGTGCTTACAGGCAAGAGGCAACGTACTACAGGATCAAGGATATGGATTCTGGAGCCAGACTGCTGATTTTGAATTCTACCTTCATTGTTTGCTTGCTGTGTGACTTCAGGCAAGTTACTTAACCTCTCTGTGCCCCAGTTTCTTCATCTACTAAATGGCAATCATAACAGTGCCTGCCTCACAGGGTGAAATTTAAACTAGGTGAAATACCTAAAACTATGCCTGGCACACACTTGAGTAAACGCTCCATATGCGTGTGGTCTATGGCACCTATTAATAGTAATAAACCCCTGTTTTCTCAGACATCTGAGTTGAAATTAACAGACTCTTGACTGTATTATATAATTAGTGAATTAAGGTCCCTTTCCCAGATGGACTAGGGGGTCCATGAGAACATGTTTTGAATTTCTATTGTCTGATGCAAGGCCGAGTTCAGGCTGATAAAAACAGCTGTACCACATCTCCCTCCCCCCAGTCCCACACTACAAGCATGCACTGCTGGCCTTCCAGGGCCCAGTGTGGCTCCAAATCCTTTATATAAAGAGGTCATTTAGCCCTCAGGACCACCACAGAAGGCTCTTGATAAATATTTGTTGAATAAAGAAATGCCTGCCACCCAGGAATAGGTAGATCCTGAATGGGAAAATGCTTTGTAAACTGTAAAGCATGCAACTTGCGGGAATGGAAACACTTAGGACCTCTTCCCCAAGGCCTAGGATCCTTTCCACTTTTGACTTCACTGAGCGCTTTGGGAACATGTCCTGTGTTCTAGAACTTTCCCTCCACTTGCCCTTGTATGGAAATGGGTATCATTTTCCCTTGTGATCTGTCTTAATGGTTACTAGTGGAATTCAACCCTTCTTACCTCCCCACCAAGAGATGTTATTTCAACAAAGGCAAGCACCAGCTTGTCATCTAACCTCTAAGAAAAACTCCTTACTCCCCTCTGCCCCCACCTGTTCAAAGCCCACCCTTCTCAGCACGTCACTTCCTCAAGGAAGGCCTTCTTGCAGAGCCCCAGCATCATATAGACACCTCTCTCCAGGCCCCCATCCTGTTCTTGCCAGCAGAATGCTAAGTGAAAGTGAAAGTTGCTCAGTCATGTCCTATACAGTCCATGGAATTCTCTAGGCCAGAATACTGGAGTGGGTAGCCTTTCCCTTCTCCAGGGCATCTTCCCAACCCAGGGATTGAGCCCAGTATCCCACATTGCAGGCAAATTCTTTACCAGCTGAGCCACCAGGGAAGCCCAAGAATACTGGAGTGGGTAGCCTTTCCCTTCTCCAGGGCATCTTCCCAACCCAGGGATTGAACCCAGTATCCCGCACTGCAGGCAAATTCCTTATCAGCTGAGCCACCAGTGAAGCCCAAAAATACTGGAGTGGGTAGCCTATCCCTTCTCCAGTGGGTCTTCCCTACCCAGGAATTGAACCAGGGTCTTCTGCATTGCAGGTGGATTCTTTACCCACTGAGCTATCAGGAAAGCCACACAATGCTAAATATGCCCTTATTATATCTCCAAGGGAAGATGTTATCCATTTATTGATTCATTCATTCATTTGTGCAATAATATTTGTGGCGTCCGTCTTCCTTATCAGGTACTGTAGCACTTCAAGGATATAGAGAATTATCTTGGTTTCTGAAGAAGAGGAGAGCTACAGGCAAGAAGATGAGCAGAGGCAGAGCAGTGCCACAACTTTTTTTTAATTAAAAAGTTTAAAAAGTTTTCGTTTTGGCTGCACTGGGTCTTTGCTGCTACCCGTGGGCTTTCTCTAGTTGCAGAGAGCAGGGGCTACTCTAGTTGTGGTGCGCGGGCTTCTCATCGCAGTGGCTTCCCTCGTTGCTGAGCACAGGCTCTGGGGCCCTCAGGTTCCGTAGCTGTGGTGCATGGGCTTAGTTGCCCTGAGACATGTGGGATCTTCCTGGACCAGGGCTCACCAAGTAAGGAGGATGTGAACCTAGGGCAGCAAGTGGCCCCTGGACTGAAAGGCAAAATCAAGCAGACAAGAGAACCATGAGGTACAGTGAGGTGGTGCCCAGGGGAATTTTTCTCATCTACTGGGTTCAACTATGCCTGGAGTCAGTTGTATCCTGGGCCTCCCAGTTACATGTATTTGATCATTTGTTCATTCAATAATTAGTTACTGGGCTTCCCTGGTGGTCTAATGGGTAAGAATCTGCTGCCAGTGCAAGGGATATGGCCTGATCCCGGCTCCGGGCAGGTTCCACATGCCGCAGGGCAGCTGAGCCTGTGTCACAACTACTGAGCCCGCGCTCTAGAGCCTGTGCTCACCAACGAGAGAAGCCACCACAATGAGAAACCGGGCACCACAGCTTGGGAGGAACTTGCCACAGCTAGAGAAAGCCTGCGTGCTGCAACGAAGACCCAGCACAGCCAAATAAATAAATAAATCACATGATTCCTCTAAAGAAAAAGAAGAGAGAAAATCCAGAAAAACAGCTAGTTACTGAATGCTTACTATACTAGCCAGGGTTCTCCAGAGAGACAGAACCATTAGGAAATAGATAGATATGAAAAAACTTATTAGAAGGCACTAGCTCATGCAATTAGGGGCTGTGAGGTCCATGATCTACAGCTGGTGAGCTGCAGACCCAGAAGAACCACTGGTGAGTGTCCATTCGGAGATCGAGGACTGAAAACCAGGAGAGCTGATGATGTAGGTCTCAATCCAGTGGCAAAACCAAAGTCCCAGCTCCAGCGGTCAGGCAGACAGCACACTCTGCCTTCCTCCACCTCTTTGTTCTATTCAGGCCTCAACATAGAGGATAAGAGCCACGTTGCAGAGGGCAATTTGCTTTACCCAGTCTATGAATTCCAGGGTTAACCTCATCTGGAAACACCCCCACAGGCCCAGAAATAATGTCTAGCCAAATATCTGGGCACCCTGGGGCCCTGTCAAGTTAATAACCAAAAGTAGCCATCACCCCACTGTGTGCAAGGCACACCTCTAGGAGGTGGAAATACAGCAGCAGGCGGGGAGAGGGTGGTGTCGGGGGATGGGAGACAGTGAGTTAGTGTTTAATGGGGACGCGTTTCAGTTTAGGAAGGTGAAAATTTTGGGAAATGGATGATGGTGAGAGTTTCACAACAATGTGAATGTTCTTAGTGCCACTGAATTGTACAGTTAAATATGGTTGAATAGTATGTGTTATGTTATGTGACTTTTACCACAATTTAAGAAAAAGTTAAAAGAAAGGACGAAAATCCTACAAGTGGAGTTTACCCGGTAGGAGGTGTGGGGTGCAGGTAGAAAGATTCATAAATAAAATAAGCAAATCATTAAAATAGCATGTTCAGTGATAATAAATGCTATGGGGGAAAAGCGACAAAGCAGAGAAGAATCATAAAGAGTGTTGGGTGGGAGTAGGGGATACATTTTAAAATTTCATTTCAAAATGTAAGTAAAATTTTAATTTAAATGTATTTGGTAACCATCTAAAGGGGTAAAGAAAAAAAAAAAAAGAGGTAAAGAAAAGAACCAGGGATAAATATTGAGAAAAAGTGTTCCAACAGCAATTAGAACCTCAGTTGCCCTGAGGTAGGACCATGCTTTGTTTGTTCAGTTAGACATCACTCCTTCTCCTGGCCTCCGCTACCTATGGCCTGTTCCTCTCACATTTAACTGTCAGCGCTCACCACCTCACACAGTTGCTTTTATTTGAATTCATGTGTGATTTAGAAATACCACCAAATACCTACTATTTGCCAAACAGTGAAGCTCTCACCCTGGTGCCAATACGATCTCCCATTTATAGATGAGGTCAGGAAAGTTCAGAGAAGATAAGTAATTTTTTCCAGGGCAACCATCCCAGGAAAAGGCTAAGCTAGGATTCAAACCCAGGCTTGTTCGCCTCCAAATCCCGCTTTTGCAGCCCTGACTCCCATGGTCTGTGGTTGAAGACACTGAGTACATATTTGGGAAAAACACTGACTTCTTTGAAACTCATCTGTAATTCAAGCAACTGGCTCTGAGGACAGCAATGCCTTGAATAATCAAACTTCAGCCAAATATTCCATTAATCACTGTGAATATTAGCCCATTTCATTTCATAAACCCCTTGTAAGGCAGGGACAGCTGTGTCTGTTTTCAGGTGGATAAAGTGAGAATCCAACCAACCTGCTGAAACTCACAGGTCAGCTTGGTTGATGACTGTCTTAGTTTCTGGTTCCCTAATCCCCTCCTCTGGAGTCTGCAAAGCCCTTTGGCCTGGGCTAGGCTTTGCCCTCCACATCCTTCTTCTGCCCTGGCAGACAGTCACCCGCTGAGCTTAGACCCCTGCACCTAGAGGCCCCTTTGCAGAGCCACTGCATGCCCTAGAAAGGATGCTGGCCCAGTGCTGGCCCTGTGGTGCTTTGAGCTCCCTGGGGGTGACCCTGCCAGGACTGACATCCCAGCTGCCCTGCTCTGCACCCTGTGGGTGCTGGGGGCCAATCCTTCTCCGTGCTTTGAATTTCCACCCACCACTCTCCCTGGCTGGGAGAACCCACCAGCCTGGGCAGCTTGCATTCTATGTACAAAAGGGTCATCAAGATGGCATTTCAGGGAATTCCCTGGTGGTCCAGTATTTAAGACTCCATGCTTTTACTTCCAAGGGCCCAGGTTCAATCCCTGATCTGGGAACTAAGATCCCACAAGCTGCATAGTGTGACCAAAAAAAATTTTTTTTTTAAGTAAAGAGGGTCCTTCCCTGATGGTCTAGTGGTTAAGAGTCCTCCTGCCAACACAGGGGACATGGATTTGATCCCTGGTCTGGGAAGAGCCCCCATGCCATGGAGCAACTAAGCCTGTGAGCCACAACTGCAGAAGCCTGTGCACCCAAGAGCCTGTGCTTTGCAACAAGAGAAGCCATTGCAATGAGAAGCCCGAGCACCGCAACTAGGGAATAGCTCCCGCTTGGAGGAGCAAGAGAAAAGCCCGTGTGCACAATGGAGACCCCAGTGCAGCAAAAAATAAATCTTCAAAATATATAGAGGACTGGCATTAAATAAATAACTACGCATTAAACAAAAAAAAAAAGATGGCACTTGAAACGTAGTAACTCAGTGCAGGTTTTCTGGTTTCTCGACTCAACTGTGAGCTTCTCAGGGTGGGGACCAAGTTCAGGTCTCTTACTTATTCTTTTGACCCCTGGGAGATGTCCTGGCCTTATCAATAATCTTGGAGATGCCGTATTAGTTTTCTAGGGCTCCTGTAATAAGTAGAAGCAATCTGGTGGCTTAAAGCAACAGAAAGTTATTCTCTCATAGTTCTGGAAGTCACAGGTTCAAAATCAAGGTGTTGGCAGGGCTGGTTCCTACTGGAGGTTCGGAGGGATGGTCTGTTCGATCCCCACTCCCAGCTTTGGGCAGTCACCGGCAATCCTTGGTTTGCAGCTGCGTCACTCCAGTCTCTGCCTCCGTCTTCACACAGCTCTCCCGCTGTGTGTCTGACTTCTGTTTGGTCTCTTTCTCTTTTTAAAGAAACAGCTCTTTTTAGCATTTAATTTTGTTTTAGTTTTCTATGTTCTTGGCCATGCCTCATGGAATATGGGATCTTAGTTCCCTGATCAGGGATTGCACCCGTGCCCCTTGCATTGGAAACATGGAGCCTTAACCACTGGACCACCAGACAAGTCACTCTTGGGTCTCTTTTAGGGACTCTGTCGTCAGATGTAGGGCCCACCCTAAATCTGGCTTGACCTCATCTTGAGAGTCTTAATTACATTGGCAGAGGATGAGATGGTTAGATAGCATCATTGACTCAATGGGTATGATTTGGGCAAACTCTGGGAGATAGTGAAGGACAGGGGAGCCAGGTGTGCTGCAGCCATGGGGTCAAAAAGAGTCAGACACTATGTAGTGACTGAACAACAACAACAATTACATTTTCAAAGACTCTTTTCCAAGTAAGTTCACATTCACAGGTACTGGGAGGTTAGGACTTGGACCTGTCTTTGTGGGGTCACTAATCAGCACTGGAGCGACTTTGAGGAGATACGCCACATCCAAGGGCAAAGGAGAAGCCCCAGAAAGACAGTCAGAGGGGTGAAATCATGTTTAGAATCAAACCTCATACCCACCAGACACGCTCAGAGGACTCAAACAAACCTTGTGCGTGCCAGGACCCAGAGAGCCCACAGAGGCTGAGACAGAGCTGTGTTTGCGTGTCTCCCGCGGAGGTACGGGTCAGCAGTGGCTGCCGCAGGGCTGGGGCTCTGGGTGCAGCAGACTTGGGTATGGCGTAAGCCCTCTGGGAGGAGGTTGCCATTAACCCCACCACAGAGCCACCAGAACTCACACAGGATTGGGAAACAGACTCTAGGAGGGTGCAAACAGAACCTGTGTGCACTGGGACCCAGGAGAAAGGAGCAGTGACCCCCACAGGAGACTGACTCAGACTTGCCTGTGAGTGTCCAGGAGTCTCTGGCAGAGGCGTGAGTTGGTGATGGCCTGCTGCAGGGTTGGGGGCACTGAGTGTAGCAGTGTATGCATGGGACCTTGTGAAGGAGGTCGCCATTATCTTCATTACCTCCACCATAGTTTGGCCTCAGGTCAAATAACAGGGCGAGAACACAGCCCCGCCCATCAACAGAAAATTGGATTAAAGATTTACTGAGCATGGCTCCGCCCATCAGAACAGGACCCAGTTTACCCCTCAGTCAGATTCTCCCATCAGGAAGCTTCCATAAGCCTCTTATCCTTCTCCATCAGAGGGCAGACAGAATGAAAACCACAATCACAGAAAACTAACCTATCTGATAACATGGACCACAGCCTTGTCTAACTCAATGAAACTACGAGCCATGCCGTGTAGGGCCACCCAAGACGGACAGATCATGGTGGAGAATTCTGACAAAAAGGGGTCCACTGGAGAAGGGAATGGCAAACCACTTCGGTATTCTTGCCTTGGGAACCCCATGAACAGTATGAAAAGGCAAAAAGGTAGGACACTGAAAGATGAATTCTCATATGCTACTGGAGATCAGTGGAGAAATAACTCCAGAAAGAATGAAGGGATGGCGCCAAAGCAAAAACAACACCCAGTTGTGGATGTGACTGGTGATGGAAGTGAAGTCTGATGCTGTTAAGAGCAATATTGCATAGGAACCTGGAGTGTTAGGTCCATGAGTCAAGGCAAACTGGAAGCGGTGAAACAGGAGATGACAAGAGTGAACGTCAACCTTTTAGGAATCAGTGAACTAAAATGGACTGGAATGGGTGAATTTAACTCAGATGACCATTATATCTACTACTGTGGGCAAGAATCCCTTAGAAGAAATGGAGTACCATCATAGTCAACGAAAGAAATGCAGTCATAGTCAATAATCATAGACTATGATAGAGTAGCCATCATAGTTAACAATCTGAAATGCAGTACTTGGATGCAATCTCAAAAACGACATAATGATTGTTCATTTCCAAGGCAAACCATTCAATACCACAGTAAACCAAGTCTATGTCCCTACCAGTAATGCTGAAGAAGTTGAAGCCCTTACAAGAGCTTCTAGAACTAGCACCCAAAAAAGTTGTCCTTTTCATTATAGGGGACTGGAATGCAAAAGTAGGAAGTCAAGAAACACCTGGAGTAACAGACAAATTTGGCCTTGGAGTACGGAATGAAGCAGGGCAAAGGCTAATAGAGTTCTGCCAAGAGAACGCACTTGGCAGGCACCAAACACCCTCAAACACCAAACACCATCATAGCAAACACCCTCTTCCAACAACACAAAAGAAAACTCTACACATGAACATCACCAAATGGTCAATATGAAATCAGGTTGATTATATTCTTTGCAGCCAAAGATGTAGAAACTTTATACAGTCAGCAAAAACAAGACTGGGAGCTGACTGTGGCTCAGATCATGAACTCCTTATTGCCAAATTCAGACTTAAATTGAAGAAAGTAGTGGAAACCACTAGACCATTCATGTATGACCTAAATCAAATCCCTTACGATTATACAGTGGAAGTGAGAAATAGATTCAAGGGATTAGATCTGATAGAGTGGCTAAAGAACTATGGACAGAGGTTTGTGGCATTGTACAGGAGGCAGGGATCAAGACCATCCCCAAGAAAAAGAAATACAAGAAAGCAAAATGGCTGTCCGAGGAGGCTTTACAAACAGCTGAGTAAAGAAGAAAAGTGAAAGGCAAAGGAGAAAAGCAAAGATACACCCATTTGAATGCAGAGTTTCAAAGAATAGCAAGGAGAGATAAGAAAGCCTTTCTCAGTGATCAGTGCAAAGAAATAGAGGAAAACAATAGAATGGGAAATACTAGAGATCTTTTCAAGAAAATTAGAGATACCAAGGGAATCTTTCATGCAAAGATGGGCACAATAAAGGACAGAAATGGTATGGACCTAACAGAAGCAGAAGATATTAAGAAGAGGTGGCAAGAATACGCAGAAAAACTATACAAAAAAGATCTTAACGACCCAGATAATCACAATGATGTGATCACTCACCTAGAGCCTAAAATCCTGGAATGTGAAGTCAAGTGGGCCTTAGGAACCATCACTATGAACAAAGCTAGTGGAGGTGATGGAATTCCAGTTGAGCTATTTCAAATCCTGAAAGATAATGCTGTGAAAGTGCTGCACTCAATATGTCAACAAATTTGGAAAACTCGGCAGTGGCCACAGGCCACAGTGACCAAAAGATCAGTTTTCATTCCAATCCCAAAGAGAAGCAATGCCAAAGAATGCTAAAACTACTCATCTCACATGCTAGCAAAGTAATGCTCAAAATTCTCCAAGCCAGGCTTCAAGAGTACATGAACCGTGAGCTTCCAGATGTTCAAGCTGGATTTAGAAAAGGCAGAGGAACCAGAGATCAAATTGCCAACATCTATTGGATCATCAAAAAAGTGAGGGAGTTCCAGAAAAACATCTATTTCTGCTTTATTGACTATGGCAGAGCCTTTGACTGTGTAGATCAAAACAAACTGTGGAAAATTCTTAAAGAGATGGGAATACCAGACCACCTGACCTGCCTCCTGAGAAATCTGTATGCACATCAAGAACCAACAGTTAGAACTGGACATGGAACGACAGACTTGTTCCAAATAGGGAAAGGAGTATGTCGAGGCTGTATATTGTCACCTTGCTTATTTAACTTATATGCAGAATACACCATGAGAAATGCTGGGCTGGATGAAGCACAAGCTGGAATCAAGATTGCTGGGAGAAATATCAATAACCTCAGATATGCAGATGACACCACCCTTATGGCAGAAATTGAAGAACTAAAAAGCCTCTTGATGAAAGTAAAAGAGGAGAGTGAAAAAGTTGGCTTAAAGCTCAACATTCAGAAAACTAAGACCATGGCATCTGGTCCCATCACTTCATGGCAAATAGATGGGGAAACAATGGAAACAGTGAGAGACTTTATTTTGGGGGGCTCCAAAATCACTGCAGATGGTGATGGTAGCCATGAAATTAAAAAATGCTTGCTTCTTGGAAGAAAAGCTATGACCAACCTAGACAGCATGCTAAAAAGCAAAGACATTACTTTGCCAACAAAGGTCCATCTAGTCAAAGCTATGGTTTTTCCAATAGTCATGTATGGATGTGAGAGTTGGACTATAAATAAAGCTGTGTGCTAAAAAATTGATGGTTTTGAACTGTGGTGTTGGAGAAGACTCTTGAGAGTCTCTTGAACAGCAAGAATATCCAACCAGTCCATCCTAAAGGAAATCAGTCCTGAATATTCATTGGAAGAACTGATGCTGAAGCTGAAACTCCAATACTTTGGCCACCTAATTCAAAGAACTGACTCATTTGAAAAGACCCTGATGCTGGGAATGATTGAAGGCAGGAGGAGAAGGGGACAACAGGGGATAAGATGGTTGGATGGCAGCACTGACTCAATGGACATGAGTTTGAGTGAGCTCTGGGAGTTGGTGATGGACAGGGAAGCCTGGTGTGCTGCAGTCCATGGGGTCACAAAGGGTCAGACACAACTGAGTGACTGAACTGAACTGAACTGAGTCGGCCCACTGCAGATGGAGAAACACAGACCCAGAGGAGAATGAATTTTCTCAGGGTCCCAAGGGCAGCCTACTCTCCGGATGCTAAATCAGAGCTCTGTTGCCCTCCAGTACTGGCCTGAATTCCAGAGACTCTCTGGGAAAGCCTTCAGTGAAAAACCGTCTGGAGACTGACTGTCTGGGCTCCGGGGGAGCCTGCTCTTTCCTGCACAGAGTGGCTGAGAATGTGATCAGAGAGGGAGTTCCCTTTCCTGTTGGCTCTGTGCCTGGGGCCTGGCGGGGCTGTCACGCAGACCCTGCTCTGCTCCTCGTCCGCCTGCGCTTACAGTCACTGCTCCCTCCCTTCTTTCAAAGGCCTGGACACCACGGGGAGAGGAGAGGGACATGGTCCTTCTGACCTTAGGGTCAATGTCTTTCCAGGAGACAGCTCCTGCCCTCTTTGGAAACAGATGAGAACATTGTGTGGAATTTAAACCAGTAACTGACTCTGAATACCTGATTCATAGAGGCTGTAGAGCATAGTGATTAAGATTCTGGCCTCAGAATCCAGACAGCCCGGCCTAGGTTCAAGCCCCTGCTCTGCTGTTCGCTGAACATGTGGCCTTGGACACTATTAATTCCTCTAAGTCTTGCTTCTCTCAGTGGAAAGAGAGGGGCAAAGGCAGACAGACCTCCCGAGTTACTGAAAGGATGAACATGACCACTGCTGCTGCTGCTGCTAAGTCGCTTCAGTCGTGTCCGACTCTATGTGACCCCATAGACGGCAGCTCACCAGGCTCCCCCATCCCTGGGATTCTCCAGGCAAGAACACTGGAGTGGGTTGCCATTTCCTTCTCCGGAACATGACCACAGTAGGCCCTTATCCCAGAGCCTGTACTGAGACCAGGAGAGATGACTGTTGTCCCCTGTGTGACTTGGAGTGTCAATGGACCTCGGGCTACAAATACAGTCAAATGTCAGCTGTGATCTAATTCATATGACCTCTAGAACTCAGCTTTTCCTGGAAGCCTCTCTCTTTCCCCCAGGGTTTTGCTTTTCTGGCTAAATCACAACTCAAGTCCATACCAGTAGGGAATGGCCACGGGTCATATTAAGCCAATCCCAATTTTAAGAAATTCCAAGACAGAAAGATAGGGAGAGTCATTTTTAGTCTGACATCATCTTATTCAGTGCTGGCCAGGATGTTGACTTCAATTTCTTGCCTTAATAAAATAACCTACGAACAGGCCCTGATGCCTGTCGTGGAGACCAAATCCTGTTGATAGATCCTTTCTTCTGATGCATCCTCACTGCCTCACAGCAGCCTGAGATCTGGGGGCCAGGCTGCTGGTGAGGGCTCTTGGGGTCCTGTGTCCCACGAGCAGTATGTCACAGTGCCCATCTTGGCAGGAAGGAGCAAGGGGCTTTCTCCTTCTGTCCCAGAAGACTTCTTAGTCGCTGCATATCCACCCAGCCCCTAGCCAGCAAGCTTTGTGCCCTGCGCAGGGTGGGATGTGAGTGTGTTGTTCTGTGTCAGGCCAAACGTTGCCTTCCTTCCTATGGAATTTTAGAATCTAGACCAAGAATCCAGAACCTCAGACATCAGCCACCCAGCTTTGGGCCTCACCCTGCCAGCACTTCCTTGTGGCCTCATGAGAGTTCAGATCCATAGACAGAAAGGTGTGGTGTCAACATCTTTCCTGGCAAGGTGACAGGGACCTGGCAGAGACTGTCTTGACAAACAAAAACTCCGTTTGCTGTGTTTGTTCAGCCACAGTTCCACAACAGCAAGTCCTTTCTCCCTGTGCCCTCTGACCTCTCCCCAGCTGCTTCTTCCTCCTCTGCCAGGCCCTATGAACTTGATGTCATGCCTCAAAGCACGCTGCCCCCAAGGACTGAGTCTAGTATGCAGCCCCACCTGCTTTGCTCACATAGAACAAGCTGTGAGCTGCTGGAGCTCCCTGGAGCCCCCCTGGATAACTTCCTCCATCTAGCTATTGGAACCACATGGGCCATGAACTGTGGGATTTAGGTCACTTTGAATCAACAAAGGTTCACTGTGCTAAAAGCAAATTGCCAAGGAGAAAAGATGACACAGAGGCAGGCCCTGCCCCAGTGAAGAAAGGGGCATAAAGATAGGAGAACGCAGTCTCATTTCTTCTGAAGCTCACTCCAGGCGAGGGTGAGACCAAATATATTTCCCGTGGGTGGCCTTCTTGAGGTCAAGGGCAGTCTAAAAAAACAAATCTGCAGGACTGGGGAGAGAAGAAGGCTTGGATCCAAAGCAATAGTCAAGGACACAAAGGACTCTTCAGTTCCTAGGATCTCAGAATCACAGAAGTTAGAGTCTAAGGATCATAGAATCACAGCCAAAAAAAGATCCTGGCTCCTACAATGGGCTCCCTGACTTGTACAGATGGGGCGGGAGTCTGGCAGTTTCAGGGGGAAGCCCAACAGGCTTCTTACTCATTCCTGAAGGCTAAGGGTCCACCCAGTAGAAGACACTCCCTGTGGAAGACACTAAGATGAAGTTATGGGGATCCCCTTCCAGCTAGAGCCCAACTGCCCAGCTTTGCAGGTAAAGTGCCCAGCACAGTCAAAAAAAAAAAAGGCCCACCTATAATAGGACAGAATGAGATTGGAACCTACCCCTTCTCCCCTCTGAGGGAAGCCCAGAGTTTGGGGAAAGGAAAGAGTGAGCGAGAGAGCACGACCACCTATGATGGACTCCTGGTCTCAGGGCCTGTGGTTCCTGCAGCTGCCTGACACCCTGGAGGTTTTTCTTTGGTTCTGTGAGCGATTAGGACATTAGCAGCTCTGAAACATTCTCTCTGACCCAGTTCACGTGGCAATTCAGAACACACACACACACACACACATACATGTTGTGATTATATGCATATCATTTTCATGAAACAATATGATGTATGATACATTCTGATACTTTCCATTCTATGCCATGTCATTTTCCTTTACTATTAGTTGAGATCCATTAAATTGATTTCATGATACACTAAAAGGGTTGTGACCTGCAATATAAAAATAACCAAGCCAGATCAAAGCCTTCCAATAGATCCCTGTTTTGGCCAACACTAGTTCAGGTTGTGTTTGTCACTTGCAACTCAAGACTAACGAAATTCACTTCTCTGGCATGCCCTCTGCTCCCATTCCAGCCCCACCCGTCCCTGGCCAGGCTTCCACAAGGAGCTCAGTTTGCCAACTCACTTACTCACTCATCTGTGCAATGAATCCATCCTGGATTCTGACCCCAGCCCTGGCACTTAGTGGTGGCATCAGATCTCGGTGAGGGCCTCCACCCCACCAGCCTCAGTCTGGGCGACTATGAATTAGGCTTGTGTCCCCTGCCTCTTACAGGGACCATGTGGATCAAATGAGACCCTGCATGAAACGCTTCCAGACAGGGCTGCACATGTGAAGGATGCTCTGCCTATGGCCATCCCCATCCTCCAACGCTACCAGTGCAAAAATCTCGTTTTAGTTTGAGTTCAGAGAATGAGGGAGAAACACCCCTTCAAGAGTTTCTCAGGACTTCCCTGGTGGTTCACTGGTAAAGAGTCTGCCTGCCAACGCAGGAGACCTGGTTTCAATCTCTGATCCAGGAAGATCCCATATGCCGTGGAGCAACCAAGCCTGTGCACCACAACTATTGAGCCTGCGCTCTAGAGCCTGAGAACAGCAAACTGCTGAAGTCCGAGTGCCCTAGAGCCAATGCTCAACAACTAGAGAAGCCTCAGCAATCAGAAGCCACACCCACCACAACTAGAGTAGCCACTGCTTGCCACTAATAGCTGAACGACTTCACTTTCACTTCTCACTTTTATGCACTGGAGAAAGAAATGGCAACCCACTCCAGTGTTCTTGCCTGGAGAATCCCAGGGACGGGGGAGCCTGGTGGGCTGCTGTCTATGGGGTCGCACAGAGTCAGACACGACTGAAGCTACTTAGCAGCAGCAGCAGCAGGCACTAATAGAGAAAAGCCCCTGCGGCAACAAAGACCCAGCACAGCCTGAATAAAAACATGTGTGCTGTGTGCTCAGTCGCTTCAGTCATGTCTGACTCTTTGCAGCACCATGGACTGTAGCCCGCCAGGCTCCTCTGTCCATGGGGATTTTCCAGGTAAGAATACTGGAGTGGGTTGCCATGCCCTTCTCCAGGGGACTTTCCCGACCCAGGGATTGAACCGCATCTCTTATGCCACCTGCATTAGCAGGTGGATTCTTTAACACCAGTGCCACCTGGGAAGCCCAAATGAATATATATAAAATTATATACATAAAAAAGAGTTTCTCGTATCTTCCACGAATGGAAAGTCCTGTGTACATGAAAAGGGTAACAATGCAAGAGTAACTGTTGACAATTCTTTCCACTGTCCAGATAAACCTGTTTTACACCCCTAGGAAGTGGGTGAAATGGTGCTGGAGGGTTATTAGGACAGGCAGCAAGAGCCTGGAACCCAGGGTCCCAGGGCCAAGTTCAGTGACCCTCTCTCCCCTGAGACTGCTGCTTTCCTGCTCCGACGAGAACTGGACTCGGCTTCCAGGCAGAGCGAGGGGGGTGGAGATGGTACTTTTAGTACATTTGGCAAAGTGGTCTCAGACAGTGTTTACTCAAATTATCCTAAATGCCAGGGAGACAGGCAGCAATTCCTGGAATCCAAGGATTTGGGGATCAGAGTGTTCCTTGGTCCCCTTCTCCGTCCCTCATGCCAGGGACTGTCACTGCCCCAGTCAGGGACAATGGAGCTGCCAAAGGATGCCTTTCAGGGCCATGAACATGGAGTCACAGTTCGGGATTATTATAACCTTGGGCTTGAGAGTCCTGCTCTGAGCCACCCAGTGGGATTCAGGTTGCTGACTCTCCTGTCCTGGGTTGGAGGAGGAGCCAGTAAGCAGCTGTTGCTGTTATTCAGTTGCTAAGTCATGTCTGACTCTTTGCAACCCCATGGACTGCAGCATGCCAGGCTTCCCTGTCCCTCACCATCTCCTGTAGTTTGCTCAAACTCATGTCCATGGAGTCTGTGATGCCATCCAACCATCTCATCCTCTGTCATCCCCTTCTCCTCCTGCCTTCAATCTTTCCCAGCATCAGGGTCTTTTCAAATGAATCAGCTCTTCGCATCAGGTGGCAGAAGTATTGGAGCTTCAGCTTCAGCATTAGTCCTTCCAATGTATTCAGGGTTGATTTCCTTTAGGATTGACTGGTTTGATCTCCTTGCAATTCAAAGCACTCTTAAAAGTCTTCTCCAGCACTACAGTTCAAAAGTTAGCAGCTGGGCTGGGCCATTTTCCAATAGCTCAGGGTGGGGAGGGAGCCCCTGCGTTCAGCTCAGGCCCTCGCCTAACAGAGAACCTCAAAGAGCGTAGAGTGGCGTGTCCTTTGGGAGATCTAACACCTTCACCATTTGTCAGTGTACCATTCAGAGTCATTAAGTACATTCACATGGTTGTGCAACCATCGCCACCATCCATTCACAGAACCCTTTCCGTCTCGCAAAACTGAACTCTGTCCCCATTAAACAACATCTTCCCCTTCCCGCCTCCCCACCAGCCCCTGGTAGCCAGCATTCTACTTCTGTTTCTATGAATTGGACTACTCCAGCTGAAATAGGAGGGAAGGGGACAGGGCACAAGCTCTAAAAGAATGACATAGCCCGAGGACATGACATAAACTGATTAGAACCAAATAAGTTAAAAATGGCGGCAGCAGCAGCAAGTTAAAAATGGCCAACAAGTCAGCTTTCACTAGACCTTGAGCCTCAGTGTAAACTCACTGTAACACATGAGCAAGCCAAATGCTACACCCAGTAGCACCATGACAATTCTGAGGCCACCCATCAAAGGCCAAAAAGTGGCCCAATTCCTGGAAGTCCCAGCCCCTTCCCCCAAACTGTTGGAATAATCCTCCCACTGATCAGCCTATGGAATTATCCAACCTGATAACCCCATAGCCTTGCAGTGCTCTGGCCTTCTGAGATGGCCCACACTTTGTCTATGGAGTGTGTTTCTCTCTAAATAAATCCACTTCTTACCTATCACTTTGCCTCTCTCTGAATTCTTTCTGCAGTGAGACAACAAGAACCTCTGAGCTTCATTAAGTCCTGAAACCAAGTGTGTGATCTCAGTTAAAAGACTGTAAGTTCAAGTCCCAATCTGAGTTACATAGTTTCACTGGGACCTCATCAAAGTGGAATTGTGCAGTATTTGTCCCTCACTTATTTTACTGAGCATAATGTGTCCGAGGCTCATCCGTGTTGTAGCATGTGTCAGAATTCCCTCCCTCTTTAAAGGTTAAATAGTATTCAAATGTGTGTGTGTGCGCCTTTGCTTTCCTTGTGTTGTCAATCCAAATTCATGTGCCCAAAGAAATACGAGGTCAAACAAACCAAAACATTGGAGTTCGGAGCAGAGAAAAGTTTACTGCAGGTCTGAACAAGGAGGATGGGTGGTTCATCCTCAAAAATCCAAACTCCCTGATGGATTTTGGGGTAAGAGTTTTTAAAGGGAAAACTGAGGGTAGGGTTGCAGGGTGTGTGACCTCCTTCTGATTGGTCGGTGGGAGGTAACAGGGTGGGGCTCCAGGAATCTCAGGCAGCAGCCTCGGGTTCCATCCAGGCTGGGGTCTCAGTGCTCCTGCAGACCTGAAGTCAGCGTTGGCCACGTGGGTGGGAGCCCGCTCCAGTAGAAGAACTCAGAGCTGTCGGTCGGATTAAGCAAATCCCTTGAGGAGAAACTAGGACTTTTTTACTGCTGCACTATTGTTTCTTGACTGCTTTCTCTTTGTTCTGTGTTCCCTCCCTCCTAATTAGCAATCTAATAACTTATCTGCCCTTTGGAACTCAGGAAAGATTTAGGAGACTGAAGCCTTTTTCCTATAAATAAGAAATAGGGGACACGGAAAGGCTTTTGTACCCAGAAGGGTCCCTTAGGGTCTTGTTTGGTTTCAATCCTTCCCTTTTCTTTGATACTCCTCAGTCTCAAGGATAACAGGTGTGGGACAAGAAAGAGAATAATTGTTTTTGGATAGAGAGGTTAATCGTAAACTTGACAGAGGAACTCAGTTTAAGGGAGGACTTTGTTTTACATGGACACTTGCTTGCTTCCATCTTTTGGCTACTGTGAATAACACTGCTATGAATGTGGCTGTACAAATATTTCTGAGCTCCTGCTTTCCATTCTTTTGGGTGTATTCCCAGAAGTGGAATTGCTGGGTCAAATGATAATTCTATTTTTAATTTTTTTGTAGAGCTTCCATATTGTTTTCCACAGCAGCTGTGCCATTTTACATTCCCATCAGTAATATACGAGTGTCCAATTTCGCCATGTCCTTGCCAACACTCATTTTCTTTTTTTTTTAATTTAAAATTTTATTTATTTATGGTCACACCAAGCAGCTTGTGGAATCTTAGTTCCCCAACCATGGATTGAACCCAAGCCCTCAGCAGTGAAAGTACATTCTTAACCATTGGACCACCAGGGAATTCTCCCTCATTTTCTTTAGTTTAAAAATAATAACCATTCTAATGATCGCGAGGTATCTAGGGGACGTCACGTGGTGGTGATGGGGAGCCCAGCTCTACCCCTGCTCACTGCCAGGACCTGAGACTCTAGTGGCTGCAGGAGGGGTGGGGCAGGATGCTACTCAAAGGATCCTGTATAAGTTCTAGTCCACGTTCAGTTTCTCCCAATAACCAGAACACATGAGCCTGTTACCTGAAATCCAGGGTCACTTCTTGGTCTGTGTCGAGCCAATAGATACAACCAAACCAGAGATCAGGAAAGTGAAAGTGAAAGAGATCAGGAGAAGGAAAGATTTATTACTTACAGTAAGTAAAGAGAACACCAGAGATCTTTCCCAAAGCAATGTCTTCCTGAACATGAAAATTAGGAACGTTTTAAGCTAAGGTACATGAATATTCATGAAGAGGCTTGAGCAGGGGAGAATTCAGCATAGCATTGGGGCAAAGGTTGACAAACCACTCAATCCTAGAGGAAATCAGTCCTGAATATTCACTGAAAGGACTGATGCTAAAGTTGAAGCTCCAATACTTTGGCTACCTGATATGAAGAGCTGACTCATTGGAAAAGATCCTGATGCTGGGAAAGATTGAAGGCAGGAGGAGAAGGGGATGACAGAGGATGAGATGGTTGGATGGCATCACTGACTCAATGGACATGAGTCTGTACAAGCTCTGGGAGTTGGTGATGGACAGGGAAGCCTGGCGTGCTGCAGTCCATGGGATTGCAAAGAGTAGGACACGACTGAGAGACTGAATTAAGTTGAACTGAAAGGTTGACAGACTCCAAGCTCTAGTTGATTCATGTCAGTCGGTTCAGTTCGTGTCAGAAGGGTCAACATCACCATTCTGTCTTCCACATGGGTGGGGGGCTTAGTTCCTGCAAAACTCAAAGATACATTATTATGAAAATCCCTTGAGGAGGAACTGAGACTCAGTTTTAATGCTAAACTATTGTTTCTTGATTGCTTTCCTTTGTTCCTGTGGTCCCTCACTTTCCTTCAGATCATTGATTACTGAGAACTGTTCAAGGGCAAGTATTGCAGGTAGGCTTACATCACAAGATGGCTCAGGCCAAACTAGTTTCTATTACATCAGGAAAGCCATTCCTGGCCGTCGTCTCTGGGGACTCCATAACTTATTTGCTTGCTTATAATTCTATGACTTCTGGCTCTATTCCTTTAGAAAGGTTAGCTTGGTATCCCCTCAAAAAAAAAAAACAAAAAAACTCCCATCAGTTCACCCAGTTCACTTAGTATATTAAATTGGAAGTTAAAAAAGGAAGCTGGCCTTTGAAAAAGCAGCACAACTTCACTGAGATAAATTCACATATCATACCATTCACTCATAAGAGGAACAACTCGGGGGTGTTTGTATGATCATGGAGTTGTGCAGGTGTCACACTATCTAATTCCAGAACATTCTCATCATCCCCAAAGGAAACCTGATACCCATGAGCAGTCTCTCCCCATTCCTCCCTTACGCCTCCCTGGGCAACCACAAGTCCACTTTGGTCTCTACACATCTGCCTCTTCTAGACATGCCATATAAATGGAATCAGACACCAATATGAGCAAAGGATGAGATGACATGAGCACCTGTCACATTTGCCTGCACAAGAGCCTCTCTTGGTCTTTTCTGGGATCAGCACCCTTTCTGTTGAGTAATTGCCTCTCCTCCACCCCACATAGTGCTGGTGGGTGTGCTGACGAATGACTCTCATGTTCATGCCCATCACCCTGTTGTAGCCTGAATGTCTGTGTCCCACCCCCACAACATTCACAAATTGGAATTCTGCAACCCACGTGAGGTTATCAGGGGGCAGGGCTTTTGGGGGTGACTAGGTCGTAAGACACAGGAAATGGGGGTTCAATCCCTGAGTCAGGAAGATCCCCTAGAGAAAGAAATGGCAACCCAATCCAGTATTCTTGCCTGGAGAATCTCATGGACAGAGGAGCATGTTGGGCTATAGTCGGTGGGGTTTCAAAGAGTTGGACACAACTGAGCAGCTGAGCAGGTCACAAGGATGGAGCCCTCCATAATGAGATTTGTTGTTGTTCAGTCACTCAGTTGTGTCCAACTCTTTGCAACCCAATGGACTGCAGCATGCCTGGCTTCCCTGTTCTTCACCATCTCCCGAAGCTTGCTCAAACTCATGTTCATTGAGCTGGTAATGTCATCCAATCATTTCATCCTCTATTGTCCTCTTCTCCTGCCTTCAATCTTCTCAGCATCAGGGACTTTTCTAATGAATCGGCTCTTCGTATCAGGTGGCCAAAGTATTGGAGCTTCAGCATTAGTCCATCTAACGAATATTCAGGATTCATTTCCTTTAGGATTGACTGGTTTGATCTCCTTGCAGTCCAAGGGACTCTCAAGAGTCTTCTTCAACACCATGGCTCAAAAGCATCAAGTCTTCAGCATTCAGCCTTCTTTATGGTCCAACTCTCACATCCATACATGACTACTGGAAAAACCACAGCTTTGACTAGATAGACCTTTGTTGCTAAAGTAATGTCTCTGCTTTTTAACATGCTGTCTAGATTTGTCATAGTTTTTCTTCCAAGGAGTAAGTGTCTTTTAATTTTGTGGCTCCAGGCACCGTATGCAGTGATTTTGGAGCCCAAGAAAATAAAGTCTGTCACTGTTGTCATTGTTTTCCCATCTATTTGCCATGAAGTGATGGGACCAGATGCTGTGATCTTTTTTGAAATGTTGAGTTTTAAGTCAGCTTTTTCATTCTCTTCTTTCACCTTTATCAAGGGGTTCTTTAGTTCCTCTTTGCTTTTTGCCATAAGGGTGGTTTCATCTGCATATCTGAAGTTATTGATATTTCTCCCAGAAATCTTGATTCTAGCTTGTGCTTCATCCATTCTGGCATTTTGCATGATGTACTCTGCATGTAAGTTAAATAAGCAGGGTAGCAATACACGGCCTTGACATACTCCTTTCCCAATTTGTAAACAGTCCATTATTCCATGTCCAGTTTTAATTGTTGCTTCTTGACCTGCATACAGCTTTGCAGGAGGCAGGTCAGGTGGTCTGGGATTCCCATCTCTTTAAGAATTTTCCATAGTTTGTTGTGATCCACACAGTCAAAGGCTTTCGTGTAGTCAATGAAGCAGAAGTAAATGTTTTTCTGGAATTCTCTTGCTTTATCTATGATCCAACAGATGTTGGCAATTTGATCTCTGATTCCTCTGCCTTTTCTAAATCCAGCTTGAACATCTGGAAGTTCTCAGTTCACATACTGCTGAAGCCTGACATTTAGAATTCTGAGCATTACTTTGCTAGCTTGTGAAAGGAGTGCAATTGTGCAGTAGTTTGAACATTCTTTGGCATTGCCCTTCTTTGGGATTGAAATAAAAACTGATTTTTTCCAGTTCTGTGGCCACTGCTGAGTTTTCCAAATTTGCTGACATATTGAGTGCAGTACTTTAACAGCATTATCTTTTAGGATTTGAAATAACTCAACTGGAATTCCATCACCTCCACTAGCTTTGTTCATAGTGATGTTTCCTAAGGCCCACTTGACTTCGCATTCCAGGATGTCTGGCTCTAGGTGAGTGATCACACCATCGTGGTTATCTGGGTCATTAAGATCTTTTTTCGTATAGTTTTTCTGTGTATTCTTGCCACCTCTTCTTAATATCTTCTGCTTCTGTTAGGTCTATACCATTTCTGTCCTTTATTGTGCCCATCTTTTCATGAAATGTTCCCTTGGTATCTCTAATTTGCTTGAAGAGATCTCTAGTTTTTCCCATTCTGTTGCTTTCCTCTATTTCTTTGTATTGTTCGTTTAGGAAGACATGTAAAGGAGACCCCAAGCTCCCCTCGTGGCTCAGTGGTAAAGAATCGCCTGGTGATGCAGGAGACTCGGGTTTGATCCCTGGGTCAGGAAGATCCCCTGGAGAAGGAAATGGCAACCCACTCTAGTATCCTTGCCTGGGAAATCCCATGGACAGAGGAGTCTGGTGGGCTAAAGTCCATGAACTTGCAAAGAGTCAGACATGACTTGTCATCTAAACAACAACAGAAGGAGACCCCACAGAGCTTCCTGGTCTTTTCCGCCATGTGAGGGCAAGTGAGAAGTTAGTTCTCACCAGACTCTCACCACCTGGCTGCCTGACCTCAGACTTCCAGCCTCCAGACTGTGAGCAACAAATATTGTTTACAAGCCACTCAGTCTGCATAATTTCGTTACAGCAGCCCAAATGAACTAAGACATACCCCAGCACACAGGGATGGGCATGTGACCTCAGCTAGCCAATTAGATTCTGTGGCAGGAAAACAAAACTGGAGTGGAAGAGACAGACGAGTGGCCGAGTCATGTGATGGAAGCAGCCTTGTGCATCAGTCCCGAGCTCCCGGCAAGTGACCAGGCTGCCTGCTTCCTGGTCTCTCCCAGCCTTGCTGGTTCAGCTGTACCTTTGAGGCTGGAGCTGCCCCAGAGGCCTTCCAAAAGATTCTTAAGTTAAGTGAGCTCTACTAGAATCCTCGAGCTGCCATGACTGAGCCCACATGCCGCGACTGCTGAAACCCATGTGCCCTAGAGCCTGTGCTCTGCAACATGAGAAGCCTTTGCACCGCAGCTGGAGAGTAGTCCCACTCTCTTCAACTAGAGAAGGCCTGTGCACAGCAATCAAGACCCAGCACAGCCAAGAATAAGCAATAAATAAATACATAAGTAAAAATGATCCCTGCTGTGCTTTTGATTTAAATGAGCGATTACGTAATATTCTAAAGCAATTATTTCGTGTCCCCTTAAGATTTAGCAAATAAAGGGAATGAATCAAGCATTAAAACAAACAAATAAATAAACAAGCCCAAGAATCAATCTCTATTGCTTGCTGTTCAAAGGACTTAATAAAATCATACCTCCAGACAAGTGTCTGATAATCAACTCGATAATGCTTCAGCAACAATGAAGGGGCCAGGCCCCGGGCCAAAGGAAGGTGACCAGGAAATTTTGATTTCCTGCAATCTGGCTGATTAAACAGATTGGTTTAATCCTATCATTCCCAGTTAGGTCACAGTAGTGAAAATGTTGTGGTTTATTTGCTTGCTTCTTTGAAGATTCCCTGGAGAAAAGAGGCAACCCACTCCAGTATTCTTGCCTGGAGAGTTCCATAGACAGAGGAGCCTGGCGGGCTACTCCACGACTGAGCAACTAGCACTTTAACAGCTTTAACTTTCATTAACAGTAGAAATTCTCTAAGTGTTTGGCAAGTGTAACTAGGATATTTTTTAAATACCCCCCCAATGCATGTAGTGGTGGTTTAGTTGCTAAGTCGTGTCTGACTCTTGTGACCCCATGGACTGTAGCCTGCCAGGCTCCTCTGTCCATAGGATTTCCCAGGCAAGAATTCTGGAGTGGGTTGCTGTTTCCTTTTCCACCCCCAATGCATAGTTCCCTTTATTTGTAAATTGTTCCCCTCCCCCCAACCCTGATCCTGTTCAACAGTGGCTAAATCTCGTGCTTCATTTCCCAAAGAATAAGAATGGGAGGACAAGTCCTCAGGATATGGGAGGGTTGCACGTGGTTTCAGTTCAGTTCAGATCAGATCAGTCGCTCAGTCGTGTCTGACTCCTGGCGACCTCGTGAATCGCAGCACGCCAGGCCTCCCTGTCCATCACCAACTCCCGGAGTTCACTCAAACTCATGTCAGTGATGCCATCCAGCCATCTCATCCTCTGTCATCCCCTTCTCCTCCTGCCCCCAATCCCTCCCAGCATCAGGGTCTTTTCAAATGAGTCAGCTCTTCGCATGAGGTAGCCAAAGTATTGGAGTTTCAGCTTCAGCATCAGTCCTTCCAATGAATACCCAGGAGTGATCTCCTTTAGAATGGACTGGTTGGATGTCCTTGCAGTCCAAGGGACTCTCAAGAGTCTTCTCCAACACCACACTTCAAAAGCATCAATTCTTTGGCGCTCAGCTTTCTTCACAATCCAACTCTCACATTCATACATGACCACTGGAAAAACCATAGCCTTGACTAGATGGACTTTTGTTGGCCAAGTAATGTCTCTGCTTTTTAATATACTATCTAGGTTGGTCATAACTTTCCTTCCAGGGAGTAATCGTCTTTTAATTTCATGGCTGCAGTCATCATCTGCAGTGATTTTGGAGCTCCCCCCCCCCCCACAAAAAAAAAGTCTGACAGTGTTTCCATTGTTTCCCCATCTATTTGCCATGAAGTGATGGGACCAGATGCCATGATCTTAGTTTTCTGAATGTTGAGTTTTAAGCCAACTTTCCCCCTCTCCTCTTTCACTTTCATCAAGAGACTTTTTAGTTCCTCTTCACTTTCTGCCATAAGGGTGGTGGTGTCATCTGCATATCTGAGGTTATTGATATTTCTCCCGGCAATCTTGATTCCAGCTTGTGCTTCTTCCAGCCCAGTGTTTCTCATGATGTACTCTGCATATAAGTTAAATAAACAGGGTGACAATATACCGCCTTGATGTACTCCTTTTCTTGTTTGGAACCAGTCTGTTGTTCCATGTCCAGTTCTAACTGTTGCTTCCTGACCCGCATATAGGTTTCTCAAGAGGCAGGTCAGGTGTTCTGGTATTCCCATCTCTTTCAGAATTTTCCACAGTTTATTGTGGTCCACACAGTCAAAGGCTTTGGCATAGTCAAGAAAGCAGAAATAGATGTTTTTCTGGAACTCTCTTGCTTTTTTGATGATTCAGCGGATGTTGGCTGGAGAAGGAAATGGCAACCCACTCCAGTGTTCTTGCCTGGAGAATCCCTGGGATGGCGGAGCCTTGGTGGGCTGCCGTCTCTGGGGTCACACAGAGTCGGACATGACTGAAGTGCCTTAGCAGCAGCAGCAGCAGCAGCAGCAGATGTTGGCAATTTGATCTCTGGTTGCTCTGCCTTTTCTAAAACCAGTTTGAACATCTGAAAGTTCACAGTTCACGTACTGCTGAAGCCTGGCTTGGAAAATTTTGAGCATTACTTTACTAGCGTGTGAGATGAGCGCAATTGTGCGGTAGTTTGAGCATTCTTTGGCATTGCCTTTCTTTGGGATTGGAATGAAAACTGACCATTTCCAGTCCTGGTTTAGCGAGTAGCTTTCCAGGAATGGGAGGAAAAGAGGCAGAGCAAGAAATCATCTGCAGCGTCTCCCCATTGTGCTCAAACTTGGCAGAAGTGGTATAAAACCTCCCAATGGGTGTGGGGGGTGGAGGGGGTGGCTGAAAGCAGTAAGGACGCTGTTGCTGTTTAGGTGGAGAGAGGGGCTCCTGCTTCCTCAGCCTGAGTCCAGTCTTCCCACTGCAGCCCCCAAGGCCTGAGTGAGGCCTGGGAGACAGACTGAGGGATAGGGGACTTCACAGAGAGATGGGAGCCTGTTCTCAGGGTGGGCCAGATGCTGGGGGTGGAAAGGCTGAGAAGCTTACAGTTTCTCAGAGCCAGGCTGGCACCAGGGAGCCAGCAGAGAGACACCAGGGGGTGTTTCACCAGCAGGAGGCGAGAGGCGCCCAGCTGGAGGGTGGGGCAAAGGGTGCCTCTATGCAAGCCAGCCAGACCCCAGAGGGACCACGCAGGCACCCCAGCCAGATGTCACCCAGGGCATAGCAAACTTCAGGAAGGGAAAAGCCCCTGTTAAAAGGAAACAGAAGGGCTTCCCTGGTGGCTCAGTGGTAAAGAATTGCCTGCCAATGCAGGAGACACAGGTTCGATCCTGATCCAGGAGGATCCCACATGCCCCAGAGTAATTAACTAAGCCCGTGCACCGCAACTATTGAGCCTGTGTTCTAGGATCAGTTCAGTTCAGTTGCTCAGTCATGTCCGACTCTTTGAGACCCCATGGACTGCAGCACGGTAGGCTTCCCTGTCCATCACCAACTCGTTCTAGAGTCTGGGAGCCACAAATACTGAGGCCCTGCACCCTAGAACCCGTGTTCTGCAGCAAGAGAAGCCACCCAATGAGAAGCCCACATACCACACCTAGAGAGTAGCCCCCACTTGCTTCAACTAGAGAAAAGCTAGCAAAACAGTGAAGACTCAACACAGCCAAAAATAAGTAAATAAATATATTTTTTTAAAGGGAAACAGTAGCCCCCAAATGGAGTCACTCAGGTTAAACCCACAATGGCAAAGCAAGACTTAGTACCTACGCTAACTGCAGCATCAGCCCCCCAGGAATGGGACCTGTCATCAATCAACCTGATGGGGTGATTCTGTTCCCTTCAAGAGGTACCCTTTGCCTGAAACAATGCATTCATTCTCTGCTAATAATTTCCTTTTTCTATCTCTTTCCACCTTGAGAAACCTTTCCTTTTCTACAGTTCAGCTCAGCTTCTATTTGCTAAATGGGGCACTACCCAATTTATGAATTGATGAATAAAGCCAATGTGATCCTTACATTTACTCAGTTGAGTTTTTTTTTTTTTTTTAATGCCCTTATAGGAAATTGGGGCCTGAATTTGCCAAATACTCACCCACAAATGACTTACTCTGAAACCATGCCCGATAGGGTTAAAAAACCCATATTGCAACTGTGCCCCATAGAGTTAATAGAAACTGGTGACTAAGAAATTCCTGAGCTTGCGTTGTAGAACAGCAGGTAAGAACAGCTTGTTAAAAACTCCCCCGCTTGTAACCCGCCTTCCCTGACCAGGCTCACCTTAATTATTTTCTGACTTCTTAACCCCCCATATGGGTCGTTGAAGTAATAATAGGTGGATGGGCTTAAGCTGTTTTCCAAGAACTTGAGGTTGACTCTGGTCCATTTCAAGCTGGCTAAGAGTGTAGGGACCACCTACCCTAAAACTGGACCTGCTCAGGTGTTCAAAGAACAAACTTTTGACATCAAACTACAATCTCAGATCACACTAAGAGCTTCCACTTTTGAACACACAGCCCTAGGTTCCAGCTTGTGTGTGAACACACACACACACATGGACACAAATCTCAGCCCATGACTGCCCAAAAGGCTGTTCCCACAGACACGGGGTCTAGAACTGGGGCTGTCATTTCTTAGCGATATGGCCATGGGGCAAACCACCCCACCCTCTTGAGGTCTCAGTTTCCTCATTTGTAAAATGGGAGGGAGCATCAGGATCACAATCCTATGTCTCAAGTCAAAGGGGTCAGAAGCATTTCAGTTTCCAATTTGGGGGATTTTGGAAAGGTGCATATATTATATATTATGCAACACCACCTGAAGCCCTCTTGTAGAGTAAACCCTAAACCTGGGGGTTTTGTTGTTTGTAATGCAAGAGCCTGACTTAATCTTTGATTGCTGAGGCATCCGCTTCGAAGATGGTGATCTTAAATAAACACACTGGTAGCCCCAGCACTCAGTCAAATCCAGCTGCCTTCCCCACAGAGGCCCCTTGGTTTTAGAGCTCTTGGTTGATTTTAATCACTGACCATTTGGGTCACTTGCTTCCGTGCCTTCAATTTCCCCTCTTAAGTTTAAATTTACCAATAAAGAGGGAGCCCTTGAAGACTCAGGGCCCCCACCTTTGACCCCAGTAAAAGCAGAACCCCAGGCTCTTCTGCTCTGTCTTTTCTCCATTCCCCTCTTAACCACCCCCCACCTCAGGTCTTATAAGTAATAAACCTTTATTTAATTAATTAAATTTTTTTTATTTTATGTAATTTTACAGTCCATGGGGTTGCAAAGAGTTGGACACAACTGAGCTACTAACACATAGGTCTTAAACCTTTATTTATTTTTAAGTTTTTTGATGGTTATTGCTGAAGGGCATCTTGTAAGCATGAGGACCCCAGGGGCAGTCCAAACACAACATGGGTTGTTATAAACTGAGACCGGGGCTTCCTTGGTGGCTCAGTGATAAAGAATCATGCAGGGAACCAGGGTTCGATCCCTGGGTGGGAGGATCCCACATGCCGTGTGGCAGCTAAGCCCATGAGCCACAACTACAGAGCCGGTGCTCTGGAGCCTGGGAGCCACAACTACTGAAGCCCATGTGCCTGGAGCCCCTGTTCCTCAACAAGAGAAGCCACTGCAATGAGCCACTCATGTACCCCAGCTAGAGAGGAGCCCCCACTTGCCAAACTAGAGAAAAGCCCACAGAGCAATGAAGACCCAGCACAGCCAAAAACAAACAAATACAATTTTATATATATATATATATATATACAACCCTGAGATCAGCCCCAAACACCCTCCTTGTTCAAACATTAGGTATATTTCTGCAGGGAAACTGAATATTCAGAAGGTGGATACATCAAAACTATACACTTGTTCCAGCTCGGGTCAGGTTTTACCACCAAATGAATTATGAAAAAACGTTTCCGTTTTCCAGAGTCTTTTGCGTTTCACAGTCACAGAAGAGGTCTTAGATTTTGAGGTCAACCCCCTCCTCAGAGGGCAGAGGGCTCTCATGGCAGGACCATGGACACATTTGTTAGGTGTTGGTTCTAAGCTGGGCGTCGCCTCATTTGCTCCTGGGCTCCTCACAATGGCTCTCTGCCACAAGCGCTGTTTTACTAAATACCCATTTCACAGATGGGGAATCAAGGCCAAGGGCAGTTGAGAAAGCGGCTCACAGTGACTCAGCTCCAGATGGTCTGCTTGACTTCAGAGTCCTTGCAGGACGTAAGCACCCTCGCTCTGCTCTTGGAACTGCTGGGCCCAGGAGAGGCGAGACCGGACCTGACTCAGATTCAGCTAGCTCCCTCATTGCACATAGAGAAAGAAGCAGAAAGGAAAGTAAAAGTGCAAGCCATTGCTCAATAAGCCCCGGGGGGTCTCCCCCCACCGCACCCCCCCAACCCAAGAGCTGCTTTGGCATTGACACTTGTGTGCCTGCCTCACTGAACTTGAATCCAGTTTTGCAATTAGAGCCTCGGATCCTTCCCATGATGAGCAAAGCCAGCTGGAGACTCTGCACTGTGTATTTGTCCTCCTGCAGCCTAGACGCTCACAGCCCTCATGGATCCGAGGCCCCTGGAGGGGAGACGAAGGAAGGCCCTCAGGACCTGAGGCCACGGTGAGTGCTTCACTGAGAGCAGGTGGGCCAGGAGACCCAGGAGGAGGGCTGCTCTGGGGCCTCACTTCTAAAGGACAATGGGCCCAAGAGGTTGCCCCTGCAGTTGGTTTGGGAAAAAGAGTTACTGTCAGGAACCCCCATCCCATTCAAATCCCCATCCGGCCAGCTCCTAGAGTCAGCTCGGGTCTGAAATTCAGCTTCTTTACTTGATAAATCAGGATAGAAATCTCTCCCTCAGAGGTCATTTGAAGTCTAAATAAAAACATGACTAAGCATGTGATTAGACCAACCAAACTGCATGTTCCCCTCCATTGTTTGGGGACCCCTGGATCCTAGACAGAGAGAGAGAGAGAGGCCCTGGACCCCAGAACATAGGCGACATCATGGGCCAAGGCATTTCCCTAGCTGTTGTCTACAAGAGCGGTTTAGGGGTATCATGTTTATAGGAAAAGATGCCAGATGAATTGTCTCAAAATTGCCACCTGCAGTGTTTGTTGGGTTGTACGCTTATTTAGGGAGTTTGAGGGGCACGGGTTGGTGATAAAGATTAAGGGGATTATCTCAAAGCTGTGTTCCAGAGTATCCAACTTCTCTGACATCAATGGTGTATATGAGGGAGTTGGTTTGAGGGGAAGGGACAGAATAAGGCAGAGCTGAAGGCTCCCCAAACAACAAAGAAAGTCTCATACATATCAGCTCTCATATGAAAATGACGTCTCTAATCCTCGCCCATCATTTCCATCCCTCTCCCAACGTAACATCCTCTGACATCTCCCAAGAGAAGGTCAGTAGTGAGAGGATGGGACCTGGTAGGACCACAGGGCTCCCTGCTGTCACTTTAGCTCTTCATTTAGTAGGAATAATAGGGAAAATGGGGGAGCTTTCAGGAGCTGCTGGTAAAGACTGGGGCTCCTCCAGGGTTTCTCAGCCTCAGCACCACTGACAGTTTGGACAGGACTGTTCTTTGCTGTGGGGGCCATCCTGTGCACGGTAGGGTGTTTAGCAGCATCTCCGACCTCTACTCACTAGGCGCCAGGAGCAGTGTCCCCTGACGCCCACGGCTGAATGTCTATGGGCATCACCACTATCCCCCGGGGAGAAAGCTCATCCCTGATGGAGATCCACTGCTCGAGACTGACTGGAATCACATGGGGCTCCTCCACTTCCCAAGTGCTTGACATTTGCTTTGTAGTGTATTTCTAGCATTATTTATTTGGGGCTGTGCTGGGTCTTCATTGCTGCGAGAGCTTATCTCTAGCTGCAGCTAATGGGGGCTTCTCACTGCGGTGACTTCTCTTGTTGCAGAGCACAGACTCTAGGGCGTGCGGGCTTCAGTAGTCGCAGTCACCAGGCTCTAGAGCTTAGGCTCAGTAGTTGTGGCACAGGCCTTAGTTGCTCCCCAGCAGGTGGGATCTTCCTCGATCAGGGATTGAACTAGTGTTTACCCCATTGGCAGGCAGGTTCTTTACCACTGAGCCATCAGGGAAGCCCTCTCATTTTTTCAAGCTACTGAATGTTTTTAAAACCATGACAACATGAAAGAATTTCACATTGTGTTGGGCGAAAGAAACCAAACAACCGACGCCATTGATGTGAAATTCAAGACCAGGCACACAAATTAAAGGTTATAGAAATCAGAGTAGTGATCACCCGTGTGGTGGGGTGCATGTTGACTGGGTTGGGGTTAAGGAAACCTTCTGTCCTTTATCTCGATCTGGGTGGTGATGACTCAGATGTGTGACATCAAAATTCATCAATCTGAGGACTTTGTTTTATGTATTTATCCTATCTAAGCTCACCTCAACATATAATGTCAAAACAACAGTTTTCAAATATTTAGTCCTGTATGTCATTATTATTTGGATTTTGCATCATCTAAAATCCCTCCACACTTGAGTTTCTTTTTTGAAGTTTTAAAAATCTTTTTGTCCACAACCCATAGCAGGTGGGATCTTTGTTCCCCGACCAGGGATTGAACCTTTGTGCCCTGCATTGGAAGCGTGGACGGAACCTTAACCACAGGACTGCCAAGGAAGTCCCCACACTTGAATTTCATACAATTTCATGGACCATGCAGTAAACTTGTTTTCTGTGTCTTCACCCAGAAAATCCTTTGAGTCGTGGTGACAGCTCTCATTCTCCCATGGACAAAATGAGCATGGATTTGGTGCCACAGAACCTGCTGAACAGGTAGGCAGGGAAAGCCCGCAAGACTGGTGTCAGTTTGCAAAGGTAATCCAGAGCCCTGTGTCCCTGGGAAAAGGGCGACTTCTACAGAAATGCTTAGGCATTCTCATGACATGTGACAAATGGGTTCCAAGAGAACAGCCATAAATGAGGCCTGCCTTCTCACTGGTCTCCATTATGTATGTGCAGATATGTCCCTGGGAGAAAACTATTCCACGTTTTACACTATTTTGGAGCACAAGTCAAGTTCTTGTTAGGTACCTGACCCTGGGCAACAGGACTCCGAGGGCAGAAATTGCCCCCTTGGACCTCACCTCTGTGAGGTTAATGTATCACCAAAAAAGCCCTTTAACATTGCCTCATTCATGAATTTAAGCTCCAGCGTGCGTTCATCAGCAGACATAGCATCGCCAGCCCCACACAGGCCATCAGCCAATGTCTCCTGAGGGAATTAGGTGAGCTACATATGTGTAACAGTATTAGATTTTAGTTCTCTTTGTGTCAGGAGGCATTGCTGCCTAACATAGAATGCATGCATACTCAGTCATTCAGTTGTGTCCGACTCTGCGACCTTATAGACTGTAGCCCACCAGGCTCCTCTGTCCATGGCAACCCACTCTAGTATTCTTGCCTGGAGAATCCCATGGACAGAGGAGCCTGGTGGGCTGCAGTCCACGGGATGCCAAGGAGCTGGACACAACTCAGTGACTAACACTTTCACGTTCCATCTGGGCTTCTGCTTCCACCACAGAAAAGAAAAGGAGGAAGCGTAGATCTTCCCCAGGGCTCCTTCCGGCTCTGATATCCTCCTGTGGGCCTCACCTGGCCTGCTCAGCTCGCCCTGAAGAAGTCGCACCCAGGGCCCTGAGCTTGAGGAAAGCACTTGAGGGAGCAGGCTTTCTTCCTCACCCCCCAGACTGCTCTCCCATGGAGGCCACACTCAGCCGAGCCGGTGAAGATCCCTCGGTACTGCCTAAGGACACGGAGCGGGTAGGGGAGGGGAAGGGGTCCTCTTGTCCCTGACTTCTCCCGTGAAGAATCTGCTTAAGAGAGGGAGGAAAGCCAGCCAAGTGCCAAGGAGAACAGTCAGAACATTAGCGATCATTTATCTCAGCCCTCTCAGTGTGAGACTCCTGAGAGAAACAAAGGCACTGCGCAGTAACCGAGTTCAAGGTCATCAAAGTGAAGGGTGCGCTATACAGTACAGTGTCCATTCCCGCTGACTCACCTCTCCGCGTACAGGACTCCCAACCTCCCGCCCAGCACCTGGTCTCCCTTCCTCCTACTTTCCTCAGACCTTTCCCTGCCCCCAGTTAGTCCCAGGCTCCTGATCGTGGCTCGGATCTTAGCATCTCCTGCTGCCCCACCTCAGTTACATTTCTAGCCTCTTTGAACAAGGTTGAAAAAGTCCCTTGGCACTAATCCGTTTCCTCCATCTCTTTGGCCAAGGCTCCATTTCTCTCATTTCCCTCCAGATGCCCCTCTTATATGTTTCTTCTCTGAAGCAAATTAGCAGCTCCTAACGATGCTCTGGGACTTTTCTTATTAATAGTTGGGTTAGAGGTAACAGAGATGCTAGGAAGATGCAAGGAGAACGTAAAATTTGGAGTGGCAAGAAGATCCAGAAACCACGTGGGGTTGGCTGCAAATTTGGCTTTTCCATCTGGGGGACTGGAAATCTTTATTTCACTCATCCACAGGGACGTGGATGACATTCTTCCATGTGATGATGTGAAGCTGCAAGACAGTGACCTGTCAGCTGAAGAAAGAATATTTTTGGAAGAGTTTCCCAACTTGAAAGGGGAGCTGGACATGGACATCCAGAAGCTCCATGCCCTTGCAGACCACATTGACACAACACACAAAACTCTCACCAAGACCAGAGTGGTGGCCAATTCCATCACTGTGGTCTCCGGAGCCATGAGCATCCTGGGCTTAGTCCTTGCTCCAGCGACAGCAGGGGGAAGCCTGGCGCTCTCCACTGCAGGTGGAGTTTTGGGGACAGCAGGAGAGGTCACCAGTATCTTGACCAACGTTTTGGAACGTTTTCACAGTCAAGAAGCCCAAGCTCAGGTCGGTAGCCTAATGCCCTCCCATGGCCGAAAAGTCAGGCGAACTGGGGTGGACTACATCATGGCCGCTGGAAAGGTGATTCAGAATTGTAGAAGCGCCATCGAGGGTGTTCATAAGAGCATCCGTGCCTTTCAGATCACCAAGGCAGACCCACGCCTGGCCACTGCTACCAAGCGCCTCCTGACCACTGGCCAGGTCTCAGCCCGAAGGAGCAGTCAGGTGCAAAGGGCCTTTGGAGGTACCACGCTGGTGATGAAAACCAAGGCTCGCTTGCTGGGCAGTGCTATGGCTGGCTTTTCCCTCAGCGTGGACTTGGCCTCCCTCCTCAAGGACTGGAAGCAGCTGAAGGAGGGAGCCAGAACAGAGCTTGCGGAAGAGCTAAGGGCCCAGGCTCGGGAGCTGGAAAGGCAGCTGACACAACTCACCCAGCGCTACGAGAGCCTGCAGCAGAGGGTGAGGCTGTGTGGCCCCTCGTGGGTGGCACAGAGCGGGGGGAAAGCTTTAACTGGGTTTATGGGCACTGGGGCCTATGGGAGGGGTGATGAAGAAGCCAGTGTGTGTACAGGATGCCTGCCTATTCCCGAGGATGCGGGGCGTCTGGAGGCCCAAACGGCATCAAGTGCGTCTTGACACTATTCTGGACAGACCTGTCATGCCTTCTGTTTTCCCATCAATGCTTCTTCGTTTTTTAACTTTTCTTCATTTAGAAAAACAGCTTTTTATTTTGTATTGGAGTATAGCCGATTAACTATGTGACGGTTTCAGGTGGACAGCAAAGGGCCTCAGCCGTACATACACATGTACCCACTCTCCCCCAAATTCCCATCCCATCCAAGTTGCTACATAACATCCATCAGTGCTTCTTGACTTCCAATGTACTGGGAAGAGGGTCTTCCCAGCGGTACAGAAGAGGACACTGAGTCTCGGGGAGCGTTGGGGATTGAAATGTATCCCCCTTTATACATAGAAGTGCTAAGCCCAAAGGTGACGTTTTGTCGCTGGGGTCTGCGGTGGGGGTAGCGGTGGCTGGGGTTGAATGAGGTTGTAGGACTGGGGCTGTAATCCTCGGGGACTGGTGTCCTTATAAGAGGAGGCGGGAACACAGGGGGCGCTCTCCTTCTCTGCCTACACCGGCACAGAGGAACGGCCATGTGAGGAAAGGCCATGTCTACAAGCCAGGAGGCGTCCTCACCAGGAGCCCAACCGACCAGCACCTGGATGTAGGCTTGCAGCCTCCACGACTATGAGAAAATACATTTCTTCTGTTTAACCTCCCAGACTGCGGTGTTCATAAGGAGCTTATATAACTTGCCAAATGCTTGCAGCAATGTGGAGGGAGTCAGAATGACAGCCGGGAAGCCTGACCTGGGAGCCTGGGCCTGGATCTCCAACCTGAGCTGCCCCGGTAGCTTCACTCTACTTGGTGTTTTTGTGTGTGTGTGTGTGTGTGTGTGTGTGTGTTTTCAGAAACTCTTGCAAGAAAAAAAGCCTATGAGCTCCTCTTCGGAAGGAACCATGGGGACTGTGCCTCTGCCACCAGCCACGCGTGGGGAAGCTGGATCTCAGGTGACAGGGGAAGATGAAGGCAATTGAACCTGGGGTCTCTGAGTGGAATCAAAGGGGACCAGGGAGGGGGTGGGCAGGGTTGGCAGAAGCAATGCCTGGAGACTTAACGGCTGGCAGGCCCACAAGGGTCCCCAGGGTACTGGCAGCTGGTGAGTGTCACACTGTCTGATAGTGGGCGTCAGTCGGTCCCCACTCTTCCATCCTGCGTGTAACTCACTCCCTGGACTCCAGCGTCTCCTCCCCTCACACTTACTCTCTTGAATTGTTGACGCCAGGCTCTAGGTTAAGTGCTGACATCAGACACAAGGGCTTCTGAGATGGAGGGTATGTTGTGTTCTCTCTGTGTATCAACTCAGGTCGGGTTGCCCTTCTCTGTCCTTCCCCTCCCCCGCCTGGGCAGTAATTGCCAGAGAAGTTCCTGGAGGTTTGCACAAAAAAAGGATGTCACTGGAACCTGCTCAACCAGATTTGCATTAGGAAGGGGCCCCTCTGTCCTCCTCACCAAGCGCAAATTCTTGGAGCTCCTCAGGGCCTCGGAACCTGTAAGAACTCTTCTCACTTCCCAGTTCACCCATCTTACATCTTTTTTTTTTTCTTTTCTGTGTTTCAGCTGCTATTTTAGAAGTCATGCATGGACGTTCAGCACAACTTTTTAAAATTCAGGAAAGTAAGGGAAGAAAATAGTGCCCCAGTCAAGGCTGACAACTGCTAGTTATTTTGCTGGAGAATTTTCTTCCTGTGCTTTTCTTGCTTTGGGCGTTACTGCCTGCTGGAGACCCTTCTTCAAGGTTGCATTGTAAAATAGATTTTTCCTGTAACCCACTGAGTTTTCTTTCTTTTTCATTCTCAATTCCCTCATTTGTCTGCAGAGCTATAACCTTCCATTTTGCTGTTTTCACTTAGGAAAATTTTCTACCATTCCATGTTTCCCTGCGTTTTTATAGACATTTTTGTTGTTGTGTGTTACAAACTGTTCTTTTGACTGTACCTATAACCTTTTAATTAGATATATATTAGTCATCACTGTTAAGTGGCCAAAACCAATTTAAACAGACTTATACAAAAGAAAAGAATTTATTGGCTCATGTACTTTAAAACCTTAAGGGAACAGTGAGCTTCAGGTGTGTGTGTGGACCCAGGGGATTAAAATGATGTCATCAGGCATCTGTCTTTCCATTTCTCAGAAAGACTTCCGTCAGGTTCAGCCACCCGTGGCCTCATCACCGGCAGGTGTGCCTGCTGCTGGCTGGGGGCTCCCACGTGGAAAGGGGCGGGGCAAAGTCTAGAGACCCACTCTGAATGACCAGGCCTGGTTCAGTGCCTGTGCTGGCGCTGGTTGCTAAGATGGGCTATGGGGACGCTCTTATGATCCAGGGGTTTTAAATAGTTGTCTCCCAGGCTGTGGTTCCTGCTTTTGTTGCTGTCATTCCCTTTTTATAATTTTTTCATGAGCCTAACAGTAAGTAAACAGCTTTCACCCCATTTAATATTGTTCTGTAAGTGTGCATGAGCACTGTTCAAGTTCTGAATAAATATTATCAATAGTAATACCTGCATAAAATACGGTATTCACAAAACTAGGGGTTTTGTTTGTTTTGTGGAAAGTTCGGAATGAAAGAAAAGAAAGAATCAGACAATGGAGACTGGAGATTCACCTCTGAGGCTTATTGGTCTGGTCACATTTCTGAGTTTTGGGTTGTTGAGCCACGAAATAAGCGTCGCCTGAATAAAATCCAGGACTCCATCTGGGTGCAGATATGCAGCATCCAGCTCAGTGCAATCTGGGAGAAAACACCTTGACATAAGCTTGAATCCTTACTAGCGCTCTGAGTCAGCATGCAGAGAGGATGGGGGTGGAGGCTGGGGAAGGGAGAGGTTCTCTGGTTCCTCCACTGGGGCAGAAGCTTCTGGAAAGATTTTCCTCTCCACCCCCCCGCCCCGCCCCTTTCTCCATCCTTCCTTCCTTCCTCATAGCCCAAGCAGCTTCTGTGCCATCTTCTTCCCTGAAATGCCTTCAGCAGGCAGCACCCCCTACACACACACTTCCCTATCAGGCCTATGTCCCAGAAACATGCTCGTCTACATCACCTGGAATTCTGGTGAACAAATGCCTTCCCGTCATTTTATCTCCCCACTGGTTACATCTTTGTCCTCTTTGCCAAGAGAAGCCCATCAACTCCTCCTGTTCCTTAGGGCAAGCCCCACCCCCCACCCCCACTGTCCTCCTCTTCCTTCTGGATTGAGTGGGGTTCTTCATGGGTGCCCTGGAGGTGGCACACGGCCCTCCATCACAGTCAGGAGTTCTGAGACACCTCTCAGTTCTGAGGCATTCTCTGTAAGATGAGGAAGGTGCAGTTACATGACCCAGTGAGAGCACATCCATCAGATACCAGATGCCCCTTGGATACCTACCCCTCTCCTCAGGGTCCTCTGCCTGCCTCTTGTCTGTAGAAAACCTTTAGCCTCCTACGCCTTTCCTGAGTTCCAAAGAATAAATTAGAGAAGTGAGAAAATGCAGAAAGACAGGAAAACAGTCAAGCAAGACAAAATGATAACAGTCTAGCCCACTAAACAGTCAAGAACCTTTAGCTCTCCCTCCAGGGCTGTAGAGAATACTCTGAGCCCATCCTGAGTTGTTTTGCAGATACTGAAATCCCCACCAGGGGGAGGAAGTTAACTGTTTGCTGCCCGCAAGTCCACAAGTGCATAGATCCCAGGCTGATCGGAACCAGATGGTTGATGATGTTGACAGTTGATTACCTCACCACCTGCCAATCAGAAGACTGTCCATAAGCTGGTCATGCACCCCACAATCCCCCTCCCTCACCCTGTCTTTAAAAACCTTTCCCTGAAAGCCATTGAAGAGTCGGGGTCTTTGAGCACTAGCTTCCTGGACTCCTTGCTTGGAGCCCTACAATACGTGCTGAACTTTCCTTGGTGTCTATACATTGCCTATTGCATGCAGGTGGGTGACCCAAGTTTGGTTCCTTCCATTACTTCCTAACCTTCTTTTAGAAAAATTAAAACAGGGACTTCCCTGTGGGTCCAGTGGTTGAGAATCCACCTGTCAATGCAGGGGACTCAAGTTTGATCCCTGCTTGGGGAACTAAGATCCCGTATCCCACAAGGTGACTAAACCAGCATGCTGCAACTAGAGAGAGCCCTCGAGCTTCAACTAGAGAAGCTTGAATGCTATAATAAAGACCTAGCACAGAGAAGATATATAAAAATTAAAAGAAATAAAAATCTTTTAAAGCTCAGAAGAACCAAAGACCAAAATCAAATTCTCTTCTAGAGTCCAGTGCAATTTTTTAAATCAAGAAAGCATCCTCCCCAACGTCTTATTTTGACCAATTTCAGCGAATGGCGTTCTCCTAGTATAGGTTTTAAATTTAGGAGTAATTTCAAACATACAGAAGTGTTCAAGAGTAGTGTAAAGAACTCCCGATTCATGACCGTTCTTTGCCCGGGCCAGTTTTCAATGTATTGCCTCTCCACTCCAAATCCACCCTTACTGCACCCTCCTGATGGCTCTCTCTTGCCAGCTGGCTCCATGTTAAGCTTGTCAGTACAGCGTGCGCCGCAGGGGGAGGGGTGTGGGCTCGTGTCCTTGTCCCAGGGGAGCTCAGTCGTCCGGTGGACCAGTGAATTCAGGATCAACCCCAAGGCAACTTTCTGTGGGTTCCATGGATGCAGCTTCCCACCTGAGGTTTCCCCTGAAGGCGGCTTCTGCCCAGCTGGATTGAGAAGGTCAACAGCGGCCCCTCCACCTGGTAGTTTTTGCCTGCCCCTCAAACGGCAAGCATAAGATGCCTCGTCCAGTTTCGTATTCGTTTTCCTATGGGACTGTTTGTAGTTTTTTTAGTGGGCTTGTTGGAGTTCTTTAAATTTTCTGGATATGGGTCTTTTGAGGATCAGGGGACCATGCAGTAATGAAGATAGAGGCAGAGGCTGGAAAAGGGGGTCGAGTCAAGCAGACCATAGGAGCCACAGTCAAAAGCCTGGACTTGGGCTTGAAAGCCAGGGGCATCCTGAGAAGTGTTTCTTGTTACTGAGTTTCTTGCCTAGTTTGGTCAAGGACTGGGGGCAGTAGTGCTTCCTGGGAGTTTGATTAGAAACGCGGAATTTCAGCCATCTGCAACCTAGTCAGCCATCGGACAAGACCCCAGGGGACTTGTGTGCACGTTATGAGAAGTTCTGCCCCATGAGGAACCCTCAGCATCTCTGGAGCATCCTGTCTCTGTGGCTGAAAAGGAGGAAGTGGGCAGAGCTGTCCTCAGACACGGTTTCTGGTCCCAGGTAAATGCCCTCATTCCTGTGAGCTGTTCACTAGCTGAGCCCTTTTCCTGACTAGAGGGCTGAAGTATGGTGATAAGCAGCTCCTCAGTTCCCGAGAATGCAGGCAGCACTGCAGATGGCAGTCAGCTGTGGCCCAGACCTTTGGAAACCCAGCTCAAAGCTGCCTCATCTCATCTGCCTCACTTTCCAAAATGAGTGACGTGCCTTCAAGTCGTGGGGACACAGCATAGAAGCAAAAAGTGGGCCACTCTGTGTCCACATGCTGCACATACCAGGAGAGACTCTAGGTGAGCACACTTCCTACTGAGCTGGCCTTCCCTTGGTTGTAAGATGCAAGGAACATAAATGTGCTGACCTTAAGTGTTGTGTGGAGCAGCGTGGGAGAAAACAGATGTAAAGTCCTTTATTAAATAACACAGCCGTCAAAACACTCATTTGTATGGTGGCTGTCGGTGGTGGAAGCAAAAGGGATTCGTGTCTTCTCTCTTGCTTATCTGAAGTGTTGGCATCTTTTATAAAAAAACAGGTAAAAGTTGAAAAGATGCATCCTTTGTCAGTTTCCAGATGATTTCTAAGTAGACCTAAGCTATCGTGAGTCAAAACATCTTTTCTTCTATAACCCTGAGAGCTAATAGCATACCAAAAATTATCCCGGAAAATGAGAATTACGGAATTGTCATACGCACCCCACCCACTTGCAGAGCCTCTGAAGATTTCTACGTGTTCTGTTTCTGTAGCTGCTGCTGCTTGTTTTTGTGATGGGGGTTACTATGGAAAGATTTTTTTTTTTTTTTGCATTTTATCTTTAGATGGGGCTTTCCTGGTGGCTCAGATGGTTAAGAATCTGCCTGCAATGAGGGAGACCTGGGTTCGATCCCTAGGTCCGGAAGATCCACTGGAGAAGGAAATGGCAGCCCACTCCAGTATTCTTGGCTGGAGATTTTCACAGAGGAGGGCTACAGTCCATGAGGCTGCAAAGAGTTGGACACAACTGAGTGACTAACAACACCGTATCTTTACATATTTGTTCTGTTCACACTTCTCGGTTTTCTTCCTCGGGGATTCCAATGAGCATAGGTTGGAGTTTTGCCTTTATTTCATCTATTTTTGCCAAATCTTTTCAGCATTTCATTTTCACTTCATTTTGCTCAGTATTCTCATCTCTGTCTTTCGTGTGGCTTTTTTTTTTTAAAGTAGTGTCTCTTCCTCCTTGTATGAATTCCAATAAACATTTGCTTCTGTGACAGATTTATTTTTCTTTTCTTTTCCGGTGGGGGGGGGGTTGCATCAAGAGGCATGTGGGACTGTAGCTCTCAGACCAGGGATCTAATCCGGAGCCCCTGCAGTGGAAGTGCGGAGTCTTAACCACAGGGCCATGGGGGAAATCTCTTGTTTTTCTCTTCTTTTCCTTCCTAAGTTCTACCAGTTGCCAGTGAATTTCCTCCAGCTGTCTGGTCATGCCTTCCCTCAGCCCTCAGATCTCTGTTTACAACCTTGCATTGTAGAGGAAATTGCTTCAGTAAGTTTTTAAAAAATTAATTGCAAAATAATTATTCACAATTTTCATCAGCTTTTGGTTTCACTTTTCTGGTGAGGATTCTTTATCTGTCATCTGTTTTTGTTGTTGCTGTTTACTATCTTCCTTTTTATCATTAATGTTTTTATTGTAGTAAAATATATAATACCACATAAAATCAATCATTTCATCAGTGGCATTAAGCAAATTTACATGGTTGTACAACCATCACCACCATCCATCTTCAGAACTTTTTCGTCTTCTCAAATGGAAACTCTGCTCCCAGTAAACACTAGCTTCCCATTCTTCCTGCCCCTCAGCCGCTGGTAACCACCCTTTAATTTTCTTTTTTAAAAAAATTGCATTGTGTAACTTGCGGCATCTTAGTTCCCTGACAAGGGATCAACCCCAGGCCCCTGCAGAGGAAACACAGGTCCTAACCACTGGATCACCAGGGAAGTCTCCAAATCGGACTATCCTAGGTGCCTCAGATAAATGGAACCGTACGGCATTTGGCTTTTGAAAGTGAAAATGAAAGTGTCAGTCATATCTGACTCTTTGTGACGCTATGGACTGTAGCCTGCCAGGCTCCTCTGTCCATGGGCTTTTGCAAGCAGGAATACTGGAGTGGGTTGCCATTCCCTTCTCCAGGGGATCTTCCTGACCCAGAGATTGAACCCGGGTCTTCTGCATGGCAGGCAGATTCTTTACCATCTGAACCACCAGGGATTTGTGACTGGCTTATTTCAATTCATTTTGTTAAAATAACTTTCTAGGCTCAAGATGCTCCTGCCTAGTGTGCCATGTCAGTACACCTAAACTTAGACAATTTCCCCATGTCTGTAAATGGTCTGCTGACCAGAAACACAGTGTATCCAGTCGGCTGAACCCTAAACACCAAGCCATTCTGGGCCTTCTCATCCCAAACAAGGTTGATTACATGGCCCCAGCCAGTCAGATAGTTTACTTTTCTCACCCTTGTTCTTTATTCTATAAAAGCTTCTTGCCTCCCACCCTGTTTTACACTCCTCCAGAAGGACACTGTCTGCTTCATGAAGTGTTAAAGCTTATTTGTATCACCTAAAATGTTTTCATTAATAATTTTTTAAACAGTATCAATACAATGTCCTCAGTGTTTATCCATGTAGTTGCCTTGTCAGAAAATCATTTCTTATGTCTGAATAATATTTTATGCTACAGATGCACTACTTTTTATTCAGCCATTCATCCACTGACAGGCATTTGGGTTGTTCCACCTGTTAGCTATTGTGAATAGTGCTAATATGGATATGCATATACAAATATCTGTTCTAGACCGTACTTTCAATTCTTTTGGATATATACCCAGAAATGGAATTTTGGGATCATGTGGTCATTATAATTTTAATTTTTCAAGTCACTGATGTACTGTTAGCAGTGGCCCCCGTACCATTTTATATTCCTGCCAACAATGCACAAGTGTTCCAGTTTCTTCACAGTCTTGACAATACTTGTTGTCCTCTGGAATTTTCGCTTTTTGGTTTCATTTTTTCTGCATCATATTGTGGGTATGAGATGGTATCTCATTGTGGTTTTACTTGGCCTTAATGATTAGTGATGTTGAGTATCTTTTCATGTGCTTGTTTGGCCATTTGTATATCTTCTTTTCATCTATTTATTGAGTTTTGTTTTGCTGGGTCTTCGTGGTTGCTTGTGGGCTTTCTCTAGTTGCGGTGAGCTGAGGCTACTCTCTAGTCGCGATGTGTGGACTTACTGCAGTGGCTTCTCTTGTCAAAGAGCACAGGTTCTAGGGCATGAGGACTTCAGTAATTGTGGCCCACAGGCTTAGTTGGCCCATGGCATGTGGGCCCATCCCTGATCAGGGATGGAACTTATGTCCCTGCATTGGCGGCGGATTCTTAACCACTGGGCCACCAGGGAAGTTCTATATATCTTCTTTTGAGAAATGTCTATTTAAGTCCTTTGCCCAGTTTTTAATTCGATTGGTTGTTTTTTGTTGTTTTTGGGTTAATATTTTTTTGTGTAGACTTTGTGTTGGATGCTTTTTTTCATGAGCCAGCTTTTTGTGAGACATCCAAATAGAGAAGAAGCCTGGGCTGTGTTCTAGGCTCAGAACTGTTCTTTCTAATCTAGGACCATTTACACATCTGATCTGAAAGTGAAAGTGTTCATTGTTCACTTCAGTCTGACTGTTTGCCACCCCATGAACTGTAGCCTGCCAGGCTCCTCTGTCCATGGAATTCTCCAGGAAAGAATACTGGAGTGGATTGCCATTCCCTTCTCCAGGGGAGCTAACCAACCCAGAGATCGAACTTGAGTCTCCTGCATTGCAGGCAGATTCATTAACATCTGAGCCACCAGGAAAGCCCATATTTCTGCTGCTGTTGCTAAATCACTTCAGTTGTGTCCAACTCTGTGAGACCCCATAGACGGCAGCCCACCAGGCTCCCCCATCCCTGGGATTCTCCAGGCAAGAACACTGGAGTGGGTTGCCATTTCCCTCTCCAATGCATGAAAGTGAAAAGTGAAAGTGAAGTTGCTCAGTTGTGTCCAACTCTTAGTGACCCCATGGACTGCAGCCTACCAGGCTCCTCCATCCATGGGAGTTTCCAGGCGAGAGTACTGGAGTCGGGTGCCATTGCCTTCTCCACCATATTTCTGATCTAAGACCTTATACCCCACGTCCAAGGTAAGAGAAACCCAAGTAAGATGGTAGGTGTTATGAGAGGGCATCAGAGGGCAGACACAATGAAACGATAATCACAGAAAACTAGCCAATCTGATCACACAGACAACAGCCTTGTCTAACTCAATGAAACTAAGCCATGCCGTGTGGGGCCACCCAAGACAGCCGGGTCATGGTGCAGAGGTCTGACAGAATGTGGTCCATTGGAAAGGGAATGGCAAACCACTTCAGTATTCTTGCCTCGAGAACCCCATGAACAGTATGAAAAGGCAAAATGATAGGATACTGAAAGAGGAACCCCCCAGGTCAGTAGGTGCCCAATATGCTACTGGAGATCAGTGGAGAAATAACTCCAGAAAGAATGAAGGGATGGAGCCAAAGCAAAAACAATACCCAGTTGTGGATGTGACTGGTGATACAAGCAAAGTCCGATGCTGTAAAGAACAATATTGCAGAGGAACCTGGAATGTTAGGTCCATGAATCAAAGCAAATTGGAAGTGGTCAAACAGGAGATGGCAAGAGTGAACATCAACATTCTAGGAATCAGTGAACTAAAATGGACTGGAATGGGTGAATTTAACTCAGATGACCATTGTATCTACTACTGTGGGCAGGAATCCCTTAGAAGAAATGGAGTAGCCATCATGGTCAACAAAAGAGTCCGAAATGCAGTACTTGAATGCAATCTCAAAAACGACAGAATGATCTCTGTTTGTTTCCAAGGCAAACCATTCAATATCACAGTAATCCAAGCCTATGCCCCAAGCTGAAGTTGAACGGTTCTATGAAGACCTAGAAGACCTTTTAGAACTAACCCAAAAGATGTCTTTTTCATTATAGGGAACTGGAATGCAAAAGTACGAAGTCAAGAAACACCTGGAGTAACAGGCAAATTTGGCCTTGGAGTATGGAATGAAGCAGGATAAAGGCTAATAAAGTTTTGCTAAGAGGATGCAGTGGTCATAGCAAACACCCTCTTCCAACAACACAAGAGAAGACTCTACACATGGACATCACCAGATGGTCAACACCGAAATCAGATTGGTTATATTCTTTGCAGCTAAAGATGGAGAAGCTCTACACAGTCAACAAAAACAAGACTGGGAGCTGACTGTGGCTCAGATCATGAACTACTTATTGCCAAATTTAGACTTAAATTGAAGAAAGTAGGGAAAACCACTAGACCATTCAGGTATGACCTAATTCAAATCCCTTATGATTATACAGTGGAAGTGACAAATAGATTTAAGGACTAGATCTGATAGAGTGCCTGATGATATATGGATGGAGGTTCGTGACATTGTACAGGAGACAGGGATCAAGACCATCCCCATGGAAAAGAAATGCAAAAAAGCAAAATGACTGTTTCAGGAGGCCTTACAAATAGCTGAGAAAAGAAGAGAAGCAAAAAGCAAAGGAGAAAAGGAAAGATAAACATCTGAATGCAGAGTTCCAAAGAATAGCAAGGAGAGATAAGAAAGCCTTCCTCAGTGATCAATGCAAAGAAATAGAGGAAAACAACAGAATGGGAAAGACTAGAGATCTCTTCAAGAAAATTAGAGATACCAAGGGAACATTTCATGTAAAGATGGGCTTGATAAAGGACAGAAATGGTATCGACCTAACAGAAGCAGAAGATATTAAGAGGTGGCAAGAATACACAGAAGAACCATACAAAAAAGATCTTCACGACCAAGATAATCACGATGGTGTGATCACTCACCTAGAGCCAGACATCCTGGAATGTGAAGTCAAGTGGGCCTTAGAAAGCATCACTATGAACAAAGCTAGTGGAGGTGATGGAATTTCAGTTGAGCTATTTCAAATCCTGAAAGATAATGCTGTGAAAGTGCTGCACTCAATATGCCAGCAAAGTTGGAAAACTCAGCAGTGGCCACAGGACTGGAAAAGGGCAGTTTTCATTCCAATCCTGAAGAAAGGCAATGCCAAAGAATGCTCAAACTACCGCACAATTGCACTCATCTCACACGCTAGTAAAGTAATGCTCAAAATTCTACAAGCCAGGCTTCAGCAATACATGAACTGTGAACTTCCAGATGTTCAAGCTGGTTTTAGAAAAGGCAGAGGAACCAGAGATCAAATTGCCAACATCCGCTGGATCATGGAAAAAGCAAGAGAGTTCCAGAAAAACATCTATTTCTGCTTTCTTGACTATGCCAAAGCCTCTGACTGTGTGGATCACAATAAACTGTGGGAAATTCTGAAAGAGATGGGAATACCAGACCACCTGACCTGCCTCTTGAGAAACCTATATGCAGGTCAGGAAGCAACAGTTAGAACTGGACATGGAACAACAGACTGGTTCCAAATAGGAAAAGAAGCTCGTTAAGGCTGTATATTGTCACCCTTTTTATTTAACTTATATGCAGAGTACATCATGAGAAACGCTGGGCTGGAAGAAGTACAAGCCGGAATCAAGATTGCCGGGAGAAATATCAATAACCTCAGATATGCAGATGACACCACCCTTATGGCAGAAAGTGAAGAGGAACTAAAAAGCCTCTTGATGAAAGTGAAAGTGGAAAGTGAAAAAGTTGACTTAAAGCTCAACATTCAGAAAACTAAGATCATGGCATCTGGTCCCATCACTTCATGGGAAACAGATGGGGAAACAGTGGAAACAGTATCAGACTGTATTTTTTTGGGCTCCAAAATCACTGCAGATGATGACTGCAGCCATGAAATTAAAAGACGCTTACTCCTTGGAAGGAAAGTTATGACCAACCTAGATAGCATATTCAAAAGCAGAGACGTTACTTTGCCAACAAAGGTCCGTCTAGTCAAGGCTATGGTTTTTTCAGTGATCATGTATGGATGTGAGAGTTGGACTGTGAAGAAAACTGAGTGCCGAAGAATTGATGCTTTTGAACTGTGGTGTTGGAGAAGACTCTTGAGAGTCCCTTGGACGGCAAGGAGATCCAACCAGTCCATCCTAAAGGAGATTGATCAGTCCTGGGTGTTCATTGGAAGGACTGATGCTGAAGCTGAAACTCCAGTACTTTGGCCACCTCATGTGAAGAGCTGACTCATTGGAAAAGACCTTGATGCTGGGAGGGATTGAGGGCAGGAGGAGAAGGGGACGACAGAGGATGAGATGGCTGGATGGCATCCCTGACTCAATGGACTTGGGTTTGGGTGGACTCTGAGAGTTGGTGATGGACAGTGAGGCCTGGCGTGCTGTGAATCATGGGGTCACAAAGAGTCAGACAAGACTGAGCAACTCAGCTGAACTGAACCTTCTTCTATTTCTCCTCGGGCAATGGAATTGGCCAGTTTTCAGATTTTTCATAAAGCAGATTCTTTTTCTCCTTCCTGTCTTGAGGACAAACTGCTTCTAATTACAGCTTCTCTTACTATATTTCGTCACTTAGTCATTTAAACAATTTTTTTAATTGGAGGATAATTGCTTTGCAGTATTGTGTTGGTTTCTGCCATACAACGTGAATCGGTTGTAAGTATCTTCAACACTTCCTGGAACCAATTCAGATTTATTGAAAACCTCATTCTTACTATTGTTTTAAAATAGATTTTTTTTTTTTTTTTTTTTTTGGTATTTTGTACTTTGGGAATGCCGTCCCCTTGAAGAGGCACAATTTTTCCTGAAATCTTCAATCATAACCCATTTTTTCTGCAATCTGCAATTATCGGCATCTTCTTCCCTTCCCTCTCAAAGCCCTGCTCCTTCCCATTGCTTTTAGGCTTCCTTCTAATCTATTTTACCTAATTTCCCTATTTTCTAATAGATAGTGCCTGAATCGTTTCTTTGCTGCTTTGGGTAATTGCCAAGAAAAGAGACACCGACAGCTTGATCCATTCTTCTGTACACAGAAGCAGTTTTGGAGCATTATGTCAAAATGGAGATAGGAAAGACTTGACATCAGAGGAAATACCCTTCCTTCTACTTCTCCTGCTTCTTAGGCAACTTCCTCTGAGTCTTTAAAGGGTTCCTTTCATTCCTTATTTACCTCCCTAGGGTTTCATCCCAAGCTTTCTTCCCTCACAGTTATGAACTCCTAGGCCTGAGTCACTGGGTCTCAGCGCTGTAGGAAGTCACCACTTCTCTGAATGACCGTGAAGTCTGTTTTCTCCTCTCTGGCGTGAAGCCACATCTCTGGCCCAGGACCCACTGTCATCTGCAGGAAGAGAAGCACCCAGGAACCTCAGAGGCCCCATGACTGCAGCCTCGGCTGGACTCCACCCAGGAAACCCTCTCCTTTCCCTGGCACATTCACAGTGCACTGTCTTGGCTGATAGGGGATGACACCGGAAACTGGGGAGTGACCAGGCCCTCAGTGTGGGCGATCCCAACTCCTCAAGGGGAGATGAGCATCTGATGTCCCGCTTCTGCCCTATTTCCCTGAAACCCAGCTCCCACTCCTCCTACAGTTACAGACATCTCATCCTGGGTCCCTTAGCTACAGGGACTGTATTTTACAAACTCTGAATCAGAAGGTATATTCAGAGCAGGATGCAACATCTGTGTTACCCCCTCTGGCCCCTGCCACTCTCAGCTGGCAGGCTTCTGTAGTCAATTTGGGGGTCATCTCCTGGTTGTGCAATCAGGACCCCGGAGAAGTAACTGAACTTGGCCTTGGTCCAGCCATGCTTCCTTACTCGGTGGTCCTTGATGGAGGTATTAGCAGAAGGACATTGGTGGCGGGAAGGCAGAAAGCTCATCCTCTTCTTCTGGTTTTGGACCTGAAATTCCAGAGCAGAGTCTCTGGCAAAATGGATTTAGTGATGAGGCTTTCAGTCCAAGAGAGCCTCTTCTTTGCTTTAAACCCAAACCCAGGTCTCAGGAGCATGCTGGCCTCCAGCTAGTGAACAGATATGGGAGGGAGGAGAGACGAGGGCGCGAGGCAGAGGAGCTCAGCCAGGGACCACATCCTGGTTGAGGATGGAGGAGGAAGCAGAGAGAGCCAGCGTTCTGAGCATTTGTGAGCAGGTCTTGAATAGAGTGGCCGTGGTTGGGGCTAGATGTGGCCCCTCGGTGTCAGGGAATCTAAGCCAGAGGACTATCATGCCGTCCTTGGGGGAAGTGAGGAAAAGCAAGCTTCTTCCCAGGTAGTGGGGTATTCTGAGCTTTCTCAGCAGAAGATACACTGTAACTGCAGAAACCTGATGGAATACAAAATAGGATGACTCCTGAAACCAGATGGGAAAGTGATGAAACATGGTCAGTGTTCTATCTCATCTCTAATCCTATGTGTCAGTTGCAAACCTCTCAGAGAGTGTTTACTAAAACGGGGAAGGAAACAGCCTGGCCCGTTTCCTGGAGACCAGAACCCCACCCCCACCATTTGACTTGACTCTGCCTTTTCTCTGCCTTAGTCCTGTTCATGCCCTGCCCCCGCCCCCCATCACCCCTTCTCCAGAATGAAGCAGAGTTCTCTCCCCAAGGCCTCTTCTAGGCCAGGACAGGGGAGACTGTCAATCATGGTAGTACCATGAACTATGAGCCCTTATTCTAACGGGTCCCCAGTAGCTGTCATTTGCCAGAGGAGGAGATGGTTGGATGGCATCACTGACTCAATGGACATGAGTTTGAACAAACCCCTGGAGGTAGTGGAGGACAGGGAGGCCTGGCTGCTGCAGCCCATGAGGTCACAAAGAGTTGGATATGACTTAGCGACTGAACAACACCACCACCAGGTACATGTAGATAAGAAGGCAGAGAGGACATCTTTGGTAGTCCAGTGGTTAAGAACCTGCCTGCCAATGCAGGGGATGCGGGTTTGATCCCTGGTCGGGGAACTAAGATCCCGCATGCCACAGGGTGACTAAGCCTATGTGCTGCAGTTACTGAGCTCTCTCTAGTGCTCTGTAACTAGAAACCCCAGTGCAGTCAAAATTTAAATAAACAAACAAGAAAACAGAGCCATTTCTACCTTCCAGAAGCTGTTCTGGCAGCATGCTAAACCAGTCACTATATCAGCTGAAACCTACTCACCATGTGCATCTGTGAAGCATATAAAAACCAAAGAAATAAAAAGCAGGGTTCTTAAAATAGAGTGACTTGAATCAAAGTGGAAAAATTATGACCATCAGTTCAGTTCAGTTACTCAGTCATATCTGACTCCTTGCAACCCCATGAACCGCAGCATACCGGGCCTCCCTGTCCATCATCAACTCTCAAAGAGTCCACCCAAACCCATGCTCATTGAGTCGGTGATGCCATCCAGCCATCTCATCCTCTGGCATCCCCTTCTCCTCCTGCCCTCAATCTTTCCCAGCACCAGGGTCTTTTCAAATGAGTCAGCTCTTTGCATGAAGTGGCCAAAGTATTGGAGTTTCAGCTTCAACATCAGTCCTTCCAATGAATATTCAGGACTGATCTCCTTTAGGATGGACTGGTTGGATCTCCTTGCAGTCCAAGGGACTCTCAAGAGTCTTCTCCAACACCACAGTTCAAAAGCATCAATTCTTCAGCGCTCAGCTTTCTTTATAGTCCAACTCTCACATCTATACATGACCAGTTTTTCTATACTGGAAAAACCATTTTTTTATGACCATATGTAATAATAATTAATATTAATAGCACTAATAAGTAAAGGGTATCAAATTGGGTGAAAATCAGATTGGAATAATTTTCTGCCTACAAGAGATATCCTGAAATAAAATGCCACAAAAGTCTAAACTAATAGGAAAACTTATCACAATGTAAATTTTTAAAAAGATGACAATATTAATATTTAACAACAATTTATCCAAACTTTGTCTTGCTAGGTGCTCAGTTGTGTTCCTTGCACTAAATGCCTTTTATCCAAGTTGGAGATTTTATAGTGATAAAAGAATGAGTCATGCAGATGTCACATTACTGTTTTTACTTTACTGGTTTTATTACGAAAGCAGGACATGATTCTTGAGTGAAAGTTACAGGTGTGGGTCCCCCTCCCCCAAGCCTCAACAGCTCTCTCCCAAGCTGAGCCTGCTCAGCTCTATCTCCTTCCAGAATTTTCCCTTAGTCCTATACCACACATTTAATACTTAAAAAAAATGGAAATTATATTCAACTTTTTTTCTTTTCTTAATATATTCTGGGTCTTTTTCCAGGTCACTTTATGTAGATTTGCCTTTTTCTTTGTGTCTGTGTAAGGCTTTATTATTATTTTTAACAATATAGTTATTTGGCTATGCCGAGCCTTAGTTGCGGCACCTGGGATCTTCAGTCTTCCTTTTGGTACACAGGATCCAGTTCCCTGACCAGGGATAGAACCCAGGCCGCCTGATGGGGAGAGCGGGACCTTGGCCACTGGACCACCAGGGAAGCCCCAAGCCTTTATTTTATATTGTTGTCTTTTAATGTAAACAGTTCCCCTGCATGCTTCAGATTGCTTCTATTTCTTTTTACTACGTCAAGAAACTGGTGGACATCCTTATATGTGTTTCTCTGTGTATGCCATTGCAGGATGAATTTTTAGAGGGAGGGTGTTGTCGTTCAGGCATATGTACTTTTTATGCTGTGATCACCGTTCCAGAAATTATATCATTTTATGTTCCCACAAGTGTTTAAGAGGGGACACTCTGCTCTTTCTTTCTCAGCAACATAGGTCACTTTCATTCTTTTTACTTTTGCCAAAGTGGTAAAAAAAAATGGGGTCTTGCTGAGGTCTAAATTGCATTTTTGGGCAGACTAATGATGTTAAGTATCTTTTCATGTATTTATCGGCCATTGTATTTCTTTGGTAAAACACCTTTTCAATGGACATGAGAAATACCTATTTACAGAAAATGAGAACCAAGTGCAGTTTGAAATGTCAAGGGTTTTGTTATTACTTCTTAAGTCTTTAAAAGAGAATAGGCTTGGAGACAGGGTGGGAGAGCCAGGTTTCAGGAGTGGGGAAGAGAAATGGAGTCACATTTATGAATCACACTAAAATCATAAAAAAAATAAAAAGTGTCCCACAAAGATGTGGCGAACCTAAGCAAGTCTGTAAGTTTTTTTAAGCTTTCAGAAAATAAGCAGTTTTCATGTTAGGAAAATTGTCCCAGAAATAGAAAACATAACATGCTACTGAGTTCATTTTTATGAAGCAAGTATAACAGTAATACTAAACCTTGATTACCAAGAAAGACAACTTATTATCATTTGTGGCTCTAAGATGAACATATTAAACATACTGCTAGAAAATAAAATCTATAACATACTGTTGCAAAATTCTGCAATAACAAAGTTGAGGTTTTCATGAACTATAAGGAAAATTTGATATATGGAAATTTATGCACATAATATACTATATTCATGGGCTAAATAGGAAAGGAAAATTATGGTTATCTCATTGGAGTCTGAAAATTCAGTACCTAATCCTTATACAAATCTAGAAATAAAACATACTGCCTTTTCATGAAGAAAAGTAGTTTTTGTAAACCAGTTGCCAACAATACTGGAGTCAATTTCATAAAATTAAATAATTTAGGAATCAAGCTAACCCAATAAGGTATGGAACCAAAATAAGAAAAATAAATATTAAAAAATAGAAAAGAAAACCAGTATTAGGTATTCATGGAATATTCATTTCATAGTTATTATAATTAGTAAAAATTCAGCAAAGCACAAGGGAAGTATTTAAAATGAATACTATTTCTACAGAGTAACAAAACAAGTTAGAAAACATGACATTATAAGATATTATTCATAGTAGCTTCAAAACAATTCAAAGTACCAAGGAAATAATGTTAGCACAAATGTAAAGAAGCAACAAATTTTAAATGAAAAATTTAAACGAGAAACCCTGGGGAGGCCATACCAGGAGACTATTATTAATCACACTATATACAGAAATTAAAAGATGCTTGCTCCTTGGAAGAAAAGCTATGACCAACCTAGAAAGCATATTAAAAAGCAGAGACATTACTTTGGTGACAAAGGTCCATCTAGTCAAAGCTATGGTTTTTCCAGTAGTCATATATGGATATGAGAGTTGGGACCATAAAGAAAGCTGAATGCCAAAGAATTGATGCTTTTGAACTATGGTGTTGGAGAAGACTCTTGAGAGTCCCTTGGACCGTAAGATCAAACCAGTCAATCTTAAAGGAAATAAGTCCTGAATATTCATTGGAAGGACTGATGCTGAAGCTGAAGCTCCAATACTTTGGCCATCTGATGCGAAGAATCGACTCATTGGAAAAGACCCTGATGCTGGGAAAGATTGAAGGTGGGAGGAGAAAGGGACGACAGAGGATGAGATGGTTGGATGGCATCACTGACTCTATGGACATGAGTTTAAGCTGGCTCTGGGAATTGGTGATGGACAGGGAAGCCTGGCATGCTGCAGTCCATAGGGTTGCAATGAGTCGGACACGACTGAGAGACTGAACTGAACTGATATACTGAAATCTTCCCAATGGCCCACATTTACAAATACAACAGCAAATAACTTCCTGCATCAAGTTTAACTAGAAAGATAAGCTGTCCCCAGCCCCTGCATGGGTGTCATTGTTCACAGAAGTGCACAAAGCCAGAAAACAGGGGGACGAGGAGTTGACCACTGGCCTGGTCACTGGTCAGAGTGGAGACATCAACCAGGACAGAATCAGTGCCATTTTATAAAAAACCTGAATATCCCAACGGGCCACAATAAAGGAGTGTTTCTATAAACACAAAGGTACATCCTCTCTTGCTGAAACAGCACAGAGTCATCAAAAATATCCTCATGACAACTGTGTAGCAATATGAAAAATACTTGTTTTATAATATTACTACATTTAAAAATAAGACATACAGAGACTTCCCTGGCGGTCTGGTGGTTAGGACTTGGAACTTTCACTGCTGGGGTCCAGATTCGATCCCTGGTCAGGGAACTAAGATCCCACAAGATATGCAGCGTGGCAAAATAAAATAAAGACACAAAATGATAAGTATGTAATAAAAGTCATGAGGAAAAGAATATGCATTGGAAAAACAGATAAATGAATAAAATCAAGAGTTATATTGTGGTCTTAGGAGTGGATCTTTAATTATATTGAAAATATATTTAAAGTGATTTCTGAGCAACAAAAAGTGCAACAGAAGAGTCTTTAAACAAGGATAACTATGCAACCCTGCCTGTGTTGGGGAGGAAAAATAATTTGCCCTCTACCCTTCAGCATTCTGGAGTGAAATCTCTGTAATAAAAGATGGGTTAACCAGAGAGAAACAGACAGAAACTAAGGGGCGGGGGAGGCTTCTGGGAAGCTGGAATCCTAGGTTCTTAGGCTAATCCCATTACTACTTGGTTTGTAATCTAGGGGAAGTCACCTTGCCCTTGGGACCAGCTTTTTCCTTTGTGATGGGGAAGGTGGCATTCACTGATGGTGCAAATATGATAGATAAGCACTTATCTTCTGTGTTGGGCCTGCAGAGAGGATCATGGGCCAGCTGCAACATTCTCAAACAGCCTGGATGCAGTATCCCAGTTCTCCTCGTGAAAGTGGTCCAGATACCCTCACCAACAGTGGCAGGGGAGTTAATGTCTCTTTGCCATCTATGTGCAGATGAGCTCTATGATGTAGGGTGGAAAGGGGCTAAACTTCTAGGTGTATGGAGATGTCCCAAAGAAAATGCTAACTTAGCCTTTTTAAAAAATTGAAGTATAGCCAATGTATCAATCTTAAGGGAGATCAACCCTGAATACTCACTGGAAAGACTGATGCTGAAGCTGAAGCTCCAGTATTTTGATCATCTGATGCGAACAGACGACTCATTGGAAAAGTCCCTGATGTTGGGAAAGATTGAGGGCAGAAGAGGGTGTCAGAGGATGAGATGGCTGGATGGCATCACTGAGGCAATGAACATGAACTTGGGCAAACTCTGGGAGATAGTGAGGGACAGGGAGGCCTGGCATGCTGCAGTCCATGGGCTCACAAAGTCGGACATGGCTGGGCAGCTGAACAACAACAACATAGCCAATGAACAATAGAATGTAAGTTGCGCAAATACAATACATTGACTCACAGTTTTTGAAGATTCTATTCCATTTATAGTTATTATAACACATTGGCTGTATTCCCTGTATTGTACAACATTCCACGTATGTTATTTATTTTATACATAAATTATTGTTTGTTCTCCTTAATCCCCTCCCTGTTTTTTGCCCCTCCCCCTTCCCTCTTTCCTCATTCATTTGTTCATTCAACAGATTTTAATTAAATGAGGCCTGTGACTGGACATGGAACAATAGACTGGTTCCAAATCGGGAAAGGAGTACGTCAAGGCTATATATTGCCACCCTGCTTTATTTAACTTATATGCAGAGTACATCATACGAAACGCTGGGCTGGATGAAGCACCAGCTGGAATCAAGATTGCCAGCCAGGAGAAATATCAATAAACTCAGATATGCAGATGACACCACCCTCAGGGCAGAAAGTGAAGAAGAACTAAAGAGCCTCTTGATAAAAGTGAAAGACAGTAAAAATGTTGGCTTAAAACTCAACATTCAAAAAACCAAGATCATGACATCTGGTCCCATCACTGCATGGCAAATAGATGGGGAAACAATGGAAACAGTGACAGACTTTATTTTCTTGGGCTCCAAAATCACTGCAGATGGTGACTACAGCCATGAAATTAAAAGATGCTTGCTCCTTGGAAGAAAAGCTATGAGCAACCTAGACGGCATGCTAAAAAAGCAAAGACATTACTTTGCCAACACAGGTCCGTCTAGGCAAAGCTATGGTTTTTCCAGTAGTCATGAATGGATGTGAGAGTTGGACTATAAAGAAAGCTGTGTGCTAAAAAAAATTGATGGTTTTGAAGTGTGGTGTTGGAGAAGACTCTTGAGAGTCCCTTGGACTGCAAGGATATCCAACCAGTCAATCCTAAAGGAAATCAGTCCTGAATATTCATTGGAAGGACTGTTGCTGAAGCTGAAACTCCAATACTTTGGCCACCTGATGCAAAGAACTGACTCACTGGAAAAGACCCTGATGTTAGGAAAGATTGAAGGCAGAAGGGGATGACAGAGGATGAGATGGTTGGATGGCATCACCAACATGATGGACATCAGTTTTGGTAAGCTCTGGGAGTTGGTGATGGACAGGGAAGCTTTGTGTGGTGCAGTCCACAGGGTAGCAAAGAGTTAGACACAACTGAGCGACTAACTGAACTGAACTGTGAGAGGAGCCAAGGATTTAAGGACATGTTCCCAAATGTTGGAATCACCTGGCAAGGCTTTAAGAAATACTGACGAGTGGGTGGGTCTTACTTCCAGTGATAGGGATTTCATTGATCTGCGACATGACTTGGCGTGGGAGGTTTTCAAAGGTCTGCAAGTAATTCTGTTGAGTTTGGGAACTGCTGCATTAAGGCATGAGGTCCTTTTTTTCTGACTCTACAGCATAATATACTTCTACTCTGTGGATACATGTTCTAGCTTCTTAATAACCAGGGGGCAGATTTGGGGAGTAAATCATGAGACACAGGATTCATCTTCTAAAGGGTCTTGCTGGTCTCTTCCCTTGCCTGTCACGGAGCACAAGCTTAGGGCAGGTCCCACAGGGCACTGAAGACATTATGGGAGAAAATAGTCTCTGTTCTACTGGCACTGGAGGCTCGGTAGGGGTACACACCCCAGGTAAGCTTTTAACAGGAGAGGTTAAGTGGTAGGAACAAGGGGACGCCAAGGGGGATGGGGTGCTGTGGGAGCCCCTCAAGGGGCATCTTCTCCTGGGACGGGCGGGCTCTGGGGGGAGGGGAGGGAGTACCTGAGGGTGAGAAGCTGGTGCCTTGCCATTGTTTTCACCACATGGACTCCTGGGCCTGGGCCTTTGCCAGTCACCTCACTGAGCACTCTCTGCCCATTACCTACATGCATTTCCAGCCAGCGGGGCCGTTCATTACGTTATTTGATGCAGACGTGTTAATTAAGTACCTCTGTGCTGGGCATCAAACCAGATCCAGCTGTGAAGTGGGCAGACAAGAACAGGGTCCATGAAGGGAGAGCATTACCTCACCCAGCCCTGTAATCCCTGGGCAAGCACGTGAACCTTCAGGGAGACGGCAGCGACGCTACAGAATTGAACACACTACTGCCTTCTCCTCTATGTCCTAGTTACCCTGTCCCATGAAAACCTTGTGTGCCATTGGCAGAATGCCAGTCTGACTATGCCCGCAAAGACGCTCCCAGCAGTGGAATACAGGCAGATCTGCCATGGTTCCTGATCGCCCCTGGGGACACCAGGAACACCTGGGATGGAAGGAAAGTTTGTCAGAGGCCAGATTTTCGGTGTGTATAAGAGGGGCTGGAGACCAAGAAGACCTAAATATTCATGTGAAATTCAACTGACATTGGGACACATTCAGAACACATTTTCCAAATTGTATAAAACCACACAGTGTATTTATGACTAAAATGAAAAAAAAAATCCTTTAAAATCAACTATGCTCTGCGACTGGTCTACACCCTTCCTTGCCCTGCCCCCGCCCCATCTCTCATCACAGCCCGCAGCACTGCTGAGATCTGATCTACTTTCCTGGTACCCTGAGAGGAAAAGTCAGCAATTTGAGAAGCCGTTACTGAGAGACAGTTATCCCTTTATCTCAGTGGAATTTAGAACCATGAAAAATTGGACACAGTTGAAACGTTCCAACACTAGGAGTCAAGACTTGTTAAATACAAACCATTCGTCCACTGGAGAGACCACAGTGTAGTGATCAAGAGGATGTTCACGAGAGCCATTAACTGGATTCACATGGAAAATGTTTATTTTAGCAAGTATGGTGGACAAAGCAGGGTGAACGTTGTATATGCACTTTCTCACTTAGAACCTAACCAGGGGAAACACATCTTTCAAACCTGGGAGTACAGAAGAGAAAACAAAACCTCGCAAGGAAGCTGAGCAAGGTCACACTGCAGCTATGGTGGTGGCTGTTTAGTTGCTAAGTTGTGTCCGACTCTTGTGACCCCGTGGACTACAGTCCGCCAGGCTCCTCTATCCATGGGATTTCCCAGACAAGAATACTGGAGTGGGCTGCCATTTCCTTCTCCAGGGGATCTTCCTGACCCAGGGATCGAATCTGCATCTCCTGCATTACAGGCCGATTCTTTACCACTGAAGGGAAGCAGGGAAGCTATGGTTATTTAGAGGTCATTTGGTTCCTTTTTTCCTTTGATTTCCTATGGTGTGAATTAGTTTTACAAATTGGAAATAGATAATATATCAAAAATGCTTTTCCAAAAACAGAGGACCAACTCAGGGCCTGCTGGTCTTAACTCAGCTTCCTCCATCAGCTGAACAGGCTCACCCTCAATAGTGTTGGAGGTCACAGTGGGATGAGCATGAGCATGTCTTCTTGGGAGGCCATGCTGATAATGCTTGCCTTGGCTGAAAACCACGAGGTCGAGTCTCTCAGGTTTCTGAATCGAATTCTAAGGAAGGGTGGTTGAGGAAGCCCAGGGAAGAAGGAAAAGGCTCGGGAGCTTGCATGGCAGCCAGGGAGCCAGGGGAGAGGTGGCAGTTTCCAAAGCAGGCGAGGGTGGCAGCAGGGACACTTGGAGAGGATGGAGGAGCAAGAAGGGAAGGGGGAAATTTCAGAGGGAGAGACAGGAAGACAGCAAGGAGCTGGAGAGCAGGCCTGTCATTCAGGGAGCACTGCATTTGCTGCTTGCCTTTTTCCATCTTAGAATTCGGATCCAACCTCTATCTTTGGAGCCTCAGGGGGAGGCAACAGCAGGATTGCTGAGGATCAACACACGCAGGCAGGAGAATGGTGTTTCTCTCTTTTATTTAAAAACAGTGCTTCATTACCATTTGCAAAGGCAGAGGCAGTGCTCTTCCTTTGCTTAGAGTTTATAAAAGCCAGCAACATGATCAATAATTTATACACATGGATAGTAATACAAAAAAAAAAATAAGGAATCAAAGCTAAAGATCTAACTACTCCGACCTTCACAATTCCAGCTACTTGATAATAATAGGAGTAACCCAATGAATACTGTATGGTCTAAAAGCTACTATACAATATGATTCTTAACGAGAGGGGAGGGATTAGAGACTGTCACAAAGCCCTGGGTGCTTCTCTGGAGTTGGCAGGGAAACAGGACCCTGGGCAAGCAGCTCGGGTGTCCTAGGAAGTGATTCCGGGGGGCAGGGAGGGGAGGGAGAAAAGGCCAGGCGGTGGATTATGCAAGCATCCCATGGGAGGCCCCCGTGCCCTGCAGGTACCTGTTTTGCCATGGCATTGGGAGGGGGCCTGAGAAACTGCAAGTAGGGATGTTTCCGTCCCTGCCACGGGGAGCGGGGAGAAGAGGGGAGGTTTGCTGGCGATTTTAGCCTTGCAGAGATTTGGACTGAAAAGCTCAGAGACTCAGGTGGGTCAGCCTGTCGGGGACAAGCCAACCCGCCCGGCTCTCTCAGCACTCTGCAGCCCTAGCTTAGTGTGTCAGCCCCAGGTTTGCTCCAGCTGTTCACAAGCAGGATTATAACACAAGGAGAAAACAATTAATATCCCGTAGGGGGAAAAAAGAAAGGATCAATTCATCACTCGATATATAATACAGCCAAAATGAGCTGCCAAAACTTTGCACACACACACACAAAATACTGTGAACAGAAAAATACAAAAAAAAAATGAAGAAGCTGGGGGCCTGGCGGGGTATTGATGCTGCTTAAAGCACTCATCGGTCCCCAGAAAAACCAAACCAAAAGACATTTTTTAAAAAATTCAAAAACGTATGTACCCCCTGGGAATCTGGCATTGGTAACAGGAGTGGGGAGTGGGGGTGCGGGGTCGCGGGGAGAAAAGAGAATTGCTGTTCCCTTTTTGCTGGCGGGTGTGAGCTAAGCCCTCACCACACCGGCTGGTGTGTGAGTCACTGCTAGGCGGGGCCCCTCCAGCTGGCGGTCCCCTTCAAGGCCAGGTCTGAGTGGTGGCCGATGAGCCGTTCTCTCCGTTACCAAGCCCTGCCAACCAGCACTACCATGGCTGAAGGATCGACCGTTTTCCTGAGTAAGCTGTAACTGGCTACAGTTCTGGTAACGTGGAGAACTCAGCTGCTGTGGCCGCGGGCCCACGGGCTCTGTGTGAGTGCTCCCCTGGCCCCCTCGGCTCCTCCTTCCTAGTGCACTGGAGTTGGGAATTGGAGAATTTGCTGTGGCCTGGTCTGGAAGCCTTAAAGATGGGGGCCAGGGACTCGACGGCAGCCACTGGACCAGAGGGCACCCCCCGGCTGAGGACACCCAGAGTCTACTTGGAAAGGGCCCTGCTCCTCGCTGCAGCTCCTGATGGCTACTGCCTGGTTGATCAGTCAGGCGAGGATGAAGGAAGAACACAGGAGAAGGGAAAGGGAGGGAAGAGGCTTTCAGACAGTAACATTTCCAAAAAAATAGTGTTTTATGCAACAGAGCATCAGGCTTCACCGGTGGATACTACAAACGGTCAAACATTTTCAAGAGCATGACAAAAGAAAAACACACAAGCTTACGTTGGATGTTCACCTTGCCCACTATATATTTTTTTTTCCTATCTTAAAACAGTGCAAACAGTAACTTATGCTTTTAAAACACCACTATCCCTTCCCCACCCACCAAAGTCCCTTTCCTCCTATCTCCTGGGGGAAACAAGTCTGTGATTTTGCACATGGTACTGTGCTATAGGGGGTTGCAAGCAGCAGAGAAGCGGCGGGCTTGGTGGAAGGGGGTGGTCCCCGGGGCTCCCCCTTCCCCTCCCTACGGCTCTGCCCTGTCCTCGCTGGGCTCATCCTCCTGCCAGAGCGAAGGGAGCTGCCCAGCCCTTCACAGATAGACCTGGAGGGTGCTCCTGCCTCGGGTTCACACCTCCCTCCTATCTGGAAGCTATGTGACTAGTTAGAAGGTGGCGATGACTCAAACTTCTCTGCCAGAACTCTAGGAAGTAGAACCTAAACTAAGAGCAGTTCAGCCCCTGAGGAGTCACTTGCAGGAAAAGCTGCTATCATTGATTTCTACTGAATAGAGCCCACTAGCTCCCCTGAAACTAAGAGCTGAGCCCCAGTTCCCTTCTTTTTCAAGGAAAGATAATATTGGCTCAATTCCACCCATGGCTGCTGGAGGAGGATGGTGCCGGTAGGTTTTGTAAAACCTGAGAGCCTTAAAAATGACAAATCGCAACAGCTGATCAGGGTCAGTGGGAGCTGAATTACGTAATATAATGGGTTCTGGAGAAGCTCTGAGGACAGCTCTCTGGGCTGAAAGACGGATATTCAGCTAAAGGTGTTTACTAGAGGATTCCTGGAAGGAGCCCGGCTTCTAAGAGTAAGAAGTGTGGTATAGAAGTCTACATGGTGACCTACAGTTGAAGTCATTCACGTGACTCAGCATGGGTAAGTTTTCTAGACTTATCCACCAGCATCCTCTAACAAACTCACGAGATGCCAACTCTCTTCTGACTTTGTTTCTGAGTCCACTGGGAACGAAAGTCAGGAAGAAACAAGCACTGATGGTTTGAGGAACCTGCCTCTGATGAAGCTGCCTGTGTGGAGTCTCAAAGTTCAGAAGCTGATGGGGCAGGTTGATGCCAGTAAACTGAGGTGCTTCAAGAGCCCCAGTCAGCGCTGACACTGAAAACCAAAGGCCCTTTAATAACGATTTAGTCTTTCTTAGTAAAGGGAGCTGAAGGAAGCAGTGTTAACACCATCCCTGGAAGTACAGCAGAGGCCCACTGGAAAACACAGAGCTTGCCTACCGCATCCTCAGCCAGAGCCAGCTGAACTGAAATGTACGAAAGCTCAGGCCTCTGCCTCTTTTAAAAAGGGCTGTAGAAGCTGCCTTCCCTGCCTTTCCCATCACTATTCCCTCTTTCTGGAAAAAAGAAAAGAAAATCCTTAAACTCACTGCCCTGTTCTCTTCTGCCATGGATACAACTATTTAGAATCTGGCCTTGTCTCCACTGAAGCAGTGGCTCACCATTTGTTAGAATGGCCCCTGTATGAACAGGACACAACATTTCTCTCAGATTCTTTAGTCAGTAAAAGCTCTCCCTCAAAACAAAAGCGAAAGAAAGAAAAATCCTCTCTGCCCCCAGTCCCTCGGACTGTGAAAGCCCCACATCCCATTCCCCCACCCCGAACTGAAATACTTATATACACACAAGAAAAATTGTCTTAACAGCAACAAACCAAACTTTGGCTTGGGGAGGAGAACCCTTAGAAAATGGCCAATGGACTGGGCAGTCTGGCGTACTCTAATCGTGCGTTCCTCCCCAGAATCAGTAAGATTGCATCGAGGCCTCTAGCTTCCTTGATGTCTCCCCTGGTTTCAGGGAAGCCTCTCTCCCAGTTATTAGGAGAGAAAGGATTCTGAAGGGGGAGAAGATATGTATTATACATGACAGGTCAGCCCCCCCCGCACCCCACCCAAAGACAGATCCCTCTGCTTACAAAGAATGCTTGATGCTGTCATACGTCAGTTATTTTAATTCAGGGACAAGAATCAGGATCAGGAAAGAACATGTGTGGAGGCAGGAGTAAAAAAAAAAGAAATTAAAACAACAACAACAAAAAAACAACAAACCAAAACAAACCCATAACAAACCAGAAGCTCCATGTCTCTGAATTGCTCCCTTTAGCAGCTATCCCACGGGTGAAAGGTCACCCTAGTACCAATGTGAATAGACCAGGGAGCCAAATGGACCGTGCTTTTCCATTTGCTAATGCCTTCCTTTTGGAAATACTGCAGGACCCTTGCCTTTAACAGCTAATAGCTAGAAGAGAAGCACAGCCCCCCTGCCCTGATAACAGACAGAAAATTGAAGCCGGGTAGTGTAGCAGGGACTCACTATGTGGCCACATGAGTGGCTCTTTCTGGCAACATGTGAGGTCCTGGCCATTTCAGACCCTCCTTCCTGTACAGGAGGGAGGGGAGCAGCCTCAGGGGCTTCGGTTTCATGTCCTGTAGTGTTCACGAATACCAAGTGGTCCAGCTGCTCAGCTGGCTGTCTTTGGAGGATAATGAGAAGCTGGGTGAAATGGCCGTAACGGCTCCAGACTGTGGACAGAGAAGTGACTCGTACAGGCTCTGGAAGATGAAAAGTCCTATGGCTTTGGAGCTCGTACAAAGTGCCTTTGCCTGCCCTTATACGCCCTGCTCACCAAACCTCCAGGGACAGTTGATCTAGGGCTCGGTGCTTTATCTTTTGCCAACAGAGCCTATGTTACATGTTTTACACTCTGTGCTGACTTTCTGATGCAAGAGAAAGACTGGGAATATCAGGGCACCTTGTCAGACATCATCTAACATCCTTTTTCTTGCCCTCATCCTCTTCAGTGGCACTCGACAATTTGGACTTCTAGCCTGCAAGCCATGCCCAGACCTCTGGGGAAATTTGGCCACTGGCTATTTATTCTTCTATCCCTGGGTCCTAAATTCTTGAATCTTGAGGACATGGGAGCAGGGTGTTAGTAAACGGAGAGATGAGCTAAGCGGTGGTTCAAAGAAAGGGAAGAAGCCCAGCAGGAACGCTAGGGTTTACAGCAAAGAAAAGAATGATCTTTCTCAGACTCCAGAGTTCATTTGGAGACCGGATGCCTAATGAGGTGTTTATTATCCACAGTCTGAGCGCATGTTTGGAAATATTAATACTATAATTCCAAAAACCATGCCAACTATCTCAGGCTGTGCATGTTAAGATGATTATAAAAAGAATGGAGAAGACAGGAGGGAAGAGGAGAGGAAAGTGTCTTTATGATTCTCCTGCTTTGCAAGCACACATTCCTATCATCTATTAGCATGTGGATTCCAGCCACAGCCAATCAGAATGACCTGCCAAAGACCAGAAACTCAGAAGACTAGAAGGATATCCTGTTGCAGAGAGGTCTCTTCTACTTCTGCTTGTCCCCCAGCCAGTCAGCACCAGATTCACTTTGGTAATCCTGTCTGCTGATTTCTGATCAGATGCATTTATCAGCTCCTAATGTCTCTCCTTCCTCATTAACTGCCTCTTCCGTGACCGATAGAATAAGCTAAGCACGGACATACAGACATGGAAATGCATTTTTTTTTTTTACCACAGTTAAAAAAAAAAAGAAAAAAAAAAAAGAAAAAAATGCACAATCTTTGGAACAAAAGAATTAAAGGCAGAAATTTAAAGGAAAAATACATATTCAAAGAACATAGTGAGGTATAAAAAAGTATTCTCTCTTTTTTTGTGTTTTTTTTTTGTTTGTTTGTTTGTTTTTCCTCTTCATCTTGCTATAGAGTTCCTCTACTAGTAAATATTGCAATAGCCAGGCCTCATGAACTGGGGGGCTGTCCCACTTGCAGGGGTCTCACGTCACTTCAGTAGGGGGCAAATCGGCTGTAGCCACCTCGGTATAAACTCGCCTGCAGTAATTAAAGACACAAAAATTATTCAAAGGTTGATGAGAGAAGCATTATGAAAGAAAACATATGTCCTGAGAAGGGATTTGGAAAAACAGCTTCCTTAGAAGCTTCAGAGCAACTGGTTAGATAGTGTCTAGTGCATGAGGTTAGGAAACCAACTTCTGTCTCTAAAATGCTCCAATCGGGACCCAAATATTTATTGCCGACCTGATATTCTCAAGGGGAGGGGATCATAACAATTCATTTCATTATTTACACGAATTAGCACAGAAGAGAAACTCTGTGCAGTTTAAAACCAGGTCTGTAAACAGGTGGATTTTGAAAAGCACGTGTCTATTTACCTGGATTATTTCACCATAATTGTGGCCTAAAGCAGATTGCTGACTTTACCTTCCTCCCATTACCTGACAATGGGGAGCACGGTACTTCTGATCACTATCACTGTCACATCCCATGCTTGAGATGGTGCTGGATTTAAACCTGAGGTGGATAAAGCCTACTGCCTCAGTCATTTATAAAAACAACCAGGTTGTTTCTTGACGTACCGATTTTTATCTATCTATCTATCTATATATATGTATATGTATATATAGCTGGGGTTTTAGCTGGACTTTATTCTTTTAATCATTATCAAATGATTTATCTTTTTCAATCAAAAGTTCCTTAGGACCGTATCACTCCTTGGATCATTCTTTTGGTATAGGATTTATAATATTTGGACACTAAATAAAACCTGAGGGATTCCCATCCCTTTCTTTATATTTTATGTTCCTACCTCAATTCTGACACCTCCCCCTCCCCTACCCAGTCCCTATTACTTCCTCCTACAGATCCTCATCAGTAGATTCAGTGTGGAAAATGGCAGGCTCTCGAACATCCTTTAAGTCTTAACTGGGACCCATCATCTGTGTCCCTCTCAGACATGGTCCCCTGTGTTCCCAGGCCCTTGCCTGGTGGCACTGAAGATGGCAAGAGAAGCTCTGGTACGAGGTGGTATCTCTGTGGACCGGCCACTGCTGAACCCAGTAAGTCCTGGTCACTGGACCTGGAGGTGTCCTGGGGGATTATTCTAGATGAGCTCTATGGATGCTTTGTATACTTCTAAGAAAATATTGTATTTTGCCACAAATGTTACTAATAAAGTATCTTTGGAAGGCAACTGCTTGGTGATTTCTATTACTATCTACTGGAAGGCTTAAGAATAGGGACATCTTTTGGCATCTGCATTTGAAACAGGTAAAGTTTTCTGAAAACTAGAGTCCTATGTCCCCAAGTCTTAGCTAACACCTATTAGTAAAACCCTGCTCAGGCATGCATCTAACATCTGAGGCAACATAAACCAGCAGTCTCGTTTCTGCTGTCTTTACCCAGGCAGGGAGCTCACATGAGCACACAAAGGAGCCACGTGAAATTTACAGGTAGTCCTACTGGATTTAATACTTTGGCAATGGAAACAGGGCTGACTTTATTACCTCCCTAGATCTTCTATAATCTGTAGGTAAAAGTCAGAAGTAAAATGTTTAAAGAATAAAAAATGGCACATCTACTTACCACAGCGCCAACTCCGTAACTAGCGGCAGGGGCAAGGGCATGGTAGGGGTCGGCTGTGTACACCCTGCCATAACTGGAAAAAGAAATCCAATCAGGGATAAAGAGAAAGAAAAGACAGTAATCAAACAAAAAACACAAAAACTTAAAAGTGTGTTTGACTGTCTAAGGATTTGTGAGTAACCTGGTCTTGGAATGCTATTAGGAAACTAGCAGAATGGAAAAAAAATCTGTCTGCTCCTAAAGGCAGGAACTGAAAATCTCTGAAGTAGGTCTATAAAACGGAAAAGAAGGGCGTTGGTGATGAGGGAGCGGGAAACCGGGGTCAGAGCCAGAAGGGCCTAAGAACAAGAGGGAGGGAAGGGTCTGAGCTGGTGGGTTTCTGGTGGGGCAGGGTCTGGGGAGAAGGCCTGCAGAAAACTCAGCTCAGCAGCAGCCCCGTGGCCCAAGTGCCCTTCTGGAAAGGGTGCGGGCAGGGAAGGGGGTGGCGCAAGGCAGCGGGGCTCGCCCTCCCTCAGCACCTACCCGTCGCTGTAAGCGGCTGCAGCGGCGGCAGCGGCGGTGGCTGCGGTCGCAGTGGCGGGCTGTGCATATCTGTAGGCTGCGTACCCACCCTACAGGAGAGAAGAGAACTCACTTTACAGACACCTCTCCCCCCGGGGGACAGGTGAACACACACCCGCCCACACACAGACAGACGGGACGCAGAGACAGACATGGACACAGACACACACGTGGGGAGAGAGTGTTTCAAACTGCATCAGTCTGCATGTTGCTCCTCAGTGCAAAATTAAGCTCCGCCCAAGACCGGGATTTGTTTTGCAATTTGTAGTAGTAACATAAGTAAACTACATTGGGGTACCTGTTCTCAAATTTAAGAAGTGAAAATATGATTAAAAATATTTTAAAATTAAAATATAGTTGATGTACAATGTGGTGTTAGTTTCAGGTATAACATAATTCAGTTATATATCTAAGTATCTATTCTTTTTAGGATTCCTCCCTAGTATAGGTTATTACAAGATATTAAGTAGAGTTCTCTGTGCTATACACTAGGACCTTGCTGGTTATCTATTTTTATATATAATAGTGTGTATGTTTTAATCCCAAGCTCCTAATTTATCCCTCTTCCCCCTAAATGAAGATATATGATTTTGCATCTATCTTTGTTGGAACTTTCAGCAAGGAAAATATTTACAGCAAGTTGGGAGAACTTTATCTGACAGGAAATGGAACCTTTAGAATTAAAACATGTAAGTTTATATGTGCTATCTTCAGATTCTCTGACGTATACTCAACCTGATCTACTGCTAAAAGACAGCAGTTTATAGAGAAAGGGCCCATACAAGCGCTCTGCTCCACGTGGCCTCGTGTGTTTGCCAAGAGGCTAGGACAACCAAATGACATTCAGAAGGAAGAACCAGTGCAGACCAGGGGTTGGCAAACCTCCATACGTGGGCCAGTGTGGTCTGCCACCTGTTTCTGAAACTAGCTGTAACACAGACCGCATGGCCAATGAAGACGAAAGGCTTTACCACTTGGCCCCCTACAGAAAAAGTATGCTAACTTCAGTCTATATTTCAGACTCAGGCACATCAGATTACAAAGGGCTGGGGGCTCCTTGGGCTAGGTTCAAATAGATTAAGAAGCCCTTCCCACCTCCCCCAAGCATTTAACCACATTTGCTTTTCTTTCCTAAAAGCTTTGGGGATCCTTATGTCCCAAGCTTACAACAGGCTCTGGAGCTTTTCTTCCACGGGTTCAAATATCCTCTTAGTCCCAAAGAGCTTCCAATTCCCCTGTCCTGCTATTTTACCTCCGTTTAGATGAATCGAATACTCAAAAGGTTTTTACTGCCAGGGGGAAGCACGTGTATTTCTTCACAAAGTATTTCAAAGATAATCACAACAAATGGCACATGAGACAGGCTACTGGAAAAACTGGCGAGCCCTATTTTCCTTCTTTTTCTTTACCTTTTTAGAATTCATCTATTTTCCCTAAACCTAATTCAGTTGTATACTTATATTATTGTCTTAGCTCCATCAGATATAGCAAAATATAACTATGTCCACTTGGAGGGCTTCTCAGCAGTGAGCCACAGCCCGTTTCATTTCCGTAGATTAGTATGTCCGTTTCTCATGGACATCTGAAGCTTTCTGCCCTGTGCTTTCTACTTTCGATCTCTTCAAATGTTCAATTTTTGCTAAGTCTACAAAAAAAAATTTGAATTTTTCTATATCGTTTCTTAGGATTGAAAACAAGCATTTTCTAATGGGACCTCTGGTCTTCTTAACCACCTTACTAGGTAGCTTCTAGCTTGCTACTTTTATTTCTGTCCAAATCTTTTTCTGGAAATACCTGTAATTTCTTCTTATAGCTTTTTGCTTCTTTCTTACGTAATTTATCCTTTCTCTAACTGAAGACACTGTACTGCGGGGTAAAGTATACTCCTGCTCTTTAAATTTATGCTCCTCAAATTCATCAGAAGTAGCTGCAAATGTACATTAAAAAAAAAAAAAAAATCCCTGATTAGTTTTCAGTGGTTTTGTATTATTCCTTCCTTGTTTAAGTGAATGATTTGAACATTGTTTCAATTATAGATCTTTCCATAGATATTCATATAAATAAGAAAATTCTCATTAATATTACCAACACTGGTAATGGGATGGGGCCATGGCAGGAGAACCCTCAGGGGCTAGATGTGATCCACAAGCTTCCTCTGAGTTCTAGACAGGTCTACCAGGACAGGCAGGGCAGACTGATTTGGGTAGAGCCGTATATCCAAGCTGCAACATACACCCTGTCATACATACACGCCTAAGTATCTACATTATTTATAAACTAAAGTATCTCCTTCCTTCACTTTTTAAAAAAAACTTCTAAAGAAGAAATGAAACAGTAAAACCAACTGTTAAACAAAACAAGATGTTAATCATTGTAGTTGAGATTTTAAGCTTTGTATGAATCTTGAAGGTTCACTTTTCCTGTATCATTATAAATGGTTCCACGTATTTAAAATTAAAGTTTGCTTGTGTGAAGTCTAAAGCAGGGCCATGTTCAGGAAAACCTCTTTGTAAATGAGGGTGATGTGGCATACAAGACATCAGGAAGTCTGTCCCTTCAGCAGATCTTCAAAATCCAAAATAATCTCTAAAAATGGAAAAAGTCAAGGTAATAAAAGCAATTAAAGCCCAATGTACACTACCTGGGTAAAACAACTAAAAACTTAAGTTCTATGCCATGGCGCAGAGGTATACGTTCCCATAAAAATACTAACTAGATTCTCAGTAAGTCCTGGTATGTCAGATACACTGGGGATTGTATTCAATCATTAAATTTGAGCGGCAGTGCACTAATTCTGGAAGAAAAGAGGTTCTGAATGAGGTTACTGATAGACATTTCCTCTTGGTTTCCTCAGCCTGCAAGAAACCAGGGGAACCTCAGTGGCTTGGGGGCAATGCTATTGTTTTATTTTTTTTGAACTTTTTATTTTGTATCGGGGTATAGCCAATTAGCAATTTGTGACAGTTTCAGGTGAACAGCGAAGGGATTCAGCCATACATATATACATGCACCCATTCTCCCCCAAAGCGGTAATGTTACTGTTGATCAAGTCAATTTTAAATGGATCAGGCTGTGGCAAAGAAGGCTCCTTCCAAACCAGAAGGGAATGCAGATAATCTACCTCCAGTCCTTTCCTTTTGCTCAAAGTGAACTCTGACTCCGGAGCCTGAGCTTGATGAGGGCCTTTTGCCATTCAAAATCAGGAGCAGGACAGAGATGCAAATATTTTATTGGTAACAAAAGGCTCAAGAAGAATGTCAAGAGAATTTCAAGAAGCTACATCAATTTTTTTTTTTTTTTTTTTAAAAGCAGATAATATTTCCACATGTCTCCTCTTCTAACTACTTTAGGATAATGGTGCTATAGACAGGCTTTTTTAGGAGGAGGGATCTACTTTTAGGACAGGAAGTAATATCCTAATTAACTTGTTAATTTCATCCATGACTACCCCCACATTACACAAGCTAAATTACATGTCACGGATTTACTCCTCTTAGATGTATTCTTAGTCCAAAGTATTTCTGATGGTGCTTTCAATTGGTTATTCAACAATGTGTCTCACCATAATATAAGCCAGTGAACATTCAGGTATATTTATTTCCAGTTTGGATGCTGGAAGGCATAAAGCATCCAGGCGGAGAAACCATTTTCTCAACTTTCACTTCTATGAGCAAATCTGAAGTTGTTTATGGAACATGAGAACAAAGTGCAGTTTGAAACACCAAGGGCTTCATTGCTGTTTCTTAGGTTTTTCAAAAAGAACAAGGGTGGGGGAAGGGGTAGGAGAGACAGGGTTCAGGCGTGGGGAAGGGGTATGGCGCCACATTTATTAATCACATTAAAAACTAAGCATGCCAACATCTGGAGCTAGAACGACCAGCAAAATCACCACGTTCAGACTCGGATTGGCTAACTCTATCTATCCCAGCATTCTCTTGGGACAGCGGTTCGCCCTAGGCTCTACCACAAGCTCGGTGAAGTACACAGCCTCAATTACTAGAGCGTGCAGCCACAACGACCTGGTATTACGGAAACAGTCAGTCACCACTCGAGTTAACATTCCAGACCCTAACGACTGGCCCTCCCAGCCCAGAGAAAGAGCCAATCTGGCCCGCCCGAGCCCTGGCCCACACCACGATGTTAATAATTATAACAAGCAGTAACCCATCTGTTATATCAGAGAAGGGAACAGAGACTCCACTGAGAGATTTAGAGTGAGATGTTAACATTTCTTCAGCTGACTGCACAAACAAACAAACAAAAAAAGAGGAGAAATAATTCATTTGGAGATATGAAGTCATGAGATAGCTGATGTGTATTGCTTTGAACCATGCACCAATGCAAAACTGAAGCAACCATTAATAATAAAAATTAAAAAGGACATATGTATTTACACACAATCAGACCTGTTTGATCTGAAGCAGTTTGCAGATTCTATCTGTGTGTGATTTGAAATAAAACAAAAAATGGGGATTAGCATGGCCACAGCACACCCTAATGTCGGAGGGCAGACACAGACAGCTTTTTGGAAACTGACAGCTGGATAAATCTGGCATGGCTAAGCCTGGTCCAAATATTCCACACGCCCCTTACAAACAATTACTTTCTCATTCCTTTGTAATTCATTCTGAATGACTCCTAATGCTCCCAACTGGGGCAGCCCAATGCTATACCACTTCCCTAGTCAATCTTCCTGATTCACTTCTGACCCCGCAGTGCTCACTTGTATGCCTGCCCTCTGTCAACACCCAGACCTACTGATCCAGTGTTCTAAAATATTTCCTGTGTTTAAGCATTCTATCTTTTCACATTTCTGTAACACATCCCTGCCTTCAACTTCTAGTTTTTTCAAATGAAAATGCTGTTACCTTTAAGATCCTTTTGTTGTTGTTGTTAAACTCTCACTTTTCCACTGCTCAGTGTCACCTAGGGACTCCGCTCTGAACCAATTTTGTTGTCTAGTGAACTTTAGAGTGCTGCCACGCCGACCACGTGACTCCTCTGCACAGGCCTGAGCTGTGTTTTAATTAGAACAGAGTGGAAGGGTTCTACAGAACCTCTCCTCTTACACATGGCCTTTCTCTGTCTCCATTTAACCTTCCCTTGTCTTGATTTTAACCTGGCCATTAAGTATATTACTACATTTTTGTTTTAGGATTTACATTAAAACAGGACTTTGGTGAGCATGTGATGTCAAGACACCTTCTTTCTACCTGGAAGACAATGACATTATGTGACACTGAGGAGAAGAATGTATATTTCAAGACCAGCAGACGAATGAAAGCTTGTTCCCTGCATGTGGTGTATGGATTTACATACATAAAGGGATGTAAAAAAGCAAAGGGAGTGGGGGTGGAGGTGGGCAGGCAGGTGGGGAGAATGGCAAGTGTGATGCTTTGAATTACTATAGCAGAGCAGAGATCTAGTCCAACTGGCTTGGGCTTAAGGCTGTGCCTCTGGGGATCACTGTCTTTACATGATTCTAACTCCTTCCTTTCCCTCACTTCCTCCGCTGAGATCCACGGCTCTGGACTGAACTTGTATGAGGAGGGGCTCTTTAGGAGAACAAAGATTCTTTGGTGGCAATATGGCACACTGGATTAAACGTGAGTAATACAGATGTGAATACAAAACTTGTAATAATGATAATATCGTTACTGCTTTTGACTGGGAGACCTTATCTACTTGGAAGAGTAATGAAAAATTTTTAAGGAAAATATTTTAAATTTCTATTATTATTAAACTTGGGGTTAAGCAAAGGAATCTTTATGACCGATTTGGTATCTTCCACTTACTACTTTTATGATAGATGAAAGATGATCTTCAACTGACTAAGCCTTTCAAACACTTTTCTTCTGCTTCTCTATAATCGTTTCACCTCCAGAAGCTTGCTGGGTGGCCACATCAATAGACTAACTGAATTGTGACAAGTTACCTGCTGCTTCCCCTTTTGCTGAGCACCTAGCTACCAGCAAATCGAACAGGGCATCGTAATCCACTGCCCTCACTAATCTGGTTTTAAAGTGAAAAGGAGAGAGGGCTTGGGAAACATATGCTTCCATTTTAGAGTTCTAGTATACCTAGATTTTTAGGACAACTTCAAACTTACATAGCAGCACAGCCCAACTACTACAATGACTTCACAACAGGGGCCAATTTGGGATTCAGAAATCCTGTCTAGACGGATTCTACTTTCTCTCTTTTCTCATTTCTTTCACAGAAGTAAGAAGATATCCCAAATGGCTAAGCTCTTCAAAATATAAAAGACCAGTTTCACACCATGGATAAATGTGATTGACAAACTGAAAGAGGTGGCAGTGATGGCACAGTGCGTGTAACACACCTGGGGCGGACGTGTGGCAATGGGGCGGGAGCACGGAATTTTGGAGGAGGTGCCCTCATGTAAGGAGCTTGACTGGGTGCACTGCTGAGGTAGCAGGCCTTAGATCACACGCTCACAAGTCTTGATTGTCCAAAAAAGCCTCTGTTCCCATCTCTAACGTGGAGCTGGAATGGTTAGTATAATTCAATTTTTTCACTGCAATCCACAATCTGATTGATTGGCAGGTCACACTGGCACTCCTACCTGAGGTATTTTAGCGCTAATGATTGGTTCCTGTAAGACTATTCTATAACAGAACACAGGAAGAGCAGTTCAAAAAACACAGCTGTGGAAGGAAAACAGTCATACAAAAAAGCCCACGAAGGGGCCCACCAGCCTTTTCTTTCCTTTGGATGCAAGCATGCTTTTCACAGGGTGAGAATTAGGAGCAGTTGTTATCCCATTAAAAAAGTGAATTAGGGTGAACGGTGTCTTTCCTACTGATCAGAAAAAGAGGGGGCAGGCAGACACATAATCTACCTGTGACACTCCCAAATCTTAGCGTGGGGAGTCTCTTTACAAGTCATGGGCACGATTGCTAGATCAGTTCTCCAGAGAGGAATGTGCCATGAAAGACACGGGGAGGAAGAAAGTGGCCAGCAGGGGTTATGGCCTAAGAAGAGGACAGGGAGAGATTACAAACAAAACAAAACCAAAAAAACCTACAAAAAATACCTTCACAGTTAATAGCCTAAATTAATGTAGCTTAAATAAAAGCCAGCAATTTAAACTCTTTTTCCCTCATGTTGTCTCCTCAAGCTCAGGTTCAGGGCACTTTTTAGACTAGATAAACCAACCTCTCTATCTCTGATCTTCCTTTCTGAGATAAGAACTAAACATACATTAATAGATTTTCACAGAAGGGAAAATGTACAGAGAGAAGCAGAAACAAATTCAACATAAAATGATAGGGGTTTTTATTGTTGCTCTTTGTGTGTTTTTTTAAAGAAGCCTCCTTTGCCACCTCACACATGGGGTGGGGAATGTGCAGTTATAAAAGCTGTACTCGAAGTTAACCCTAAGCCTCACTCAACAGTTCCCACCTCATGTTTTCCGGTTTTCCATTTGTGGGTTTGGTATCATTTCAGCACTAGTAACCAACTTTTTCTTCTTTCCTCTAAGTAACCAACTGGCTCAAGATAACTAAGAAATAAAAATATCATTAGTATTCAGTCTTTTCATCAACTAGGGGCCACAGATCAAAAAAATGTTTTGGCAAGGTTGCTGAATTACTTCTGTTCAGCTTGATAAGGTTGTTCAATTCGTAGATTAAAAAAAAAAAAAAAACAAGAGTATTTTCTTAAGTGCAGAAAAATCATTTCTCTCTTAATAAAGTCACATATTGTACACTAAGGAAGTGAGAGAACTGTTAACAAATACTCGGTTGGACGACTTAACAAGGTGGAAGGAGGCAAATCTTAATAAGCTAGAAGTACATTACACTTAAGAAATCCCCAAATAAGATATTAGAGAAAAAACAAACTCCAATCCAAGAGGAAGTGTACTCGAATAGACCAGATTTCAAGAAAACTTAAATAACATAAAGGTGAGCTTCATGAGACTATGGAGACTAATGTATATGGGAGGATGTACATGCTTATAAGAGCTTATGTATATACATGTATTTAGAAAAGTACACTCTGGTGTAAAAGTAGGATATATTAATAGTTTCCTAATCCTCAAGTTTCACTGTGAGCATAAGAAAAAGAGATCTTTCATTTACTTCTTGAAGACCATTAGAGGAAAGATGTGGATTTTAACTAAATTACTATGAGAGGTAATGAAATATTGATTATTTGGGTTTTATGCTTGGATAAACGAACAATTTCGGTAATTTGGGTGTCACAATCTAAGAAACATATCCACAAAGTGAGGAGGCTGGACCAAATCATGGCTAAGGTTCCTTCAAGCATGTGTTCAAGTCTACTCTGAAGGTCTGCTCTAAACGGCCAGGTGTGTACACCCCCCCACTTTATCTCAGAGAACTGCTTTCTCCTGTCTACTTCCAGCAATACAGAATGCATACTCCACATGCATTCTGAAAGGGCATTAATGTTTTAAGATTGCTGGGAATCTCTGGCAGACTGTTCAAACAGTTCATTAAAAAGGTATCCTTATTGACTTTGGAGAAATTAGGGTAGAGAAATCATTTCCAGACAATTCTACACTGTGCCCAAAGAATCATTTCATGCTGACAAGTATTTCTCAGGAAATGATTTCTTAACAATGTGGGTAGTTAGACTAAGCATGCATTCAGAAAGAGATTTTTGGAGAGAGGTCCTAATAAAAGACTTGCAAAACTCAAAAACTTGACTCTTTTGTCAGGTTAGATCATTTTGTCCATATTTTAAATAACATGTGACCACCAGTCATAAGACTCGAGCTATAGCTAGACAGTTTAAATACTGGAGAGTAATAAAGGTGTTACCATGGCTGGTCAAATCAACAAATCTTGTATGAGTCAAACGTTTGTAGAAGAGTGTAGGTTGCTAACGATGCCATCTGTCTCCTTCTAGATGGCTCTTAAAGAAAGGGCCCCACTGGCTATGGACCTTCTGATACAGAAAAGCCTTCTGCACTGAGTATTTGGTTTCCTCTCATTCCTACCCACTCTCCACTGGCATCAATTCCTCACACCTCACTCTCACAAGACAGTGCTCTCTCAAAGCATGTGAAACAGGAAAACACACATTTCAGGAAGCTTCTTGCCATCTACAGAAATCAAAGCCCTAATGATCTAAAGAGGGATGTGAAATGAAAAGAAAAGCAGAAAAGGGAAAGAGCTGGTTTCAGGCTACGCTGGTCCTGTTATTTATGTATGCACATGAGACGACAGGAAGAAAAGACTTTAAACCTGCTGATCATCTCTCAAATATATTCGTGAAACACAGAATTATCTCTGGGCATAGGGAAGGGAAAAGAATATGTCCAGTAGACTGATTCTAGCAATGACCAGGAAACCCAAAGGCTTAGTTTTTGCACCCAGGGGCAAGCGCAGTGGCAGAGAAGCATGCTTGCATTCTTAAATATATAAATATATATATATCCACAAGGAAAAATAAAATAAAAATTAAATAAACTATATTAAAAAAAAAAAAAAAAAAAACAAACCAAAGAAACAGAAAAAAAAAGGCTGGCTTGTCAGGGGATGGGGACGAGAAGGCCCCGGTGTGTGTACTTACATAGAGGTCAGCACCGTAAAATCCGTCCTGGTAAACCACACTGCAGAAAATCCACACAAAAACAAAAACAAAAAAACAAAAGAACAGAAACACATTCCGGTTATTGAGGACGGCAGCATGCACATGCGCTCTACACGGGCAGGTGATGTATGAATACGGACCCTGGGCTGGAGAGGTTGGGGCGGCTCTGAGACAGGCAAGGCAGGGGAGGGCTGCAACCCTAGAAGAAAACGCCTGCCAATCTAGTAACTAGAGTGGGATGAGAGCAATAAAGAGCATCCCCAGAGGGCCAAGTATAGCTATGGAGAACCTGCTGGATTGGAAACACCAACCTTTCATATTGAGAGTATTAAAAAAAATGAGCTTGTCCTAAGAGGACGTTTTTCTTTTCAAAAGGGGTGTGTGTATGTGGGGGTGGGGGCAGGGTTTGTGCAGAGAGGGGTTAAATATGAAAAAAAGAAAAAACAAAAACAAAAAACCCCCAAAGAATCCCACTAGGGCAGGACCTGTATGCAAAGTATGCTTCAACATTATGTTTAGTATTTTGTTATCAGTTTCAGAGAAACGTAGAAATTCTTTTCTGATATCCATACATCACCTGCTTTTTACCCTGCACATTAGACATGCGATAAGATTTGGCTGATCACACAAGCATGCAAAGTATTATTATTCAGCATTTTAAGAACCAATGCAACACCTCAGAAAAACAAGTCAATCAATTCTGACCAAAGTAAACAGAGAAATGTAATTAAAAAAAAAAACACAACCAAAAATACCCACAATGCATTGCTTTCACAAGCAGAGATAATGAGCTAAAGGTTAAGGTGATTGGTCCAAGGTCCAAGAATTGAAAGGTGCAGTGGGGATCCCAGATAGTAACAATATAATCCAGAGTGGGAGGAGTAACTGGAAGACTTTAAGGGTTCTTTTTTGACCATAAGAATATTCATGGAATTCTGAAAAATACAGTTGATAACTGAAGTTCTGGGCATGACCTGTTTTATTTAAATGAATAAAATCGAGAAGGTAGCTTGATTAGGAATAAAAAGATCTATTTTCCTGTTTAGAAAATAAATTTGTATTGAACAACAAAAAAAATACACCATTCTGTTTTTAATCCTAAGTGACACTAAACTATTATAATCAAGATATAGACTTCAAGCCTTTTGAGCTATTTTGTGCGTATAATTTCCCCAAAACTTTATTTTGGGACCAAAAGACAGAATAGCAGTAGAGAAAAAAAGATAAGAGTCTTTTCACTAAATCAAGATTTGGTTATTTAAAATTAAAAGATCTGTTTATCATTTATTCAACTAAACAAGCTGGAAATTTTCACTACTACCTTCTCCGCTATAATAAACAAGCTAGCAAGTGAGGTTATCAAGTCATAGTTTTAGTATGAATATGAAAATAATTTACTTTTTACAGGTAGCTATAAAGTTTCTGAACTCAACTTCCAGTGAGGTTCTGTTGTATTTATAGGATAGTATGATCACACTTTGTGATGCCCCAATTATTCTGTGCCTTTGTATTAGTACACAATAGGCAAATCAAATTCATCTCTGAGGCCATTTAGATAAATTCTGTCCATTTTCAGTCTCCAATTGCAGCTAAAATCTGAGGTTAGAAAATAATCTGCCTCTCAATTGCATTTTAGTAAAAAAGAGACTTGTTTATAATGAGAAGGCTGATAAAATGCCAAAGCATTGATGCCAAGTGGTGACTAATTAACCTTCAACTATTTTAGTATGGGGAAATAGGCAAAGTTCGAAAATATTTCTTCTATAGAGAAGAGTGGTGGCATTAAAAACATGAGTAAGTTTTATGCTAAACTGTATCACTCATTGGGAATATTCACCTGAATCTAGAAGAATTCCAATATTCCCTATATCAAATGCCACGAGGAGGCTAGAACACAATGATTAATGATGAATTAGTTCACTAAGCTAAAAAGCAATTTTAGGCCATTCCCCATAAAATACTGGACTTATTCCTTGCCATCTTCCATGTAAACAGGTGGTTTAGTTAATAAAAAATAAAACATGGGAAATTAGTGTTCAATGTAATGCACAGAAATTGATGTAATTAGACATAAAGGTAAAGTATCTTTGAGCAAATATATACCTGACACAGACTTGGTAGAGAATGGGTTTTCAAGTTTGGCCAATATACTGAAATGACCTATATTGAATAGGAACGAATTCAACCACTTGATAAAGTAACTCAGGAATATTACAAAATACAATCCCATGTTTCTGGTAAGCAGTATCTCTTTGCAAACAGGACAGTACGATCTTTTGGACTGAAATGGAAGACGCTTTGTAAACAATTTTCCTAGTGTGTAGAACATCCAAGGCTCAGTTTTATGTTTTACTTGAATATTTCTTGATGAAACAATATTGTATCTTTAGTCACGTCTTTAAAAGGAGATGTCAGAGGTTGAAGGTCAAAGGTCAAGTTGAGAAGGAAAAAAGGATAAAATTAAAAGTAATGGCAGAAGATGGAGATGATGGAATGCATGGGATTTAAACATCTATATACTGCAAACAAAGGTTTATTTCTAAAGTAGTTCCCCTTCTAGTGGCTTCTGGAGCCTGCCAATTTCAACACCCATATTTGTCTTGTCTGATAAAAATGTTTTAATTCTGTGTAATTGAGGACCCTGAATGGCATGTCCCTTTGGTCTATGACTAACTACTAAATTAGTACACCTCACAGTCAATTTTGCTGTCAGAAAAGGACCTACAAAGGAGGCTCTTTCCCTTTACATTTTTACTAAGTAGCAATGAACAGGCTGCTCTGCCACTGTTTATTCTTCAGTAAGTATATGCGAAAAAAACCTGTCACAGGCAGAAAAAAGAAGAGGAACACAAACGTCACATCTTTGAAGAAAGTCCTGATACAACTAACTTATAAAAGTCCACTTTTTATATAAAAATATACATTGTAGGCTGGCCTTGAGAAACAATGGAAATCAAAACCTGCCATCTTCACTCCTTCTCCCCCATATTCAGTAACAAAGGATTTATTTGTTGCTATGGAATCATTCCACTGCATGAGACACCCTCCGTACAAAAATCAAAGGGTGAAGGATGCTCAGCTCCGTTAGTTGTTTACCATCATTCAGAAGCCAACTGTGGTTTAATTCTTCCTACTTCTCCCTTTCTCCCTTGATTCAATTGGACTTGGTTCATCTTTGAATTAACCTCTTTTAATCCGTCTCCTACAAAGAAAGCAAATCCATTGTGGGTAACTAGCTCTGCTGCTCACCACCAGGCAGTGAAACCACAAGGGAGGGCACATGTGAGAGCCTCAGCCCAGCAAGGGTGGTGGGGAGGGGTGAGCCCAGCAGATGCAGTCTTGCGCTACAATCTTGAGCTCCTAGTTTGGTTTTCTGCAGGAGTGTTAATCCAAATTCGTGCGATGCTGAGTGAACTCCATGCCAACACACTGCTAGTGAACACAAGACAGTTCTGGCTACCGTCTTAAGCCACTACTGTGAGGGCTTAAGGTGGCCAAGATGAAGATTTATATAATGCATTGATATTCTGTTACATTCTGACAATGGTATGGTTCTTGTCATCTAATCTGTTAATTTGCAAATATTCAAAGAATCTCTACTATGTGGCACGGCAACATCCTAGAAGTTATAAGAGGGCCATGGTATTCTGGTTTTATCCAGTTGCTTATTTGGGAATCTACTGCTTACCCTGGATAGGCGGGAATGGCTGCTGGAGGTACCGCTCGGACTGCGCCATATACCGTCCGCCCTCTGCCCCTCAGGTGGGCTCCTCTGAAAGCGGCCGCCGTGGTGGCTGCAGTTGGGTAAGGGAAGCCAGGAACTAAAGGGAGACCCAAAATATGACAGAAATGTCAACTTGCATTCAGCAGCACGTATAACATCACAACCTGCTATACAACAATTACAGGAAAGATGAAAAGATACCCCCACATTACAACTTTTCCCAAAATGAAATGGAAATATGCGATATGTCATAACTCATTGACACCATGCCTCACTTATCACAAATCATGAGTTTCTTTGTTCCTTCCCAATTTTGGCCTTACAATGCAAGCTGATGAGAAATAGGTCAAGAAACTCGAGAACTGCTGCCATAATGCAGACAAGACTTTTCATTTCTACAGCCAGTTTAAGTTGTTTGATATAAACTCTTTCACTGACTGATTATTAATCTTATTTCAGATGTTATTACATCAATTTAAATAATTATTTTTCATAAGAATATCCTTTTGTGCTTTGACATGCTGCCACATTCCAAGGCACACTAAATAGTCTCAGACACGTCATGAGTCCACCTTTCTCTTTATCTAACATGTTTCAATCCAGAAATGAGAGGTGAGAAGGAAACTGCCTCTCCCCTGCAGCCTTGTGTGCTTTCAAGAGGCAGACATTCTCAAAGGGCCTGTTTTAAGTGTGCTATCCTCTGGAAAGCATGCGGGGACATTGATTCCATATCCACTGAACTCTGTTTAATTATATCTCTTGCTGGAGCTAAATAGCTCAGGTCAAAATGACTTTAGAGATACCAACAGAGCTGAGAATAATCAATAAAACTGGAGCGGCATTTGAGTGGTATTCTATTCAAGCCCAGAGCTGACTTGCAGATAGCATGTACAACACGTTCCACCAATAATCCCTTCTTTGTTTGCTTCATTACAAAGTGCAGAACTAAAATTTTCTTTATGTGTCCTCATCCTCTTCTACCTTTTCCGACTATTTGTGCTTTGTGGCCATCTTAACATTTGATCAAAAAGATTCTAGCACAGGCTAGTAAGATTCTAGCATAGGACAGGGCATTAATGATAGTATTTAACTCTCTCATGAATGCCTCCTTTTCAGTTACGTGTATTTGGGGGGACAAAAGGACCAGTACCTCACTGTTTACTCACAACAGTCAAACTCTCAAACTCCAAGCCAGGTCAACATAGGCTACTTACTGATTAAAGGAATGTAAGTGTTGATGCCCCCTCTTCCTGACAGGGGCACGGCTGCGTCGTTGCCTAGGGACACATCTGCTTGGAAGCTGGATGCTAAGTGTATTTAGGAAATGAAAAGGTGTAAAAAGATTACTAAGGAGTAGGAAAGTGAAAAACAATAGATTTATATATATATATATATATATAAATATATATGTAAATAGCACAAATGGAAAAATTAGCTTAAATACTACCTGCATACAACTCAGGGCCATATACAGCTCCAACTACTGGGCTTAATTTCCAACCTGAAATGGAAGAGAGGACAGTGAGCAAATGTTTATGACTACATGAGGAACAGACAGAAGGTAAAGGAGGGCTTCAGATGCTCTGGATTCATTCTTGCCTGGTACCATCTTCTTTTTAGGATGCTGGTGGGGGTTTACATGAGAGGGTGATGGTATTTTTGGACCTGACCCTCTTTAAGCAGGACTAGCACAGTGAAAGGATAATGAAGATTTGGCAGAGGGAGAGGTGGTAGGGGAAAGAGGAGGTGAGAAAAAAATTGGAAGGGAGGAAGGAAGGAAGATGGAGAGGGAATGAGAGAAGGAAAAAGAAATACAAATAAATCCTGGGGGTTTTGTATACTGTCTCTCACAGAACTGCTAAATGACCTAGTCCTTGTTTAGAAGAAGGGAAAAAGGCACAATATATGGAATTTGGTATCCCACTGTGATGCACTGTCTTATATATCATCTTGACATTGTTTACTACTCCAGCTGTTTTATTATAAAACAGTATCCTTTGACTGAGTTCAAATCTGACCTGGACCTCTGAACTCCCTGTTCATTTATTTATAGCACGCTAATGGTATTCTGGGTAAACGGAAATTTTCTTTCATTGGGATTTCCCATTGGGATTTCACTGGAGTTTAACTAAGTCACAAAGGAGAGACATGCAATGATAAAATTCAAGGTATGTTCCTAACTTTGGTGCATGTCTTCTGAGATTTTAATTTATAAGAAGCATATGTACATTAATCAGACTTTTAAGCTAAAGAATATAAGACCACTACAGAACATTAGTGTAAATATTTTAAGTATTTCTAAACAACATTAGGTTTGATGTCACTTTAATTTCTACATTTCCTTTTTTATATTTATAGGAATATGGTAAGTGGTAAAAAAAAAAAAAAGAGAAATGTTCTATTGCCCACTGATAGAGTAGCATTCTACATGAAAAAGCTTAATAAGTATTTCTTGAATTTTATCATTTTATAACATTTATAAAATTTTTATAAGTAAATAAAGCCATTTTATTTTTCTGAAAAATTGGCCCTTTGGTTTTTATAACATTGTAACATTGTGTCACTGCTACTCTATAAATATGCGACTGGAAAGATGAAAAGGCCAATCACCAGATTTAAATGACTATAAGCAAAGACATGACTCAAGAGAAAACCCATTCATTTGGAATCATTCCAATCCCCCATTCATTATTTCATGTGCTTATAGACATGCCTCTTCACTATTCTGCATGAAAATTTCAAAATTTGTCTTCAAATCCTACTGGAGTTGTAAAAGCACCAATGTTCTGCATTGTTAGACAAGTCAGGAGACTCAAAGCCAGTAAGAACATGCTGAGAATTCACCAGAAAGCACCTAGCGTGCTCTTCGCAGAATCTCTAACACAGCAGCTGAAGGTTTCTAAAGTCTGCCTCCAGTAGGCTTGAGTAGTGATTTAGAATAATATTAAAAAGTGAACTTTTCCTTTTCTATCAGTGGCACTACTACTTAAGCACTCCCTTTAAATGCGTACAATGGATGCACATGATAATAATGGAATACTGTCAACAAAAGCTTGAATATGTTTAGTTTTGTACACTTTACAATGTATTTTTACGGGCGTTTATGTCACTTGATTTTCATAAAACTGAAAAAGAGTGATAAGACAGACACCACTTCTGGGACAATGAGCAAGTATCAATATTATATTTCCCTGGGCTTTACTTCCTGAAGAATAAGCTAAGAGGGCTGGATTTTGATGACTTCTAAAGAAGAGCCTGGTGGTGCTAAAATTCTGGCTGCCACTTGATAGTGGTGAAAACAGAAATGGGTTGGGAAACTGGCCCACTGTCACAGAGTAAAATGGAGAGACAGATTAACAGGAGAGTTCCTGTCTTCTCAATTCGTCAGTAGCTCTGTCTGTCCCACTGGATCTAAAGGGAATCCGACATACTTTGTCTCTCCTTATTTTGTTTAAGTTTGATTTTTAAAAAATCAAAATTGCAAAAACTTGTTTTTGTGAAGCAGTGAAAAGAAGAAAACAAAATGTAACTTGGAAGGTGACGGTATCCCAAGATATACCACTAGTAAAATGTCTAAGGAAAATGCAAGTTATGCTAATAAATGCAAGGTATACTATACTCTATTTGAAAAGCTGAGCTACACATATTTATTGAAGGCCAACTAATACACTTCTTCTTGACTTAAGACATTACCAGCACATACTATCATACTCTAGCAAAAGAGGGAGAAACTCTTCTTTTTACTCTAGATAAAATCTCATGCAGAACTCTAAAATATACAATGTGAATGAGGTTCTTCAAAGTAGAGCCATGGGCCTCAAGACCCAGTCCATTCAGTTTTCTTTCCCCTCCAAAGATGGTCCTGTGGAACACAGTGTGCAAAACTACTCTTGTGCTATAGATTAAAATTATATCCTGTCTTACTCAGGCAACATGAATCTAGATTAACGTTGACAACTGAAGCAGAAGTTCTGTTTTTGTTAAATAAAATATTTATAGAAAAATTCCCTCTTAATGAGAAACATTTATAAAACTCACTACATAACATATAACCATGAAATATAAAATACTTTTATTTTTACACACACACATACCCTGTGGCTATTACCTCTAGAGCATTCCTTTAAAAGGAGAACAAGAGGTCAAGAATTATTCCACTCATATTCAGATAAGTAAGATCTTGAACAAGCCTAACATATTACAAAGAACTTCAGCAGCTAAAAGAGGGTTTTGAGCAGAAATCTCAAATGACATGTTCACACTATATAACATGGATTTTACTGAGACTAAGACTGTAATAATTAAAAAAACCAAAAAGGTAATTTATAAAAATTAACTCTGCCAGGTAAAAAAAATACTACAATGTACATGAAAAAAATTGAAGACTGAAATCAAGAAGTCTTTGATGTTTGTGAAAAGTTCATATATCTATATAAGAATAGATGACGTAAGTGACATTTTTCTGAAGATGATTCGTAACCTCTTACCATTTGCATATGGTGTGACCATCTTCTTATTGGTCATTACACGTGCTGTAGCATTATTCACCTACAGGTACAAAGTAGAAAGGGGGGACAGGGAGGAAGGAGACCACATTAGGGAACATGGAGGTGCTTATTCAATAACAAAGTATTCAGTTTACAATGCAAATTTCAGAGATAATTTATTTAAATAATTAATATAGCAATATAAAATATTAATATATAGTATTTTAATTAAAGTGTTCATTAAATGAGGCTAACAAGAGTAAAATACAGTTTCTTGGTCTTCAAATGGAAAACTAGGGCAACTTTACCATCTAGGACTCCAAAGAAAAAGTACATTTGCAAGTTCTTTGGAGATCTTTTAACAGAGAAGTCTCTGCACTGAGGAAATTACGGAAAAAATTGGAAAGAGCCCTGTTTGCATGTGAACTTTGAAGTTCATTAATAAAACAGAGGCTTGCTATATTGGTTCAGGAAACAGATTTACAGGAAGATAGGAGAAAAAAATCTGTGGATCTGATCATTGTTTACATGCTTGTATAAAATTTTACTGTTTGGGAAAAAAAAGTATAGGAACTTAAATTCCTATGTTGACAGGCTTTAGGACTATTTTGAATTTTCTAGATTATGTGCCCTACTCATTTAAGAAGAAAGTTTTCAGAAGGCTGTTGAATCAGGCACTTAAAAAGAATTGAAAAAACCCCGGAGCGCCGCTCGTGTGAGGCGCAGGTGGGCGCCCGGGTGCGAGTGGGACCCTGCTCGCCTGGCGGGCCGCCTGCCCAGTGGCCATGATAAAAAAAAAAAAAAAAAGAATCGAAAAAAAAATAAAGCTTTATGTTTCTTTTGTTTTATGGTACTCTCTACCCTCATTACAGAACTGCATAATTAAAGCATTCTCAGTGCTAAGGTAAAGAGGCATTATAAAGATGGTGCTGATAAAGAAAAGATGAATGGGGCTTGGAAGCCAGGATCCTGTAGTCAGTCCAGTGTCAGAATCAGCTTCCAAGTTCTTGCAAGGAGGGTAGAGTCTTACCATAGAACCTGGTTATACACTATGTTGTCAGGTACATAGAAACAGACCAGTTTTTAAAATAATTATAAAACATAAAAATTATACAAAATATGTTTTATTTCACTCTGGGGATTTATATTATGTTAAATTTGAATAGCAATAAATTTGCTAGCAAAAACTCCACCAATTTTAGGTGAAGTTGGAACCAAAACTGTTTTGTGTTTTTTTAAGATTGGTATAGTGATCACCTTCCTATGTGAGGAAAAGAGCTTGAAACTTCATTTACTCTAGTTTGCCCACAAAATCATACCAACATTTCACATTTAAAAAGAAAGAATGGGATACAACAATGATGAGACTGAGAGCATGCAATTAAAAAACACACACACACAAATAAAAGAAAGAAAAAAAACAATCAATTTTGGAAAGACGGGAGAAAGTGAAGAGCGAGGCTCTCACAGACAAGGATTAGAATGGGGCAAGAGCTTCTACTAGCTGCTAGAGCAGAAAGCACCCAAGCACTTAAAGGAAAAATGGCCAGAACCAATCAGAAACCACCAGTCAGCAAAGAGACCAATAGCTGCACAGAACAGAGAAGGGGCGGGGAGGACTAGGGAGGAGGATAGGAAGAGAGAGTGGGTCAGGAGAACAAAACGCAAGGGAAGAGAAGAGAGAAAGTCAGGAAGGCTGTCACGGGCAGGAGAGAGAGCTGTCAAGGGCAAAGAAGGGACAGTCATAGCTACAAACAGAGGTCTGGGAAAGAGGAAAAGGAGGAAAGGAAGTAGGGGCAGGAAGTGCATTAATAAAACCAGCCAAACTGGAGTTCAGTAACTCTGAGTAAGATGTGCAAGGGGAAAAAAATCACCATGACGTCAGTACTCAAACAGCTCAGACGGCTACAAAACAATATGTACATCCAGAGTCCAGGCGGCATTACTCAACAGCATTGAAAATAAAAGGGGGAAAGGAAAAGGAAGAGGAACAAGTCAAATCACATTTTGTAGTGTTAATGTGAGATGGCAGATGGACTTTTTCTTTCTTATTTGTTTGTAATTACATTTTTAAAAAGCTTCTTCTCCAGTGCTTTGGTTTCACTTACCGCCAACGGGCACCATCGCCAGCATTGTGTATAGTTACCATGGAAAGAGTGAGTCAAGTGAAGGGCCCTAAATGCTAAACCATTGGAAAGGGAGGGGGGGAAAAAAAGCAAAATATGCAGACATCTTACTCAAAATGGTGGCTTTTATATTTCATACTTTTAAAAACTGGGAAAGGGGAAAGGAGCCAGTTAACCTTCACTGCGTGATGAAAAGGGCCAGTGAGTACCAGGTGGCCAACTCAGTCTCAGTTTTAGTGCATGCTACAGGTGGCCACCCAACCCTCTGCTGGAGAATTTAATCCAGTAATTGCTGAAATTCTGGATATTAAATATATTTAAAAACCACATGAGTTTTGGATTCTTTCCTCCCTACCTCCCAACCTCTAAGATCTTTTATTCCTTACTTATTACACGCAGGTGGAGGCAAACTGGACTCCCAAGAGAGACAGGATACTGGCTGGCCCCTTGATTCATTACAGGACACATTTCTAAACTGGACAGTTTTTAGACGTTTTCAACGTTAGTTTTATTTTGGCCTGATTACAGGACTTCAGAGTCTCGCAAACTGAAGCAAAGGAAAAAAATCAAAAGAGTAGAAGGATGAACATCTCGGAGGAAAAAAGTAAATGAAATCAAATACATATACATTCGCACACAGGTAAATTGAAAGGAAAACCCCCAAACAACCAAAAATGGGGGGGAGGGAGAATAGAAGTGTTACTTTTACAGCATTTTAGTGCAAGAAAGTGAAGGACACAGAGACACAATACACACACCACAAACAAGACAGGGTTCCAAATGTGAAATAAGTGAGGCAATACATAAAAAGAGAAATAAAAATATAAACCAGAAGTTGAATTATTGAAGACATGCACCTCGATTTTACGGCCCTCTACCACGGTGCCGTGTAATTTCTCCCTGGCCCTGTCTGCATCAGCACTATTCTCGAAAGTTACGAACCCGAATCCCTGCATGCAGCGGGAGAAGGGGGGAAAACATGCACATCGTTATATTGAAGTACTCATCTCTTGGTAAATAGAAAAAAAATATCACAGTATGAAACTGACGTCAGCAACAACTCAGCAATACTCTCCCAAAGTCACATTGTTGGTCCATGCATGTTTTGTAAAGGGAAATGAAATCCAATAAAAGGATAAAGAACTATAGTAGTAGTGATAATAGTAATAATGTGATTAACAACAATAATAATAATGAAATAAAACAAAAAGCATGTGAGGCCAGACCAAAACTGAGGTATAGAGTTACTCGGGTCAAACTAGTCAACTGAGAATCTGAACATTTAAAAATAATCCTATCTTTCTCATTTCATGTTGTTAATGTACATGTCCCTTTATCTAACACTAAAAAATAATCAAATCTATTATTCCTCAGCAACTTCTATATGAAGCTTGATATTTGGGTGCCAGCTTCATAAAATGCATTTGTTAGGAGGTCTAACCATTTTAGCTCCACTTGGCCTATGGCTTACAGCACCATCAATTCCTCTGGGAACGGAATAATTTAAGACATAGTGTGGATATTTGATTCATGGGTACTGGGTATGGGAGAAGAGAGCACTCATGTTCGTCTAAGCAAATGAAAAGACCATTAGGCAGTGGTCAATTATAACTTTTCTTCAATGTGAATTTTAAACAAACAGATTGACACAAGAGTAAGAATATGTTCAGCTGGAGTTCAGAAACTGCTTATCCAGATCTGCCTAAATTATACATCTGTTGAAGCCTACTCAACGTGTTCGTTTTTTTCCATATGTAGAGAGAAAAGGAATAGTCAAAAGACAGTGGGAATGAGATCTAGTTAGTGACATGAACTGCATACTATTCAACAGGAAAGAATACCACAGAACAGCAATAGGATTAATTTATTTGTCCACCATAGACGCTGGAAAACAAACAGACCATGAAGCTTTAATTCGTCAAGCAGAAAACGCAGGAGGCCGGGGAGCGGACCCACTGTGCGCCTTTGTGAGTATGTGCGCGTGCTGTCGCTTCAGTCGCCTCGGACGCTGCGATCCTGTGGACTACAGCCGCCGGGCTCCTCAGTCCACGGGACTCTCCAGGTGAGAATACTGCAGTGGGATGCCACTTCCTGTACTTCCTTTGTTCACACGATATCTGAAAAGCCAGTCTGGGTCATCATCCTACTTCCAATTTCAACACCAGCAGGATATGGCAAGTCACTCCAGTATTCTTGCCTGGAAAATCCCATGGACGGAGGAGCCTGGTAGGCTGCAATCCATGGGGTCCCTACGAGTCGGACACGACTGAGAGACTTCACTTTCACTTTTCACTTTCACACAATGGAGAAGGCAATGGCAACCCACTCCAGGGTTCTTGCCTAGAGAATCCCAGGGACAGCAGAGCCTGGTGGGCTGCCGTCTATGGGGTCGCACAGAGTCGGACACGACTGAAGTGACTTAGCAGCAGCAGCAGCAGCAGGACTATTTCAAAAAGCACGACATCAGCTTCCTTCTAGGTGCTTTGCCCTTGTCTCTCCACTCAGCAACTATAACAATTTCTTGCTATTTACCTCTGTAGAGTGGTAACTTAGAATTTTTGGAGGCAGTCCTCATTTTTCAATAGCTTCACTGTCCCTCTACCATTCTTTGAATATTCCATTGTAGGATAACCTGAACCCTTTATTTGTACTTAAGTTCTGCTTTGCTGCTTAATCCATGAGCACACCTGTATATATGATGCATATTCTTAACTGAGATGGCCGACAATGTGCACTGTTTGATAAGATTTTATAAAAGCAATTTCATCATTCCAAAGGATCTGATGACTCAGCATCTACATGATTATACGACTGGGTAGCAATCCGTGGAGGATTCCAATGGATTACCTCCACCTTCAATCTGGATATTTAGAAAGTGAAATGCTAAGCTGAAAAGAATATTTTTGTAAAAAATATGTAGCTTAGGATGTAATACTATGGGTAATTTTAATTAAAAATGTTCCTTTAAAATGTATATGTGTTGAAAATATCAATGGGAACTCATTTTCAGAAACAAATTTTGATATCAAGATGTTATAGCCACTTTGACAACTCAAGTTGTACAAGGACAAGCTACTAATGAATTATTCCATCTGTCACACTAGCATCTGATAAAGGCAGGAAGCCAGTTCTTCAATCCTGGAGAGCCCTCCAATAGGAAAGTCAAATCTTTTAAAAAAGGTTGCAGGTTGTGATGAGGTTTTGTATCACATTTTAGAAGTACTATAATCTGTATTTCAGCTGATTGTCACAGCCTCATACATTTGATACCTTCGGTTAAGTTAGTGAACTATAAATTATCTGATATCCAACTAGCACCTAAGTTTTTAATTCTAGCATTGACTATCTGTATCTATATACCCAAGTATGTATATACATACATACATACTTGTCTTTTAAATACACCCATGGGTAGAAAGGATTAACCTATTGGTCTCCTTTTGAAGTAAAGACATGGAGTCAACCTGAGGTTAAGGACTCAAGCATCAACAAGGCCCAGAGCAACAGCAAGGTCTTCTTGCTTCTACGTAGTTTTTTTTCTACAGCTAATGCTGAGAAAATTAGAAATTACGCTTCGAAATCTAAGTTCTGAATTCCACTGACTAACTTACATTAGTCCCACAGTTTTTTAAATTTCTGCTTTCAAATCTAATTGTTAAATGTGTTTTATGATCCTCCTTTCTATAATGTGTTGATGGGCCATCTGTGACACAGTGGCTGCATGGTATCATAAGCATTGGCAGCTCATGGTCAGCAAATGACAAAGTTTAACATTGAAGCCTACATATGTAAGATTTTTTTCAATATGACTTTAGTATTCTGGAACAAAATTTCACTTTTAAATGCTTTTAAAATATTTTATAAGGAAAGGTACTTATAAACTAAAGGAATTTCTAATTAAGGTACCAAAGACTTAAAAATGAAGCCATCTTTACAGGCATATTTACTAACATAAGAGGAGGAAGAAGGTCTTGTTGATAATTTTGGGACTTCTTGATAGGAAACACAGAGTTAAGAGGATTTCTTTCTTTCCTTCGAAGGTAAACAGACCTTGTGTCAGGCAGAGAAACAGCCCCCCAGCTGTCCATGTCCTAATCCCCTGTGAATGTGTTCTCTTAACAGGGCAGAAGGGGTTTTGCAGACATGATTAAATTAATGACCCTGAGATAGGGAGATGATCATGGATTATCCAGGTGAACCCAATGTAATCGCAAGGGTGCTTACAAGTGAAAGAGGAAAAGAGAGTCAGAATAGAAAGCCTGGGCTGGCCATTGCTGACTTTAAAGGTGCAAGGGGGGCTTACAGGCCAAGGAATGTGGGCTGCCTCCAGAAGCTGACCAAGGCAGGCAGTGGAGCATCCATTGCTTAGCGCCACCTGAAGGAAACAGCCGCTGACACCTTGATTTTAGCCTAGTGAGACCCTCTTTGGACTTCCGATCTCTGGAACTGCAAGATAATAAATCTGTGTGGTATTAAGCCACCGTGTTTGTGATAATTTGTTCAGAAGCACTAGGAAATTAGGATATACCTCTCAGGATTAAGGTCTGTGATAAGGAAGGGGAGAAGCATCACCAGCATTTTTGGAGTATTGTTCTTAAGTACTTTTGTCTTGAGTGGAAATTTCAAACAGGGGATTTTCCATCAACTCAGCTTCCTACCTGCTTATCTGTCACATTTACAATTTGGTTTTATGAAAATTAACTCAAAGTTTGAAAAAAATTTAAAGTACCACTCCTTTAATACAATTTACCCATTTTTGAAAATGTGCCAGGAATTGAGCTAAGGATATTCACAGACTTATAATAAAGTTACTAACAGTAAAACTCGCTTCCACGCAATTATGCTTAATGTCTCTTTATTCTTAGAAATCTAATTCATATTAAGTCTGGTCATTTGGATCTCTTACTTCGAAAAAAAATTCATACAATCATGTCTAAACCCAATGTTTTCCTTAGAAGACCTTCAAAATGATCATACATTTATCAAATAGGAAAATGTAGCAACTCTCCAAATAGTCACAGACTCTTAACAAGAGTAACTATTTAAGGTATGTAAGAAGATAAAGAACAGATAAACAAAAAGTAAAGTTTTATTTTTAATTTAAAAAATTATGTTGACACATTTGCCTGTACCAGAACTATCTGATAAAATGTAACATACGCCACATATATAATTTCAAATTTTCTTCTAGCTACAGTAAAGTAAAAATATGTGAAATAAATTTCAATAATGTATTTTATTTAAGCCAGTATATATGACATAACTGTAACATGGCATCATCATAAAACCACTACTAGTGAGATGTTTAAGATTCTTTTTTTGATCTAAGTCTTTGAAATTGGCATCTATTTTATACTTAGAGCACATCCTCAATTTAGACTTGCCACATGTCAAATGGTCAGTATGGCCACTGCACTGGACAATACTCTTACCAAAGGTTCTCAGCTCCCAAAGCTCTTCTATGTTAATAATTTAAACTTATCAGTGTTCCATTCATGATTTACCAACTATCTTAGCTGTCTTTTGAAAATTAAGAGATGCTGTATTTATCAGGTGTATGGTCGTGGTTAAAACTTCGACAGAGTGTGACAAAAATTTTACTATCTGCCTTGACATCCATTTGTCATCAAGGGCACACAGGAGCCGAATAACTGTTACCTTTTTAGTCTGGCCTCAGGCTGCAATAAATAACAAGCAATAGGATGAGCATTGTAAAAATATCTTAAAATTTGTATAATCTTTGAATTTTTCCATCTCAGAAGAATGAGAAAGAAAATTTACCATGTAACTTTTAAGGGAGAAATCAAAAGCAGATGGTTCTCCTGGGTATGGCCAGAACACAGAAATTAAAAAATAAATAAAAGAAAAATAAAACTAAAACCCATAAAATGGTAACAAAAGAAAATAAACTAAGACTTTTGGAATTACATGCACTGTTAATTCAGTTTTAAATATAATGAAAACATTTCATTTCAGCATTACCCATCAAATTTTACCAAAAATCACAAAGGCCTACTTAGTGCAATTTCAAAGACAGTCTTTCGACCATATTTAGAAATAAATAATTTCCCTTTGCATAAAATCAAGAGCCAGGGAAATAGGAGAGACATTACAGCACACTTCTCATGTCTGAGGAATGGGAATAAACATTTTTTTTCCCCAAACTCCAGTCTAAACTATAGCTTAACCCAAACCCAGATTCCCATCATTCCAGAAAGCCACCTGAGAGAAGTAATGAGAACACATTAACTAAAAATCCACTAGAAGTCTCAGTAATTGTTGCTGTGCTCTATTTTGCAGTCCTTTAGTGGACTTAATAATCAACACTGTCTGAGGAAGTGCAGAGCTTCTACACAATCAGTATCTGTAAGACACGTCCCTTCAAAAGTAGCAACTGTACTGCAAAGTATGTTGACAAAACTCAGTGGAAAATCTAAATGTTAGAATCTGTGTATTTCTTTTAAAATAAGCTTGATAATTATCACAAATGAATTGCTATAGGGCTGGGTGATGGCGAACAGGATTGTGGAAGGTCTGAATTTCAACAATAGAATAAATTTTTGAAAAACTACTCAGTCATTGAAAGTGTCTAGTAGACAGTACAAGGTCAAGAGCATTGGTTGTTGAACTAGGTGACCTTTAAGAGTTCTGTTTAAGATTCTATGTGAGATTGCTATATTTAAAATGGCTAACCACCAAGAACCTACTGTATAGCACAAGAAACTCTGCTCAATGTTACGTGGCAGCCTGAATGGGAGATGAGTTTGGGGGAGAATGGATGCATGTATATGTATGGCTGAGTCCCTTCACTGTTCACCTGAAACCATCACAACACTGTTAACTGGCTGTACTCCAATACAAAAAAAAAAAAAAGATTCTATGTTAAGAAAAACGACTGGAAGGAAATACATGAGAATATTGTGAATAATCTCTCTAATGAACTATATATGCCCCCCTTCTCATTAAACATCATGTTTTCCTTTTATAATGATTTTTTAAAGGGTGCTTTTAAAAAATTCTTACTTAAAGGATCTATGAGGAGAGTGAAAATATAATTTACTGTTCAAACTAAGACACTTTGAGGGAGAAACGGGACATTAACAATTATGCTAAAACAACAGGTATAAACTAGAACAACTAGGTATAAACTAGGATATATGGCTGCTCTTGCCATACATTATCTTCTTATTGTTTGTATTAATACTTTGTCATGACTGGTGAAATATGGAGGATCAATAAAGCTATGCATATCTGTATAATCATTTTCTAGATTCTGTTTGAGTACATTAGTTAATTTTTTTGGTAGGGATACCATTTTTCATCATATATCCTAATTGAACATTTTCAAAAGGACAGTCTATCTTTATTTCAGTTAATCATAGAAAATTAAATACAGGTGACTTTGTACAAAGGAGTAGGGGGTAAAAGGAAGATTAAAAAAAAACACATGAAATAATTTAAATAAATATATATGTATATGCATGTTAATGAAATAAATTCATTTCATAATAGCCAAATTCAGAATATGCAGGTCAAAGGAGAAAAAAGGAAAGTAGTCAACAACAAAGAAGCAACTACTTTCTGGAACACAGAAATCATACTGCCCAGGCAAGCTAAAAAGGTAGGCTATTGGTAGGCAGGGAAGAAACAGGCATGGCAGCAAAAGTGCTCATTTTGTTTTTAAAGGGGTATATTCTCAAACCCATTGGAGAACGAAATGGCAACCCACTCCAGTGTTCTTGCCTGGAGAATCCCAGGGATGGGGGAGCCTGGTGGGCTGCCGTCTCTGGGGTCGCACAGTGTCGGACACGACTGAAGCGACTTAGCAGCAGCAACAGCAGCAGCACTCTCAAACTCGGGTCCAATATTCTCATAAAAAATAAGACATGGCAATAAAGAGATGCTTTTTGTCTTGCAGCCATTTGGTTAAATATTGTTTTACATGTAAGTATTACTTATGTCTAAAAACTTGTCAGATTTTCCATTATTGCTTCAGAAAAAGTTCAATAAAGCTAATTTCTGTATAGAAAAGCACTCTGTTAAAAGACTGAGCAATTCTTAGCTAAAAATATAAGTCTCCTTTTCTCTGGTTCCTTCCAAGACATGTGGTAATTTTATAGTCAAGTCCAGACACAAAAGAAATGAGAAACTAAACTTAATTTACAAAAACCAAAGTACTCATTACTTTATCTTAGGTGGATCCCGGAAGAGGCATCTAGGTTTTGACTCCAAAATAAATCTCTATTAATAAGCCTATTCCATAAAAGAACTGGGTAACAGTTAGGAAGGGCAAAGGATGAAGACAGGTTTTGTATCAGTGCTGGAAGGCAGGTGCAAGGCAATTCTAAATTTTGTTCTTTAACACATTTTCCAATCAGTACGTAGTCTGTCTACCCTTCAGTAGCCCAAAGACAAAGGGGCAGTGAGGACACAGCATAAGCTGAGAGAAGGAGCATATACTTTTAGATCCCCCAAAGAGAAAGGGAGGCTTGTGTCATTTTAAATGGAAACTACAGGGGAGAAGGAATTGAATTGGATACATTAAAAAATTTTTGGTAATAGGCAAATCCTTGAAGTCAGTGAAAGAAGCCTTAGAAAGATCAATTTCCTTTGCTTCACAAGAATTCAAATTATTTTCTTGGTAAGGAGCAAGTCCTCAATGCCTGATAGAATTTTATTGGGCTTCCGGCTGTTAGAGTCTAGCAAAGAGTATTTTAAGTGCATACACCTAAAACCAAAAACATTTAAACCACTGGTTTAGATAAACAATGTATGTGGTCAATAATCTTCACCTATTTATTTCACATTCATGTGCTTCTCATCTCTAAACCATCATCATTTTTCCACCTTGTATCTAAAAAGTTCACAAAAGATAACAGCAATCTATACAACAAAAGCATAGAAATCCACTGTGAGGCAATTACAAGTATAAATAATTTTACTGGTTACGGTTTGAACAGATTTCTCTTCAAAAATACTTACCAAGTTAAGTGCTGGAGAAAGTTCTGTATAGGCATATTAATCTTTAATCTTTTTTTGTTTTAACTGAAAACTAAAAGCTTAAGAATATAATGACCTCTTTAATAATTAACAAATAAATTATTATAGTCAGAATTAAACACTTACAGTGTTGATGCATTCTCTAAAGGAAGGGAATAATAATCATACATTTGTATTAGCACAGATGGGGGCAGAAAGTATTAATACATACAACTCTGTAGGTATGTTATCAGTTCCCAGAGTATGGTGAACTTGGAGTAAGAAACTGAAGACAGGCAAATATTAGCTCATTTATTTACTTCAGCTTTTCTCAAATTACATTCTTAAGAGATTAAATCATAGTGAAGGGCTATGTTCAAAGTTTAGCAGAGATGACCAAAGGAAAATTAATTTAAAAAATTGGTCTAACCTAGAAGTGCAAGTAGAATGAAATGTAACAAGGTTAATATTTATAAGCCTGGCCCACATCTGACTGTGTCTGTGGTGTATATTCCATTTGCTGAGGAGGAAGAAAAATTCTCAAATAAAACTTTATGAAATTCAGTTCATCAAATATTTTTTCACAACACCACGTTACCATTCCCTCATTTCTAAAAGCGCTGCTGCTTATTTTAGGGGACAGAATTCTAAATCATATGGATTGGGAATTTAAAACAGTAAATTATTAGGTAAATCACTATGCCCATTCTCACGTGAAACACTCCCAACTCATTTGTAACTGAACTAACATGACTCTCAGTCTCAAGTCTCAGTCTTGAAGCTTGCATCTGGGTATAACTTAAAGGAGGAAATCCACAGTGAATACCGGAATCTCTTCTCCTTGTGTTTAAGCTTTGTCAAAATTTCCCGAACAGAGACAGCAAGTCAACTGAATAACTGAAATATTAAATTTCTTCGAAGTATGTAATTTTGAAGTTCTATTTTTCAAAGCTGAATTGTTCCGGTAGAATTCTGACTAGAATTCTCAAAGAATTTAACTTTTTTTCTGTCATCTCTCTCTCTCATCCTTTATTATTTTTATTTTTCTGGCTGTGTCCACGGCATGTGGGATCTTAGTTCTCTGACCAGGGATGGAACCCATGCACCCTGCAGTAGAAGTGTGGACTTTTAACCACTGAACTGTCTGGAAGTCCCTCTCTTGTCCTTTAAAATAAGAAGCTTAGGCCAGATTTAAATCTGAGAAAGGACTGGTGTCTCTGGCAGACTTTCTTCCTCACAGCCACACTCTCCCCTCACACTTCTCACTTTTATCCCATCACTCTCCAATGTAAGATTTAGGAAAAAGCATGGACACTTGGTGGTTTCTGTTTGCTGCTAAGTCGCTTCAGTCATGTCCGACTCTGTGCGACCCCAGAGATGACAGCCCACCAGGCTCCCCCGTCCCGGGGATTCTCCAGGCAAGAACACTGGAGTGGGTTGCCATTTCCTTCTCCAATACGTGAAAAGTGAAAGTGAAGTCGATCAGTCGTGTCCGACTCTTAGCGACCCCATGGACTGCAGCCTACCAGGCTCCTCCTTCCATGGGATTTTCCAGGCAAGAGTACTGGAGTTGGGTGCCATTAGAGGTAATCTAATCAAGCTAGATTGCTGGGACACTTTTTGCAGGCTTAAAACAACAATTTAAGTTTTCTGACTACTCACTATTTTAAATAAAACTAAAAGAAACCAAGCACACAATGCTGAAATGGAGCTTACCTTAGAGCCACGTTCATTAAAGATTATTTCTACATCTAGGATTTTGCCAAACTGCTGCAGAGACAAAAGTAAAATAAAAGCATTTACTTATGGTCAGCTTTTTTTTCATATACTTTACTTTCTTCTGAAAAAAGAGGTGTTTTTTTCTTTTTTCCTTTACTTATTGGACCAATACCAGTTGATTTTTCCTCATCATTGAGCTGACAGTTCCTCAGATCCACTCACACCGCATCATCCACCTAAATACAGTGGACGCTGTTTCAGAAGACATTCACAGTGTCGCCCTCTTACATGCTTCTTCACATGGACAAACTGGAGGTTTTCCTACCTGCAACTCTAACTTTTGAAATGCTTGTTTTAAGAAGTAAATCCTAAGTAGAAAGATAAACTACCAAAGGCTGTTTTTCTTCCCTTTCTTTTTTTAAAAATTAATAAAAGTGAACCATGTTCACTGGAAAAAAATATAGATAAATTTAGATATATGTGCCCAGAAAATATAGATAAACAAAAAGGAAAAGGGGGCACAGAAATTAAGATCATCTTTAATCCCATCATCTTAACATTTTTAAAAAATATGTTTTATAATGTTTATTTTTGGCTGTGCTGGGTCTTCACTGCTTCGTGGGCTTTTCTTTAGTTGCGGAAAGAGGGGGCTATTCTCTAGTTGCAGTGGGTGGGCTCAGCAGTTGCGGCTCCTGGGCTCTAGAGCGGAGGTTCAACAACCGTGGCACTTAGCTGTCTTGTGGCATGTGGGATCTTCCAGGACCAGGGATCGAACCTGGGTCTCTTGCATTGGCAGGTGGACTCTTTATCACTGAGCTACCAGTAAAACCCCATCTTAACATTTTGGTATCATCTTCCCAGCCTTTCCTTAGGCATGTGTGTGTCTGTATAAAACTACAGACATCTGACACACTATACATATTGCTTTTATTACTTTCCTTAAACTTAGTACACTTTATAATATATTTATAAATCTGAGTAACTTTCCAAATCAATAAATATATATTTGTGTTATTTCTGTTTTCAAGCATACCAAACACTCATGGACATTATGAATGATTCTATTCATTTGCCACTTTCTGTGTGGCACGTGGGATATTAGTTCCTCAGCCAGGGACCAAACCTGTGCCCTCTGCAGTGGAAGCACAAGTCTTAAACACCAGACTACCAGGGAAGTCTCTCATCAGGAACATCTAAAATAATAACTGTATTTTGTGATTAGTTAAGTACTTCAACATTAGGAAAATCAAACAGAGCTAAAAGCACAAAACCTAAATATCTGTTGCTAGATAGCCAAATAGCTGAGGAGGGGCATATACAAACACAGTAATTATTTTGAGGAGAGGTATATATATAAGGTGACAAAACTATCTGTTTTAATCAATAACTGAATAAACTGAATGAGGGATGGGAAGGGAATGATACATTTTAAGAAATCACTGACAACTGGCGTAGGCCGATCTTCAGTGGAGACTATTTTTCTGCCTCAAGACAAAACACACTTCTGACAGAAGAGGAGGTACCCATTTTCACAGACCTCCAGAGACTACGGTTCCGCACCATCTCTGATAATGTGGCGGAGAACCCAATAACTCATACTCCTGCGAAGTTTCTTCTTAAATGTAACCTATATTTTTTATGTTGCCCCTTATATTTTCTGTTGCTCTTCTTTCTATAGAGCTGGAAAACAGCCGGCTACCATTTTCTGTCAAAAAGCTCTTTCAGTGCTTCAAGAATATCATTAAATCTCAACCCTGGCCTTGTATTTAGTATAGAAAACACTACCAGGAAGTCATCTGTAAGTGATAGAAATCTGCTCCAGCGTCTTGTCACCTTGAGGTGGCCACAGCCAAGACTTAGACAAGGGTATCTGCTTTTCTGACAAAGCACTCGACTACCACACAAATATTCAGGAAAAAAAAACCCAATCATTTCTTATTCCTAGTTTAAGTTTAAGAGTTTGATCAAATTAAAACAGGCAACAACACATTAGCCCAGAAAAAAATTAAGATTCTCAGCAGCCATTCACTTTTGAGTGATTTTGCGAGGAAGTAAAGAGCTGGAAGAACGTGTCAGGTAGCAAACTAACCCCGTATACACGATTTGAGATCACAGATATTATTTCATTTAATTCATTGCCCTTTGAAAGGCAGGAATTACTATCTGGTCCTGATTTTAGCACCTGAAGTCCCACGTCCCAAGAAATCCCTCAGTCGCAGGCAAACTTGGTTCTGTGGTCACCTTACGTATGTGAGAACTTGCAAGGCTAATGTCCAGAACAGGCCGGGTGATGGGAATGTTTCTAAAGGCTGACGAAAATACTGATTGAGCTTACAATCCTCGGTGTATTTGGAGTTTCACCCGGAAGTATCAATACTAATGACGAATTATACATCAGCAGGTTACATTTTCACTGAAAAGCCAATAAAAGGACTTCAGAGACTTACCCCAAACATCTGCCGGAGGTCAGGGTCCCGGAAGCGGAAAGGAATATTAGAGACATGCAGTCGTTTAGGGGTAGATTTACTCTCTGAATTTTCACTACTTTGTGTCTGTGACTGCTGGCCGTCTGTCTGTGCACCTCCTTCTGTCTGCTAAGCAAAGAAATAAACAACATTAAGGAAAAAATAAATACAATTATTTCACAGGAATTGAAATGCAAAGCTGCATTTATAAAGTCTGTTGACCTTATAAAATAAGGTCCTTTCCCATCCCGATCATTTCCAGTGTGTCTTTAAGCAAAAATAACTGTTGCCCCTTCAAAGAGGGAAAAAAACAAACAAAACAAAACAAAACACAAACATGTTATCTGTGTTTAAAATGCTATAGTCTACCAAAAAATTTAGGTTCTTGCATATTTACAGTATGTTAGTAAAAAGGGAGACAGAAGAAAAACAAAATGACTTGAAATATCACATGAAAATACATTAGGAGAACAAGATATAAGAAGAGTACATTGTTCCTAGACTCTGCATCACTGACTCAATGGACATGAGTTTGAGCAAACTCTGGGAGATGGTGAAGGACAGGGAAGCCTGGCATGCTGCAATCCATGGGGTCGAAGAGTCAGACATGACTGAATGACTCAACAACATTTTGAAAATAAAGAGTCTGTTATGAAGATTCTAGCATTTCTGGTTCATCATTTCAGGACGTAAGGGAACATTTTTATATTTCATTCCCTCTAGTAGTTTCAGAGTTTATGGCTACTAGGTTACCAACGTACTCTAATATTATTTATTAAGAAGAGATACCTAGTGACCAAGGCCGTTCTTCTTGAAAACTGAAGAAGCTTCTTAATATGCAACCAACCTGTACTTCCCAATTTATGCACTTACTGCTATTTTAGTAGAGGGAACATTCCTTCTGTAGCTCAGAGCAAAGCTGCATTTATAAAGTCTGTTGGGAAAGGCCTGAAGGGACCCTGATGAATCTATTACACACAAATATGTGCTAGGTTTGTATCTATCAGCAGTGAAAGAACAAGGTGAGTCTGGGTATGCATTTTTGTTTAATTTTTTATGGGTTAATCAATGATTAACAATGTTGTGTTAGTTTCAGTTGTACAGCAAAGTAATTCAGTTATATATATACATGTATCTATTCTCCAAATTCTTTTCCCATTTAGGTTGTTACATAATACTGTGTTGAGTTCCCTGCGCTGTACAGTAGGTCCTTGATGGTAATCCATTTTAAATACAACAGTGTGCACATGTCAATCCTAAACTCGTTATGGGTGTGCATTTTTAATCTTGAATCTCTTTTAATGTCTTCAGTTCAGTTCAGTTGCTCAGTCGTGTCTGACTCTTTGCGGCCCCATGAATCGCAGCACACCAAGGCCTCCCTGTCCATCACCAACTCCCGGAGTTTACCCAAACTCATGTCCATTGAGTCGGTGATGCCATCCAGCCATCTCATCCTCTGTCGTCCCCTTCTCCTCCTGCCCCCAATCCCTCCCAGCATCAGGGTCTTTTCCAATGAGTCAGCTCTTCACATGAGGTGGCCAAAGTATTGGAGTTTCAGCTTCAGCATCAGTCCTTCCAATGAACACCCAGGACTGATCTCCTTTAGGATGGACTGGTTGGATCTCCTTGCTGTTCAAGGGACTCTCAAGAGTCTTCTCCAACACCACAGTTCAAAAGCATCAATTCTTAGGCCCTCAGCTTTCTTCACAGTCCAACTCTCACATCCATACATGACTACTGGAAAAACCACACCCTTGACTAAACGGACCTCTGCCGGCAAAGTAATGTCTCTGCTTTTGAATATGCTATCTAGGTTGGTCATAACTTTTCTTCCAAGGAGTAAACGTCTTTTAATTTCATGGCCACAATGACCATCTGCAGTGATTCTGGAGCCCCCCAAAATAAAGCGTGACACTGTTTCCCTATCTATTTCCCATGAAGTGATGGGACCAGATGCTATGATCTTAGTTTTCTGAATGTTGAGCTTTAAGCCAACTTTTTCACTCTCCACTTTCATTTTCATCAAGAGGCTTTTCAGTTCCTCTTCACTTTCTGCCATAAGGGTGGTGTCATCTGCATATCTGAGGTTACTGATAGTTCTCCCGGCAATCTTGATTCCAGCTTGTAGGCATGTGTTAATTTAATTCCTTTTCAATAAATCCTCAAAAAAAATGCTATGCTGAGAAATACTTTTGACAAATATTTAACCAGTGTGATATACTTCAGGCATTCAAATAACATTTACTCTGAAGTATTAATCTGACAATTCAAGAACCTTATGTTTTTACTATTCCCTATGAAGTGCATGCCAAACTGGATGGCTCGCTGAGATAATTTAGTCAACATATTTTTTAAAACAGGAGAGGAATTTGCTGTTCTTATTATCTCAATTGAAAGAGCACTGAGAAACTCCAGCAGATTCTGGGTGACACGGAATGGATTCCCCTCCTCTACTTTAACCTAGTGTTCAGCTAAAAGAAACTAACCAGAGATGTTACTGCTGGCTCAGAGATGTTTGCAACCATCTTGAAGTTTGAGACTTTATAAAGGATAATCAGGAATGTACTCCAAATGAACACCAGCTTTTCAAGTGTCAATCTAAGGGATGGCAGCTTTTATCTCCTATTCAGGCCTTGCAGATGGCTTCACTGTGCCATGATTCACATGGTACAAAAATAGCAGAAAAGGGAAGAGCTGTATACAAAGCCATGTTCTGCCAAAGTACAAGGTTTTTAGTCCTCAATCTGGGCACAGTGCAGACTAAACAAAACACGCTCCACTCAAAGATGAAACTCACTTAGTTACTAAAACATCATCATGGATGCCAAAGCAACTAGCACAAGCATCAATTACAACTGAGGCTCATTTGAGCATCTGCCAACTTGCCTCTCACATCTCACAGCTGGATCACATAAAACTCTTTCTTTAGCCAGTCCACCAGATCTGAACTGCAGGTGAATGACTCTGAGCAAAGTAAAAAAAGGCTGATTCTCACTTCAAACCACAGTTCTATAATTTATATACGCAGTCCATGTGGTCTGTAAAAGAGTATGTAAGGTGGTGGGATAAATGAAAACTAATCATTACTTCCAAGTATGTTGCCTGAGGTACTTATTTGTTGTTCTTGACAATTTTTTTTTTAACAGTCCTGAAGATACAACTTATGAACAAGAAGCCAGATTGGTTAATTTTCCAGCCTTGTGGTAAGCACCTAACATTATTCAAAGGTATGAAATCTTTAATTCTCAGAAAACGTGGCAAGTAGAAAAAGTAAACCCATTATTATTTCCAAAATTCTTAAGCCATCTGATTTCAAATACATTTACAAATGAAAGTTTAACATATCTAGCTACAAATACATAAACCATAAGCATACAGCTGCATGGGTTTTCACAAAGAAAATACACTCATGTAACAGCATCACTGCAAACAAAGCTAGTGGAGGTGATGGAATTCCAGTTGAGCTATTTCAAATCCTGAAAGATGATGCTGTGAAAGTGCTGCACTGAATATGGCAGCAAATTTGGGAAACTCAGCAATGGCCACAGGACTGGAAAAGGTTAGTTTTCATTCCAATCCCAAAAAATGCTCAAACTACTGCACAATTGCACTCATCTCATACGCTAGCAAAGTAATGCTTAAAATTCTCCAAGCCAGGTTTCAGCAATATGTGAATTATGAAATCCTAGATGTTCAAGCAGATTTTAGAAAAAGCAGAGGAACCAGAGATCAAACTGCTAATATCCGCTGGATCATCAAAAAAGCAAGAGAATTCCAGAAAAGCATCTATTTCTGCTTTATTGACTATGCCAAAGCCTTTGACTGTGTGGATCACAAGAAACTGTGGAAAATTCTGAAAGAGATGGGAATACCAGATCACCTGACCTGCCTCTTGAGAAACCTATATGCAGGTCAGGAAGCAACAGTTAGAAATGGACATGGAACAAAAGACTAGTTCCAAACAGGAAAAGGAGTACGTCAAGGCTATATACTGTCACCCTGCTTATTTAATGGGCTGGAAGAAGCACAAGCTGGAATCAAGACTGCTGGGAGAAATATCAATAACCTCAGGAATGCAGATAGATACCACCCTCATAGCAGAAAGCAAAGAGGAACTAAAGAGCCTCTTGATGAAAGTGAAAGAGGAGAGTGAAAAAGTTGGCTTAAAGCTCAACATTCAGAAAACGAAGATCACAGCATCTGGTCCCATCACTTCATGGCAAATAGATGGGGAAACAGTGGAAACAGTGTCAGACTTAATTTTTTGGGGCTCCAAAATCACTGCAGATGGTGACTGCAGCCATGAAATTAAAAGACGCTTACTCCTTGGAAGGAAAGTTATGACCAACCTAGATAGTATATTGAAAAGCAGAGATATTACTTTGCCAACAAAGGTCCGTCTATTCAAGGCTATGGTTTTTCCAGTGGTCATGTTTGGATGAGAGAGTTGGACTGTAAAGAAAGTTGAGTGCTGAAGAATTGATGCTTTTGAACTGTGGTGTTGGAGAAGACTCTTGAGAGTCCCTTGGACTGCAAGGAGATCCAACCAGTCCATCCTAAAGGAGATCAGCCCTGGGATTTCTTGGAAGGACTGATGCTAAAGCTGAAACTCCAGTACTTTGGCCACCTCATGCAAAGAGTTGACTCATTGGAAAAGACTCTGATGCTGGGAGGGATTGGGGGCAGGAGGAGAAGGGGACGACAGAGGATGAGATGGCTGGATGGCATCACCGACTCAATGGACATGAGTTTGGGTAAACTCCGGGAGTTGGTGATGGACAGGGAGGCCTGGTGTGCTGCAGTCCATGGGGTTGCAAAGAGTTGGACATAACTGAGAGACTGAACTGAGCTGAACCATCAAATTAGGTCAAGCCACAGAACTCCAGAAGCACCCAAGGGCCCCACTCTAGTCCCCACTCCCCTGCCAAAGGATCACCACTATTCTGACTTCTAACTCCACAAATTAGTTCTGTTGTTTTTGATCTTACAAAATAAAGTTAAAAAAAAAAAAAAGGAATGACACTGTATGTGCTTTTTTGTGTCTGGCTTCTTTTACACATTGTAACACATGCACTGTTGTACATTTTATAAACATACAGAATTTGTATCTGAGTGGCTTCCAGTTTTTAGCTATTATGGATAATGTTCCTATAAATAGTCTTATTATACGTCTTTGCATGCATAGGAGCAGGCACTTCTGTTGGATGAAGATATCTAAGATTGGATTTGCTAGGTCAAGGATATATCTCAATTCAGCCTTCAAAGTTACTGTCAGTTTTGCAAAGTGGCTGCATTAACTTCCACTCCATCAATGGTGTATGCCACTTCTAGCTGTTCTTAGTAACTTTGCCTCATTGTAACTATTCGGGTGGGAGGTATGGCATCCTACTGTGGCTTTCACTTGCTTTCTTCTCTTTCAGCCTCAGATCTTTTCTTCTCTCCACTTCTATATTTTTGAATTTTGTTGAAAAATGAGAATTCCCTGTAAAACAATAGCTATTTAAAAAAAAAAAACAGCAAAGAGATACTTTTTGGCTAAGATATTAGCAACCACCTTGATGAGTCTGAGGAATAGAAAGTCTAAGTAATGGAGCAAGGACTTGAATACAAGCAGCCTGATGTTCCTAATCACTACATTATACTGTGCTTCACATGTATTATTTTCTTCAAATCTCACAGCAGTCAATCAGGCAGGTACTGGTGGTGTTGTTTAGTTGCTGAGTTGTGTCTGACTCTTTCCAGACCCCATGGACTGCGGCCCACAAGTCTCCTCTGTCCATGGGATTTCCCAGACAAGAATACTGGAGTGGGTAGCCATTTCCTTCTCCAGGGGATCTTCCCAACCCAGGGGTCGATCTACATTGGCAGGCAGATTCTTTACCACTGAGCCACCTAGGAAGCCCATCAAGTACTATTACTGTCCTCCAACTGACAGAAACTGAGGCATGGTGAAGTTAAATTTATTGCCCAAGGTCACAGATTAAGTAGCAGTGTAGGAAGTCAAAACTAGGCAGTCCAATTTCATATGCTAAACCACCCTTTTTAGTACTGCACCCACGCTCACTTTTTTTCTCATTAGATTGGAGAACATGCTCCACTTTCTCAGGAACCCCACTTGAAGGAGCAAGGTTTCTCCTGGAGTGGAGGCAGGCATGAGGTTATGGGCCAGGGAAAGCTATTCAAGAGGTGATGTGACTTGAGGGAACAGGAGCAGGTCAGACCATGAAGGGAAGGAAAGAAACAAGCAAAGGCACACTGACATTTATGAAGGAAAAAAGTCAGAGAACTACTAAACTGACACTCAAGGGGGCTGAAAAGATTTCTGTACATAGTGGAAATAGAAAAGTGAAATATACATTGAATATAGTTAAATGAGATACTTCCCATTTGTCATTCTCAACTTTACTTCGCTATAGATTACTAATTGTTGAAATACACAAATCAGAGCAAAAGTAAAGTTTTAAAGCTGTATCTTTATAAAAAGTGAACAGTTAAACTGTTCTGAGAAAAATCTCAGTCAATGCAGTGCTGTTTTGCTTTATTTTCTATTATTAGCTTCTGAGCAACTTTACTAACTATATAAATAATCTTCCAAGGTTCTGTTTCTCCCTTCTGTTTTCTGATCTAATTGATTCACAGGGCAGAGGATGCAATAATGGAAAAGGCTGGAGTCCGTGGACTGTTTACAGTGAGGCCTGACAGTGGTCCTGATGGATGTCATCATGTGACTAAAAGCCTATATATCCACTCTCCAGACATCCTGGCCTCCTCCCCAGCAAGGGCCACTCTACTTGAGGGCAAGCCAAGGGCACCTGACACTGAAGAACAAATCAGATTTTTAAAGCCTCATTCAAGAAATGAGGACTAAAAAAGTTTTAAATAAACTTTAAAAATTCTTATAACTAGAAAATGGATTTACCTTTCTGACTCGCCTATGAAACAATTGAAATATATTGTAACTATTTATACATTGTGAACAAATGTTCTATTATGGACTGAGAAAGAACCCTGGAGAATACAAGATGAAGTAGGACTTTCTAAGTCTGCTTTTGAACTGTGGTGTTGGAGAAGACTCTTGAGAGTCCCTTGGACTGCAAGGAGATCAACCAGTCCATCCTAAAGGAGATCAGTTCTGGGTGTTCATTGGAAGGACTGATGTTGAAGCTGAAACTCTAGTACTTTGGCCACCTGATATGAAGAGCTGACTCATTTGAAAAGACCCTGATGCTGGGAAAGATTGAGGGCAAGAGGAGAAGGGGAGGACAGAGGATGAGATGGCTGATTGGATGGCATCACTGACTTAATGGACATGAGTTTGGTTTAACTCTGGGAGTTGGTGATGGACAGGGAGGCCTGGTGTGCTACAGTTCATGGGGTTGCAAAGTGTCAGACACGACTGAGCAACTGAACTGAACTGAACTGATCACATACTATATAATATGAGATACTAAGGAATCTCTTGATTAATTCAGGAATAATATTTTGATTTATGGATTATCTATTTTCTTCAATTTTTATAATGTCTTCATTTCTTATTTTCACCTCTGTGAGGATGAAGGGGAAGAAAAAGAAAAGAGGACATTCAATTTAGCAAAGTTTCTTGAGAATCTGATTCATGTCCGAACCATCCCAGTTTAATGACAGTTTGAGTACAGAATTCTAGGTAGGAAAAAAAAAATCCTTTGGAACTTTTTAAATAAGTTAAAAAAATGTTAAATAATTAATTTATTTTTGGCTATGCTAGGTCTTCGTTGCTGTGCATGGGGTTTCTCTGGCTGTGGTTTTGGCTTCTCACTGGTGGCTTCTCTTGTGGAGCATGAGCTCCAGGGTGTGTGGGCTTCAGTAGTTGTGGTGCTCGGGCTTAGTGGCCCCGAGGCACGTGGAACCTCCAGACGAGGGATAGAACCTGTGTTCCCTGCAATGGCAGGCAGATTCTTAACCCCTGGAACACCAGGGAAGCCCACCCTCCTTCAGAACTCTGAAGGTAACTCTCAACTGCAGCCCAGCTTCCAGTGCTGATGTTGAGAAATCTGGACACTGTGACTCTATCTCCTTGACTGTGACTTTTCCTACTCTCCCTCTCTGGTTTGTATACTAACCAAATATATCCAGTGCTCTTAAAATTTCACTGTGATGTGCCTTAATGTGGGTTTATTTCAGTCTATTTTTCTGAGGTCTCTTTTAAGGTGGAAATTAAGATCTCTCAGTCCTGGACCTTTTTTTGAATTACTTTGCTGATGATTCCCACTCTACATCATTTTGTCTTTCTGAAACCTGTATTATTAGACATTGGATCTTCTGAACTGATCCGCCAATTTTCTTATTTCTTGTATTTTTCCATCTCTGTCTTTGGCTCTATTTTCTGGGATACAGGTCCTTAATCCCTCATCTGAAAACTTTGAGTACATATGTATATCAGAATTCAGAATTTTTAGAAAGGCAATAATGATTTAAACCCATATATAACATTATCAATGAGACATGAGGCAGTGGTATTTCCGTAGCAAAATGTAACCATATTCACATAAATGTGATAAAGACTGTACGTAAAGTTGTGTGCTTTACTGTAATCTTTTTTTGATTTTCAGGACTTCACAGATTTTAGAATTGTGGATAAGAGACCAGAGACTTCTATATCTTCTATCTCATCTTTCAAAGCTCCAATAAAGTTTCTTTATTTTGTTACCATGCTTTTAATTTCAAGGGCATGTTCCTCTTCTCTGAATCTCCCATTCCCCAACTTCCTTTTTAAAATTATATTTATTTATTGGGTCTTTGTTGAGGTGTGCAGGCTCTAGAGTGTGGACTCCGTAGCTGGGATGCACACACTCAGCCGCAGTACGTGGGATCCAGCTTCCTGGTGGGGACTGAACCAGGGCCCCTGCACTGGGAATCTTAACCACTGGGCTGCCAGGGAAGTCCCCCACCCCTTTTAAACTAGCATTTCATTCTTGTTTAGTGAATGCATATCTTCCCTTATTTCTCTGAGGATATCAATTATTGTTTTGATGGTTTTTGAGGAGAAAGGGGATTCTTTTTCTTCCAAATTTCTCTTTTTTGTTTTTATTCGCTGTCTTCCATGGTGAGGTTTTCCCCATGTATCTAGTAATCTTTGGCTGTCTTGTTTATAATTAAGAGCTGAAGGAAGAAAGGTAGTTAATAAACTAATTAGAAGTTCTGAGTAGGTGGGATGGAGGGGCTTGATGACTTTGTGCTTCATTCTAGGTTCAGTTAGGTAAGCAATTTTTTGAGAAACCCCTTGATTTGTACATCTTTAGGTCTTTCCTCCTGAGTTAGGTTTTCCAGAGAAGAGTTTTCCAATTCTTCTAACTAGAGTCATGTTTCTGAAACTCAAATTTTTGTAGTATAAACTGAATCACTTGTCAACTTTCCCCCACTACTGGCCTAGTGATAAATTCATTTTGGGCTTGTTCAGTTAGTTGCTAATTGGCCATCTGCTTTCTAGCTTCCAAAATTATTAATTCTCCTGTTCTTAGTTTTTATATTTCTGAAAACACAGACACAAACACCATTTACGGCAGTTTTGGAAGAAGCAATTAGATGGATGTATTCAAAAGTAACCTGAAATTAATAAGTGTTTTTAATAAAATCTTGTAATATGGTATGTACATATTTTATTGAAGGCAGCAAAATAGGGCAACACAGCCTATATTTGCTTTGAGCTGACTCCTATACAATACTTTGGGAAACATGGATTGCTTTAGAAAATAATCTTAGTATTTCAAAAAGGAAGAGCCTTATTACAGCCCTTCTCCAATGAAAGGCTGAGGCAGAATGAAGGCCTCAGAGACGAGACACTGTTATCAGCTAATAGCAAATCTATAAACACAAGATATTTTCCTTTCTCTGTTCTTTACACCAAAGAACTAAGAACTACTTCAGATATAAGCTGAGGATGATTAAAACATTTTGAGATGGCACTTCCCTGGTGGTTCAGTGGTTACGATTTCGCCTTCTAATGAATGGGATGCAAGTTTGATCCCTGGTAGGGGAGCTAAGATCCCTCAAGCCTCCTGGCCAAAACCAAAACATAAAACAGAAACAATATTGTAACAAATTCAACAAAGACTTTAAAAAGGTTCACATAAAAAAAAAATCTTTAAAAACAAAATACTGTGGGATAAGGAGACATGACAACTTACTGCAATGTGGGATCCCAGACTGGATTCAGAACAGAAAACTGGTGATTAAATAAGATCTATATTTTACCTAAAAATATTGTACCAATGTTTCTTATTGTATGATTTTGAAAACTGTACTGTACCTATGGAAGATATCAGGGGAAGTTAGGTGAACAGTATGCAGAAACTTTCCGTACTGTTTTTACAACTTTAAGTCTAAAATTATTTCAAAACAGAATTTTTTAAAAAAGAAAAATAGATTTTTGGTTTGTCAGATTCTAAACCCTACAAAATATTAGAACATGGCAAAGAATGTTTTGTTGGTTTAATGATTATTGTTGCTGTTCAGTGGCTAAGTCATGTCTGACTCTTTGAGACCCCATGGACGCAGCACATCAAGCTTCCCTGTTCTGCACTCTCTCCCAGAGTTTACTCAAACTCAAGTCCATTGAATCGGTGATGCCATCCAACCTCAACCTCTGGCGTCCCCTTCTCCTTCCACCTTCAATCTTTCCCAGCATCAGGGTCTTTCCCAATGAATCAGTTCTTCGCATCAGGTAGCCAAAGTACTGGAGTTTCAGCTTCAGCATCAGACCTTCCAGTGAATATTCAGGACTAATTTCCTTTAAGATGGACTGGCTGGATCTCCTTGCTGTTCAAGGGACTCTCAAGAGTCTTCTCCAACATCACAGTTCAAAAGCATCAATTCTTCTGTGCTCAGCTTTCTTTATAGTCCAACTCTCACATCCATACAGGACCACTGGAAAAACCATAGCTTTGGCTAGACGGACCTTTATTCGCAAAGTAGTGTCTCTGCTTTTTAATATGCTGTCTAGGTTGGTCATAACTTTCCTTCCAAGGAGTAAGCGTCTTTTAATTTCATGGCTGCAGTCACCATGAAATTAAAGATTTTGGAGCCCCCAAAAATAAAGTCTGTCACTGTTTCCATTGTCCCTATCTATTTACCATGAAGTGATGGGACTGGATGCCATCTTAGTTTTCTGAATGTTGAGCTTTAAGCCAACTTTCCCACTCTCCTCTTTCACTTTCATCAGAGGCTCTTTAGTTCTTCTTCGCTTTCTGCCTAAGTGTGGTGTCATCTGCATATCTGAGGTTACTGATATTTCTCCCAGCAATCTTGATTCCAGCTTGTGCTTCATCCAGTCTGGCATTTCTCATGATGTACTCTGCATTTAAGTTAAACAAGCAGGGTGTTCTCTTGACAAGTTAAATAACCAGCATATTCTCTTGACAAAACCCTGTTAGCCTTTGACCTGCTTCATTTTGTACTCCAAGGCCAAGTCCTTATTTTTCTGGGCATCTCTTGACTTTCTACTTTTTCATTCCAATCCCCTATGATGAAAAAGACATTATTTTTGGTGTTAGTTCTAAAAGGTCTTGTAGGTCTTCATAGAACCGGTCAACTTCAGCTTCTTTGGCAGCAGTGGTTGGGGCACAGACTTGGATTACTGCGATGTTGAATGCAAACAAACTGAGATCATTCTGTCATTTTTGAGACTGCACCCAAGTACTGCATTTCAGAGTCTTCTGTTGACTATGAGGGCTACTCCATTTCTTCTAAGGAATTCTTGCCCACAATAGTAGATATAACGGTCACCTGAATTACATTCACCCATTCCCATCCATTTTAGTTTACAGATTCCTAAGATGTCAATGTTCAGTCTTGTCATCTCCGGCTTGACTACGTCCAATTTACCTCGATTCATGAACCTAATATTCCAGATTCCTATGAAATTTTGTTTTTTACAAAACTTTACAAGACTTTACTTTCACCACCAAATACATCCAAAATTGAGCATCATTTCCGCCTTGGCCTAACTGCTTCATTCTTTCTGGTGTGCTCAGTCCCTCAGTCGTGTCCAACTCTTTGCGACCCTACAGACGATAGCCCACCAGGTTCCTCTGTCCATAAGAATTCTGGAGTGGGTTGCCATTTCCTCCTCCAGGGGATCTTCCCAACCCAGGGATTGAACCTGTGTCTCCTGCGGCTCCTGCATTCCCAGTTGGATTCTTTACCGCTGAGCCTGCGGAAAAGTCCTATTCGTTCTCTCTAGAACTCTCAGTAATTACCTTTGCTGTTGCCCAGTAGCATACTGGACACCTTCTGACCTGGGGGGCTCATCTTCCGGTGTTGTATCTTTTTGCATTTTCATACTGTTCATGGGGTTCTCCAGGCAAGAACACTGGTGTGGGTTGCCGTTTCCTCCTCCTGTGGACCACATTTTGTCAGAACTCTTCACTGTGATGCCTTCATCTTGGGTGACCCTGCATGGGCTCATGCCTTCATTAAGTTACACAAGCCCCTTCTGCCACCACAAGGCTGTGATCCATGACGGGGTGAATCTTGTTAACAGCTTAAAATGTACACAAGAGTGAAATGAAATTAATTTTTCTATATCATACTATTTCTGTTCTGAACCATTCAAATTTGTATTAAATAAGATGGTGATACATTTTAAATCTGAGCAAACCTAATTGAAAGGTCACTGCCCAAAACAGCTTTAATCACATCTAAAGGATACATGTGTGTGTATGTACATACTTCAAAAATTATATAGAAAGACTTCCCAAAAGGTAGATTAACACTTCTGCAGGATGCTAACTGGTATTTTGTAGAAAATGAGTTTCATGGTCAAACAAATTTGGGAAATACTGGACTAATAAAGTTAAAAGGTTTCCTGTGAATTTTGAATAGAGAAAACTCACCGTTCTCCCTAAACCTATATATATTACTCATTCATTCATTTTACAGGAGGCAAGCTATAGAATTCACTTTCAAACATACCTCTTTTATCAGAATGACCTTTAGAGCACTGGTTCCCCAGAGTATGAAGGTAAACAATGGCAAAAGAGAAAAGACATGTATAACTGGATAGCCTATTAATCTGTATTAAGTCAAGAACTGCCTATAATTCCTTCTTTGAAATAATTACATACTAATAGAATTATAGCTAATATTTATTAAAGATTTATTATGTGCCAGGTATTTCACAAAGTATTTGCTATTCATTTTCTCATTTATTGTTAAAAACAACTCTATGAGTCAGAACTAGTATCACCAGTTTTACAGGTGAGGAAAATGAGCATGAGTTGTCATTCTCTCACGGTTACAATTTAGCAAATGGAAAGGGCTGGGAGCTAACCCTAACTCAATCTGGTTTCCAAGCTTGAGCTCCCTCACCAAATATGATATAATAAAAAGTTGTTTCAAGATTGCCTTAAAATAAATTCAGTTTCTCCTAATAATATTTTAGAAAGTTGGCTGGGATACTTTTCATTATGTCATCTTGCACAGCCTTAAAGGAAAATTAGGTAGTAAAATCCATGTTGACCTATCAACCAGACTTGGTAGCATTTAAGATTTATAACATTTTTATAAATGTTTATAATGGAATACATATTGGGTTAAAACTGGTAGAATTATATCTTATGAATTCCTTCTTAAAGAGTAAAAATCTCCTAACATGATAGAATATCTTTCTAAAAAGTGAAATCTTGGCTTATATACTTAGTTACCAACAATCAGGGTAATTTCATAATGCTAGAATAACATATCAAGAACACCTGTGCACATAAAATTATTTACCCAATGCAACACCAAACACAATTTTAAGGGCATAAAAAATTGGATTTACATCTATGTAGAGCAATTCCTTGAGTTAAAATACATATAGATTTAGTTATTTTAAAGATTAATGCTTAAGTATTTCTTCTGTGTATTTGAAAGTTGCTATAAGTCAAATTCTGAGAATCTGGTCTTGTTTGGGCATTTGGATGTAAGCTAACATTTCCCCAAAAAACTAGTAACTCAAGTTTCTTCAGAAAATATCTAATTCTATTTTATCGGTGGATCAAAGTGTTATAAACCACAGCAAATCATGTATTTTTTTAAAACCAGGAGTCAGAATTATGTAAGAATTATTATGGAGAAATAGCAGAAACAATAACCTCAATTTCTAAAAGCTTTATATTTAACTGAATGATTCTTTTATATTTCAGAATGAAAGAAATCTCTAAGTACATTCTCATTGGAGTTTTCGCATTTAAAGTTGAAGAACAAATGGAAGCTAAGAAGACAAGAGGGCTTCCCAGGTGGCTCCACGGGAAAGAATCCACCTGCCAATATAGGAGACTCAGGAGATGTGGGTTTGATCCCTAGGTCGAGACGATCCCCTGGAATAGGAAATGGCAACCCATTCCAGTATTCTTGTCTGGAAAACTCTATGGACAGAGGAACTTGGTGGGCTACAGTTCACGGGGTCACAAAGTGTTGGCAATGATTGAGCGTCTGAGCATGAATACATAAGAAAAAAGCTAAGTCATTTCAGTCGTGTCCGACTCTGTGCGACCCCGGCAACCCACTAGGCTCCCCCGTCCCTGGGATTCTCCAGGCAAGAACACTGGAGTGGGTTGCCATTTCCTTCTCCAATGTATAAAAGTGAAAAGTGAAAGTGAAGTCGCTCAGTCTTGCCCGACTCTTAGCGACCCCATGGACTGCAGTCCACCAGGCTCCTCCGTCCATGGGATTTTCCAGGCAAGAGTACTGGAGTGGGGGTGCCATTGCCTTCTTCGACATAAGAAGTATAGAGGTTTTTTATTTTCTATAATTTACATGGGGAAGCAAAAAAAAAAAAAAAAAAAAAAAGGCCTTGACTTAAAGCATTTTTCCTGAGTCGCAGCTCTGCTAAGAGCCAGCAGCAATCTTGTTGAAGTCACTTAAAATTGCTGGTTTCTGCTGTAAAAGGAAGGCATGAGATGATTTCTAAAATCCATTTGAGCTTTAAAATCCAGTGATTCTAATGAGTTTACTGACTTCAAAAGACAGTACAAAATATTTATGGAAAATGCACACCCCCTGTAAACAGGTTAAGAAAAACCATGACACTGAATTAATCATCGGTGCTTCTTCAGCCTGACCCTAAGGCACAGTGGAGCAATAAGGGCCCATAGAGTGGAGCAGGAGCAGTACTGTTCCCAGAACACTTTAGCTCTAGTTTCTGTTTTTGAGGGCTTCCCTTGTGGCTCAGCTGGTAAAGAATCCGCTTGCAATGTGGGAGACCTGGGCTCAATCTCCGGGTTGGGAAGATCCCCTGGAGAAGGGAAAGGCTACCCACTTCAGCATCCTGGCCTGGAGAATTCCATGGATTGTGTAGGACATGGGGTCGCAAAGAGTTGGACACGACTGAGCGACTTTCACTTCACTTCTGTTTTTGAGGGGTGGGGTGGGTAATAATAACCAATAATTAGTAAGTAAATAAATGAAGGCATGCAAAGGAGAAAAAGCAATAATCTTAACAATATTAACAATTTCCTGAAAGGGTGTCCTGAGTCTTACATGAATCAAAGGGCAATTTTTTCTACTGAAAAACATGCCTGCCTGCCTCTGAGTGTGGTTTTCTGTAGCAACTTTTACATTTCAGGCCAGGCTATGGTTTCCTCACTAACCCAGCTGTGAACCTGTCCAGCTGCTCACGGGCATCAACACTCCCAAGCTGCAGTGTGTAAGTGATGCCTTTTAAGGGTCAATCGGTAACAAGTGTGGGTAATTTGAATAGGCTCATCATCCTCTACTTTTTTTTTTATTTTGGGGAAAAATCAGGACCTCTCCTGGAAAAGTGGATGACTGCACAAGTGAATCCCCTGTTGACCAAGACCTCTAATTCTAGCCTGGAGATGGAAGATGCTAATGATCATACTTACATGGCAGGTCAAAGGTAATATGGCCCAACAATACACAACGTGAGTAAGGACCGGGCCCTATTTTTACCGTTATATTCCAGAAGTCGTCCTTTGGGGAAATGGACCCACTGTTCAGGGTTATAGCTGCTAGGCTACATTTGAGTGGATTATTAATCCACAAGGCATCTTCAAGTAAGGGTTAGTGGGTAATTCCAAGTGAGGATGATTAGACTGATCTTCTGACAGAAGAAAATACAAGAAAATCTGGCTTCAACTCCAGAGAAAGGGTGTACAAAAAAGAGAAGAAATTGAGGAGGATGAACAATATGGGGTCTGAGTCATCTTTACTTGGAGGTGTGCTCAAAGACCCACCAATGAGGAGGGCTGTAAAACCTACAGTGCACTATGACACAGTAAGGCAGGCCACTCAACTAGCCCTCACATCTCTGCTCTAAAGCCACCAGCAACTTATTTGGAATGTTGTTACTGACTGGTGTGTACTCTGCTTTAGAAGCTTCTTTTTTTTCCCCCCATTCAGAAATCATTTACTAAATGTCTGTTATATGCCATTGGGAGTAATAAGAAGAGGGACTAATAGTTCCTGCCCTCAACAGGTTGCAATAGGTTGGTTGCAATAAGTTGCAATAGGTTGGAAGAATGTGTACCCAAATATAAATCTCGTATCTGAAGATCACTCACCAAAGTTCATCTATTTCAAATACTTTGGTTATTTATTCCTGCTGGCATTTGGAAAAATATCTAAACATACAGGAACTGAGAACCTTTCTTCTCTGCAGGCAGGCTCAGTGATAATCAAGCCTCTGTAGACCCAGGTGGGAAACCCCTAACTGCTCTCTCTCTTGCTCATGCACAGTATGGTACCAAATGACTGTCAAAACAAGCTCTCACATAAAGAGCATGAGACACTTCTAGCTCAATGTTAATACCATCTAAAACATTCTGGAAACAAAAATTCCAGATTTCATTGCTTATTTCTCATTTTTATGTCAGAAATCCTTTCTTTTTGTTTTCTCCATCAACAAGATGGAACTATCCAACGTAAACAAGATCCATATTAAAATACAGCAATTCAGTTCAGTTCAGTCTCTCAGTCATGTCCGACTCTTTGTGACCCCATGGACTGCAGCACGCCAGGCTTCCCTGTCCATCACCAACTCCTGGAGCTTACTCAAACTCAAGTCCATTGAGTCGGTGATGCCATCCAACCATCTCATCCTCTGGCGCCCCCTTCTCTTCCCTCCTTCAATCTCTTCCCAGCATCAGGGTCTTTTCAAATGAGTCAGTTCTTCGCATCAGGTGGCTAAAGTATTGGAGTTTCAGCTTCCGCATCAGTCCTTCCAATGAATATTCAGGACTGATTTCCTTCAGGATGGACTGGTTGGATCTCCTTGCAGTCCAAGGGACTCTCAAGAGTCTTCTCTAACACCAGAGTTCAAAAGCATCAATTCTGTGGCGCTCAGCTTTCTTTATAGTCCAACTCTCACATCCATACATGACCACTGGAAAAACCATAGCTTTGACTAGACGGACTTTTGTTGCCAAAGTAATGTCTTTACTTTTTAATATGCAGCAGCAGCTCACAATAATGAAAAGCACAAATAAATGACATTAACCAGGACAAATGATTTTTAAAAAGATGATAAAAACAATTATTTCAAAGAACTATTTAAACAAGCAATCTCCACAGCTTCTCTAATTTATTCTGCCTATAAGACTACCAGGTAGGCATTATTATCTTTGTTTGATAGATGAAGAAACTGAAACCTGGGAGGGTAAAATGATTTTATTCAAGATAAATTTATTGCAATAAGGTTGAAAATTCTGACTCTGATCTCGTTTTACTCATCCAACCAGCTATCAAATTCTGTTTATTCTACCCTCATAATTTCTCTTTAATGTATTTCCTCTTTTATATCATCACTGCAGCCCTGATTCCAGAACCCCATTATCAACTCCAACCACAGGACCCTTTCCTAACCAGTCTTCCTGCTTCTCTACTATCTTGTATACACCAGAGATCAATTTTCTGAAGCACCATTCTGCTCACTTCCATTTCCCACTCAAACATCTTTAACAAAGTCATTTTTCAGTCAGGCACTCAAACACTTCCCAATCTGTGCTCTCGAGTGACCTTTCTCCCACCGTACTCCCCACTCATCTCCACCAAGCATCCAAGCTTCATCAAACAGAAACCCAGCTTTTATTCAAAGACGTTTTGATCTTTTTTGTCTCTCCAACTTTGCTTTGAGAAATGACTTTCCTAATTCTTCCCACCACATCAAAGCATGTCTGAATTCCAGGCACTCATAGTACAAGGCCTAAGTCTACGCCTTCTCCACCAAGGAGCCTGAGCTTCTCTCCTCAGGCTGCCCATGGCACACCTCTATCTTCCTTTTTTTTTTCCCCCAAGAAATATTTACTGTGTAACTATTAAGTGCTAGTTACTACGGTAAATCAAGCAAAAAAAGCTTACACTTTAGTTAGGGAGTCACTAGTGAACAAAAAACCATTGCATCCTATAAGGTCCACAGAAAGTGGTCAGCTCAGGAGTCTACCTGAGCCTAGATGAAGGGTACGTGAATTTGGCTTTGCCTAGGAAAGTCAAGCGGGGCTTCCCAGGAGAGCTAACACTTGAACTGAATGGGAAAAGCTGCTCAAGTGTCTGCTCAGAAGACCAGTGCATATATATAATCACAGGCATTGAGCTGGACATGCAGAGTCAAGAGTGGCAGACTGGATTCCCGTAGTGTAAAAAACAACAGCATACCACCACAAAGGGCTATTTTATGAGCCACAATAAAATGTTTGTGGAAGCAAGTTTTAAATTGAAAACTGTTATACAAATTTAAGATACCAGTTATTTATAAAGTGAAAGAAAGTAAAGTCGCTCAGTCATGTCTGACTCTTTGCAACCCCATGGACTGTAGACTGCCAGGCTCCTCCATCCATGGGATTTTCCCAGCAAGAATACTGGAGTGGGTTGCCATATCCTCCTCCAGGTGATCTTCGTCACCCAAGGATCGAACCTGGGTCTCCTGCATTGCAGGGAGACTCTTTACCATCTGAGCCACCAGGGAATCCCTCATTTATTTATAAATAACGTATAAATGTTTCTCATCTACCTTTGGAATGTAATGGCCACAGGAATTATCAGACTCTTAAGAAATATATAAGTAGAAGGTAAAGGTTTAACAGTATCATTTATAAAGTTGGCAATCTAGGTTTCAAAATATACTGTTCTACTGCTTACTTTCTCTCTATGTACACATCCCCTCGCCTGAGAAACACACAATCATACACAACTTCCAAAGGTAAAGGGCTTAAAAGCAGTGGATCTACACTCATATTTTAAATGTACACTTAAAAATATAAGCAGAATCTTCAACTAGAGCTTCCAGATAATTTCCCTTTTTACTGTTAGCAACTTCCTAACATGACAGAACCTGTGCTCAGTTTGTAGGCACAAGTCAAGGAGTTTCCATTTTTTCCACAGCACTAATGCATTCACAATCTATTCACAAGGATTCCCAGTCTTACTTCAATATATCTTTAGGAACTCAAATTGGTCAACACAATATAAAATAATATAATGAATAGTTTGTCATATGGATGAGAAACACAAGTCTAACTGTATATATTCATATGAAGGAACAGAGCTCACTGTCATCAGAAACACAGTCTGGGATTCTGAAACCATGGGAAACTGTGGCAATGAGAAAGAGAAAGAAAGAGAAATGGGTAGGGTGTGGAAAGGTGTACTGTGCCTTGTACATGACCAGGAAATGATTCAGGGAAGGGACTTCTGCCTCTAATGGCATGAACAGGTTAGTGAATCCTCTCCTCAAAACAATAAGAAAACTCAGTCATTTCAGGGTTCTGGAAATCAATCAAAGGCAGATAACAAATAAAGAAATTTCATGAAAAGTTGCTACAGCTTTAGGGTTAATACCAGCAGGAGGCTACAAACCTACTTCCTGGGGCTATTCCAACCCAAGAACTCCACCCTCTAATCCTCAGCTCTGCCAGGAGAGCTTTTAGGATAGAGTCAGGTGAACACTCTTAAGAGTCCCTTGGACAGCAAGGAGATCAAACAAGTTAATCCTAAAGGAAATCAATCCTAAATATTCATTGGAAGGACTGACACTGAAGCTGAAGCTCCAATACTTTGGCCTCCTAATGTGAAGAGCTGACTCATTAGAAAAGAACCTGACACTGGGAAAGACTGAAGGCAGGAGGAGAAGGGGACGAGAGAGGACAAGATGGCTGGCTGGCATCACCGGCTCAATGGACATGAGTTTGAGCAAGCTCCAGGAGATGGTGAAGGACAGGGAAGCCTGGTGTGCTGCAGTCTGTGGGGTTGCAAAGAGCTGGACACGACTGAGCGGCTAAACAACAACAAAGGCCATGAAAACCAGTAGTTCTGCTGTCAGAGGGGGTAGACTCAGCTTGGGGTACTGGGGTGGGGTACAGTAGAAAGCCACGGCTTTGTCAGAAAAAGTGGCAAACTTGGTAGGAACCTAACTGGTTCTTCTAGCTTGAGGTTGCGGTCTGACTGGTGTGTGTGACAGATCAGCTAGAAATACGAAAGAAGATCCTGGAAATGAGAGAATTGTAGAATAACTAGTTATGTTCTCCTGACATTCCCGACTGATTGAAAATGCTGGGATGGGGAGGGGGGAGACAAAAGGGGGCGCAACAAAAGAAAAAGTGAAGGCATACTTGAGAACTGGCTGGACTCTAAATGCACTTCCCAAATCACAAACAGATCAATAGAAGGTAGAAGCTTTCCACACTCCAGGTGCTTAAGCACAACTTATGCCCAAATAACTGTGTATGAAGAGAGAGGAGTGACTCCCAGCCAGGATAAAAAGTAAAAAGGAGAATAAACATCATTAAGCAGACACATTAGTGACCATGGAAGAGTCACACTCCACAGTTTAATCCAGGCAAAGTACTAAAAACACACACATTAACACTCATCTCTATGTTTCTCAAAAACAAAACCAACAAACTTCAGAGTGTTGAAATATATTACTAAAACATCTAATTTACTAAAAAGTTACAAGACATGCAAAGAAATAGGAAAAGTGAGGCCCTGACTCAAGTAAACAAGCAGTAACTAGAAAAAGGCTCTCAGCGGCCTAGACCTTGTAGCAGATGACTTCAAAGTGACAATGACAAATGTATTCAAAGAATTAAAGGAAGCGTGACAGGAATTAAAGGAAATATTCCCTAGTCAAGTAGGGGATCTTGACAGAACTACAGAAATCCTAAATGAAAATTCTAGAGTTGAAAAGTACATTAAATAAAATAAAAAGTCACCAGATGAGCTCAATAACTGATTGGACCTGGTGGAATAAAGAATAAGTAAACTGAAACAGATTAATTGAAATTATCCAATCAAAAGAAGAGAAAGAAAGAACACTTTGGAAAAATGAACAGAACTTTAGATCCAGCTTAAAAACAAACAGAATCTGAACCTGTAGGGAACAAACAAGCATCCCCACATACTTGTGGCAAAAGTCCCAGAAGAAGAGAAGGAAAGAACAAATATACGAAAAAATTGTTAAAAAATTTCCCAATTTTGATGGAAAACAATCCACAGACCCCCAAATTTCAATAAACTGCAAGTATGATAAAAACAAAAATATCTATCCTCGATCTATCAATGTTACACTGCTCAAAGCCAAAGATAAACCAAAAATCTTGAAGACCACAAGAGAAAAACAGCTCATCACATACAGGGGGACAATAGCAGGGTTAACAACTGACTTCTTGCTGATGTCATAGTGCTGAGAACACAGGGAGAAACTGTCAACCAAGAACTCTACAGCTAGCACAACTATCCTTCAAAAATGAAGACAAAAGCAAGACATTCCTAGATAAACAAAATCAGAAAATTTGTTTCAAGCAGACCTAGCCTCCAGAAAATCCTACATGATGTACTATCAGCTAAAAGGAAATGACATTAGAAAATAACTCAAATCCATAGGAAGATATGAAGATCAATGGAAATGGTAAATTTCTTTAAAGATAAAAGATCTTTTAAAGCAATAACTGTACTACTATACTGTTTCATTTCATATGACAATAACTCTGCAGAAAGGATGGTAAGGGACAGAACCCCACTGGACCAAATTGCTGTATTTTACCAGCAGCATAATCAGATCAGATCAGATCAGTCGCTCAGTCGTGTCTGACTCTTTGCGACCCCATGAATCGCAGCACGCCAGGCCCCCCTGTCCGTCACCAACTCCCGGAGTTCACTCAGACTCATGTCCATCGAGTCAGTGATGCCATTCAGCCATCTCATCCCCTGTTGTCCCCTTCTCCTCTTGCCCCCAATCCCTTACAGCATCAGAGTCTTTTCCAATGAGTCAACTTCACATGAGGTGCTCAAAGTACTGGAGTTTCAGCTTTAGCATCATTCCTTCCAAAGAAATCCCAGGGCTGATCTCCTTCAGAATGGACTGGTTGGATCTCCCTGCAGTCCAAGGGACTCTCAAGAGTCTTCTCCAACACCACAGTTCAAAAGCATCAATTCTTCAGTGCTCAGCCTTCTTCACAGTCCAACTCTCACATCCATACATGACCACAGGAAAAACCATAGCCTTGACTAGACGAACCTTTGTTGGCAAAGTAATGTCTCTGCTTTTGAATATGCTATCTAGGTTGTTCGTAACTTTCCTTCCAAGGAGTAAGCGTCTTTTAATTTCATGGCTGCAGTCACTATCTGCAGTGATTTTGGAGCCCAGAAAAATAAAGTCTGACACTGTTTCCACTGTTTCCCCATCTATTTCCCATGAAGTGGTGGGACCGGATGCCATGATCTTTGTTTTCCGAATGTTGAGCTTTAAGCCAACTTTTTCACTCTCCACTTTCACTTTCATCAAGAGGCTTTTGAGTTCCTCTTACATACATATACACACACACACACACACACACACACACACACACACACAGAACCATCAGTAGGTTGTAATAACTCCAAGATGTAATTCTTGATTAAGAACTAAGAAAATACAAAAATAACAAAAATAAATAATTTAAAAAATTGCAAAGGGATTCAAAAGATACAGAAAGAATTTATTTAACATAAATCAGTAAAGAAGGAACAATAAAGGACAAGAGACATATAAGAACAAATAGTAAAATGGCAGACATAAATCCACCTATATTAACAATTATATTAAAAGTAAATAGACTAAATACTCTGATACAAAGGCAGTAATTTTCAGACTGGAAAAATAAGATCCAGATGTATGTTTGTTTGTTTGTTTTTCCCCAAGAGACATATCTTAGATTCAGAGTTTGAAACTAAATGAAGGAAAGAGATGTCATGCAAATAGTAATTAAAAGATACATGCAGTGGTCATATTAGTATCAGACAAAACAGACTTAAGACAGGAACTACTAATAGAAACAAAAAGGGACATTTCATATTGATAAAAGGCCTAATTGGTTAGGAACATTCTGTAGGACAGACCATCTCATCTACTAAGCTGTAAAACAAGTCTCATTAAGTTTAAAAGACTGAAATCATACAAAGTATATTCTCTGAGAACAATGGGATTATAAAGAGAAAGACTTGGGACATCCTTGCTGCTGCTGCTAAGTCGCTTCAGTCGTATCCGACTCTGTGCGACCCCATAGATGGCAGCCCACCAGGCTCCCCGTCCCTGGGATTCTCCAGGCAAGAATACTGGAGTGGGTTGCCATTTCCTTCTCCAATGCATGAAAGTGAAAAGTGAAAGTGAAGTTGCTCAGTCGTGTCCGACTCCTAGCGACCCCATGGACTGCAGCCTACCAGGCCCCTCCGTCCATGGGATTTTCCAGGCAAGAGTACTGGAGTGGGTTGCCACTGCCTTCTCCGGGGACATCCTTAGACATCTGGAAATTAAACAACACACTTCTATATAAGCTAGGACTAAAGTCATAAGGAAAAATTTAAGAATATCTTGAACTGAATGAAAATGCAAACACAATATATCACACTTTATGGGATGCAGCTGAAGGGAAACTTAAGGGATAAAGTGTAGCTTTAAACATATATTACAAAGGATAAAATTCTAAAATCAATGACCTAAGATTACATGTCAAGAAGCTAGCAAAATAGGACCAAATCAAACCCAAAGCAAGCAGAAGGAAAGAAATAATAAAGATCAGAATGGAAATAAATGACATACAAAACAGAAAAACAACAGATTTTAAAAAGTCAATGAAATCGAAAGCTGGTTTTCTAGAAAAAGCTGCAAAATCAAAAAACCTTAACTAGATTAACCAAGAAAAAAAGAGAAGACATAATTACCAAAATCAAGGATGAAAGGGTGGGTATCAGTATGAACGCAGTAGAAATTAAAATAATCAATGGAATTATTATTAGAATAACTTTATACCAACAAGATAGCTAATTAGCAGGTAATAGAAAAATTCTAGAAAAACACCAATTACCAAAACTGATTTAATAAGAAATAGAAAATAGAAAAAAGAAAAACACTGATAACTAGCAAAGAAATAGACTTAGTGATTAAAATACCTTGATAAAGCCTCTGATTTATAGTATTTTATTCTTTCTTTTTCCTTCTTTTCTAGTACTTCTGTTAAATCTGTAAGTTCATCATCATTTGTACGTGATTTGGAAATGCAGCCAATACAGCAGCCTATGTATTTTAATTCTAGAATGGACGCTATGGAAAGTCTCATTTGTTACCACCATGCCCAGACTTTTCAAATAAATTGTCTATTATAGTCCATTACCTACGAAGTTAAAAATTATCTGCTTCTATATAACTCTGATTGACACTGATAAGATAACATGTTTTCAAGGGAAGAATGGATTTTTCTTGGTAGTCCAATAAAAGAAAATGGAAAGTATTAGCAGGTTAAATCTATCCTTATGCAACAAAAGCTTCCCCTACAAGGCTCTTTACAGGGAAGTAAATCTTATCAAGTGGTTTAAAGGCTTAGTAAAGCTCTCCTCCTAATAATCTGATACAGAAAGGCAAAAAGAAAGCTAAAAACTAGAGAGAGATCTTTCTATGCAGAGTATAGGACATTTTTATCTTAGGAAATATACCACACAATCCCACAAACAAAATGATTTCCTGTATGATGTGATAACATACCTATTGTAATTTATGATGCTTCCTTTACTCCCGTAACAGGTAAAGTCAAAGAGGTAGGCTGGGGCCAGGGATTAGTAAACCAGGTATGAGTTTGGATTTTATTCTAAGTATGTTAGAAAACCATTAGACTCAAACAGGAAAATAGCATTATTTGCATTAAGAGACAAAGGATCTTGGCGCTATGTGATAAATTAGGCAACAGTAACAGAAAAAGTGAAAAGGTTTGGATTAGAGTGGTGGCAATGATGATGAACACCTCACATGAATTAAATTCTTTTAAGTCTCCTAAAAGCCACTTGAAATAGGTGCTACTGGCTTCATCTTGCAGATGAGCATGCCAAGGCAGAGAGAGATTAAATAACTGGCCAAAGGTCATACTACTAATTACAGACGATATTAGGACTCAGACCTAAAAAATCTGGTGGAAATGCTGAGCTCTTAATTATAGACACTATCCAGCTATGGTCTTAAGATGAAGAGAAAAGGCTGAAGTAAGAAAAAATTCTAGAGTCACGGTGACCAAGACTTGCTAATGGACTGGATGCAGAGATGATGGAAATAGAGAAAAAAATCATTCACAGGTGTCGTTTGAGCAACTAGGTGAATTTAGTAGTATCATTATACAACAGAGACAGGATAAAAAACAGGAGGGAAAGGAGTCCTAGGACCCAGCTCTGGAGTACTACATTTAAAAGCTGAATAGAGAAAGACGAACCAGCAAGAAAGACCAAGAAAGGACTTTCAGTGCCTAAGAGGGAAACAGGGAGTGTCATGACAGCCAACAACTCAAGTGTCTCAAGGAGGAGGGAGGAGGCAGTGTGTAGAATACTGCTGACAGATTGTAGAGAATGAGGACAGAGGACTGTGAGATTTTTGCAGAATGAAGGTGACCCGTAAAGCTGAAAAGAGCAGCCTCCTGCTAAGTTAACTCTCATCATCACACTTACCTTGTTTTACTGTCTGTCCCATGTCTAGACTGTAAGCTCCTGGGCAATGACCGTGAGCTCTGTCCTAAATCCTTATCTTCTAATTACAATGCTTGGAGTAGAATGGAAATTACATTAGTGCTATGCAATGTAATGTAAATGCAAAATTAATTCAAAGGGTTTTTGGGTATGATGATTAAGAAGATTTCAATAGGATGATGACAGGCCTCCTTCTATTTCATCACCTCATCACTTACGTACCGTCAGAGATCCGTTCTGTGTGCTGGGTGAGTTGCTGCTCTGCTCCCCGTGGGCTTGCGTGCTTCCGTAGAGTGTCAGGTTATGCTCACTGGTCTGGCCGGCATAGTCCTGAGTGTGTGGCACTCCATACTCTGTGGGAATTCCATTCTGTGGAGGTGGTGGAAACGGGATGGTAGTAAAAGGCTGAACCATAGCATCAGGAGTTGTTGTTGGCTCCTGGTTACCCTGGAACAAACAGAGAAAGAGAAGATAAGACTAAAAAAAAAAAGTTGACTAGTTACCAAAGGACCAAAGATTTTCCTTTAAACCAAACTTTTTTAAATGCAAGGAAATTTGTTACAGAACATAAGTTACAAGATTTGAAATTTGTTTGAGCCATTACTGTTTGCTTTAGTACACTCTATTCCTTTAGTGATTATTAGGGGAAAACTAATTTCACTAAATTACAATTCTTTGTAATTTATTTGTAATTTGTTGAAAACGCCAATACTTTGGCCACCTGATGCAAAGAACTGACTCATCTGAAAAGACCCTGATGCTGTGAAAAGGCTGAAGGCAGGCGGAGAAGGGGAGGACAGAGGGTGAGATGGTGGGATGGCATCACCGACGCGATGGACATGAGGCTGAGCAAGCACCGGGAGTTGGTGTGGACAGGGAAGCCAGGTGTGCTGCAGTCCACGGGGTCACAAAGAGTCAGACATGACTGAGTGACTGAACTGAAATTACAATTCATAGCAACAGGCAGAATGACAGTATAAATTAAATTCTCAAAACCAGATGATATATACCTCTAGATTTTAAGAACACAGACTTCAGGAGAAAGTACATTGTTAACAAAATTAATCTTTGAATTTCAAGGTAGAGATTTATTTAAGTCTTGGCCACTAAGTTAATTAAAAAAAAAAAACAAAAAAAAAACCTTTCCTTAAATTAGAAACAAAAAAATTTCCTAGACAAAAACCTTGAGTTTTTCATAATTACTGCTAGCATTTCAAGGCTAGCAGATACTTCTCCACATGGCGTCCATCCCCAGATGCTTACTTGGGATCTCATGTGATAGCTCAAATATCACTACAGGACATACAGTAACAGCAGGAACTCGTTAGAAGCCATTTTGACTCCACAGCCCCTGTCTTATTTCTGTTCCGTCTTTAAGTTCAGATACAAACGAGGAGTTAAATCTTGTGTAAGAGATTTTGTAAAATCCTCCCTTCTCAACAACTTACTTTCTGACCTCCCATTTTAGTCCATAAAAGGCAGAGTCATTATTTTACTAACAACAAACACATTTTCAAAGTCCGGGGCCACTATCCTTTTGGAAATAGCTGAAAGAGATGGTCAAATGCTTCAAAGTGGTAGCACTTTGATAAACCCCTTCCCCCATATTTTAGACATCATAGCATTAGGGATCAAAGAAAATCTGGGTTTATATCACTTGGATTCCTCTTAATCATGAGCATCAGTTCCTTCAAACAACAAAGTAATTATTCCTCTTTCTTCCTCAGTTATGGTTATCCTTCTTTCCCCTCAATTTAAGAAGGGATTTTCTACCCACTGAGAGGTAGAGGAAACTGAACTTCCAGTAGCACTGTCTAACACCATTCCAGGTTTTTAGCATTAATTTGATGGCCATTAAACTCATTAGAAAAGACTCTGATGCTGGGAAGGACTGGGGACAGGAGGAGAAGGGGACGACAGAGGATGAGATGGCTGGATGGCATCACTGACTTGATGGACATGGGTTTGAGTGAACTCTGGGAGTTGGTGATGGACAGGGAGGCCTGGCGTGCTGCGATTCATGGGGTCGCAAAGAGTCGGACACGACTGAGTGACTGAACTGGACTGAAACTCATACTATTGCAAAAAAAAATGAATCCAAAACTGGAGAAAGATCTCACATTACTTTTTAAAGGAAGGTTCAACTATCCTTTAAAATCTGCCTAAAATAAAACAGAACAAATTTACAAAGGCTGTTATAAATAGAGAAATATATGATCATAGATTGGAAAGCTGGATATTCTGAAAATGACAATGCACCCCAAATTCCACAAACCCAATCAAAATCTCAGCAGGTGTTTTTGTATAAACTGACAAGTTGTTATTAAAATTTATATGGAAATGCAAAGTATCTAGAGTAGTCAAAACAATAACACAAACTGGAGGACTTATACTACCTGAGTTCAAGACTTACAAAGTGATGATAATCATAATAGTGTGGTACTGGTTTAAAAACATACAACAGATAAACGAGATAGAAAAGAACCCAGAGACAGAAATAAACATTTACAGTGAATATTAAGGCATCAAGTCCATTCAGCAGGGGAAAGACTTTTTAATAAATGAAAAACTGAATACCCAATGAAAAAAAAAAACCTCAACTTTCACCCTATATTTGTAAAAGTTAACCTGAAAGAGATAATAGACCTAAGTGTAAGAGCTAAAACTATAAAACTTTTAGAAAAGGCAGCAAAATCTTCACACCTTTGCGATAAACAAGAAATTTTGGGGACATAAAAAAATGAAGAACTATTAAAGAAAAAAATGACAGAGTAGATTTCACCAAAATTAAAAACAATTGTTCTCCGAAAATCAACTTAAAATAATAGAGAGACAAGGCAGAGACTGCGAGACAATATTCACAATACATACATCTGGAAAAGGACACCAGAATCTATAAAGAAATGTTACAGATCACAATGAAAAGAACAAGGTGTTTGAAAGAAAGCTAACGACTTTTTAACAACCACATCCCACAGAAAGATATACCAATGGGCAGAAAAAACTTGAAAAACTATTTTAAAATACATGAATGGCTATTTTAAAACTAGCAATAATAATCTATTCAAAAGTACCCAAATTTAAATTATAATACAAAACATACAATATATAAGATCTGAAAAAACAGAAAAGTATATTTTATTTCTAAGTAATAATAAAGATAAAAGGTTAATCATTCCCCAAATAAAATATAAACCTAGTATAATTTCCAATCAGAAGCAAATCAAATGGTGCCTAAAGAAGGAAACAGGACCAAATACTTTTCTAACTTGCATATGAAAAAATACTAATAAAGTCTGCAAAAGGAAAACCCATGAAGGAGGAGATGCTCTATCATATATTAAAACTTGCCATAAAACTACTATGATTCAATAGTAGGAATATACAAAATGACTAAAGGAACACTGATAACCCTGATTTAAGTTTATATGGAAACTCAATAGAAGATAAAAGTGGCATTTCAATTCAGTGGAGGGGATGATTATTTATCATATGGTACTGGTATTAAAGAGGTTTCCCTGGTGGCTCAGATGATATTTGTATTGAATAGAAGTTGGCTACCCACCAAAAAGAAAATACTCATGCTCCATGCAAAAAAAAAAAAAAAAGGAATAAAATATAATTAAAACTATGAAAATATAAGAAATATTGGGAGTGTTACTGGGGTGGGGTGATTCTTAAGTAAGACAGGAAACCTAAAAACCAGAAAAGTTAAAAAAAAAAAAAGATTTGGCTATGGAAGACAGGAAGAAAAGAAGAGAGAGGAGGGGGAGGAGAGGAAAGAGAGGGGAGAAATGGATTTTAAAGTCAAAAGAAAAACCAACTGGGGAAAACATCTACAGCGTAAGACAGACACACACTGGTAACCATCACTAAGTACAGGTTATTTAACCTGATGAGAAACACACACACAGACAGAAAAAGACAAAGAACACAACAACAGTTCACAGAAGATGAAATACAAACGGCTGTATGACAAAAATGCTTAATCTCACTAACAAATCGAAATACATATTAACGGCAAGATAAGTCCATTTTTTTCACCATCAAATCATAAAAAAATTAAAAAACCATTTTATTGACATAATTGACATATACAGTTGGCCTTCTCTTTGAATACACGCTCTGCAGTGTGTATTCAAATAACCACTGATTGAAAAATACTAGGGAAAAAAAAAATCCCAGAAAAGTAAAGCTTTACTTTGCCATAGTCCAGCAACTATTTACATTGTATTTATAACTATTTACATGATATTTACACTGTACTAGGTATTATAAGCAATGTAGATATGATTAAAAATACATGGGAAGGGACTTCCCTGGTAGTCAGGTGGTTAAAACTCGGTGCTCCCAACGCAGAGGGCACAGGTTCAATCCCTGGTCAGGGAACTAAGATCTCACATGCCAAAACAATAAAAATTACAAAAATTAAAAAAAAAATATGGGAGGATGTGCACAGGTTATATGCAGATATTAGTTATGCCATTTTATACAAGGGACTTGAGCATCTGCAGATTTTGGTATCTGCAGGGGGTCCTGGAACCAATCCCCTGTGGATACCAAAGGACAATTCTACAATAAACCCCACTGATTTATTCATAGTGTACGCTCTGGTAAGTCCCTGTGGATACCGAGGGACAATTCTATAATAAGCCCCACTGATTTACTCATAGTGTATGCTTTGGTAAGTTCTGACATATATACGTACACTCATGAAATCATCACCACAATCTAAACAGTGAACATATCTATCCAAACCCCCCCCAAATTTCCTCATGCTCCTAATAAGTTTATATTACTTTTGTAATAAAGCCTACAAAGTATTTTTTAATGTAAAAAGAGAATGATGACTAGTGTAATCAGTAAAGGGAAGCCAATATACTGAAGCATTGAGTTATTATGCTGTTCTCAAAAAAAAAATGGAACTGACATTACCTACAGAAGTTATACAGCATCAAAATTCAGCTGTCTCTAGTGTCTAAGAATCACGTCTACAAAGTAGTAGGAATGCTTTACATAAAAATCCTTCCCTTCATTTAGTTCTTAAAAATTATGCTAGTTTTTACCTGTAGTTTTTCAGGAAAGAAAATCCTTGTCATTCATCACTATATAAGTTATTTTCATGATCTCAAGGTCAGGGTACTGTAAATGATTTCTCTCTATTCTGGGTGTCCTAAGAAGGAAAGAAAATAATCCTGTCCCTTCTCTTTCAAATTATTCAGTGCTATCTAACTATCTACCTACCTACCAAACTACATGAAGCACACTACTTCAGAAATCCTCATGGGATTTACTAGCCTGAAGACAGATAAGAAAAAATTCTATTTCAGGTGGGTTGGTGAATAAAAGGGAATAAGAGCACCAAAGGTATTCACAGACCTATGCTTCAACTCCAGGCATAAACAGAGACACTGGACAGGTCTACTAAATAACCCGTAAAGGCTAAAGACACTGTTGTGCAGTTTATGAACACAGCAAGGGGGACTTCTAATACCCCACTGGGCTCCTCTCAGACTCTCCTCTTTCGAGGCAGCCTCCACCCTCCATTTCAGCTCTGCTGGGGAGGATGCTCTGGCACACAAAGCACAATATTAACTCTCCCCCAGAGGCAGTCTTGACAAAGCTGGCTCAGTCAACCGAATAAACCTGTCAATTAGCAGTGGGAGATGGGGGGAAGACAGGTCAAAACTTCTAAGATCACTTGTGGCCTTTGTACCATGTGTTTCAAAGTAATGCAAGACAGGTAGAGGCTGAACTATTTCTCCCTCAAAAGGGAAATGTAAACCCTTATCAGGAGATCAAGAAGAAACTCTTGATAGTTTATTTTGTTACATACAGGAATTTTTTTAATGTTATTAAAAAACACTATGTTTACACACTACAGGTAAGAAACTGGAATAGGAGTGACTTTGCATTTTACCTCATACACTCTGCAATGTCTAAAAATTTCCCCAGGTAAACATTATTATAATTTAGAAACGTTATATGGTTTTCAGACTTCCACTAATTCAGGCTATATTCTTAAGTTTTAAGTTTAGAAGAGAAGCACTATAGCCTGCAGACAAACTGTGAGATAATAGTCAACATGATTATTTCTAGGTAAGAGCTTACCTCTTGTTTTATGAAGATATTTTAATATCACAGACTAAACAGTTTAAGTGTATCTATCTCATCTGACAAAATGAATTAACTTTTTCTTGTAGCCCACAAAACTAGACATAACTTCTTTTTCTTAATTTAACAGTCTATAAACTTTCTCATCCACAAGATTAAAAAACTGACAATAAGGAGTATGATGCAAATAAAATTTCTACCTTGCCTAACAAGGCTCTAATAAAGATTTATCTACAACTCCTTTCTTCCCTAGAATATAAACTAAGATTTTATGTGAAAGATGAGGGGAAGAATAAAGGACAGTCAGCTTTTAGATCTTATCAGTGGAGCTCATTAAAATGAAAAGAGTTACTCTGTACTCTGCCGCCTCTCGTGGTGCCACAGGCACTCCAGCATTTGTTGACTTGTACACCTCCCTCACGTCTCTCTGCTCAAACGTCAACTCCCCGAGCATTCCTTTTAGAACTTCACCTCCTATTTCTCCCTAACCCTTCATAACAACACTGTTTTAAAAAAAGCAGAATGATGTCCCCATTTTGTGAAAAGCTATGAGGATACGAAAAGCAGGATGCATCCAGTCCTCCCACCATCCACATGAATTCGCTACAGTGCCTGGCAGGATATTATAAACAAAAAAAATGCTTTGGTTTCCAGAAGCAACATAATTTACAACTATACTAAAAAGTCAGATTTTCCAAATTTCAGAAAAACCTACCCAAATTTCTAATTCTCTGGTTTAAAAAGTAGAAGAGTTTTTCTAAAGTTATTTTCAAATGACTGGGGGAAAGAAAAACCGTGAAGAGAGGTACATAAAACAGACAAATCTGGGTTATATTTGATATTTCGACAAACTGATTCAAGACTGTCATCTCATTGTCATTATATTATCTACACAAAAGTTTTAAGGAGAGAAATTAAATATTAAGAAGATAAGAATAGTATTTATTTCACATAGAATGAAGACCACTGTGACTCAATGATTTTAGGATGCCATCTTTGAGTAAAGTTCAAGATGATAAGCACAAAGGAATGTGTAAGTTATAAAGACTGATAATTTTTTGAAAATTTTTGAAAATGTATTTTTCGCCAATGCAAACAAATTTGTTTATTCTACTATTTACACATTACCTAAAATTTTATCAAATTCATCTGAGACCCAACAAATTTTGTATTTCACAAAGAGGAATGCTGGAGTGTATGGTCAGAACATAATTTCAACCTCAGTTCTGTCACTTACTATAGCTGTAAACAATTAAATATGCTACAACCTACTTTCTCTGTGCCCCATTTTCTTAATCTATAAAACAGCAATGTTAATGTTATTATACTGTTGTGAAGAACTGGTAACATAAAAAATGTGAAGTGATTAAAACTCTAGACTGTCAATAACAGTTGTTTTCAACAAACACAAGTACCACGTAGAGCAGTGGGGCCGAACTTCCACAACTTGATAAAATATTAAAATCCTACTGGATGCCACTGTAATGGATGTCACGTGAAATTAAAAAACAAACAAAAACAACCCTCATTACCATGTATCTGTGGGAACAATATTTAAGAAAACAAGTGAAAGTGAAGTCGCTCAGTCGTGTCCGACTCTTTGTGACCCCGTGGACTGCAGCCCAACAAGCTCCTCCGTCCATGGGATTCTCCATGGGATTCCATGGGATTAAGAAAACAAACTACAGGGATTTCCCTGGTGGTCAGTGGTTAAGGCTCTGTGCTTCCAATGTAGGGGGCGTAGATTCAGTCTCTGGTTGGGGAACTAAGATCTCATATGCCTTACAGCTCAGCCAAAATAAAAAGAGAAAGAAAACAAAGTGAAAGTCGCTCAGCCGTGTCCAACTCTTTGCGACCCTGTGGACTATACAGTCCATGGAATTCTCCAGGCCAGAATACTGGAGTGGGTAGCCTTTCTCTTCTCCAGGGGATCTTCGAACCCAAGGATCAAACCAAGGTCTCCCACATTGCAGGCGGTTTCCTTACCCCTGAGCCACCTGGGAAGCCCAAAACAAACTACAGATATACAAAACTTATTATAGTGACAAGAGAAACCAACTTGCAAAGAAGAAAAATCCACTGAAAAAGTTTTTAGAATGATCAACCAGCTGAAAAGGAAATAAGGAGATAGATTTGAAATCCAATTTTAATTCCAAGACATGTACTAAATTAACTACTGTGGGTCCACAGCTGTTTTAGGCACTGAAGACATAACATTAAAAATTTGCCTCTAAGGAGTTTCAGTTCAGTTCAGTTGCTCAGTCATGTCCGACTCTTTGCGACCCCGTGAATCATAGCATGCCAGGCCTCCCTGTCCATCACCAACTCTCAGAGTTCACTCAAACTCATGTCCATTGAGTCGGTGATGCCATCCAGCCATCTCATCCTCTGTTGTCCCCTTCTCCTCCTGCCCCCAATCCCTCCCAGCATCAGGGTCTTTTCCAATGAGTCAACTCTTCACATGAGGTGGCCAAAGTACTGGAGTTTCAGCTTCAGCATCAGTCCTTCCAATGAACACTCAGGACTGATCTCCTCTAGGATGGACTAGTTGGATCTCCTTGCAGTCCAAGGGACTCTCAAGAGTCTTCTCCAACACCACAGTTCAAACGCATCAATTCTTCGGAGCTGAGCTTTCTTCGCAGTCCAACTCTCACATCCATATATGACCACTGGAAAAACCATAGACTTGACTAGACGGACTTTTGTTGGCAAAGTAATGTCTCTGCTTTTTAATATGCTATCTAGATTGGTCATAACTACTGCCTACTAAATATATTTGAAAGTATATATTCTAAATACATAGAGGGTCTATATTTTAGACCCTGTTTCACCTATATTAGCAGCTTATATTTAATGAATGTTTCTTATGTGTCTGGCAAAAGTCTAAGCACTTTGAATATATTAACTCATTTAATTCTCACAACTCTAAAAGCTAGGTATTTCCACTGTTCTCCTTTTACAGATACAGAAACTGACATTTTAAAAGGTTAAGAATCTTATCAAAAACCACTCAGCAAACAGCTGACATATGCAGACTCTAATCCAAATCCAAGCCAATTCTATAGCTGGGGTTGCCAGTCACTACTCCTCATAGCATTTCCAGCAGGTTTCTCAACACAATACATATATGTCTATACTGCACTGAATCTAGAATATTCCCTAAATATGATGCTTTCCCAAGTCACAGCCAGACTGCAACAGTAAGGATCAGGGTCTTTCCCAATGCTGTCTCCCCTCGATCATGAATATTCATTAGACTGAAAAACTAAGCAACTCAAGTAATACCTTCCTCCGTGAAGCCATCCTTAGAGGAGGATGGGAGAAAGCAGGAGTCAGCTGCAACTCCTCTGCTGTTATAACTGAAAAGCAGCCAACAGGTAACATGTAAACAAAAGAGTGCATCTGTGTTCCAGGAAAATCTCCTTCACAGACACTGGAATATTATTCCTCTTTTGATTTTTTCTCAACCATTTAAAAATGTGAGAATATCACGAGCCTTACAAAAGCAGGTAGTGGGCCCAATCTGTTGGCATCAGGTGTAGGAGAGAGAGATTACACTTTAGATCTAAATAAACCTGGGACAGAATCCTAACTCTGTGATTGGTTACTGTGTGACTTTGGACAAGACACTAAGCTTCAGTTTTGTCTACCATAAAACGGACATAACAGCACTGACCGTGAGGCTGAAAGGAAATAAAACAACAACAACAACAGCAGCACCTCACACAATGTCTAATACAGCAGACCTTCAGGGAGTGAGTGCACTCACCCTTTCCAGTTGGAAACAAATTCTCCTCTCCTGGATTCTCACAGCATTTAACCTGCACAACTAAGGTCTACAGATATTTAAATTCAAAGCCTTGTATTTAACATATCTAGATACGAGTTCCATCTCTATTAGATTAAAAGCTTCATCATAATGAGGGGGGTCAGTTTTGCACAATGCAGAATTACATATGGTACCCAATAAATATAAAGTGTTAACATTTTTTAAATAAATGAAGATTAAGAGGGATGGTCACATGTATGTGCACAGCAGTCAATTGTTTTGTTTGGCTAGAGTAGAGAGCCATCAGGAAGGATAGTATGAAATGAAGCAAATGTTATCTTGGGTTGATTTCAAGTAGGGGAAGAGTGTTGGGAAAAGAAGTGAGAACTGGTGGAGTATTGTTAGTAATGACAAGAATCAACATTTACATGCTTATGCTTTAGGTATGTGGTTTTGCAAATACAAGAGTTAAGGATGATGTCTTTCTCCTTTAAATCACATGGAGTAACAGAGGTCAAACATTGTCTCTGGTCTTCTGGTGTACAATGTGAAATATGTCTAATGTCTTAATTTTTAATTTGAATGCACTATCATAGTGAACAGGCCCCATCAAACAGGAAAAATGTATAACCTAAGGACCAAGCAAGACTCAACCCTTTTATCAGTGAGTCTACTCTCCCACATCAATCCCAGAACTCCAACAGTCCCCTGCCTAGGAGTGACTTCCATGTATGTTTTAGGTCCAGCCATGCCCGTTCTCCCAAGCTTTCACTGAAGAAACAGCCTGACCCTGAAAGACAGACCTTGGTTCAAATCCTAACCATACCTCTTACCAGATATGGATGAGTCACTTTAAGCATTTCTAGCCTGTTTTTTATCTGCAAACTGGCTTATTTACTTAGAAAGTTGTGAGGATTCCATGAGAACAAGTGAAACTATTGACCTGGGGCCCAGCTTCCCAGCTGATTAGTCCAGGTCTTCTGGGTAAACATCCCCTCTTAGCATCCCACTAACACAACAAACTATCGAAGAACTGAAATCTGTCACTTCTTTTTCGGATTTCGGCTGATGAGTTAACCACCTTTCCAGTCCAAGACTTACTTGGAATCTCTCCCTCATACTTTGTGACGTTCTGTTCTGTGTACTGAGTATCCCTATATCCAAATACTTAGATATTGATGATTTTAACTATTATTCCTCGGCAGTGAACAACTGTTCAAATAGGGGAATAACAGAATCACAGCTTATAATATTAGCAATACATGGAATGTACTAGAAGGGGGGACAACTAGGAGGCTTTTGTAACATATTGGAGAAGATAGGTGGGCCTAGACAAATGTAGTAGGGCAAAGGAAATGGAATCAAGAGATGCTGTGTGATGGAATTACAAGAACTTGGAGACCAACCAGTTACAGAGAAGTAGGCAGAACAGGTGATTTTTAAAGATTTATAGTTGCAGACTCACTATTCATGACCTATTAACCCACTCACCTTTATCAATACTTTAAAGAAAAATTTTTTCACTCTTTACAAGTCACACTGCTTAGGGTAAATGAGTCAAGTTTTGTTATCATTCCCTAAACATATTCTCTGTTCTTAACGAATTATTCTGCATATTGTTTGAAAAGATTACTTACTGACATTTAAACATTTATAACACTCTGTCTTCAACACGGTGGGGAGAGGAGATAAAAATAAGATTTTGTTTTTGTAGGACCAAACTTAGAAACTGAGAAAGGCACATAAGCTAATAATTACATCAAGGTTATCTGTGCTACAAATAAAGCTAAGCATAAAGTACTATAAGAAAGGTCCCAAATATAATCATCTTCATTTTCCTAGGGTAATAAAAGTCTAAGTAATCTTAAGGAGAGAAAGGTATTTTGTCTGTATCTTCCAGTTTACTTTTCAACTTCATTCTAATATTTTCAGTTTGGTTATCTTGAGTCCCATTTTGATACTAATCTGCTGTTGTGTTACAAATCACAGGCTACAAATCCTATCTTAAAAATTTCCCAATTCCCACGTTACATCTGTGCTCAGAATGGATCACTGATAGAAACAGATGAATATTAATTTTATTTAAACCATCATAAAAAAGAATCACTTAGTTTTTTAGATAGAGCATCTTTATCAATGCCCATGTCACCAATCATTTTCCTAATGCTGTAGATAAACGGACAGTAATTCTCTAGCTTTGTAATAGAGGAAAAAATATTTTTATATTAAGGATTTTATAAATTCTATCATTTTTTTCCCTTGGGATTTTTCAGATAGGCTCAGATTTCAAACTCGACCTGCTTTTGTAAAATAAGTTTACAAAAAGCTCTCCATTGAGAATAACCGAGCAGAGGGCTGTCACTCTTCTCAGCTCTTGTACCAAAGCAGTGACTTCTGCCCAGATGTTTGTGACCAAAGGAAAAGGAACTAGTAATGCAGAAAGATAAGGACAGAACACTGGATTTAAGATGATCCAGAGTCAATTAAAATAATTTTTAAGAATTCTGTAGAGAATTGACAGGCCATGAAGAAAACCCAGAGAAATAAAACGGATGAATAAACATGTGCAAAGACGAAACACCACCAGTTTACTAGGCAAAAAGTGAAATTCATTCTAGATTCTCAATTTACCTACACGCTTATGGCAAAAGTTGGATACAAATAATGTATTTTCTCTCTTACAATAAATATAAATTATACCCAAAGCCATAAGATGTCAGACAATCTGTAGGTTAGTTAGAAATTGGGAGGAAAAACCTATACATGAAGTTTCCATGCAGCCTCCAATGTTTATGGTCAGTTCAATTTCAGCAGTTCATTTTTCATTTGGTTGGTTGTAGCTTAGTAGACGGCTGGGACCCCAAGGAAATTCACAAAAACATATTTAATGATTATATGATAATGACTACACTGATAAAAGTCCAATCACCAACTGAAGTATTAATTTTAAGGGTATTTCTGATTCCAAGAAAGGAGTCCAGGGCCACATCTATTCCAAATGCGGTCTCAACAATATGATCACCAACCCCACGTGGTACGGACCCAGCCCCTCACACCCACAAACTCATCTTTTACCTGGTTCCTTGAAAGTAGAGATTCTATATTTTACTGTGCATAACAACCACTCTGGGGACATATCTTTAACAAATCATGATACTGATACTACTCCAGTAGGCAGTTTGGGTACCACACTGAGAAATACTGCTTTTAGAGGCTTTGGCTGGGCAAAATTGAAGAGAATGACGGTGGTGGTAGGTGCTTATGGAAAATATCCTGAAGCATCTAAACCTCTAGAAGGACAGACCTTAGGGAGGGAGTGGGCTATGAGAAGAAGGTAATAGTGGCCATAAATGTAGGTGACCTGAAAGGAGACAATTACTTTATATGGAATCCACAGATAAGAGAATAAGCACCAATTTTTTTTTTTTTAAATGCAAACCTACTGAAATACAAGCCTAACAATGGGCCCTTGCTCTAGAGTGGGTATAACTGAGGGACCAGGACCCAAAGTGAGAGTGTTCTGTAGCCACATGAAGGGGAGATGGAGGGCAGGAGGGGACTGGGCGCAATTCTGAGCTCTTGCAAACAGATGATAAATAAGAATAAAACAGGAAATACAATATACTTCATGCTTAGACTAAAAGTCAATTTCAGGATCTGGTACTAGTACTAAGGGAGGTACAGGCTTGGACAACAAGAATATTGCAAAATGTGTGTTAGATGCTCAGTCGTGTCTGATTTTTTGTGACCCCATGGGCTGCAGCCTGCCAGGCTCCCCTGTCCATGGAGTTCTCCAGGCAAGAATACTGGAGTGGGTTGCCATTCCCTTTCCAGGGGAATCTTCCAGATCCAGCAATTGAACCCTGGTCTCCCACATTGCGCAAACTTGCCACCAAATCATTTGTCTTCAAAATACACACATACATCCCTGTTTCAAATTAGTAAGAGAGAAAAGCCAGCCTGACCTCTCCCCTGAGGCTGAGTTCTGCCATCTCAAAACAATACATATTTAAACAGAAAAATAAATATTTCAGAACAAAGTCATTCAAACCAATAGTCTATTAGGCTAAAAATGACAAACCCTGTAATAGTCTTAATGTCTCCAACCTCTTAAGAGCTCTTTCTTCCAGATCTCCTTAAAGCAGTATTGAGAACCTCAAACATCTGTGAATCACATCTTCTACTGCCAACAAGAGACCACAAGAGATACTCCAGGTCAGCTACCTGCTTCCTTGGAAATGAAAGGGTCTTACACACAATTAATGGTTGACTGTCTATTCTATCCAATGTAATTGGTGATTTATACAGTGCATGGATAATTATTCTTTTACTCAACCAAACTTTTCACTCCAATTTAAATTAATTTAGTCTTTATTGTGTCTTCATGGACAATTAAGTTTTGTGTCTTCTCTATGTTAAACTGAAATATCCTTAAAATTATCCACAACTCGCATTCAGAATAAGACATTAGCAAGATTTTGTTGTGTGTGCTGAATAATACAATATTTAATCATTCTTCATAGATTTTTAAACTGGATGTTCTATTATAGTCTACCTCTTTAAAATAAGTAATTTGTATGATGTGTAATACAGTAATAGACAAAATTTTCCCCCATACCCTTTACAGGACAAAACTGCATTTTGCCTGGCAACCACAGGTAACATGATGGTTTATATTTCCTCTAGTCATTTATTGAGTAAAGCCCTTAAATAGATCAGGGACTGAGTCATATACTACTTTACAGTAGCTTCCTCACCAAACAATAAGCACACTGTAATTGATGTTTAAAAAATACATGCTAAACTGAATTGACCAGGTAGTTGAATATCTGCTTCTGAAGTTGTCTGTAGAAAAAGATAGAGACCTTTCTCTCAATAGCTTAGGAACTCTGAAGGAAGTTCACTACAACGTAATCACTCATAAATATTTACTACAGGAGGAGTTATTCACATATATATACATATCCATGCTATGTACTGTGGCAAATGAAAAGAAAAATGAGTCTCTGCTCGCAACAATTCTCACCCAGGATAACCCAAGAATCTTTCTTTTAATAGTTCTTCTTTCTTCTAGCTTAACCTCAACCTAGTGAATTTTCCAAGCAACTGCCAGTGAACTTTCTAAAATAAAACCTAAATCAGGTATTGCTAATTAATTCTCTTCTTAAAATCCTAGATTTCTCAATGCCTACAGCTCAAGTCCCAATACTTCTGCATGGAAGTCATGCTCCCTGCATATTTCATCTATTTGGCTTCAATTCGTGCCATCAAATATTTACCGAGTACTTACCATGGATTATTAGATACTTCGTTCTAGGTGCTGGGGAACAGTGATTAAAAATACAGGGTTCCTGCCCTTACAGAGTCTACCTTCTAGTAGAGAGATGGATAATGAACAAGAAACAGAAGGAGTGGTGCGGAGAGAAACTAAGCAACAAAGTGGGCAGGGGAAAATCAGGCTGGAGGGGTACAGAACCCTCTAAACTACTGATCAGATTTTATCTTTCAATATTTTCCCCCAAAATATATTCTAAAAAGCTTTTGGTATTTATTTCCAGGGTATTTTGGGTAATCCATCTTTTGTTTTTAAAGTTGATTTTTATTTTTATGAAATTATACATGTACATGATACTGAACCCAATGGATACAGAAGAATTTATGACAGAAAACGGCAGTCTCCCCTCTGGTCCTTCCCTTCCAGTCCTCTTGGGAATGACCCTCTGTTAACGGTTTCTTAAAAGGCAGAGGCTCCAAGGCTGGAGGCTACCTAGAGTATGTGCTCAGTTGCTTGGTTGTGTCCAACTCTTAGTGATCCCATGGACAGCAGCCCATCCAGCTTTTCTGTCCATGGGATTCTCCAGGCAAGAATACTGGAGTGGGTACCTTCTCCAGGGGATCTTCCCAACCCAGGGATCAAACCCAGGTCTCCTGAATTGCAGGCTACCTTAGGGTTACTGACTCCTCTCACCTCTCCAGACTCAGATGTCACATCAATCTGCAGATCTGTGCTCATAGAGAGTAGGACTTGGCCTCCCCAAGAGGCCACTGAACAGGTCAGGTGTGGTAACCGTTTGAACAGCAAACTTTGACCAAAAAGCGGGATGAGCAGGAGGTGAGAGGAAACCAGTAGATGAACACATGTCCCCATACTCAGGAGGACTGGCAAGTGGAACAGTAATCTATACAATGTCTCTTAAGACTTCTGCTGAAGCCAAGGCATCAGCAATGTCTTTTACAAAGCTTTGTCCAACCTCTCTCCTTTGTTCTCTCTCCCCTTTCCATGTCCTGCTTTTCTGAGATTGTATTCACCAATAAAGTACTGTCTCAGACTCCGTTTTTAGGGCACATGGGCTAAGGAAATCATCTGAGACTTATCTTGTGTTTTCCATCTTTGCATCTTGAAGCTTGCATTTTGGGAAATATCTTTACTTTCTTTCCTTCGATGGCCTATTTTCTTTTGACTATCACATTCTTAATCTCTTAAACTCTTTCACATTCTCAAATTGTTCCCTTCTCATTGTACCCAGTACTGGTTTTAGGCATGCCTTCTCTTCTTTAACCTTACTACGTTAGTTAGAATGCTTCTTTAAATTCTCCTCTGCCCCCTGGATTATGTTTCCGTTAGGGTAAGTACTTCTTTTTGTTTCTTCTCTTCCCTTTCATGCTGAAAGTGCACTGGTGACCCAGGTATAAACCTGGTTAGCTGGTGTGGGTTTCCTCTGCTCTCCTGTAAGAAAATCTGTTCTCTTACTGGGTCTCTTCCTAGAATTAAAATTCTAATTGGGAACTCAGTACGAGATAAGGAAGAACACGTCAATGGTTTTCAGGGTTCATTTCAGTGTATGCAACAACCTCCTCCTAGGCCCCAAATATCAGATTAAAGAAGGGGTGCCAATATTTAATACAAAAAGTAAATTTCACCAAACATTTTTGATCAATTTATTTGGAGTTAAACAACCTGGGGGTTTTGGTTTTTCCTTTTTTTTTTTTTTAATGCTGGAGAAAAGAGGCAGCAATAGTAAACACTGGCTACTTCCACTGGGAAGGGGTTGGAAAGGTTACAGCGAGGCCAAGCAGTTGAATCAACCCTTGTAGAATGCACACGAAATCCCTGTTGTCCGTCCCTTCTTCACTCCTGCTCTGAACCCAGAGCCTCTTGGGGTTCCTGCTAAGCAAACCAGCTTCCACACCACTCACAGCCTCCCGGTAATAACTGGCAGGCTTTAGCTTCTCCTCCATTCATCCATCAACTGGTTCCTTTTTGCTTTCTTTTAAAGAAATCTGTTTAACTTTTGTTTATAACAATTCTTTACCCTTTTCTGTTAGTGTTCGCTGTTCTTGGTTTATTTCTTTTTGCACTTCTATACTGTTATTTCAGTGGAGTCTTATAAGAGATGTAAGGCAAGTAGTGCATTCTAAAGGAGATCAGCCCTGGGTGTTCTTTGGAAGGACTGATGCTAAAGCTGAAACTCCAGTACTTTGGCCACCTCATGTGAAGAGTTGACTCATTGGAAAAGACTCTGATGCTGGGAGGGATTGGGGGCAGGAGGAGAAGGGGACGACAGAGGATGAGATGGCTGGATGGCATCACTGACTCCACGGACATGAGTTTGAGTGAACTCCAGGAGTTGGTGATGGACAGGGAGGCCTGGCGTGCTGCGATTCATGGGGTTGCGAAGAGTCGGACATGACTGAGCGACTGAACTGAAGGCAAGTAGAGTATCTATCATTCTGAACCAGAGGTCATAATTTATTTTCTGGAAAGGATTTCAACCATAAGTAAATTACAGAATTCCAGGTTCCTTTTTCATTTTGCGAAAGGACATTGGTTTAATGGACTTCTATGTTTTTTTAATCATTTAACAACACTAAGATTTATTAAAGGCACATGAGAGAAGTTAAAGGAAGAGGAGAAGTGTTTAGCACAATTCTAAAAACAGCCCTTTTACTTACTTTTAATAAGTAGCCCTTTACTACTTTTACAATTAGCCCTTTTACTAATTGCTATTAGGCAATTAGATACATTTAGATTACATTTAGATACATTAGATATATTAGATTTAGGAAGTAAAAAAAAATAAACAAACTCAAAGAGCAGAAATAGATGTGTACTTTACTTCTAGTCATAGACCAAGTGCCGTGTACAAGTACCTCTAACACTATGTGCTAAACATTATTCTAAGTCCTGAAAAACAAGACTTTCAAGGGTCTAATCACTCTCAAATATAAACAAAAGAAAAAACAAGTATTTATCAATTAAAATGTGTAACTCTTCATCCTCCTCCTTCTTCATAAATGTAATGGTGGCCAATATCAGAATGCAGTTTAAAGGAAGGAAAACAATTCCCATTATTCTATTGATCTCTAACACACAAATCAATAAGGCACACTACAGAATCCGATCCCTTGGGAATGGCAATGAAATATAAACTAGTGGCTGCAATATTTATTCCTTCCTCAAAATGAGGCAAATAAATCTAGACAAGAAATTAAAAGTCCTATGTTGGGAGAAGTCATGAAAAAAAATCTATCATGGAGAAACTGTCATTACTAACCAGGAAAACCTAGTCCTATCTCAAAGTAAGGGAGGATATTCAACTTCAGAAAGGTGGCATGCAGAAAACCAAGAGCGGAGATCTAAAATCAGTTCCTAAGAGCACTAAACTGTGGTGTTGGAGAAGACTCTTGAGAGTCTCTTGGACTGCAAGGAGATCAAACCAGTCCATCCTAAAGGAAATCAGTCCTGAATATTCACTGGAAGGACTGATGCTGAAACTAAACTCCAATACTTTGGACACCTGATGTGAAGAACTGAGCCACTGGAAAAGACCCTGATGCTGGGAAAGACTGAAGGCAGGAGGAGAAGGGGATGACAGAGGATGAGATGGTTGGATGGCATCACTGACTTGACGGACATGAGTTTGAGCAAGCTCCAGGAGTTGGCAATGGACAGGGAAGCCAGGTGTGCTGCAGTCCATGGGGTTGCAAAGACTGGGATATGATTGAGCGACTGAACTGACTAATAGACTTTAATGATTGCTTGGTAACAAAAACACTCCCAGATTTCATTCCACGTTTCCTATTTCCAAGTCAAGACAAATGCTCAAAAAGCAAACAAAACCAGAAAATCTTCAAGCATTTTAAAGGACACATTTGTTTCTTCTTACTTATAATCTTTCTTCCTTAGAACTTCATTATCAATATCACAACAACTAGACTATCCAGCTTCATTCAAGGCTAATTTTCCAGCAAAGAATGCCCAAGATATCTGAGTTCACCTTTAAACTCATTTTCATATTTTTCTCTCTAGGAACGAGGGGCATACAAACTTCACATTTTAGCCTCTACAAACTAAACACCTTTTATTAAAGGCCTGGAGGTTTCTAGGATGTTCTGAACTGGAGAACCTGATCCAGTTCTGCTGTACTAAGCTGTATGACTTTGGACAGCTCACTTCCTCTGGGGTTCTGTTTCCTGATTAGTAATGTTCATTACAGCTCTTAGAATCTGATTCTGTGAGAAAGAGACCTTACCCAAGGTATAGAATATAGTGAAAAAGAAGAAACATTAGGTATACCATGTGAAACTGTTTTCTTCTGTAATAGTCAACAAAGTGTCATTAAAAGCTTACCTGTTTCCTTGTGGCTAAGAGCTGCTCAAAAGAGCCAGTGCTTTGATTTCTCTCTTACCCTGTACAAATGCTCCCATATGATATATTAAGCCATCAAACTGTAAGAGCTGACATAAAATTTCAGGAAATGAAAGTTATGTATAGAATAGTTAAATTGATCAATTCTGTACTTAGCCCAGAGGAACCTAAGGCTCTAAGAAAATTAGCAGACATTTCTCAAGGTTCTGGCTATAGGTAAATTACAGAGATTTTTCTTATGTTAAATAAAAAGTTAAATAAATATTAAGACCTGTATCCTTCATATGATACTTAAGGTAATGGCTATCATTAAAAAAAAAAAAAAGGATAGAAATAGCATAAACACTGGAATAAGCTAAATGTGGATTCAAACCCAGGCTTTGCCATGTACGGCTGTGTGACTGGGGACAAGTCTCTTAACTTCTCAATTCCTCAATACTTTTATTTGTAAAATGAAGATAGCTACCCAGTGGGGTATCTACAAGAATTAACTGAGAGCATGTATACAAAATTCTTTGCTTTTGGCTAAAAAAAAAGTAGTAGAAATAATAAATACCTTTTGTGAAGGAAGAAGAAAAAAGGGGGAAAGAATATACAGTCCACGATATAAACCTAAGAGTTGAGTTATAACTTTAAAGTTCTTCAAGTTCTTTTTCACACAATAGCAATATCACTACCAATGTTGGGGGGTGGTGGTGTTTGGTTCATATTCTTTTTACTAAAAGCTTTATATAAAATATAGGCTAAGTGAAATGAACCCAAACAGAACACATATATTCCCAGTTTTTCCAAAATGTCTCTTGGTTCCTCAAGAGAGAAAATGATAAAAGCATATATTTGGCTGAACTTCTGTTCACAGTTACTGCACAAGTAAGCGACAGGCAACCATTCCAACTCAAGAAAGCTCCACCCAGAGCCACACCACTCACCTTCTCTAGCAGGTACATGTTTAGTTCAACAGCACCCCCGCCCCACTTCAATGTCTAGATAACCTGAAAACCATTTAAATAGCAATGGCTGAAAGCCTAAAGGCTGCCTACTATAGGATTTCTAAAGATTCATAGATCTCAGACCAGCGCTCATCATTTTCACTGACCACAGTGCCCAGTTTTCTCCACTGCTGAAGTAAGCAGATGGTATGCTGACTTTTCTCCCTTCCTCTTCTGCTAGGACTGCAATGACAGGGAATCCATAGGACAAAGGCATCTCTCTCCTTTTCCACAACAGACCACAAATCATGCTCAACTACAAAAACACAGAAACCCGATTCTTCCTGTGATCTTGTCCATGTATTCTTAAAAAACTATCTTCAACGGTGATTAGACCAGTCCTAGACTCTCTCTGACATTATTCCACCACTGAGTCTCACTTAATACTCAAAAATTTGCTTCTAGATCTACTTAATATCTTACCTAACACACACACACAATATGCCATAGCTTTTCTCCTTCCCTTTCTGCCAAACTCCTCAAACTAATTCTTTTCTCATCTGAACTTCTAAAGGTACTTTATGGACATCATATCCACATAATTTACCATATTCTATCTTGGTATTTTAATTATTCTTTTGCATCATATGCATTCTCCTCCAACACTGCTTGAAATTACTGTTCAGCTGATTTTTCATTCATAAATTAGGAATACATTAAATGAAATATCATGTAATTTTTTTAAAAATAAGTGTTCTCATTTCTGCTTTCAATTAGGATGGAGTAACGAGGACAAGATTTATCTTGCTACCTCAAACAACTAAAAACAGAAAAAGTACACGAAGCCTGGAGAAAGTTCTCAAGCTGTGGCACAAAAAGGGAAGCCAGGAAGTGGTCTCCATGAGTTGAGAAGATAGAGCTTCAAGTCCAGGGAAGTCAAGACAGCTAGAGGTCACAGGGGAGAGCACCACAGGAGACAGAACTGCACAGAGAACTCTGAAGACCCACAGAGGCTTCCCCTCAAGAACTCAGTTAAATGATAGCATATGTGAGAAACTACTGAAAGAATTGAAGGCAACAGTGCTAAGAGCTCACACAGTGTCAGAAAGAGCCTGTTCTCCAAAATGAGAACAGAAAATCTGATAATTTAAAAAGCATCACTTACAGTACCAAGAAGAGTCTTGTCTCAAAAGCAAGGCAGACTAATAAACACAGCTTTGGTCCTATCTAACAAAACTTAAAAATAAGTCCTGAAAGGATTAAACTATTTCTAAGAAAGTCCATTCTAAAGGAGATCAGTCCTGGGTGTTTTTTGGATGGACTGATGCTAAAGCTGAAACTCCAGTACTTTGGCCACCTCATGTGAAGAGTTGACTCACTGGAAAAGACCCTGATGCTGGGAGGGATTGGGGGCAGGAGGAGAAGGGGACGACAGAGGATGCGATGGCTGGATGGCGTCACCGACTCAATGGATGTGAGTTTGAGTGAACTCCGGGAGTTGGGGATGGACAGGGAGGCCTGGCGTGCTGCAATTCATGGGGTCGCAAAGAGTCGGACACGACTGAGCGACTGAACTGAACTGAACTGATCCCTTCCCTGCCCACCACCTGCATCCTCCCCCTCCACTCCCTCCCTAAACTTTTTAAAAGAATCTATTCCTGGTCATCTTGAGTGGAAGGAAAAGGGAGAAGGAGATAGCTTGCAGTCAATATACCACATTTGGTATACTTATTATGGGTTATCAGTCCCTAAAATTTCACTGTCACCTTTTCACATTCTTTGCCTTTCTACACTTATTGGAGTCATACTCTCTTTCCTTTCCTCTTTCCTGACCTCTCAAGCCAGAGCTCCTATGCCACTTACCCACATTCTATCTTCTGGATATATGAAGCCTTCCACTGGAAGATCTACAAGAGATTTGTGTGTTCCCCAAACAGCTGTTTGTGCCAAAAGTTCTCCTTTCTTCTTACCAAATAAAACATCCATTTCCAAAATGATATTATATTTTAAGCATTAACTGATTTAAGTAATAAACATGAGAATGTATGTGACTTTAACTCTTCTGTTTTGAACTTGTCATGAAATAACAAGTTAATATTCATTAATTCAATCAAGAAGTATTAAATTGAACTAGATATGATGACAAACACAGGCGATACAGTCTCAATCCTAAAAGAAACTACAGTTTGATGGAAAAAAACAGACAAATGTATTCACAATTAGAGTAATACATACTATGGACTAAGAGAACAATGCATACACAATGCCAAGGAAGCACAAAAAAGGGAAAACTCTATGAGATACGGCAAGTTTTCTGAAGCGGGTGACATCTAAGCTGAATCTTTAAGGCAAGAAATAAATTACGTGGGAGAAAGTAATAATATACGAAAAATAATATATTAATATGAAGAATTATATGAAAAGCAGGAAGGTACAAAATATGACCTATTTGGGGAATTTCAAGTGGTTCAGTAGAGTGGAGGGAGAAAGCAAGTGAGGAAAGGAAAAGAATCGTCAAGATTTCTAGGAGGAAAAATGAGAGAAGCAAACCTTAACAGGGACTGAAGATGACCTGTCAAAGCTACTAGAAACCATGTCCCGTCATCAAGTTAGATGGGAAAGCTTCCCCTCTACTAAATATCAGGGTGAACTGCATCCCTCCAAGTAAGGGGTTGGCAAGTTATGGCTTTCGTCCAAAGCTGGTCCACCATCTGCTTTGGATAATCTGAAAGCTAAGTGTAGTTTTTACATTTTCAAATAGTCAAAAAATTCAAAAGAAGAATATTTTGTGCCACATGGAAATAATATGAAACTAAAATTTCAGAAGTGTTTATATATAAAGTTTAACAAGAACATAGCCACATCCATTCACTTACTAATCCTGGATGACCATTTTCATGTCACAACAGTAGAACTGAATAGCTGTAACAGAGCATGGCTTGAAAAGCCAAAAAAATTTACTATCTGTCTAGTCATTAATGGAAAAAGTTTATGGATTTCTGCTCTGAGTCTTTCAAAATCCCATCTCCTTCAATTAAATCTCAGCTTATCTGTTAAGAAGTTCTTATAAGAAACCTCATAATATTAGATAAAAGACTAATTATATTATTTGTGGATATAAGAGTATTATTTTTTAATTTTATGAAGTAATTACTGATTTCCATTTCCATATTTTCTTCTTAAATATTCCTTTACATATGAAATATAAAATTTGGATTGCAGAACTTTATCCTGCAATTCTAAATGAATTAAATATTTCTAGTTATATGATTCCAAGTTAAAAATTTTAAAACTGTATTTCCTTCTGTTAATAGCAGTCGAGCTGTACTTATTTCCTGGGTCATTAATTAAATAAATGTTATTCTAATATTCTGAAACTGATAGATAACCTTTGAAAAAATTCAAGAGGAATGATGGAAAAAATAATATATCAAAATATGATAATCTAAGATTATTTCTAAAGTATTTGACTTATGATAAGTATTATTAAATCAAAATAATTTCCCAGATTTAATATCTTCTTTTGGGTGTGTTTTGCTTCTATTCTCAATAGAAATAGAACATTATGATTTACTGTTGCTATTGATTTAAAAGACTCTATAATTCCCAATTTTGGCTCTTCAACACTTTTTTGATACAATTTCAACATCTCAAGGGAGGTGATCAAATTTATTTTTGCTGATTTTTAATATGTCGTTTGTTGATCCAACTGGCATCTTCAAAACAGAACTCGTAAAAAAATAAGTTTAAAAAGTGAAAATTTCAGTGTTAGTAGCCTTTGGGGGATCTGGGCAAGACCTAGAAGTTAGAAGGCAGGTAGATTCTCACCAAGCAGCTGACAGTGTGCATTAAAATGGAGAAGAAAACAAATATTCTACTTAAGAGGTGAGGGTAATAAGTCCTTATTTTTGAAATTGTGAACTGCTGACAACATTACATGGTCAAAAGACTTTGAAAACTGAGTAAACTCAACATGCTGTCAAAAAATAAAACCTATAACAAAGATATGCTGCTGCTAAGTCGCTTCAGTAGAGCCCGACTCTGTGCGACCCCACAGACGGCAGCCCACCAGGCTCCCCCGTCCCTGGGATTCTCCAGGCAAAAACACTGGCGTGGGTTGCCATCTCCTTCTCCAATGCATGAAAGGGAAAAGTGAAAGTGAAGTCGCTCAGTCATGCCCGACTCTTAACGATCCCATAGACTGCAACCTACCAGGGTCCTCAGTCCGTGGGATTTTCCAGGCAGGAACATAGCAAACCTAACAAAGATATGCTGCTTAATAATACTCATAACTACTTAGTAATTAGATATAAATGATAAACCATTCATATAAATTGTCATAATTAGACTAGAACAATAAAGACTCTAGAAACTATATGGTTTCATATCTGTGAGGAGTAATTCAAGGAGGCGGGTAAGATGAGCACAGAAAACAGAAGACTGAAGGGAACATGTAGCAGTTACTTTCAAATACCTGGGTTTTATGAAAAAGAGAGATGAAACCCCTCTATGTGAGTCTGGATGATAGAACAATGTAGAAGGAGCAGACAAGAATGGAGATAGACTTGAGCTCACCATGAGGAAATGAGAAGAGAATAATGGAAACGGATTTGACCTTACCATGAGGGAAGTATTTCAACTCTGTAATGGCCAACAATGGAGCGATTTACCTATGAGGTTTGTGATATAATGGAAGATATGCAGATCTGGAATTAAAGGCATCTCAAATCTGAAACCTATTCCTATCCGTTCCTAGAACTACCAAATTGCTTGACCTCTTGAATCTCAGTTTAATGTACTGGAAAAAAATGGGAAAAACACCACCTACCTCAAAGAGATTGGCAAGTGACATATGATCTCAGTAATCAATTTTTATATGTAAATGTGCACACGTGCAGGTATGCTAAGTCTCTTCGGTCATGTCCAACTCTTCGTGACCCTATGGGCCATAGCCCACCAGGCTCCTCTGTCCATGGGATTTGTATATAAAACTGGTACAAAGTAGGTATGCAAAAACAAAAGGTTATTTCAATAACAGTAATTATTAGTGGCGGTCAAGAACAGGGAAGCTGAAGCCAAACTCTGGTGTAAATCCTGGAGCTGCCAACTTAACTTCTTTGTATTCCTGTTTGCTGATTTCTACAATATGGACGTAACAGTACTTATAAGGCTGCTGAAAGGAATTATACAAGGAACTGACCACGGTGCCTAATGCATAATATACATACGCTATAATGTTATTACGTGTGTCATCAGTCGCTTCAGTTGTGTCCGACTCTTTGTGACCCTATGGACTATGAAGCCCGCCAGACTCCTTTGTCCATGGGATTTTTTCAGGCAAGAATACTGGAGTGGGTTCAGCCATACCCTCTTCCAGGGGATCTTCCCGACCCAGGGATCGAACCTGCATCTCCTGCCTTGCAGGTGGATTCTTTATCACTGAGCCAATGGCAAAGCTCAACCTATTATTATGTGATATCAGAAAACTAAATTCATTTAGTGAATTCCTTGTTATTGCAAGTATTCTATCAAAGCCTTGAACATGTAAGAGATGGAAATTTCAGAAGTAAATAAGAGAGTTTCACCTAAATTCATTCATTTACACAGTCAACAAGTATTATATGAATATGTAATACTTACAAGGGGCATTAGAGCACAGTGGTTAAGAGTACAGATTGCTAAGCCAGTCTGTGGATATGAATCCCCACAGTATCTCTTAGCAGCTTATAAATTGGGGCAAATTACCTAATCATGGTATTCCTCAGTTTCTTCTTTTGTCCTATGAGGGATAATTAAAGGGCTGACGAGAGGATTCAATGATCTTATGTAGGGACTTCCTTGGTAGTCCAGTGGCTAAAACTCCACACTCCCAAAGCAGGTAGCCTGGGTTCAATCCCTGGACAGGGAACTAGATCCCACCCACATGCCTCAACTGAGTTCCCAGGCCACAACTAAAGATTCTGCATGCCACGACAAAGATCAAAGGTCTCACATGTTGCAACTAAGACCCAGTGCATCCAAATAAATAAATATTTTAAAAATGAGTTAATGTAGGTAAAGTACTTAGCACAGTACTTGACAGTAATACATCATATATAAAGATTAGCTGATTAGTTATTCTTTTTTTTTTTTTGACTACATGCCAAGCACAGTTCTAGACACAACTGACTTCTGACAGGGTCCCTGCTTCAAAGACCTTACATTCTTTGGAGAGGTGGGGTAGCACTGATGATAAACAAGCAAATAATAAGTAACAACAAACAAAAATATCAGTGATCAGAGAAAATAGGTTAAGGGGATAGGGAGAGTTTGGGGAATTTGAGTTAAGAAAGTCAAAGGAGAGCTCTTGAGAAACCTCGAAGATGAGCATTTCTATGACTAAAGAGAAAAACAGAAGGAAAAGTTCTGAGCAGGAGGATGCAAGGCATGTTAAAAGGAACAGCAAAGATGTCAGTGTCAAAGGGCAGCAGGAGATAAGGCTGGAGAGACACAGCCAGGTTCCCGATCACTCAAAGGCCTTAAGAGATCAGAGTGAGGACACTGGGTTTTCTGAAGGGAAACAAGGTTTAAAGCGCAGGAGTGACAAAATCCAACGTGCACTTCAAATGGCTCACTCTGCCAATGACCTCTAACGAATTATTTGGCTCCAAGGCTTTCTGAATTTAATCATTCTACTACTAACGGTGGTTTAGTTGCTAAGTCGTGTCCAACTTGTGCAACCCCATGGACTGTAGCCTGCCAGGCTCCTCTGTCCATGAGATTCTCCAGGCAAGAATACTGGAGTGGATTGCCATTTCCTTCTCCAGGGGATCTTCCTGACCCAGGAATCGAACCCGGGGCTCCTGCATTGCAGGCAGATTCTTTACCAACTGAGCTGCTGCTGCTGCTAAGTCACTTCAGTCGTGTCCGACTCTATGCGACCCCATAGACGGCAGCCCACCAGGCTCCCCCGTCCCTGGGATTCTCCAGGCAAGAATACTGGAGTGAGCTGCCATTTCCTTCTCCAATGCATGAAAGTGAAAAGGGAAAGTGAAGTCGCTCAGTCGTGTCCGACTCTTAGCGACCCCATGGACTGCAGCCTACCAGGCTCTTCTGTCCATGGATTTTCCAGGCAAGAGTACTGGAGTGGGGTGCCACTGCCTTCTAGGAGGGACATTTTGCGTATTTGGGAAATGGAAACAATACATCATGACAGCAGACATTTCTGACTGCTTGAAAGTCAAGCATCCAAATCCAATAATGAAATGGATACATTTAAAACTACAAAGCATTTCCTGCAGGAGAGCATTCCATTTGTGCTTGTTAGATTTCACATATGAAGTACTGTTTAGAAATGTTTGAGAAAGATTTGACAGCGGTTTTGGAATGTTGGGGGAAAAAAAAAGACTGAGAAGTTATGATTCCAGAAGGGAATGCTTGAGATATCAACAACATAAGATTCCAGAGAGCAACTATACACCAGAAGGAGGGCCAGGGGGCTATATCATCACCACGACAACACACAGAGATGACCAAGAAACAAACCAAGGTAAGAATGACATGAAGAGAAATTAAAATGTGAGCACTCCATGAACCAAAAGTCTGAAGAGAAATAAGACTGTTTCCATATGGCAGGCAACCTTTTAGAAGTGAGTCTGAAGGTTTTCAGGGAGAGATCAGAACAATGCAAGAACAAAACCAGGACTCTGAGCTGCCACTGACCAGGATGAGGAGAGGCATCTCCTTTTCAACAGGGAGGTGTCCTCCACAGCAAGACAAACTTGAACAGCGGACTGTCAAACACTAAGCCTTCCTAGTCTCAGCTGCAAAACTAAGCAGAAAGGATAAAGGGAAAAAATTTAGAGAAAGGGTCAAAAAAAGGTGTGTGTTTTGGGGTATGGGAAGTGACCGAGAAGAAAAACCATTCGATAAGTCAAAATTGCTCAGATTTATGGGATTCTGGGTATCTTTTCAGGGAAGCTGACTAATTCTTAGAATAGCAGTGTTTTTCAAGAGCCAGCCTTGGCCATGGCAAGGAAATGGTTATAAGTGAAGATATGTAGCAACGTAGAAGAATTCTGAAAGAAACCAAAGCTCTGGAAAAAGTGAGGTTTTTTTTGGGTTCATTGTAAAGGAACATAAATTAGTCTCAAACCCGCAATCTCCACCTACCCCCCAACTTCCCAGAGTCCTATGCAGCCCACAGCAAGTGGAAGTGTGCCAAGACCAACAGTGTGGACTGAAGCTCTGTGGATGAAGGGTGTGATGGGCTCTGGTGGACCTGGCGGGCAACCCAATGGGAATCACTGAAAGCGGTGCCACAAAATGGAGACTAAATAATCACTGAGGACAGTCAAAACGCACAGAAAATGGGACACGCTTAGCAAGATCAGAGGACAGATTCCCTACTCCAACTCATTAAAAAAAAAAAAAAATCCAAAACTAAACAAAAAAAAATCCAGATAAGATAGTAGAAAATGAAACAAAGCAAAATATATCTGCCCCCTCACCTGCCTTTAACTAAAGTATAACACCCTCCCTCTTCTCTCCTCCCAGCCACCCTGGAACAGAAAAGGGAACTAGCCACAGCTCAGGTGAAGACTTAGGCCATCTAGCCACTCAGAGGGGAGATGGCAGACAATGGAAGTGGTGATTCATTACAAAAGAATACACTCCTAGCGGCCTGCAGCCTCGTGGGCTCTCTGCACTATTTAAAGGAACAGCAACCCCCTTTCCAACCTCCCTTATTCTTAACACCTTCCCTCCTCTTGGTCCTGATGGAAAACAGATTTTGAAGAAAATGCCAGCAAAGCACTGAGCTGTCCAAGAAAGGGAGGGCTTTGTGTTCCACAGAAACTGGCAGTCTTACTCTAGAGAGGAGAACAAAAATTTTCTTTCATGTCCACACTGTAAGATCTTCCTCTCTGTCTAGTATACTTTCCCTTTCAATAGCAAATAGTATAACCTTATTAATTGGAGTTGAGGTCATTTACAACTTTGCCTAATTTGACACATATTACAAGGATGATTTCTCTTCTCCTTCCTTTTATTCCACACTGTTATTTTCACAGACGAGAGGAGATGCAATATTTTGGTTCATAGGCTCTGAAAGAAGAGAGTATCTCAGTGAAATACTCCTACAACATATACAGGAATGACAAGGAAACCTAAAGTTATTTTTTTAAAAATCACACGAGCATGTGTGTCTACTATAGTAGAATTCCATAATTAAATGGCCATCTGCTTTTTTCTTTTTAAAGCAAAACTTTGATAACTTATTGCAAATAACCGAGAATTATAAACCAAAAGCAGGCCTTATAAAACCAGAGCATATATAATAACAATGAATGCACACCATGCAGCTACTGATACAGATCTAACATGTGATGAAAATGTCATCCACTGAAAGCCCTTCACCTTCTTCCACCAAGCGAGGGATGGAAATGGGATACAGATCAAAGATTTGTTAAGTCAAAGAACCTAGGTGACAAAATGGTGAAAACATACCCAAATGCCTTTCCTAATATACTTGCTGAGATATTAAATACCACCATGAACTGTTTGATAACTTGAACCATAAACAATGCAGACATTTTCTACTCAGAAAGCTTTACGTGACAGATCATTATCAAACACTGGGATCCTATGTCTGGCTCAAAAACCAAAAACTAGCCCTTCACCCTCCTCCCAAAACCCCCATGGAACAAATAAAGATTTGGCCTGTTTGGCTACTTGTTTCATTTTTTCCCTAAATTATTAACAACTATGTATGTTACATTAACATAGAAAGTGTATACAAAAAACAAACACATTGGAATACCGAAACTTCCTAAGTGTGACATTCTGTATTTTCCATTTGTATATATTTAGAGTGGGAAAAACTGAGCTCCTGCTTTCCCTTCAGCATTCACATACACTGAGAAAATCATTAATGAGTTTCACTCATCTATTAGAATTCTTAACCACCCTCAAACTCCTTCTTCCCAGTTTCTACTTATCTCCTCTGCTTCATTCCTAAAATTATAGTTTTCTTAAATACTGATTATTAAGACCAAGTTATTAAGTGTGCAAACGCTTATGCATTCTAAACTTGGGCTTGCACGTGCTTACTCAGCTCCTCTAGAAACGAAGGGGACAGGCTCCAAGAGGTCATGGAAAACCTCTGATTATAAGAAGTCCTAGTTTAGGTAACTCTTTCACTGACTTAAAAATATATATAACAAGTCATATTTACATAAAAAGTATATATATAATGAAAAGTCAAGTAGTTGAAAAGGCTCCAGTAATAGCTGAGAAAGAAGAGAGCTGGTACCCTCTAATATGGTAAGTTAATGAAAACTGAATGAGGGCTCCAAGGTTAAGAAGTATCATCTACCAAGCAACAAAGGGAAGCCAGAAACAGGTTCTCTCTCTCTCTTTTTTTTTTTTAAATATAGCATATTTCAAAAGAGTTAATCAGGCTCATGATGAAGGGATAAGAACTGCAACAGAAAATATTTCAAGGGTTTCTCCCCTTTCCAGAAGAGGGAGGGGTCTCTTAATAATCTCCAAACTTAAATCCGTTGAAAAATTATTTTGCAGAGACATATTCTTTGAAACTTCCCTTTCCTCCAGGTCATGTTGGGAAAACCTCCCTAAAGCTTTACCTCCTTCCAAACAGCACTGCAGGGCATTATATAACATTTAACGGAACAGGGCTCCAGCTCCTAAAATCATGCTCTATCCAGATAGCCAGCTGACTCTCTCGCCCTCCGGTGGTGACTTAGAGAGGAAGACAGACGAGAGAATACAAAAAAGGGGGGCAACCTCCTTAAAAGGAAAGCACTGTCCAGTGATGAAATTTCCCTACAGAGCATAAAACCTGGAGTGAAATGCATCCTAAGTCTGAGACCAAAGGATATGAAGTTCTACAAGGCAACAATGCAAATGATTCTAATTGATTAATCACGGCCGCATCATTTCCTCTCAACCCATGTATAAAGAAAAACGGGTAAAAGGATCATACGGAAGGAGGCCAAAAGGAAAAAGAGCACCGCCAGGGAAAATCGGGGAAGAGTATTCACCTTTCTGTTTGTCAGGAATGACTTGCTAAAATGCAGATATTGCTTGGCACAAGTAAAGACAGGCAGAGAGAGGGAGGGAGGGAGGGAAGGAGGGAGGTCTTCCATTTCCTACTCCCTCTCCTTCAGATGTCTTTTAATGCCCCCGTGACTGTCACTTATACATTCAGACCTGCTCTCCTGCCAGGGAGGGCTCTAACCTGCCTGTGCTGCACCTGGATGCTTCTACAGTTCTCATGGAAAACAAACCATGCAGTAACAAAGACATGAAAGTCAAACGTATTTTTTTCAAGCCTTCATTTTTAATAAGCCCTTTAGAGCAAAGGCAGCAAAACTGCAATTCCATCGCCTCTTTGGAGACACCTAAGTGAATCTGAAATCGGATTTCCCTACAACACAGATTCTTCTGCTATTCTTAAAAGGAAGTCAATCCCGCTCCCCTCTTTTTGGCCGTCTACAAGAATCTCTTCCTACCTCTGCAGTCTCTCTCTCCCTCCCTCTTCTCAGAACCAAGACAAAGAGGTAGACAAATCCCCACAGGGTCTTTCCTGAGCCACAGCTGCACAGAACAGGAAACAGGAATCTGCTATGGAGCTAAGGGAGGGGGAGAATAAAGGATACGCATACAACACACACACACACACACACACACACACACTCTCTCTCTCTCTCTCTCTCTCTCTCTCTCTCTCTCTCTCACGGACCCACAACAGGCACAGACTAGCTTTCCAGCTGATAACAATAATTTTGACCCTTTCTAAAAAGACAATAATAATTAACTCTGGTGACTCTGCCCCACCCGCATAGCTCTTTTTAGATCTCGGAAACGAGAAAAGAAACGAACGGAGCAAACACAGATCTTACCTGAGTTACCATTTTCTTTTTCTCCATAAACCAAAGGGAATGGATGATGAACACTCAGAGCAGTTGCGCTGGGGGGGACACCTTCCACGGCTTTCTTTCCACCCCCCTCCCCCCCCCAGTCTAGCTTGTTAAGGGCCGGTGATTGTTCTCCCTTTATCTCGTTTTCCTTCCTTTTTCTTTCTAGTGTTTCTTCCTTTCTTTTCTCTTCCTCTCTGGCAGTCTCTCCCCCTCCTTCCTTCTCCAGCTCCCTCCCATATCTCAGGCAGATGGCTGAAGGAAGCCCCACCCCTGAATGCCTAAGGTAATTAATCAGAGTACAGCCCCACCTCTTCCTCCTCCCCCCACCCGCTCCTGGCTGGCTGACATCTCCCAACTCCAGAAACAGGCCTGCTGGAGAATGGCAGTTCAGTGTGTGCTTTGCGCGCGCGCGTGCGTGTGTGCATGTGTGTGTGTGTGTGCGTGTGTGTCTGTGTGTGTGAGGAGAGGAGGGAAGGAGGGGGAGAGAGGCAAGGGCAGGCGCCATGTGCAGGCATATTTTAAGGAGTGAGATTCTGCGATGGTGGCATTAATTATATAGCACAGGAAGTATTCAGGGCAGCCTACCATAGTTAGTACAGATTTAAAATGTTCCATCTAAGAATACCTGATAATATGAAATAAGACAGAAATTATTTTTTAAAAAAACACTTCCACGGATGTATAGTTTATAGATGCAGTGGATTTCATAAAAGATGAGAAAAGCTGCTCAATGACAGTTGACTGGAAGGTTTTCAAGGAATGGAAATATGCAAGAACCTGCTTGTCCTAAATCAGCCTAAAGACTTCAAAGGACCAAAAGAGAGAAGGGAGGTAATTTAAGTGCATATTTTTTCCACTGTAAAAAACCTGGGGATTCTGAAAAAGGTGTCTACAAACATGACGGCTTATGAAACGTAGGGTGGATACTAATTTGACTGTTCAAGGCTTCCAGCTTCATTACGAATTCTGGTTAACTGAGAATTCACCTTTTGTGTTCCTCAGCCTCTAGTGAAAAACATAAACCTTTCTTATACATACAATGGAAAACTATGTCATTGCTATTACTAGTTATTGTTACTATACAGTGCTAGAGAGACAGGAGATGTGGGAGAATGTTTATTAAATATGAGTTTAAGTTCTCTTAGTAAAAAATCAGGTTTTATTTAAGGGCTGCCCTGTGGCTCAGATGGTAAAGCGTCTGCCCGCAAGGCGGGAGACCCGGGTTCGATCCCTGGGTCGGGAAGATCCCCTGGAGAAGGAAATGGCAACCCACTCCAGTATTCTTGCCTGAAAAACTCCATGGACTGTCTGCTGAGGAGCTTGGTAGCTGACAGTCCATGGAGTCGCAAAGAGCTGGACACAATTGAGCGACTTTCACTAAGGTGGCTCAGTGGTGAAGAATCTGCTTGCCAATGCAGGAGATGCTGGAGATGTGGGTTCCATCCCTGAGTTGGGGAAGAGCGCCTGGAGGAGGAAATGGCAACCCATTTCAGTACTCTTGCCAGGAAAATTCCACAGACAGAGGAGCCTGGAGGGCTATAGTCTCTGGGGGTCGCACAACTCAGAGACTGAACACACACACACAGTAAAAAGCCATAATAAAAAAAAAAAAGCATCAGAGGTGTGATTCAGTTCAGAAGCCCTGGTCAGAGTCCTAATTCTGCCTTTTATAAGTGATCTTGGAAAATCAGTGATCTTGGAAAAGTCTTTGACCTCTGAATATAAATGTCATAATCTTCCTACTTCCCTACTTTGTATTATTAAATACTCAAATAAAGTAATCTATGTGAATGTTTGATGAGTTCATGATATTTGTCTCATAACAGTAACAATTTTCTATTTTTTTAGTATTCTAATAAATAAGATCCTATATTAAGTTTTTTATTTTATAATTTATGCTATATTTATGTTATGATCTCTAATAGATTACCTGAAGGGCAAAGAGATTAATTCCAAAGTTAAGCTTCCTATTTTTAAAATAAATGCATTAAAAAAATCAAAATTAAAAATCACAAATCACACAGAATACAGTAAGTTTTTTCTGTCTCAATGAGGATTATTTGGCAAAATATATAACCAGGCTTTAAAAACAATGTACATATAACAGTGTTGGTTGGCACACTGCCAATATAACATCATAAAGTGTTAGTCACTCAGACATGTGCAACTCTGCAACCCTATGCTCCCATCCAAATTAGTAACCATTTTAACAGTTCGGAAAACACAGAAACTACCGAACAACCTGAAGAGCCTGGCACAGTCAGAGCTATTTACTGAGCCCCTACAACACGCCAGGCACTACTCTGGGCGTGTTACAGACACTTGAATACTTTTAGTATACGTGTAAAGAAATACGTTCAAAAGAATAGGATCTTTTAACATCAGGAAGAACAACATTAAGAGAAAAGGGATGGATCAGTTCTGGACTTGTTCTTATTTAACATTTGTAGAAATGATCTAGAAGATAGAACATATTACATTCTCTGAATCTGTGACTGAAAAGTCAATCTGGAGATAAAATGCAGACAAAAAACTGTAAAGACAAAGTGAAAGTGAAAGCTGCTCAGTCGTGTCCGACTCTTTGTGAACCCGTGGACTTTACAGACCATGGAATTCTCCAGGCCAGAGTACTGGAGTGGGTTATCCCTTCTTCAGTGGATCTTCCGGATCTAGGAATCGAACTGGGGTCTCCTGCATTGCAGGCGGATTCTTTACCAACTGAGCTATTAGGGAAAGACAAAGTGAGGAAGCAGAAAAGAGTTCACTGGAAGCAAGGGCAATGCAGTGTGCTTTGGGGAAAATCTAAATCATATTCATGAGATAATTATGCTTTCAGTTCTAATATAAGAAATAAACTGAGAATCACTGTATACCATTCTCTGAATCCGCTGGCCCATGACAGTGCTAGGGGCCAAAAACCCGGGGCACCGAGAAGACAGAGTCCCTCATTCCACATCACACAGACACACACACACACACGCTACTCTTATGAAAACCATAGCTGTCTTGAAGTGTGCAAACCTTCATACATATGGAAAGACAACACGCCCCAAGAGATTTTTTTTTTAATAAAAATGAGGGATTTCCACATGCAAAAAGCCTAGGATATAGGTTTCCTTAGGTCTGGTATTCATGATTCTTTTCCACACTTAGGACCAGTATTTTATGTTGCAGATAATCAACTTGAAAATATTAAAATAATTTTCATAAATTCACTGATTCTAGTGAGCAATGCACAAACTCAAGGCTATTCTGATGCACGTCCCTGACTTTAAAGGCTGTAGTTATAGAGGACAACCTGCTCCCTCGTGCCCAAGAGAGAGAAGAGCAACTGAACAGCCTGGATCTGACCCAGCAAAATGCCTGAAGTCCCCTGGTGGCTGAGTGTGCCCAGTGGTGTACCAAGGAGAAACTCATTTCAGGGCATTTTCTGGGCAGGAGGGAAGGGTTTGGGGAGGAAGGCAGGCAAACAGACAATCAATGTCAGCTAAGGGAGGAGACCATGTCCACCCTCAAGGGTCAACCCTCAGCTTCCAGCACAGGGCCTAATATATGGCAAGTACTCAATAAATATCTGGTAAATAAACAAATGAACTTCTCCTAGTCGTTTCAATGTCTTCATTGTTTCCTGAGGGCTTCATGTAATCCCCGGAACTCTAGCTTCCTTTCCCCCATAACACTCAGTGGAAATTGATCTTATCAAAGTCACCAAAGAAAGACCTCAGACGGCCTAATTCAATGGACAGGTTATATCTTCTTCTTTGGCATCTGGCACTCCCTCCTTTTGGAAACTTTTATTCTCAGCTTCAAATGACACCAGTCTTTCCTGATTCTCCTCTTTCCCTGTTCACTCGCTTCCCCATCTTACTCTTCTTCCTCTGTTATTGTTGTTGTTTAGTCACTAAGTAGTGTCTGACTCTGGGACGCGGTGGACTGCAGCACGACAGGTTTCCCCGTCCTTCACTATCTCCCGGAGTTTGCTTCACTATCTCCCGGAGTTTGCTCATCATAATCATGTCCATTGAATCAGAGATGCCGTCTAACCATCTCATTCTTTGTTGCCGCCTTCTCCTCCTGTTCTCAATCTTTCCCAGTATCATCAAGTGCTTTTCCAATGAGTCAGCTCTTCAAATTAGGTGGCCAAAGTACTGGAGCTTTAGCGTAAGTCCTTCCAATGAATATTCACGGTTGATTTCTTTTAGGATTGACTGGTTTGATCTCCTTGCTGTCCAAGGGATTCTCAAGAGTCTTTTCCAGAACCACAATTTGAAAGCATTAATTCGGTGCTCAGCCTTCTTTATGGTCCAACTCTCACATCCGTACATGACTACTGGAAAAATCATAGCTTTAACTGCCAACCTTCAACGTTGGTATTGTTTGACATGCCATCTTCAGACCTCTTTAACTACACACTGGAGAAGGCAATGGCACCCCACTCCAGTACTCTTCCTTGGAAAATCCCATGGACAGAGGAGCCTGTTAGGCTGCAATCCATGGGGTCGCTAAGAGTTGGACATGACTGAGCGACTTCACTTTCACTTTCATGCACTGGAGAAGGAAATGGCAGCTCACTCCAGTGTTCTTGCCTGGAGAATCCCAGGGACGGGGAAGCCTGGTGGGCTGCCGTCTATGGGGTCGCACAGAGTCAGAAATGACTGAAGTGACTTAGCATAGCATAACTACATACCACAGGTCCTTAACCAAGGTACTGACTATATAGTTCCTCACACAGGTAGCCCAGTGGAAATTTGTTTTCTTATGTGCAATTCTGTGCAGAGAGGATTTACGGTATTCATCAGATTTTCAAAAAGGTACACAACTCAAAAAAGTTAGGCAATGGTCCTTAATTCCCAAGGCCTTCTGTTGACCAACATGCTTGCTCTGGGTGGTGTAACCACTCCACTGCTTCAACTACTACCCACTGACCTTGGTGACCCCCCACATTGCTATGTTCATTCCAGACATCTCTCCTGAACTCCAGACCAAATTTCAAATGCAGAACAATGGTTACTATCGTTTAGATATTCAACATATTTCTCTATTTTAAAAGTCCAAATTAAATTCTCAAAATGGAATCAATAATTCATTTAGCAAACATCTGAGTGTCTATCATGTGCCAGGCACTGGGGGTGCACAGTAATTGACAAAGGAGATAAACATTCCTGTGTGTGTGAAGCCTGGATTCTAGGGCTCACTCTGCCATGTCTTACTTGGTGAAATGTGGTTAAACTTGCGAACCGGTAAGAGGTATCATTTCTTGAAAACTTACTCTGTGGTGGCTTCTTATCAGGACACTACATATATTCTTAGCTCACTTCATCCTCAGGACAAGACGTTTTAATCTCCTTTGCAGAAAGGAGGGAACTAAGAGGAGGTGAAGCTAAGTATCTCACCCAAAGTCACCCGAGCTGGCAAGCCGAAGTGCCCAGATTTAAACCCAAATCTGATGGAAAGTCTGGAGACCTTCCAGAACTCCTCCTTCTCACCTGATACCACACCAAACCAAATGCAAGTCCTTTTGATTTCTCTGAAATCTGCCCTTTCTTTTCAGCCTGGCACCACAAATTCGGCTCTGACCTTATTATTTTGCATTCAGCCTCCTACTAGCTCTCTGCCTTTGGTCTAACTCTCTTCCTGTGCAGGCCTCTCACCACTGCCAGGGCTTGAAATCTCATCATGCCACTTCCCTGGTTAAAATCCTCAATTACTGCCCACAGCCTAACAAGCGGGACAGTCCTAACAGTTAAGGAGGCACCTAACACACACAGCGTGGCTTCAGGTCACTGTCCAGAGCCCCTGCTTTCCCTCTCCCCACTCGGCGCCTTCCTCTGCTCCTACCACACTTCACCGTGTGGGGTTAGTTCCTCTACAACTCCTCTGTTCTTTTCTGTTTCTCATTTCAGGCATCCCATGCTCCAAAAAGCCTTTGCTGCCCTAACCTGCACCCACACATGAGTTCAGGACCCCTTAGCCCTGTGCCTTGGCACCTGAGCCACAGTTCATATTGTTCCTGTATAACTTTGAACAGACTGTGAGCAATCTGAGGGTAAGAACTGCGTTTCACAATCTTAACTCAGTTCCTAACCCAGCACCTAAATATTTAGTGGATAATGTTTCATGAAATCAAACTGTGTAATGCTTTGATTTCTACCTCTTGCCTGGTATATCCATAGAGGGTACCTAAGAACAAAAAGCATCTCTGTGGTTATCAATATACTATAAAAGCAATCTTTTCTTCCCAAAGAGTACTTGGAAATATTTTTAAATTTATAAATTTACTTTAGCATTTTAGAAATCTGAAGGGGAAAGGAAGATGTACAAGATGAGAGAATGGGAGAAAGGTCTTATTTTCGACTTTATTAGAATAGTTTAGATTGTAGACAAAACAGCAATTACTGATTAAAAAAAAAAAAAACAACTCACAACTTCAGGTACCTTGCTCCTCACAATTTTGCACAGACAGGACGCAACCTCCCCACCTCCCACCCACTCAGCAGCAATGCTCTAAAACCAGGTCCAAGAGCCCCTGACCAGAAGGCATACTTTCCCAGGCTGCCGCTAACACCCCGGTGAAAGGCAACATTAAAGGGACGGCATTTCCTGTGACAGTAAAGACTTGCTAGTATAAAAGCTCTTCACTGCACAGCCCCCTCACCCATAATCCTAAGTGTAAATAACCATTTACACCTAACAGATATAAATACCTTTGCAGAAGCATCTCTGAGACAATACTACTTTAATATTACTTGCCCCAGCATTCCCTTTAATATAAATGATGCCAAATTACAGATAATTATATTATATCCTAGCTCATTTTCTCTGGCTTAGGCACTGTTCAGTTATATATAACTCATTCTAGAACAAAAGGTGAGAGGAAAATTTGACATTAACTGCTTTGGACCTTAAATGCTTATAAAAACCAAATAATCCTCAATTTATTTCCTGTCTTCCCAAAATCAAACCTTTAGAGCAAGATCACAAGTACTACACACTAAGAAATAAGTGAGGCCAGAGAAACTAAAAAATATAACTTCATAAACTATTAACTTAGAGTTGCATAACATGTTCTTTAAATCTCTTTAAATTATCCCAAACTCTAAACTGAGTCATATATACAATTGAAATTATGTGTACATTCTCTGTATTCTCTGAGAGATTAAGGAAATGGTTCTTAGACAAATACTAAAAGGGATGGGACATAAACATATTTATTAATAACCAGATTAGCAAGAAAATACATGATTAATCTGTGAAAACTGAACTGTACTGTTTTTCCAATAATAAAATATGCCATGTCTCTATTAGTAAATTACTGGAGATTCTGCTGGTTTTCTCCACCACTAAATCCTTGTGCCTGGCATAGTATCTGGCACATAGTATGTACTCAACTACTTCAAAATGAGAAATTAAAGTGTATGTATATATCCCTCTCCATCAAGGTCATCTGCCCACAAGGAAGTGGTCAGTCTTTGGTCTAGCTCACTCTACAGCACTCTATACAGCCCCCAGCATTCTCTTAACATTCTCTAATGTATTTATTAAACAGGTCACTTCTGTCTCTCCATCTTCCAGATGCCTAATATCCTCAAGCTGTACTTTAACTCTCAAACCATGATACACAGCTGCATCCCCCAAATGTAAGACTCTGCTTCTTCTCCCTCCAACTGCTCTATTCACCTCAAAATGACAACCACTGCCAATACAGGTGATTGGCAGGTTAAGTACAGTGGCCTCAGGAAAAACTGATAAAAGATGAGCCCCTAACTTGCAACCAGTTATCACATAATATGAATTTACCGTCTTAGTCATTTAAACGGTTCTGTGGTATTAAATACAGTGGGGCTCTGCAGAACACAAGTTTGAACTATTGTAAGTTCACCTACATGGGGATTTTTTTTTTTTTTTTACTGAATATGTGCACAATCAGTGGTCGGTTGAATCTAAGGAGGCAGAACCACAGATACGGTAATTCTTTTATTTTTTAGGAACCATCCAACAGTTTTCCACAGTAGCTGTACATTCTTATAAACAAATGCACAAGGGTTCCAATCTTACCACATCCTTGCCAACACTTGTTACTTTCTGTTTTTCTTCCTTTTTTTTGTTTTTACAGTAGCCATCCTAACAAGTTATATTTTAACCATTCAGTCAGAGGCGGTAAATGTACAATCCAAAAGACTAATTTCAAAAACAGTTTCTCAAATAGATTTCCCTCTGATTTGGCCACACTGTGAGGTTTGAGGGATCTTAGTTTCTGGATCAGGGATTGAACCCAAACTCTTGGCACTGAAAGTGTGGAGTCCTAGCCACTGGACTGCCAGGCATGCATGTGTAGTTCAGTCACATCCAACTTTTGGCGACCCTATGGAACTGTTGCCAGCCAGGCTGCTCTGTCCAGGGGATTTTCCCAGCAAGAATACTGGAGTTGGTTGCCATTTCCTCCTCCAGGGGATCTTCCCGACCCAGGAATTGAACCTGCATCTCCTACACTGTAGGCAGATTCTTTACCATTGAGCCACTGCAGAAGCCCCTGGACCGCCAGGGAATTCCCTCAAATAGATTTTTTATGGGTAGGGAGACCATACTTACTATCCTTTAAATCATGTCTAGCAACCCTCTACACCTACTTACTCTGCCTGTATTTTAACCTGACTTGGCCCAGATTTGGTTCTGCAAAAATTATAACTAATAAAATAACTAATTTAAATTGCACACTCTTAAGACAGGCATGATTTTATGAACCACAGGAGCAATAAAAAGTCAAGTATCTAAAATACTTCATTGCCCTATGCTGAGAATTCACTTTGTTTCATTATCTTCACATTAGCAATTCTAGAAATTTAATCTAAAAAAAATGCGCAAAACTTTTAATTTTTTAAAAATACTGTTCAATCACCACCTCAATAATGTCCAATTGCATCAAGCATTGGCACAGAACCACAAGCAGCAGGCAACAAAGAGCTTTGATTTAACTAAGCACAAGAATGTAACAGAAGCTAAAAAGCAAATTTTATAACTATAGTGGCGATAAGAGTTTGGAGAGTAAACAGCCATCATAAATGCACCAACATTTATAAATGTACTGGAAGAACCTGTTACCCTAACAGAATTAAGACTATAAGACAGTTTGGGATCCTTCAACATAAAGTTCATTTTTCAATCACACTAACTTCCCCAATGTGGTGGAGAGTGTACTCTTAAATTTTAGTATCCCATTACCTGCATTTCTAAGCTATCTTAATTTCAGATAGAATGACCTAATAAATGGAGCAAAGTTGGGAAAGTGCAGTTTTAAATCCTGAGCACGACATTTATCAGTACTAAATCTTAATGACTGAAAAGATTTGGGGTGGCAAGTTCATTTTATCATAAATGAATATAATTTTAGCGTAAAGACTATCAAATATGTCATAATTTCTAAACAACAACCCTTTAATCCACTCTACCACTTTTAGTTTTGGGGGGAATGGCCAATTTTCTACATTGAAAAATTTATTTACAAATTACATTTATTTTTCTCATAAATCTTAAACACCTCAATCTTCTTTGGGAACATTTCTGCCTTTTCAGTTTTTTTTTTTACATTACTTATATTTATTACAAGTCTCTTACTAGCTGGGTCTCAGAAATTTACTGTTCACAGATGTTTTGTCTTCAAAAGCACATCAATATTTACTTGTAAGAAGTTTTGCTTTTAATCTAGTCTCATGACACTTTTAACACTGACCAATCAATTGTGTTATGCCAGAAGAAAAATAGCTCACACATAAATGAGATACATGAATACTTTAAAACCTCATTATGGAAAATACTTGCTCAATCTGAATAACTCAAAATCATAGAAGATTATATAGTTAAAACAAAACATATGGTATAGACCAGTGCACTAGAATATAGTTAAAGAAACATAACCATATCCCCTCCCACATGACATCCATACTGGTAGCTCACAACTTGAACGAGAGCTGTGAGTTTACATTGGAGCACTTATCCAATAGGTCCAATTAAAAAGAGCTTGGTTTAGCCTTCAGGCCCAACCTATCTAATAAGATAAACTGGGGTTTGTCACTTCCTTTAACCCTAGGCATTTCTGTCAAAACCACAACTTAGGAGCTAATTACTAGAGAAATGGCTGTCTGAAAGAAAAAATTAAGTGCCATGAAAACAAACCAAACCAAACTGAGAAACCAAATAGTATTGATAATTCAGAATTAATTGTATCGACCATTTTTGTTTTCCTAGTCTAGATTTTCAGCACAATCAATATTTCAAAGAATCATGACATATGAAAAATAACCTAGTTAAATCTTTATTTTATATACAAGTGAAGTCAAGAAAAATGAAGTTATTTGAATATGAATATGGACGTTTAATACTATAGCTTGAATCAGAATCCATAATCCTTAACTTCAACTTCATTCACTATATTGCTACTAACTTAAAGGCAAATAGTTATTCAAGAGTATGGCTGATAAAGGCCTAAATTTTTATGATTCTGGATTTCAACAAGTAAATAACTAAAATGGCAATAATATCACAGAATAAAATGCTCAGTGTGGAGAGAGCGCCCTCTACTGTATATTACCTCTCTGACAACTACGGCAACAGTTGGAAACTGCCATCTGTGCCTCTAGTCTACTCAAAATGAGCCTGAAGTTACTATAATATATATTGTGCTTTGTTATGTTACAACTATAATGCCAAGCCCAGTATTTGAAACATACATACATACACGTGGGTTGGGTAACCCCCTTCCCCCTGCCACACACACACTCAAGAATCTCTGAAGCTTCAGAACTTCTAGGACTGAAAGCAACCACCCCCCTGCCCAGCCGTCAATACTATAAATATCAAACTTCCTGTTACAGCAAATTAGCAAATAGCTTTGGGAAATCTATGCTCTGAATGGTACCAGGTCAGAAGACAGGAAGCTTATAAGCATTTCATCCCACCATAAAATTCTCACATCAATCAAGTACTATCTAGAAAACAAGTTATAACCCTCAGCTTACCTGGACAACAGGATATTGATAATCCATACAATATACACCATACATAGCAAAGGGGGAAAAGATCTTCAGATAAAGACAGTACAGAAAGTATTTAAGCTTCTGCCTTGTTTGATGTGGGTGTCCTGTCCAAAGGAACCTGGAAACACCAAAAAATCCTTGGCTGACTTCCAGCCTACGCAGATAAGTATGTTGACTCAGATGACGAGGAAAGAGCTTGGCTCAGCCCAGGCTTCCACCCCAGTAAGACTCAACACTACACAAAAGAAATGTTCAAGGAAAAGTAGACAGTTCCAACGGAGTTACTAGCTATAGACTGAAAACTACTCTAGAGGTTTGCTGTTACTGTTGGTTTTAAACTGACAACTTCTCCAGAAACTCAAGAGGTAGAGAATGACAGCCAAGGAAGGGATCGTAGGCTCCTTAAAGTGGCACAAAAAACGGTAGGAAGCACAAGGTATCCAGGATCCAAAGTGATATATATATTCCAGGCTTTAAGTACGTCAGAGGGAACACTCCCAATCCAGGAGGTGGAAAAGCAAATGGGACTCGTATTATTTCCCTACTTCTTCTTGGGCGGGGACTGCGCACATGCGCATGCACACACACACACACACACACACACACACACACACCCCCTTCTCACTGTCTCCGGCACAGACAGGTGTTAGGATTAACAGTATAAAATCCTTCTGCTGTGGAAAGAAATGGGAAAGAAATGAAGTCACACTGCTACAGGCAGTGAAAGGAGCTCTTTCATGACATTGTATGTTTTTGTATCATTTAACATCTCCTCTGCTGGGCTCCAGCAGAAGCTTGGACAGCTGGCAGGATCAGCACAAGAAAAGAGGAAGGTGGCCCCGACTCTGAGGCAACATGAGTCCACTGGAGACCTTCAGATATGCCAGAGACTCTCTCAGCTGTTCCAGTCAAACATGGAAGGATTAAGTGCGGTTGCCTGCAGAAAGGTGGGGGTGGAAAGGTCTTTTCAGAAAAGCCAGTTGCTTTTCCCCTTTTAGGAAGCTGCTATACTCACCCTACCATTATATACAAACACACATGTGCACACATATTTCTATAACAGATATTAAAAGCAGTAACAAACACAGACAGGTGTTAGGTCAGTCTGACAATATAGGGCAGGTTAAAGAGTTGGCTTTCAGAGCCTAAAACGGCCCTTGTAAAACCAGGGAACTGCTAAGCAATTCTTAGAAAACTGAACATAGAGTGAGCAGAAAGTAAAGATAAATGCTCAGTAAGAGAGGCACGTTTATAACTATCATTGCTAACAAATCCCCTAGTTTGGGCAAACATTCAAAAGTTCAAAATGATAAATAATTCTAAATTAGTTTTGGGGGCTCTGATCTCCCTAATCTTGGAGAGAGAGTAATATTGTAACATGTTTTAGTAAGATTAACCCATGAGGATTATCTGCAACTGTGAAGCATTTGTAAGAGTCTAAGTCTTACCAAGTCCACTCCACCCCCAGTGCAGTTTTTCTCCTTTTATGGTCACTGCAATTTATTTTAGTATTGTTCAGGAGAAACTGCTTTTTAAAAGTCAAAATGGCCTTAGTATGTTTAAGACAGATATCTTGGTTAAGCATTTACAATAATTCGGTTCTTAGAGATCAGGTGGACCACTGCAACGTACTAGATTATCTTTGCATTGCTGGTACTGATTCTATGTGTATTACACATAAGGGACAATAATAAACCAATCCAGTATAATTTAAAAATTTACTGATCTATTATACACAAGGTATTGTGCTAAGCAATGGAGAAATGAACAGGCACCATTTTGTTGTTGAGAAATTTGCAACTTGTGGGAGAATAGACGAGTACACACGTAAAACCAAAAGGCAAAACAATGCTACAGCTCCAAAATTAAACATTGTGAGCAATTTCTCACTCAGGGAATGATATTTTTTAAATGCTGCTCTTAATGAACACTTTCACAGTGTCACTTTCTTACCACTAAAACTATGAGACCCTGCTTCATCAATTCTTAACAGAGATTGTCTGAGCCTGGCCTGTAACATACATTCTACTTATCCCAAGAGTCCCTTGGACTGCAGGGGATCAAACCAGTCAATCTTAAAGGAAATCAACCTTGAATTATTCATTGGAAAGACTGACGCTGTAGCTGAAGCTCCAATACTTTGGCCACCTGATCCAAAGAGCTGACTCACTGGAAAAGACCCTGATGCTGGGAAAGATTGAAGGCGGGAGGAGAAGGGGACAACAGAGGATGAGATGGTTGGATGGCATCATTGACTCCATGGATATGAGTTTGAGCAAACTCTGGGAGACAGTGAAGGACAGGGAAGCCTGGTGTGTTGCAGTCCACGGGGCTGCAAAGAGTCGGACACAACTTAGCAACTGAACAACAACAAAGAAATAACAAAAGGGATGTTTCTATAATAAAACCTTTTACCAAATTTTCCCTGGGGTCTTCCCTGGTGATCCAGTAGCTAAGACTCCATCCTCCAATGCAGGGGGCCTGGGTTTGATCCCTAATCGGGGAACTAGATTCTACATGCCACAACGAATTCGCATGCTGCACCTAAAGATAGACGATCCCAAGTACTGCAACTGAAGAACGAAGATTTCATGTGCTGCACCTAAGACTCGGTGCAGCCAAATAAATAAATATATAAAATGTTGTTTAAATAAATAAATATTACAGATAAAAACTAAAATTTCCCTTCTAATCAAATCAAATAATCCTCCAATCCTTCTTCTTCCTGTCCATTCTGCCATCCCACCTCCAGCAGTACAGTGGTACTGGCCACACAAACACTTGTAAACTAGCATCTTAATCACTATTACACTATTACACCTTCTTGATATGACTGATATCAAGATTCCCTTGATATAAAGACTGGAAAATGATGATACTCATAAACCATAAGAGGGTATTGTTAACCATGAACTACAATTGACAAACTTAACTTTCATGAGTTAATAACACAGTTCAGTATCTGATGAATTAATCACAGAAGATGCATTTTTCCCAAACTGTACTATATTTAAGATGACAGACTGTAACTCAAACTCTGGAACAACTAACCTAATTTCAACCTGAAAGTGTCCCCAGATATGTTATTGAGGGCCTTATCAATCTCTGTAGCTTTAAGTTCTTCTTGTGGATAAATCTATACGGACATGGTGAAAAGATATGGCTGATACATTTTTAAGTGAGAAAAATTATATTGCTGAATAGTGGTTAAAGTATAATTCTGTAGTTCCATATTTGTAAATGTGTATATATATATATATATATATATATATCTGTGTGTTTGTGAATAAATTACATATGTAATTTATAAGCTTTATGTGTCTCACATATAAGTTATATGCTATATATTTATATACACATATAATTTATTGGTTAACATGCACACCAATATATGCCATACATAGTTCATATTTATATACACACATACCATAGGCATAGGACAAAACCAAAACCTCTAGGGAGTGGGATAGTGGTTTTCATTTATTACCTTAAAATAAACTTTGAATTTGTTTAAATACATTTAAATGAGCATTTAATGTTCTATAATTCATCTTTTTTTAAGTTTAAGGGAATCAAAGCAGATTTTATTTTGAGTACAAGTATTTTAAAAACTGGGCTTCCCTGGTAACTTAGCTGAGAAAAATCTACCTGGCAATGTAGGAGATACAGGTTCAATTCCTGGGTTGGGAAGATGCCCTGAAGAAAGGAATGGCAACCCACTCCACTATTCCTGCCTGAAAAATCCTATGGACAGAAGAGCCTAGCAGGCTACAGTCCATGGGACCACAAAGAGTTGGACACGACTTAACGACTAAACAACAACTTTAAAAATTAGTAATATTCTCTGTGTTATCACATTTGCTTTACCTAACATGATGACATAAATATAAACTCTCATTTAATACTGGAGGATTTAGATGATAAACAATCAGTACCCAGGTATAGTTTAAATAATGAGCCGTTTGGAAAAATGTCAACATATTTCAATATGTGAATCATAACTCCTTGTACTTCTGCTTGCCCTTTTACTTACCTCTTTCTATAGATTTTTTGAAATTATAATTTAAGGCCAATAATTTAGTCAAACAAAAATTCTAAAAATTCCTTACAGAAAGAAAGGTGAATCTTTCACCAGGAAGAAAGCATATTACAAAAGATCAAATTACAAATGTTAGGGTTAAGAGTCAAGCTTCTCTCTTTTCCTGACATACAGTCTTTCTGTAGACTAACAGAGCCTTAGTTACTAATAGAGATTTGTCACGTGGGTCAGAAGTTGAACATCGTTTCAATATTTTTCTCCCATTTTCAAAGATTTAAAAGATAAACAAAAAATGTGAACATTTTCAGTTTAAATTAGTACTAAGTGTGTCCCTCCCTCAGAGGAAACAGTCTAGGTATTTCCTTTAGATTTAAATACTATCATATTTATTAAAAATAAAATTCCCCGAATAAAAAGACTATTCTCCACAATAAGCTCAGTTATTTGCTGACAATCCCAAATTACACCAATAGAAAATATGCAATGCAACATCATGAATGCTTTCTAGTGTTAAAGTTTTTGTGTACTCATCAATTAGAAACATGAATATAGAAAATGGTCTCCATATACTTCTATATATTTCATTGGCAGAGACATGTAGTCTATAAATTTCAACACTTGGGACACCTAGAACGTGTCTGTTAAATAGAATGTAACGATATAGAGAGAACAAGACCTAGTGAGGGAGTGCGCTATCTAGAAATGATCTCAAGATTCAGGAAATTTAAATTTAACTAAAGATAAAGGAGATAATTTGCAGTCCCATGCCAGAGGGAATAGCTGGTAACTGTAGTGTAAACTGTACTATCTACAACCCTAGGGATCTCAAGACTTACTCAATTCTGGATAACCAGAAAATATCTGAGATTCTTCGTACTTCTACTCTCTCATTCTTGTTTTCTTCTCTCCTTTTCTTTCCCTTCTGCCTATGTCATAAACCTACAGCATAGGTGTTCAAAGATGTGTTCAGTGTTCAGAGATAACTAGCTAGGCCTCTGGGTAGAATGCTTTGGCAAAGACTGTAAAGACCTCTGCCCTAAGGTATAACTGATTTTAGTAGCAAGCTAAGAAGGTTCCACAGATTGCTGTGTAGTGGAATAACACATAAATTCAAAAAGAGATAAAGCTTGAGATAGACAGATGAGGGTGGAGGGGATAGGACAAAGAAAGATACATATGTAGGTAAAATAATATAGTTAGATATATGTAGATGTACATAGGGATCAGTGTGGCCAGTCTATTGGACTGTGGGTAAACAGTGGCAAGCAAGAGGAGTAGGTCAGGGTCACTGTGGAGGGCTTAGGCCATCAAGCTGTGTATTTCAGACCTTTAGACTGTCTGAGAGGGAAAGAACACTACAAAACTAACTTTTTGTGAAATGGCCTTTGGTGGCTGCAGGAAGAATGGAAAGGGGAACACAGGTGGAGAGGTCAATTAGGTGAACAGCAGTAGACAGATTTATTAATGTAAAACCCACATGTTACCACAAGGAATAAAGAAGGAACAGATGTAGGAGACATTACAGGAATTGGAGACTATTCACACATAGTTGGATGGCATCACCAACTCAATGGACATGAGTCTGAGCAAACTCCAGGAGATGGTGAAAGACAGGGAAGCCTGGCATGCTAAGTCTATGGGGACACAAAGAGTCAGACACAACTGAGCAGCTGAACAACAACAAAACACGTAGGGTCTAAAAGAGCAGGTAATTAAATATAACACCAAGGTTCTAAGTCTAGTTGGCCAAATAGGGATAACATTGCTAAAACAGGGAAGTCGGAAGCATGAACTGGTTTGAAGTTGTGAAAGGACATCCAATAGAAAATGTCCAACTGGAGAATCACCACTGACAGGAGTCTGGTGGGCAGAGGAGTCCATGGGGTCGCAAAGAGTCTGACACGACTTAGTGACTAAGCACAGCACAGCACAAGTGCTCAGAATTATAGGTGGCAGCCCCAGAGAGAGGTCAGGGTTAGAAACGAAGATCCAAGAGGAGTATGGAAGGAACAGTTAAGGTCATAATGATTTAGTCCACAGCATGTCCTGAACATGAAACATAAGCTTCAAAAAGGGAGGGGGGAAAGGGAGGGAAGGAGGGACAGAGGAAAAGAAGAGGGAAAAAGACAACAGTTGATACAAGGCAAAGGTCTGAAAATAGAATCTTAAGGAATACACACTTCTAGAAGGCAGAAATAGCAACAAAGGATTAAAAGATTAAGCAGGATTCTGTACTATTCACAAAAGCCAGGACACAGAGGACATGTGTTACTTTTCTTCTATCCTGTGTCTCTTACAGTTGGGAAAGCATTTAATAAATTGATACCAGATAAGAGTATTTAACAGTGTCAAGCAGATATAGAAAGGTTAAAGAGAATGTAGAAAAGGTGATTGAATTTAGCAAATAGGAGACCAAGAGAAGTTTTGAGAGAGCTATTTCAGTAATATCAGTAAAAAGATGGCAGCAAAATTGATAAATACATGGTCAGAATGATAAACAGATATGATGCCTACTTTAACAAAACTTTCTACCTTGGGCTGCTTCTTTGTCTTCCAGGTGGCAAGTTAATGCCAAAATTATCGATACATTCAACTCTCCACTGTTGTCTCCATCAAGGCAGACTTTTATCTTGTTTTGTTTGATTACATTGTTTCTTTACTCAACATTCACATCTGAAAGCGACTCCTTCAAGGCCTACCTTAAATGCTATCTGCCCCATGAAGCTCCTCCTGATTACTTCGAGCTAGAAATCATTTTTCTTTTGTCTGACCTTCAAGATGCTTTATCTGTAGCCGACTTAACAGCATTTAGCACTTTCTATAGATTTTAAGGCATACTTTATTAACTGGATGATTTCTTTAAGAATGGGACCTGTCTATTCATCTTGGTATTTCTCTCAAAGCATGAAGCCAGTACCTTTTACACAGATATGACCATCAGTATGTGAAAAGGGAGGGTCTGCATTTTATTACTTGAGAATACAAACCAGAGGTAAATGAATTAAACACCAGGCACAGACCATCTCTTATCTGTTCAGTCAACCTTCATTTATTCAAGCAAGATGTCCCCAGCAGCGAAGTCCTAGGAATACAGAAAGCTCTCAAAGAGCTGACAGTAGGGGTGAGAAAGTAGAAAATAATAGGTACCAAAGTACCACGTGATTAATGCCATCCCTATCAGAACAAGTCTTGGGAGAAAAATTAAGCGTAACTGCTGCTGCAGTCCCCACTGCCACCATCCAATTTCCCAGGGTGGGGGCACCCAGGAAGAGCTCACAAGCAGTTAACGCTGGAAAGGAATTGTGGAAAGCTAGTAAGAGTCTTCCAGATGGATTGGAGTCAATGGTGGGGAGCTTGGAGGCAGTAGGACAGCATTCCAAATGCACAAACCAGCATAGCATAAGCAAAGTCATACTTAAGGTGCTTACAGAAAGGCAGGCAGGTAAACATATGCAGAGAGTCAAATGCCTATTCAAAAATATTCATATGAGTTGCACTGGTTCGTAGGTCCTGTAAGAATCATTGAATCTTCTATACCAATGGAAATGCTTTGAATTATATCTGCCAGAGAAGAGCAAATCAAAATGAAGTACAGAAACACTCCTTTGTGTGACACATGGTACAGAAGGAAGGACGGGTAACACCAGGGTGTGCCATGCTATGGCTGAAATACATTCTTCTATTGATACCTGGAGTGACAGACATGGCATACAGCCTGTGAGGCCAGGAATTAGTATTGCTTTTACAAGTGTCTTTCAACTGCTCTTTCATTCTAAGGCAGTATTATTAAGAGGTAAAATGTATCCATAAACCATGGGACAACAGACATTCACTTTAAATCCATAAAGACAAATAGTACATAAAAGATAAGGGTAAAAAGATACTACCTTTCAGACAGAAAATAATTGTAAATATTCTCATACTTTAGGGAAATAAGTCTACAAATGATTCTACATAATTATCTTATACAATAGAGACTTTTACTCTCCACAGAAACTTTTGTCTCAACTGATAATATCTCTGTGGTAGATTACAAAAATGGTCACATTTCATAGCCCCCCATTTAAGAGACGGAATTTTCCCTCCAGCCCTGGAGTTTGGTCTCAGCTTTGTTACTCGACTGGCCATTGGGACATGAGCAAACATGACACAAGCAGAGAGCTGACAGGTGCTTGTCCCAGGGGCTGCCCTCTCCGCCTCTCTAGAACCCTGAGCTGACCATGGGAAGAACTATGAAGAATGAGAAACCAAGTAGAAGAGGGCTGAGCTGTTCCAGTTGAGCCTCCCAACCAACTAGCTCACCAACTGCCAGACATGAAAATGAGGTCATCCTAGACCACCTGCGCCCAGCCACCCAGGCGAGAAGAGTCACCCAAATTCCTGACCCACTCATTGTGAGCAAACAAATGACCAATGTGGTTTTAAGCTATTAAGTTTGGGGGAGGTCTGTTATGCCACAAAACCTAACAGACACAATCTCACTGCATAACATTAAAAGGGATATCTCAATATTGGCACTAATATGACATCATCTTAATTACTGTCACTTGAAATCAGGCTGTGTTAGTCCTCCAACCTTGGTTTTTTTCCCCAAAGTTGTTTTGGCTCTTCTAGATCCTTGGCATTTCCACATGAATTTTAGAATCAGCTTACTAACTGTTGGAAGAATCTGGCTTGGATTCTGATTGGCATTACACTGAATCTAAAGATCAGTCTGGGGAGAATTATTATCTTAAGAATATCAGGTCTTCTAGGCCATGAACACAGTATGTTTCTCTACTTCATTCTACTATTCAAAAATAGGTTTTAAAATATTATGATTATCTTTTTTTTTCTTAATATGTGTGCTAAAAGCAAATGCTATGTCTGAGGTACAGCACATCTTATTACCACTTTCCTGAAGTCTGCTAAATCCCATAATACTCACATTCCTATAAGACAGTGTGGTATTGGTGTCAAGATAGAAAAATAGATCAATGGAACAGAAGAACCAAAAATAGACCCACAGGTGCAAAGGCAACTCAGTGGAGAAAGAACAGTCTTTTCAGCAAGTGGTACCAGAACAACTGGATATCCACATGAGATAAAAATGAACCTAGATCCATACTTTATGCCATATACAAAATTTAACTCAAAATGAACCACAGACCTGAAATGTAAAACACAAAACTACAGAGCTTCAAATAGAAAACTTCTGTGACCTTTGATTAGGCAAAGATTTCTAAGATGTGATGCCAAAAGCACAATTCACAAAAGAGCAAGTTAATAAATTGCATTTCATTAAAAACTTCTGCTTTTCAAAAGACACTGCTAGGACAATAAAAAGATAAGTCATAACTGAGAGAAAATATTTGCAAAGCATGTATGATAAATGACATCCAGAATATATAAAAACTCACCAAGCTCAACCATAAGAAAACTTGCAACCCAGTTTTTTTAATGGGCAAAAGATTTGGATACCTGACCAAAGACAAGACAGGGAAGCTAAATACACTCTTGGAAAGGTGCTCAATATCACCACCTATTAGGAAATTAAACCACAACAATACTACTACCCTCCTATTACACTAAAATTAAAAAAAGACTGACAATACCAAGTGTTGACAAGGCTATGGAGGAACAGAAAGTCTCAAATACTGCTGGCAGGAATGTCAAATGGTACAACCAACGTGGAAATAGTTTAAAAATTTCTCAAAAAGCTAATTATACCCCATCATATGATCCGTGCATTCCACTTCTAAGTATTTACTCAAGAAATATGAAAACATATATCCACATAAAGATTTGGAAATGAGTACTCCGAATGGTTTTATGTGTCATAGTGTAAAACTGAAATGAATGCAAATGTCCATGAACAGATAAATGATGAACAAACTGTGGTATATCCACATGGACTATTACTTGGCAATAAAAATAAAGGAACCATTGGTATATAAAATAACATGGATGAATTTTGAAATAACTATACTGGGTGAAAGATGCTAGGCAAAAAAGAGTATTTATTGTATTATCTAATTTTTATAAAATACTAAAAAAGGAAAACTAAGCCGCAGTGTCAGAGAGCAGATTAGAGGTTGCTTGGAAATTGCTTGGAAATGGGTGGGGATAAGAAAGATTACCAAGGGGCACAAGGAATCTTTTGGAGATGATTAATATATTTATTGTCTTGGTTGTGGTGATGATTTCATAGGCATATACGTATGTCAAAACTTAAAATAAGCTTTACACATTTGCAGCTTATTGCATATTAATTATACTTCAGTAGAGCTGTTTAAAAATTAAAATAAATGAACTGCTGCCTTATTTACTGCAATGAATTTGCAGAGGGCTAGTTATTTTCATTTGGGGGAGACATGTAGACTGGTAAGGGGCTGAAGGGGAAGTATGCCCTAAAATATTACAGAAAAAGTCTTATCAAAAGGAAGATCATGAGTATGGTGGTAAATGAGGTATAAGATACAAGCAGAAGCCAAGGGCAGGTTTTCCTGAAAATCCCCCTGGATTAGTCTAGGTTGGGCCCCTGCTACATGCCCCCGTAGCACTTGTAGATGTCCTTTCCAACTTGTCAGACATATAATTTCTGCCTTTCCCGCTCCAGGAGAGCAGGCACTATAGAATCTATCTTATTCCTTAAATTATCCCTAATGCCCAGGAGAGGGTGAACTGGGTTACATAAGCAACACACTGAGTAGTCAGGAGTCCAGGGTTCTGAAGCCAAACCCCTGGGATTCAAATTGTAGTTCATCACTTCTAGCTGTGTAACTGGCCCAGAAGGTAAAGAATTCACCTTCAGTGTGGGAGACCTGGGTTATATCCCTGGGTCATGAAGATCCCCTGGAGAAGGGAATGGCAACCCATTCCAGTATTCTTGCCTAGAGAATCCCATGGACAGAGAAGCCTGGGGGGCTATTGTCCACGGTGTTGCAAAAGTCGGACATGACTGATGACTAACACTTACACTTTTAGCTGCGTAACTTTGGAAAAATTATTTAACATCTCTGCCTCAGGTCCTTCATGTGGAAAAAGAAAATAAGAAAAATTCCTACTTCAGAGGATGGATGCAATTATTACATCAGGTAACATATGAATGCACCTAGCATATAGCAAATAGTTAGTGTTATTGTGGTTGTCGTTGTCATCGTTTCCAATAATTTAAGAAGGGCATTTAAAAGAGATTCAGAATTACCTGATTTATGAAGCCAGATGGATATCTGAGGAAAAGCAGCCTCAACAGGAAGCAGAAAGTATGTAAAAGCCAGACGATTGTATCAGAAAGAGGAACGGGTGTGCCTTGGCACATTGGTTTTGAATGAATTTCTCAAAGTGAGAAGACCATGCTTGACCAAGAAGGCAAGTAAGTAAAGCAGCAGAGACAGTACACGTGATTTTTATCTCAAAGCAAATATCCTCAAGTGGAAGACAGGTAACAAATTCTCTGACCAGTAGTACCAAAACAATGAGAAACTGTACTTTTGTGCTCAAAACAAAAAGCTAACCAAAAGGCAAGGCCGTGAGGTCTTGAACATGTAACTGGCTCTCTTCTCAGATTGTGTTCGTCATGCCTACGCCTTCTAGATGAATTGTCAGGCATCACTTGACGCTTGTCCCCACTGAGGATGGGAGCAGGGCTCTGACAGCAGCAATGCAGCAGTGTGGGAATCCCTGGGTTGGCACCAGCCCCTTGCTTGATTCAGACCTATAATCTCTTCTGACTTTGATTTAATACAGCAATTACTGGTAACGTGTTTTGAAGGAGATAAATGCCCAGTGTAGCCGCCTGTCGCTTACTCTGCTTATGATGCAAGAACATTCTTTAATTAAAATCCTCTTTATGATAAAAGAGCTGCTTCACTGAATGTTTCTGTACAGCCCTGATATGGAGCTTCCCCCAAAGCGGATTAGAAATCTGGTTGCCCCTGCTCACTTCCGGCAAAGCATCTGGATAACACAATCACTCCATCACCTAAAGTGGGTTCCTTAACCCCCCAATTCTCCCATTTTTATAATTAGATCCTGGTAAAGAACCCACCTGCCATTAAAGATCTAAATGTAAGACCAGTAACTATAAAACTCCTAGAGGAAACTTAAGCAAAACATAGGCAAAATCATAGCAGGATCCTCTATGACCCACCTCCCAGAGTAATGGAAATAAAAGCAAAAATAAACAAATGGGACCTAATTAAACTTAAAAGCTTTTACACAACAAAGGAAACTATAAGCAAGGTAAAAAGACAGACTTCAGAATGGGAGAAAATAATAGCAAACGAAGCAACTGACAAAGAATTAATCTCAAAAATATACAAGCAGCTCATGCAGCTCAATTCCAGAAAAATAAATGACCCAATCAAAAAACCGGCCAAAGAACTAAACAGACATTTCTCTAAAAAAGACATACAGATGGCCAACAAACACATGAAAAGATGATCAACATCACTCATTATCAGAGAAATGCAAATCAAAACCACAATGAAGTACCATCTCACACCAGTCAGAATGGCTGCTATCAAAAAGTCTACAAACAATAAATGCTGGAGAGGGTGCAGAGAAAAGGGAACCCTTTTACACTGTTGCTGGGAATGCAAACTAGTACAGCCACTATGGAGAACAGTGTGGGGATTCCTTAAAAAACTGGAAACAGAACTGCCATATGACCCAGCAATCCTACTGCTGGGCATACACACCGAGGAAACCCGAATGGAAAGAGACACATGTACCCCAGTGTTCATTGCAGCACTGTTTATAATAGCCAGGACATGGAAGCAACCTAGGTGTCCATTGGCAGACGAATGGATAAGAAAGTTGTGGTACATATATACAATGGAGTATTACTCAGCTATTAAAAAAAAACACATTTGAGTGAGTTCTAATGAGGTGGATGAAACTGAAGCCTATTATACAGAGTGAAGTAAGTCAGGAAGAAAAACACCAATACAGTGTATTAATGCATATATGTGGAATTTAGAAAGATGGTAACGACGACCCTATATGCAAGACAGCAAAAGAGATGCAGATGTAAAGAACACACTTTTGGACTCTGTGGGAGAAGGCAAGGGTGGGATGATTTGCGAGAATAGCATTGAAACGTATATATTACCACATGTGAAATAGATGATCAGTCCAAGTTCAATGCATGAAACAGGGCACTCAAAGCCGGTGCACTGGGAGAACCCTGAGGGATGCGATGAGGAGGGAGGTGGGAGGGGGGTTCAGGATGGGGGACATATGTACACCCATGGCTGATTCATGTCGATGTATGGCAAAAACCACCACAATATTGTAAAGTAAGTAGCCTCCAATTAAAATAAATTAATTAATTAAAAAAAATCTGCTTGCCAATGCAGGAGATGCAGGTTTGATCCCTTGGTCGGGAAGATCCCGGAGAAGGACATGGCAACCCACTCCAATTTTCCAGTAATTTTCCAGTATTCTTGCCCAGGAAATCCCATAGACAGGGGAGTCTGGTAGGATACAGTCCATGAGAGAGTTGGACACGACTGAGTGACTGAACAACACTACTTCTCACAATCACAATGTCAGCATTACACTATTTCCAGAAAGACTCATTTCTTGTTTTTGCAAAGAAGATCCTCTAATTTTCTTCTTAGTAAGTATGCAAAGTAAACATTCATAAACATACATGCATAAAAAGGCTTTGGACCCATTTCATTGAAAAATAAAATACAGCTGAATATACCAACATATATACCAATATATTCTAAAGTCTAGTTTTAATTTGTAAAGCAATGGTTTGTTACACCTTTTATACATAGGAATCCTTGTGTAATTGGCATAAGTGAAATAAGCAGAGAAAGATTAATAGTCTATCACAGCTGTCTTTGCCCACAATATAAAACCATCATGTTCTAGGAGTTTAAGGAATCGACATCAGGTATTCCAACTGTTAGTTAGCCAACAATAGCAACAACTACCCAACAGTTAGAGGGAGAACAGGCTCTACATGGGGCCTCCAGAAGGATCATCTGGTACAGGTTTACTAGCTCCTGAATCTATCAGTATAACTTTTGACCCAGTTATAAGACTTTCCACTCCTAAAAGTAGAGATTAAAAAAGAAAAAAAAAAATTTACAGTTAGCTAGGATCTGTTATTTTGATTGCCTTGGAGAGGATGGTCATTGACAATTATTCTTTTCCTTTAAAATAAGGAGAGAAAGAAAAAGAGAACACAGGTCTAAATCAGTTCTCTTCTGCAAAGTGGAAGCAAGGAGATCCAAGACCAAACACACACTTTTTTTTTTCCCATGACACAAGGTACAATTTCAAGGTGAAGGTCAAAACTTGAGAACTATTTTCTGTTCTATTATGAGGGAGTGGTGTCTCAATTACAATCAATCCAGCGAATATATTCTGACTAAGAGCTTCTAAACTCAAATAATATCTTCTTTCAGAAGAGTGCCATATGCCTCCCTCAGGAAATACAAGAAGACAACTAGATTCCCCACAGGAGGCCATGCCGAGACCCACTTTCATCGTATGTGTACGAACACGGAGCTGATGTCATCCTTGCAATAATACTAATGCTACTTCAGAGAAGTATGTGTGTCTCTCTAGTTCTGCGTGAGAAAAGTGATCTTTTTGAGAGAGAAGGGGCTGGTGAAGAGAGATATCTTGGAGAAACAACTATATGAATATATACACTATACTTACCCGAGCCCTTGGGAAAATGGCCTGGTATAATTAACAAGATTAAAGAGGGATTTAGGATAAATAAGATGAAAGTTAGTCTGATCCTTACAGGATTAAACTCAAAATCCTAATTCAAATCCAACGAATTTTAAGATCAACACCATATAACAGGATTAAACCAATAGCTGCTTTTGTTTTTGTACTGGACACAATCACAGTTGGCAAATCCAGGCCTAGAGCAGCACCTCACCAGTCAGACAGCTGGGAGTTCAAGTCTAAAAATAGCGGCCTCTACTCTAACTGGGCTTGCTGAGTGTCTCCACAGGTCCACAAGCCCTTCTGTGTAAAATAAAGTCCAAAGAGCTTGGAAAACTTGCCTTCTTTCTGCTCCCTCTCCCTCCCTATCTTTTTTTTGTGTGTGGTGGTGGAGGAAGAGAGATCCATTAGGTGATGAAATGGGACCCAACACTGTAACAAGAGTGAATATTAAAAGTCATTTAGCTGTAAATATATGAATGAGTGTGATGACTAGCTAGCACCGCAACTAGGGGTGTGACCCTAACAGAGAGTACATGTACTGCTATTCCTTTCTAAAATCTAAGATTCCAAATTATAATAGATATCTGACTCCAAAGGTCTCAGATAAGGACTGTGGGAACTGGAATTACTTTCCAAAGTGTAGTTCTTTATAAAAAGGTGGCCATGACATGAACAATGGCATATCCAGGGAGACGAAACTGCTGACACACTCAGCAACCAGATGTCAAATAATGGCTGTCAAACTGCAGCCAGTGTGTCTAAGACAGACACGCTGGGGGCAAATCAGAAGACACATAGACCTAGTGGAACCAAGTGTGTTGCAGACCGACGATTACATTTTCATAATGGCCAGAAAAACTGTATTTTGAGGAAATTTTCTCAAAAGTCTAGTTCAGGGGTAAGTTTTTAAAACTTGCCATAAATCAAAAGAAACAAACAAAAAAATTTTTTGTGGGGTGGGAGGTGGGTCATATACCAGAAAAGATACCATGAAGGCTCCATTCAATAGCATTATTAGATAATTATCTATTTTCAGAAAATCTCTGGTGTCCTATGATTTGCAGAATTTTAATTCATAAGAAAAGAAAAAATATACACAGAAAGACAGTTTGGAAGATAGCACATGGACCATTTATTTCTCTTGAAACATTTATATTGATATATATGTTTCTCTTTGACAGAAATACCATCAGTTAACATAAAATAAAAGGCGTGACATCTGCTTCCTAGAAGGAGTACATACACTTATCCCTATTCCTTCCACTAGATACAGTTTAAGACCCTACACATTTTATATATTAAACAAACATAAGACACCTCTTAGAGGTGGAGAGAAGACAGCAAACTGGACTGGGACCTCAGAACACAGTGGTGAGTTCCCTGGGTTTCCCACATGCCTTCTAGAACCCAAACTTGTAGCTAAACAACCTGGAAATGCCAATGGTTCAGACAAAAGAGGTCCCATGAAAGCTTGCTCTCTGTAAGCAAAGAACACAGAAACGGCCACCCTAGCAAGACGGAAAGTCTTAATTGTCTAGTCCAGCCATACCCCCGTCTCACTTCCACACAGAGCAGAAAAGGCCAAGTGGAGAGCTGAGACTTCCACCCTTGCTAGGCTATAACCAGGCTTCCCAAAACCTCTGCCCAAGTAATATTCTAGTGTCGAGAAAACAGAAAAGAGCCCTCAAAACTCAACAGTGAAGAAACAATCCGATGAGAATGCAGGTGAAAATTACTGACACCACAAAATGATTACGCCTAACATTTATAATTATTATATCATATGTTCCTTCCTATGGAGTTACCAAAACACTATAGGTGTTCTTTGTGCTCACTAGACACATAGTTGCCTTTATCAGAGGACAAAAGTAGCATGCGGACATTGTCTCTTAAGAGTCCTGTTTCTTAAACATACTAACTAAAGGTTTTGCTTTGGAAAGCACTATCAGAATTTAAGTACAGGCAACTGTACTCAGTATTTTATAATAACTTATAAGGGCAAAGAATTTGAAAAAGAAAAAAATACATTTCTTTTACAGAATATATATGTTAATATATGTTAGTTTCATGTATACATATATATAATATACAGTATATATAACATTGCAAATCAACTATATTTCAATTTAAAAAAATTTTTAAGAAAAACTTAAGAGATGTTTCCTTGGTTAACATGTTTGATAAGCTTTTTTCCATTACACTCCTTGAAAATTATTTTATAAAGAAAAGTAATAAGGATTCACATGTTCCATTTGATTGTCAGTTTCCAAGTCAAAATTTGTTGTTCTTTATTATCTCCAGATTAAGTTCCCTTCAGTAACCCTAGCTAAAATAAAACACAAATATAAGAAAACACACTTTTAGATATGATTATTTTACCAATGTAATATCCAACACTGTATATCACACCGCTTTTTTTAAAACTATTTTTTATATTACTTATATAAACCATTAAAACTGAAAGGAAGAAAGGAAGAATTAAAACAGAAGATCTGGTTCAAATCAATAAGGGAACAATATGTAGAATCTTTTCTAGAAAAGTCTTGTAGTTAGTATTACGGTACTCATTACTTCCCACTTAAGACAACAAAAGGAAAGGATCTATCACAAAGACTTTGAAATCACCTTTTAAAACCAAAATACCATGCATAAGATTCCCCCAAAGTATCAAAAACTATGATATTATTTACCACCAAATCAAAAGAGTCTAGGAAAATCAACCCTTAAGTTCTAAAATATTAGCGAGGGCAGGAAGGAAGAACTGTTATTTACTGTCTCCTTCCTTTCACTCCAGCCAGACTGTCTTGCTCCAGACTCTGCCAAGCTTTAGGCTAATAAGTTTAGGAACTCATTCCTACTTTTACCAAAAACATATAAAAGTAGTTCTTTGATGAAGCACTGGTTTGACTGATTCAGCATCAAGTCAAAGATGCTGCATATTCCTAGAACTGACAGCAGTGCTTGGCTCACAGTAGGATTGCACAATGTATTTGCTGAATAAAAGACAAATTAAAAAAAGGAATAAATGGTGTACAAAACTTGTTTACTAAAGAGGCCTTGAATCCCTAGTCCTCAGGTACCTTACTCAAGAGTGGAATCTCTTAACAGTCTGCCTGGGCTATTTGCCTCAGCATGAAAATGCACCTGCCTCGGCTAGTACCCGTGGGTTCCAGACTTTGGCACATGGAGGGTCAATACCACCTGACCTTTCAGTTCTTAGCCCCAGTGAGTAAGCCCACCACAGCTTCAGTTTTCTTACATATACAGAAAGGAAAGTGAAGTCGCTCAGTCGTGTCCAACTCTTTGTGACCCCATGGACTGTAGCATACCAGGCTCCTTCGTCCATGGGATTTTCCAGGTAAGGGTCCTGGAGTGGGTTGCCGTTTCCTTCTCCAGAGGATCTCCCCGACCCAGGGACTGAACCCGGGTCTCCCACATTGTAGGCAGACGCTTTACCGTCTGAGCCACGAGGGAAGCCTTTACATATACAGGACCTCACTCTAAATCTATGACCTGATCTGGCCTGCTATCTTCACCTTAACTACAAGCTGCCATGCACGGAAATCTTCAATTTTGTATTAGCCTCTGAGATCGTGATTCCCTGGCTATGTGCTGCTTTTCAGTATCCTACAATTTAGTTTGCTAGCATTATCTACAACCCACTCCAGTGTTCTTGCCTGGAGAATTCCAGGGACGGGGGAGCCTGGTGGGCTGCCGTCTATGGGGTCGCACAGAGTAGGACACAACTGAAGCGACTTAGCAGCAGCAGCAGCAGCAGCATTATCTACGATGTATGTTTTTATACAACAGGATAAATGACTTACTCAGAACTGCAGTGAATGACAAAGCCTGGATTGCAGCTGATTTTCTAGGATCTTATGTCTAGCCCATTAAATAATATATATACCCCCTACTTCAGTTGTATCAATTACCTTCTTTTTTAAATTTTAAGTTCTAAATAAAGAGACATGAAAAGAAAGTAAATTCTTTAAAATCCAGATTCTATTATTGCCTGGCACAAGAGTACGGGTCTAATGCACACATACACTTTTTACCTTGAATTTAATCCATTCTTCATCCACATGCCAGCAGTATTAATCATCTTACCGCACCCAAATACTTCCTATGACACCAAGTTCACTATATTTTGGCTAAGTCTGGGCAGCAGCAGCTGACAGAAAAGTTAATATGTTCTTAATATGGTTGGGCTTCACAGGACCCGTTTTTCCTCTGAAAACTGTGTACAAAATGTTGTAAAAATGTACACTGTTCTGGGGACCTGGTCCAGAGCTTTCATTTGATTCTCAAGAGGTTCAAGATCCAACATAAAGATTAAGAACCCAAAGGCCAGAAAACTAACAGGGTTGTGATAATTCCTTCTTTAAGAAGCTGTTCCATTCAAACACTCCTATTTTTCCTTGGTGAACAATTAATATTCTAATTTATGTATTTTCCCCAAGTTCAAGTTCTAATCCTAACTCTGATGTTTCCTTTTGATTAAAGGTCCTTTACTTTCATTTAACCCTCATCACCTTTCACAAAACCCCAAGCTCTTTCTCTCCCAAGAGTTAGGCCAGAGACCCAAATCCTAGGCCCACTGTAATTTTTTCAAGTCAGGGACCAACTGACAAGAAACATTCTGGCTCCAACATTCCAACTGTCTTACTAAGGGGCTAAAATAGTAAGAGAGACCTTTGCTGTGTGTGTGTATGTGTTTTGCTTTTTATTAAACAGTTGTTTAAGACAATCTGGCTACAAATCCTCAAGGGAAAATCTGGGGTCAAGAATCTATTGCCCCTTTCTGGTTGGGCCTGAATTTTCCTCAAGCCATCCCACATCTTCTGAGTTGAACAGGCTCTAATGACATACTTTACTGCAAGTATGGAAAATACTGCAAGTGGAAATTCTTCCAATCACTCTGAGAAAATCAGAGACTCTAAACAAGTGTTTCTTACTCACTTTCAAAACACTTGTACTACATTATTTACTGACTTTCGTCTTCTGAATCCTCTTCCATCAGCCTAGATTATTATACACAGCCTTACTTGCATAAAATGTTCATTATGACTTGGAGGTCTGAATATTCTTTTTTGAACTGTACAGTCTCTCACCGTAGCTCTGAGATTCTGATTTATATCTCCTCATTTCTAACTGGGATCATGGCTCTAAACACACTTCTGGACTTTTGTGACAAGCTTCTTTCCAATGATTCAAAACAGTAACCTATATGCAAAAGGAGGACAACTTCTGTGCCTTACAAGAATTAGTAAAGTTGAATTTAAACAAACAAACAAACAAAAAAAAAAACAAAAAAACCCCACCACAGAACTTTCTGGCTAACTGAGAACTGTTGTACATGAGAATCAATAACACAGAACTAAACTGAAGACACCTGGGTCACGTTGTGAGCACCAACTGTACTACAGAGCACACGCTGACAGTGCAGGAGACGCGGCTGGATTTATACAGAGCATACGCCCTTCTGGATAAATGGTGGATAAACGCAGGTCTCAATTTCCTCTCAAAATGGTAGGATGTGTTATGTTTTCAGGCACTGACTTTCAGATATTTGAACTGTCAGGATTTGTTTGGAGGCAACAAGAGTTTAATGAACTGTATTTTTTTTTATCTTTTATTTAGAGATGTGTAAGGAAACATAGCTTAGTCTCCTTAACAACACAAGGAGGGACATGGCCACACAAAATGTGAAAATTAAGGAAAATCACTCACTGGGGTGCTCCGTGTATTCTGGATTGCCTTTATTATCTTAACAATAAATCTCACCCACATCTGAGTCTCCCCCTCTCCTGCCCTCCCCTCGCTTCTCTGGCTTCCATTAGCTCCGGAGTTTTGATCGGTGATTTTAATGGTTCACTCTTTGCGCTCCTCCTTCTTCGTGCCACTTGGCTCCCGATCGGCAGCATCCTAAGGGAGCTGGTATGGTGCTCCCTCCCTTGAAAGCTACTCTAAAAGGTCACTATTTTCAGTAAGGTGAAGGGGAGGTAAGATGAAGGGAAACTGAACTTTGGTGATGCATAAACATGTTTCAAGACCCACACTCTGAAATACAACTGGGTTTCCCTAAGTAATGTGTGTTGTGTGGGGGGAGGAGAGGGGGACAGAAGAGATGTGGAGGTAAGAGAAACGAAGACAAAACAGGACGAAGCAGTGGAGGCCCAGTGCAGAGGGAATGGAGTTCTGAACAACAGTGGAGAGAGATTCAGGGTGAGGGTAACATCAGTAGGCAACATGAACATCTAAGGAGACGGTGAGTGACTCCTAGGAGCAAGGAATTATTACGTGGAAATAAATAAAGCAGTATAAATGGGGAAAGACGCATCTTACAGAAAGAGGCCAAGATCCAAATGATTCAGGCTTCCAGTCATTATCCAACTAGCCTAATCTGAGCTGTCCTCATTTAATGGGTGCAGTGTGAGAGGACAGGCCAAACCTCACTTTTCCTAGTCACACAAGGAATGCCATTCAACTCAAAGAAGAAAAAGGGAGTCAGGATCCAATATATCAGAGAAACATACAAGTCAAGGGAGTCCTCTGTAAACTGAACCGGGGTTCAGTGCTGGGTTCAGGCCCCAAGAAAAACTAGGGCATCATCATGTATGAGAATAAAAAGACCAGGCGAGGAGATAAGCCACTCTAACAAGGGTCATTTTTAAACCCTGGCACATAGGTAAGGAAGCATCAGATTATTTAAAGACTGTGCTGAGCAGTGGGAAAGTGGCTCTGTGATATAAGGTCAGGATAAACTCTCTAACTCAGAGATTTGAACGTGCATGCTTTCTGTGGCCATGGCTGGGCAGGGCAAGTGCAGGTGGAGACCGACAATTCTAAGCAAGATGGAATGCCAGAGTTCAAGTTGATTCAACCCTTACCACTGAGTATCTGATATACATTGAATCCTGAGCTAAGTGCTGGGACACAGAGAATTCACCCCCGACTTGAAAGAAGAGTTCACAGAGAAAACCAGAAGAAACAGCTTGAAATTGTGTAGAGTTTGTTTCAGAATGATTTGTTTCTTCAGATTCTGCCCATCAGACTAAGAATTTGTATTACAACTAGGGTATGACCTCTCCCCACTGATGATCTAGTTCTTATAATAGTCCAGGTAACACTGTTTCTGGCAAACTTTCCCCACCAGTCATGGGAATGTCAGTGCCAACACAGTCTTGCACCCATGTTACCCACATTTTTTTATAACCTGTGAAGCTGACTTCAGAGATCATTGCTGATGCTCACAAAAGAAGACTGTGGAACAACTATATTCTTTTGTCACAAATCAAAAGGGAGAGATTGGAAGGGCTAGCACAGGTCATTCCTTCCCCTGAAAGTGAAAAGTCCGTTGCTGTCATCATTGTTAAGTCACACTGATCTCCCACAATGCATCTGAGTAAAAGCATACATGAAAAACAACACCTCTAGCCTCCATCAGGCTAAATTCTAAGAAAAATAGGAAAACAATCCAAAAATGTCTTGAAGAGGCTAAAAAGCAATTTAACTCAGAGTTGATCTGATTTAAAGATTTGCAGTATATTTTAACAGAAATAAATATAAGACATTCCATCTACTTGTTAAATTTTTATACCAATAAATATAGTAAACTTAAAAATTCTTAGAAAATATGTCCAATTCAGGGAAGAGTGGATAGAGATAGAACGCAGAACATGAACACAAAAAATACAAAGAAACAACAGCAGAGGAAAAAAAGGGTAAAAACAGAGAGGACACCTGAAGCAAAATCCTAAGTGTACCAGGGAAAGAGGAAAATAAGAGCAAATGAAAATGGAATTAGTATTGATGGAGGCTGAGTGAATCATGGCTACTGACAGGTTCGACCCTTTGTTTTACAGATAAGCTGTGGCCTAGTGAGGGTGAGTCACTGCTTTGAGTTTACACAGTGACAGACTTATTTTCTTGGGCTCCAAAATCACTGCAGATGGTTGACTGCAGCTATGAAATTAAAAGATGCTTGCTCCTTGGAAGAAAAGTTATGACCAACCTAGACAGCATATTAAAAAGCAGAGACATTACTTTGGGCAACAAAGGTCCGTCTAGTCAAAGCTATGGTTTTTTCCTATAGTCACGTATGGATGTGAGAGAGGGACTATAAAGAAAGCTGAGTGCCAAAGAATTGATGCTTTTGAACTGTGGTGTTGGAGAAGACTCTTGTGAGTCCCTTGGACTACAAGGAGATTCAACCAGTCCATCCTGAATATTGGAATAAAGGAAACCAGTCCTGAATATTCATTGGAAGGACTGATGCTGAAGCTGAAACTCCAATACTTTGGCCACCTGATGCCAAGAACTGACTCACTTGAAAAGACCGTGATGCTGGAAAAGACTGAAAGTGGGAGGAGAAAGGGACGACAGAGGATCAGAAGGCTGGATGGCATCACTGACTCGATGGACATGAGTTTGAGCAAGCTCCAGGAGCTGGTGATAGACAAGAAAGCCTGGCATGCTACAGTCCATGGGGTCACAAAGAGTCAGACATGACTGAGCGACTGAACTGAACTGAACTGAGCTGGACGGTGGCAGGACTAGAAAGGAGGTCAGTGCATAGTAACTACTCAAATTTGGGATGAATTAAGAAAATAAGTGAATGGTCTGAACGTTGGTGGGTCCCTCCCTGGCAAAACTCACGTGGTGAAGTCCTAATCCCCAGTGCAGCTGTGTTAGAAGACAGGGCCTCAGGGTCTCCAAACTGACAGAATGAGCATCCTTACAGTGGAGAGTTGACCTGCACGAGCACCCAAATTCCTGCTCTTGCTCCCCCACAAGGCATGCACAAAAATGACGTCAAGTAAGCCCACAGGGAGATGGTGGCAGCCTACGAGCCGAGAGGCCTACCTGGTAGGCACCTTGATCTGGGACTTCCCAGTCTCCAGAACAGTGAGACAGAAACTTGTGCTGTTTAAGTCACGGGTCTCTGGTTCTCTGTTACAGCCGACCCAGTGAACTAAGACAACAGAACTGAAGTCCTTTGGCAAGGTATTCAAAAGGAAAGCTTAACTCATTTGTTAAATCTAAAATATAAACATAAACACCCTCCTCCCTCTCACCTTTTCTTTCAGTTGAAGAATGAGAATGGGGCCACTGGTTAGCTTTAAGCAAAAATTCAGGTAACATTCTGAGAGGCAAACTATAAGACACCTACACATAGGAGAAATTAAATAAAATCCGTCAAATAATGGGTGGTCAAAATATGATTCTGTGCTTAGGAAAGTAACATATCCTTCATAGTCTCCAAACTCTGCAAATAACAAATGCTCAAGGTAGGTCTGCGCGCGTGTCTGTTCTGCAGCCAGCACCATAAATAGGCAGACTGCCATTTTAAGAATCTGGCCAAGCCCCAAGTACCCCTTTCAACTTGCCTACTCTCCAAGCCCCTTCTTATGCCATGGGAGTGTATGATTTGACACTTAAATTTTTACATATTATTAGCAAAACAAAATAGAATTTTTCATTACCAAGTTTTTAAGAAATTTGCTTAATATATTTCTGTTTGGTGAAATAGTAAAAATACAAGTAAAAAGCTTTATTGCCCAACTTGAACATACATTTAAAAAATTTATTTGATTGATAAATTAGGCTACTTCTTGGTGAAAACAGAATCTTAAGGGTTCAAAGGAAAATAAAAATTAGTGGAGGGAGGGAGGAGGTTTAAGAGGGAGAGAACATGTGTATGCCTGTGACTGATTCATGTTGATGCATGGCAGAAACCATCACAATATTGTAAAGTAATTGTCCTCCAATTAAAAATAATTTAAAATAATAATAAAAATGAAAACACGACAAAAAAGTTACTGGAAAAATTACCAATTACCAAATTACCAATATATAGAAGTAGAAATTCAGCAGTTTTCATTATGCTTTATAGTACTTCCCCAAAATGGTCACTGTCAATCAGCATGGATGAATGAATGGGCTAACTATGTAACACAAAAACAGTAAGAAGAACCCAGAGTTCATACATACAGACAGGACACTTTTAATTAACATTTTAATCATCTCTGTATTTATGAAATGTGCCCAGAAAATGATTAGACCAAGAAAAGGGAGCAAAAAGAGTACTGTTTTCCTTGTAACATGAATTAGGTAAAACCACAGCATACCTTACAGTTGAAAGGCCCATAGAGTTTCAAAATAAAACCTCTTTAAATAGATGCCTAGATGGGTCCATCTTGTCTGCTCTGAAAAGAATTTTATAGCCAATATACAATCTGTCTAAAATTTATAAAGTGGGTCATAGTGTAAAAATTCATCTTTACTTCAGAATGTTCAGAATTGATCATATTTTCCCATTAAAAGAAACACACACACACACACACACGTACATATTTATAAATGGTGGCTGGGTTTCCAGACCAGACCATGAGAGCCCAGTAATGTAATCAGGGAGGGATGGAGGGGTGGAATGGGGAGAACACAGGAGTCCATGGAACCAGTAATGGACATGAACTACCATACAGCTGAAATAAACAGGAGGACAAGATAGCTAAAACAGCAGCAAATTATAAGTAATGCCAATGTAATTAAATAAGAAATGATGTGTTTTTTTCCAAATCATCTTGCATATTGGTTAGAAGTAGAAGACAAATTTAATCCACTAAGAAAGTGGAGACTTCTATGGAGACTTAGAGGAAGGAGTAGGAGTACTTTCAAGCCTTTTAGTGATGGGTGCAATTTTTGGGGGGGAGGGTGAAACTTTTAAAAATACAACTTCATTTCCAATCTACATTTCCATTTCCCTTGATACAAATGCATTTCTAATCAATCAATCTTAAGGAAGGTAATCTGTTTACTTTGTAAATGGGATAAAAAGATGGAGACAAGGAAAAGGAAACATAGGAAGATTTAGAACAGAATGGGGAAGGGAAAGTAAGTGCTTAAATACTTGAGGAAATGAGAGGAGGGAGAAATCTAAGAGTGTGCTGGCAGTGGGAATAACTAAAGTTTAAACAGTAAAAGAAAAAGAGGTAAAAAGGAGAAAGAAAGACCCAACATACCCGTACTATTTTCAAAGGGGGAAGAATATAGATATTAAGTAAACCCTGTATCAGAGTTCTCAGTACTGCCATCAGAAATGTCACTGACTCAGAACAGTCCAGATGGGTCTAACCAGGTAGCAATCATGGTAACTAACATAAACTGAACATTTATCATATACCAAGAACTGAGAGCTTTCACAGGCTCAAAACAACCTTCTAAGATACATACTGTTTTTGATGTTCTAATTTTATAGATGAAGAGACACAGTAATATACCCAATGTCATTAAGACAGAATGCCAGACAGCCAGGTTTGAAAACTCGTCAATTTGATTCCAAAGCCCGCACCATGAAGCACTACTGCCTCCAGAGTATAACCATCAGAGAGGGACAAATGGCCCTAGTGTATGAGGGAACAGGAAAAACACAAACAGAGTTCTGCACTAACAAGTTCTATAGTTACTAAATGTTCCCTCGTCAATGAAAAAGTAGTAAGTAGAGAGGGCTTCCCAGGCAGTGCGAGTGGCAAGGAGTCCACCCGCCAATGCAGGAGATGTGGGTTCAGTCCCTGGGTCGGGAAGATCCCCTGGAGGAGGGCATGGAAACCCACTCCAGTATTCTTGCCTAGAGGATTCCATTGACAGAGGAGCTGGCGGGCTACGGGATGTCAAAGAGTGAGCACACACTCTTTCAATGACTCAGTGTGTACACACACACCCAGGAGGTAGAAAACCTCTGGAATTTACCACCCATGTGACAAATATTTATTGAGCATCATTCACTATTCTAGACACTGGGGAAACAGCAATAAACAAACCTGACAAAAATCTCTATAGGTGAGGAAAGCAGTAAAAGAGATGTTTTTATAATATACTAGAAGCTGGTGAGGGCTGTAGAGAAACAATAAAGTGACTGAAAAAGTACTAAATGCAAAGGTAACATGAGCAAAGATGTGAAGGAGCTGAAGCCGTACACATGAGGGTATCTGAAAAAAGCACAATCAGTAGAGGAAAGAAGTACTATTACAGAGTGCCTGGCAAGTCTGAGGAGCAGCGAGAAGCCAGGGTGGCTGAAGTGTGAGGAATGGGAAGAACAGGAGACAGACATCAAAGTGGTACCCAGGAGCCAGTTCAACAGAGCCTTGTAGGGACTCTGCCTTTTCTTCTGAGTGAAACCCATCAGTGGATTTTTGAGCATGATCAGATTTATATTTTCAAAGGTTTAAGTCAGATGGTGTGCTCAGAATAAATTATTTGGAGTCAATGGTGGAAGTGGGGGAGACCAGGTAGGAGACTTCTGCAATAAAACAGGCGAGAGAGGATGGGGTACTGAGCCAGGAGAGCCATTGCTGAGCTAGTAAAAAGAGATCAGATTTAGGTGATTTTTGAAAGGCAGAGCCTAAAGGATTTGCTGATTAATAAGACTGGAGTGAGGGAGAAAGAAGAGTCCAAGACAACTTCAAGTTTTTTTCTGGCCCAAGGAACAGAAAGCTGTCATCTGAGAAAGGAAGACTGTAGGTGTTCCCACAGGTATGAGACTCAGCGAAGGCAAGTGGAGACCAGGAGTCCAGCTTGGCCAAGTTAAGTCTGAGGTAATGATGAGGTATGGGAATGTCAAGTAGGCAGGTGGATATAAACTTCCTGGGATGGGTCTTCTTTTAGAACGTGACAAAATTTACTAACACCTGAAACAGTTAATAAGCGGCCAAATGCTGAAGGTAGATACATGTATAAGGGTAGCTGGAAGAAAACAGTATAGAAACGAAAAAAAGGTTCTGGATTGATCATTCTAAATACTGCTTTTATAAAAATAAAAATGTTTTGCAATTATGAAGCAAAGAAGATCATCTTGTCAACACAATTATGCATTGTCAAAGGATTTCAAAAAATTCTTTAAATATTGCATTTAGACTATGTAAGTATGGGAAGAAGAACCAGAAGCAATAATTAACTAGAACCTATTAGAGGCTATGTTTGGAATCTGGAATCAGAACTTATAAGATGGATATGTTCCACGTTAACGAATGACTCTTCAAAAGCAATTAGATTATATTCAAAGGAAGCTGCCTTTTTAATATATGCTTTCAAAACTAAGGAAAACTGGGAATAAAAACTGGGACAGTGCATGTCAGTGAAACATCACAGATTTGGAAGATACAGATCTACACAGATAGAGCTCTACAAAAGGACCAGGAGCAGAACAAAGGGTCAAAACAGTACAAACACTGACACAGAACCTGGAACTCATGGCATAAATATAACTTGTGACAATTTTAGAACAAGTTTGGGATTGGCTTGAGTACTACTCAGCAAAAAACTTGCTTCAGTTAGTGCTATGCGGAAGAACAGGGCTGAATTTCAACGTATTTTCACAGATGGAAAAGGAAGAGAAATCAAGAGTACATTATTTGGATTTCAAAGAGAGCAATGATTCATTCTGTGCTTAAAAAAACTAACATTCTTCTCAGCTCAGTGTATTAACTACTAATAGATTCAAAAACCGCTTTTTAAAAAATATCCAGAGATCTTGTACTATTAACAAGGCTAAAGAAGGGGTAGACACAATGATGAGTTAAAATCTGCACTTGCAAAAGAATGGCTGGAAGACAGCTTATGTCTATTTTCTTCAATATGATATTAGTACAATAAATGCTTTCATTTTACAGGAAAAGCTGCAATTACAAGACTGCAAATTAGTAAGACAATTCCTCACACAGCTAGGAAATGAACTTGGAGGAATAGACCTCTCATCCATAAGCACGCGTCTTGGATAACAGGAAGAAAGGGAGAGGATACAAAAAGGACAGAAAAACATGAAGCACTGCAAAAAAGATTTTGTAAAAAACCATGAACAGTATTCAAACGTGACTTGTAGTCATTACAGGAGAGATATGTAATTAGTTGCATGAATGAATTTTTTCTTATCTCTAATAAAGCTGTTTTTCACTCTCATTTCTTAATTTCTTAAGGCAGATTCTTTACCATCTGAGCCCCTAGGGAAGCCCTCATAAAGAATTAAACAAGATAAAACATCAGAGCGCCCTCTGGACCCAGATGATAAATGGTTTTGGCTATCTGTCCTGGTTAACTGAACAGCTAAATTTATGAGACTAGCAGCAGCAGCAGATGAAATCACTAAATAAAAGAATCAAGAAAAGTGGTCTAAAGACTTGGTCCAGAGTATGACAACTTTAAAACAGAAGAAATCACCAAAAAGGTAAGAAAAAAAACAAGAGAGTATAATGTCCTGGAAGGCAAGTACCCAAGAAAGTGAGTCACAGAGAAGGAAGTAATCAACCATGTTCTGTTCCACAGGTGGGTCAGGTAAGAGGAAGACTCAGGCCTGACCACTGGACTGAGCAGCATGGAAGCTATTGGTAAAACTGACAAAAGTCACTTCAGTAGGATGGTGGCAATAAAAACCTGAGTGGACTTAGAGGGAATGAGGAAAAAATTGGTATGTACAAACAGAGACAACTCTAAGGGAAAATAAATTTATCAGTAGCTGACAAAAGTGAGGCTAAGGGCATTAAAGTGGATGAAAGAACACCTTAACTGTATGTTAACAGAGCTCATCCGGAGAAGGCAGTGGCACCCCACGCCAGTCCTCTTGCCTGGAAAATCCCATGGATGGAGGAGCCTGGTAGGCTGCAGTCCATGGGGTCGCTAAGAGTCGTGCACGACTGAGCGACTTCACTTTCACTTTTCACTTCCATGCACTGGAGAAGGAAATGGCAACCCACTCCAGTGTTCTTGCCTAGAGAATCCCAGGGACAGAGGAGCCTAGTGGGCTGCCCTCTACGGGGTCGCACAGAGTCGGACGCGACTGAGGAGACTTGGCGGCGGCAGCAGCAGCAGAGCTCATCCAGAAAAGAGAGAAAACCTGATGATCCCAGAGAGAGGGGAGAGAACTGCTGGGTCCAGGTCTTCAACAGGCCAGCAGAGATGGGACCCACTACACAACTGAGGGGTTGGCCTGATAAGGAAGACAACTGTTTCATGTACAGTAATAGGAGAGAGGACAAGTTCACTGACGTGGATGGGACAAAGTGGGTTGAGTGTGGGGACGGGAAAGCTGATTGCTTCAGCTTTCTCACGTATACTCTGGCAACTAGAAGATCTATAAACTAAAAGAAGGAGTGCTTCAGCAACGGATACAGCATTCTGAGGAGATTGGCCTAAGTGGCACAGTATCAGGGCACCCTTCTCATCTGCCCTCTAGGCTTCTGGAACTCTGAAATCTCTTGTAATCTCCAAATGGCGTAACTTCTCCAAAGGGGAGAACAAAGGAGTCACTGGTCTACGGTGATGCTGAAATCTCACTGGGCAAATGCTGGGAGTTCCTTGATCAGGTCTCAGGCTTGGGTAGGAATTCTCTGTGGTTCTTGACTTTGAATCATCCTTCCCTTTTCATGAAAGGTAGCATGTGTTAGCAGCTGAATAATTTTCTCAGCCTATTTCCTGCCAGAACAATTTTGGGGGTTCAACAGCCTCTTTTGTTCCCTCTCCTTTCAGCTGTAGCTGCAGTGGACCTCCTATGACTCTTGCTGAGATTACAGCAATAGACAAAAGCTACACCCACAAACACCTTCAAGATAAGCCCTTCTCGACCCTCTCTCCTGCCAAAATGGCTAGAAGTCCTAGTGCTTGACTGAGAGGTCTTCTGTGTGACTCTTAAGGCACTACCTCTGGTTTTTCTCAGGTCTTAACAAAAGGTTTTACAGCCATATCCTCCGCTTCATCTTTAGACTACCATTCTCCTGACAGTGCCCTTGAATTGACCTTTGCTAGAAATCTATGTCTTAATTTTACCATCATTTACTCTGCATAAAGTCCGAAAATTTTCAAAACCATCACGTCCTGGTTCTTTTTTTAACAGTCCTTTCCTCAAATTATTTCTCTCTTCTTACTCTCTACTATAAGTAGCAAGAAGAAAGCAGTGGGCACCTTCAATGTTTTCCTTGAAAATTTACTTAGGGACATCTCCCAGTTCCTTAGGCATGTTTCCACTTTCCACGCAACTACAAACCAGACTGCTGCTAAACTTTCTGCCAGTGCATAACAAGGACTCCCCTTCCTCCACTTTCCTTTCCTTTGAGGCTTCATGGCAATCTCCCCAAGGTCCCCAACTTTAGCAATAACATAGGCACTCTGATCTTTCACCAAAACTCCCCTCAAAGGCCACTGCCCATTCCGAAGTCACTCCCCCACTTTACATTTCCTGTGCAGAAATACCCACTTTGGGTACCAAAATCTACAGCTGTCCATTTCTCTTTAACCAATCATTCTCAAACAACAGCTTAAAACACTACCTTTTACCTTGCAGTTTCCGTGGATCAGGAAGCCAGGTGAGTTGGAGCTGGGTGCCTCTGGTTTGGGGTCTCTCATTCGGTCACTCTGTCACCGAATCTTAGCAGTGACATCCTATCACATTTGCCACATTCTATTAGTTCAAAGTGAGTCACTAAGTTCAGCCTACACTCAAAGGCAAGAGACTGCGTAAGGGAATGAATACCAAGAGGCAGGAAGCATGGGGACTATCTTAGAGGCTGTGTGTCAGAGATGAGATGGAAAGCACGGTAGCAGGCTGATTAACAGTACTGACTCTGAGACAAAACTATGGCGTTTGACTTTTGCTTCCGTATCACAATGTGAAAAAAGGATCATAAAGTAAGACAAGAGTCGAAAAAGGACCTGACTTCATAAACACGTTGCACCTGGGAATTTCTGCTCCCCTCTCTCTTCCAATCCTAACTGTCTTAAACCACCTTGAGAATTTCCCTGGTATTAGATATAATCTGCAAGCACCCAGTGCCAGAGAAACATGCAAAAACATGATTTTGACTTTCAATGAGTCCAAGAAACTTATTTTTAATAAATTTAATAAAAACAAACAAGACGACAAAAGGATAAAAAGAAAGATCCAGAATTAATGAAACAGAGCAGAGGGGAATCTATGCACAACAGCACAGGGTGGAGGTTTGTCCCCCCCCTACCCAACCCCCTGCCCTAATTTTGGCATCTGCTTTTAAATTGTAATGCCAGTCTTAATCAAAAAATACCATACCACCTTTTCTCTAATTGGCAGATAAAAGTACAAAATAAACAGAAGAAATAAATCATTAAGAATGATTTAGATGCTTTTATTTAGATGTCAGTTTATATGAGAACACAGCATTCAGCAGTAACACTGGGGAGTGACATCATTCCCATTTTACAGATGAGACACAAGAGCATGAAGATCGTGTGACGTGTTCTAATGACACAGCAGCAATAACAACTGAGCAACAGCAGAACTGCTGCCAGCATGTGATATGACAGACAATGAAGCTACAATTGATTAGTTTTGATTTTCATGGATACAGTGATCTGGCTGAGACGGCCGGTATTTAAGTGTTCATTTCACAGTCAGGAAAAGTAACTGACACTTATTTTAAGTAATGAAAGTCAGGTTTTGATCACTTAACCTCTAAATTAATGTCCAAATCCAAATAAGCAAATAAAACACCGTATGAGCTAACATGCAAATAAGATAGCATAGACCCTACAGATATGAATTAAGTTGGACACTGTACTACACAGATAGTTCATTATACTAAGAATATCTAATTAACCTTTCAATTAATGTATGTGGAGTGTCTATTCTATGCAGGTCTTATATTACAGATACTCTATGTTATCTCATTCAATATTATTAATAATAAAGGACGCTGAAAAAGTGTTTGCGAAGAGGAGCCACAAGCTTACCTTCAGAGAAGGAATAAGAATGCAGTGTTTGAAACCAGCTCAGGAATTTTATTAAAAACTGCACATACTTCCAGAACCAAAATGAGGAAAGGGGGCACTACAACTCCTCAAATGTAATTTCTTCATTGCAAAAAGAAGTGAAAGAAAATGCGTCTTGGGAGTTACAGGCTCCACTTCCCTCCCCTCCCCATTCCCAAGCCAGTATGTGTGTTTTCCCACATTGATTTTCTACCCCTTCAAGTATACAATTAAAATCTTTAAAAAATGAATGTTTGCTTAAATGGTTTCAACGTTTTATTCCCTAATTTATACATTTTACAACAACAAAATTCCATATTATGGTTTGAAAAGTGATAAAGGATACTTGCTTGAGATTAAATGCCACATTTACGACAAACAGCATTGAAACATACATACTAAGATAGGCAACTTTCTTATATAACTGGAAGCACTTCTCTCTCAGCATTAGAGCATCCGGCCATCATCTCTATCTAAACATGTTATTCTCACTTCCAAACCCTGATCCTAAGGCCTTTTACTTCATACCTGTACAACCCTATAGTTGCTACCCAACAAGTACCCAATAGTAATTGATCTTCCTGCTTCTAGTCCCTCTCCAAACTATTCTATCCACAGAATCTTAACAGCAAAGCACTCCTTTGAGAAGGTTAAATATTGCTATACTAAAAAATTTCAGAATTTCTTTTTCTATAGAATAGTGATCTACTATTCAAGTTCTGCCAGGTTATCCATCAAGCCATTTCTTCTATTCCTGTCTCTCCAGTAATACTGGACCCTTCACTATTCCCCAAACTTCCTTTCCTCCTTTCTTTTCACTACACAATGTCCGGCCAGTGCCTACTCTACATAGGCGCAGAGGACACACCAGTGCCTTCATGGAGTTTAAATTCTGGCTGGAAGAGAAAAGCAATAAACAAACAGACACAGCGAGTCAGATAGTGGTAGGTGCCTGGGAGAAAAACAAAGACCAGGAAAGGGAATGGGAGATGTTGGACAAGGGAGTAGGGAATTACTATTTATCTAGGATGCTCCTGATAAGGTAACCACTGAGTAGAGATTTCATATAAATAAGAAGTCAAGCAGATACCTGCAGAAAGAGCAAGCCAGTGAGCAAAACCTAAGGCCCGGCGGCAACGGTGTTGTTTGAAATGTTCAAAGAATAGGCAGGAGTACAGAAAAACAGGGGGTCAAAGATAGCCAAGGGAACAAGTCATACAGGGCCTTACAGACCAGTGCAGGGCACTTGACTTTCATGCTGAGTGAGATATGAAGCTTCTGGAGAGTTTCGCCAGAGGAGCAACATAATGTGACATGTGAAAGGATCACTCTGGCTGCTATGATGAGAACAGACTTCAGAGAAGGGGTTGAAGAAGAAGAGGAGAAGCAGGGAGGCTAGTTAGATAATTATTACAATAATACTTCTTGCCTGGAAAATTCCATGGACAGAGGACCCTGGCAGGCTACAGTCTGTGGGGTTGCAATGAGTTGGACATGACTGAACACCTGAGCACACACACACACGCATACACACACACACGTAGCATGAAAGCACTGGGGCTCGTGAGTAGCTAGCTGTAAGGTTTTCTGGTCATTCTTGACACCACAGGTCTGCTTATGCCAGTTCTCCATCTCTTGTATTTATTTAGTTCTCCCAGAATCTAGCTTAAATCACATCTTCAAGAAACCTTCCCCAATCAATTCCATCTTCAATGATTAATTTTTCAAGCTCCTGTTGACAACTGCCCAAACCACCTACCAGAGGGCATGTTGTCTTTGCTACAACATATGGTTGTTTATCAATTAACTTATCTGTCCTTATTTTGTCCCATTATCCTTGAGAAAGAAAATACTGTATAGCTCTCAGTATCCTCATTTTGCTGCATAAAACATATTCAATAAATGTTCACTAATAATCAAACTGCGTCACCTATTTTGAGGGATAAATTACTATCCCTCAAAAGAAATGATCACAGACCCTCTTTGTCCTTTAACTGCCAAAGTCAAAGAGAGGCCTGACACAGCTCTGCTATCACCAGGCCACGTTACATCTGGAGCTTCAGTCTGCAAGAGTGGCTGACTTACCCACAATGAGATTCTCTGGACCAGTGGTTCTCAAAGAGTGGCCTCTGGCCCAGCAGCAGCAGCATCACCTGGGAATTTATTAGAAATGTAAACTCCCGGGTCCACTCAGATCTCAGGAATCTAAAACTCTGGAAGTGGGCCCAGCAATCTGTGCATTCTGATGCACCATAAAAGTTTGAGAATTACTGCTCTGGCTTGAAGGTTTAAGTAATTACCCTGTTTTTCCACAAGGTTTCTGGAACGATTCCATCCTGGCTCACATCCTCACTCACCTCGACCATCCTGAGAAGCCCCAGCCTTCCAGGTGGCTCACCCTGTGCGACCCTGCACAGCCACTTCTCTGATCCCCGCTCCTGCCCCCCCTGCCCTCCCAAGCCCTCGTGGTCATGAGTGAGTAAACTCTTCTCTACGATGTTCCTGTCACCCTTCTGCTCCAAAGGAAGCCTGACTGCTCGCAAGAACACTGCTGCTTCTTGAGTAGAAGCTTTCCTTTTCTCAGACCAGGCAAACATCCTCCATCCTCCTCATTGCCATGTAGTGCTGAACCTCACAGGTATCTTCCTAGCTTCTTCCCAAGACTACGTCCATTCTCGGTCCAAACTGCAGACCCTCTGAAATAGGTATCACCCACCTATTTTCTCAAGTCTTAGCACGGGGCTCCCTCTCTTAATCTCCTTTAATACTTTTATAATTCTTGATGACCTCAAAATTCACAAAGATTATTCATTAACTACTCTGGCTTCCAAGCTGTTGCTGTTATTGTTCTAATGTGTATTTTTTTCACAACTTCACTGAAGCCACTGACCTCACACCATATCCCAGCACTGCCATGTCATTACCAATAGCTGCATCAACATCTCAAGTGTTTCAAGCCTTCTCCTCTCATACCACACCTACGAGTTTTCCCAAACCAGCATTTCGCCAGCCTCCTTCGGATCTCTAGTCTACTAGTCGATCCTAGCACTTTTTCACCACTCCTACTCTTCTCATCCTCATGTTCTTAATTCCCTCTCAAGCCAGTTTAGATTCTAGGGTCCAACACTATACATAATCTTTTTCAAAAAGTCTTAACTCCCTTGCCCCCTTTTCCCTTAGTCTAACTTACCTAGTAAAATCTCAATTCCTGGTTAAGTCCAACTATTTACTTAATCCTCTCTTGCATCTAAAAGATTGCCACCACTCACTCAAGTTTATGACCACAGATTTTAAGCACCCTGCACCTCTCCAGTAAGTTTACTTCCCAGTTTTGGGGGGATGACTACCATTTCACACCCTGTCCTCTCTCCTCAAACCAGCAACATTTCTCCACTCCCTGCTCTAACACTTTTCGGCTATGTTCATCTTACATGTTAGAAGGAAAGCAGACACCCACAGAAATCTCTCCCTTCCGCCTGAAGCTAATGCCACCAGCCAGCCTACCTGGCTCTAAACCCATACACTCACCCCTGCTTCAAATTAAGAAGAAAAAAACCTGCTTCTGGCCAATCCCTCTTCTGTGTGCGGGTAATAACAGACTTTGTTCCTGCAATCAGCCTCTTTCTTTTCAGCACTCTCAGTTCTTCCCCTACTTCATCTTTCCTACTGACATAAGACACGCCTTCACATCACCTATCTTTTCAAAATGGTCCCTAGAACACACATGAACAAGCTGCCCAATTCTCTGTTCCACTCTACTACTATACATGAGAAACTCTGGGCTGGAGGAAGCACAAGCTGGAATCAAGACTGCCAGGAGAAATATCAATAACCTCAGATATGCAGATGACACCACCCTTATGGCAGAAAGTGAAGAAGAACTAAAAAGCCTCTTGATGAAAGTGAAAGTGGAGAGTGAAAAAGTTGGCTTAAAGCTCAACATTCAGAAAACGAAGATCACGGCATCCAGTCCCATCACTTCATGGAAAATAGATGTGGAAACAGTGGCTGACTTCATTTTTCTGGGCTCCAAAATCATGGCAGATGGTGACTGCAGCCATGAAATTAAAAGACGCTTACTCCTTGGAAGGAAAGTTATGACCAACCTAGATGGCATATTCAAAAGCAGAGACATCACTTTGTCAACAAAGGTCCGTCTAGTCAAGACTATGGTTTTTCCATTGGTCACGTATGGATGTGAGAGTTGGACTACAGAGAAAGCTGAGCGCTGAAGAATTGATGCTTTTGAACTGTGGTGTTGGAGAAGACTCTTGAGAGTCCCTTGGACTGCAAGAAGATCCAACCAATCCATCCTAAAGGAGACGAGTCCTGAATATTCACTGGAAGGACTGACGTTGAAGCTGAAACTCCAATACTTTGGCCACCTGATGCGAAGAGCTGACTCATTTGAAAAGACCATGATGCTGGGAAAGATTGAGGGCAGGAGGAGAAGGGGATAACAGAGGATGAGATGGTTGGATGGCATCACTGACTCAATGGACATGGGTTTGGTTGGACTCTGGGAGTTGGTGATGGACAGGGAGGCCTGGCATGCTGCAGTTCATGGGGTCGCAGTCAGACACGACTGAGCGACTGACCTGAGTGACTGACAACTATACAATATTTCACTGTCTCAACATTTTCACCTAGGGATTTCCCTAGTGGTCCAGTGGTCAAGAATTCACCTGCCAATGTAGGGGACAAGCATTTGATCCCTGGTCTGGGATGATCCCACATGTTTTGAGGCAGCTAAACCCGTGTGCCACAACTACAGAACCCAGGTGCTGCAACTAGTAAAGGCCACATACCCTAGAGCCTGGGCTCGGCAACCAGAGAAGCCACCGCAATGAAGACCCAGCACAGCCAAAATAAATAAATGAAAAAACGAAATACCTTCACCTACCAATTAACAATTCCATTTGGCTTTTCAATCCCCATCATTCCAATTCAAACAGCTCTTACCGAGCTCACCAATAACTACCATCCAATGAACTTAGCCTACCAAGACCAATGACCCATTATTTCCTCCTGAGTAATCCAAACCCAGCAAGCCCTCCCCAGAGTCTGTGGTGTCACATACTTGCCTTGTTTCCCCACCACCCTAACCAATTTCCAGTATTCTCTGACCTCTAGTGACATCCTCAAGGCTTCAGCCTCAGCCTTATTCTCCAGTTACATTTTCTCCCAAGGCTTTAAATACGCACTGATAAATTTTGACCTTATGCTTTCAACTCACATCTCTCTTCTGAGCTCTAGCCTCATATCAAACTGCCACTGAATTTCTCCACTTGGATATCTACTACACATTTCAGACTAAACAAGACCAAACCATAAATATTGTTTTGGTTTGTTTTTTTCTTCTGTGTACTCTCGTTGTTACAAGGAAAAGCCGCTTCCATCCTAATTCCTTCAATCCCAAAGTTGAATAACCCAGATTCCTCTTTCATCTAACCCACACACAAACCATCTTTAATCTTACCAAATTGCCCTCCCAAGTCTAAGCCATCACCTCTTGCTTCTTGATTTCCCTTATCACTTTTCCTAAAGTAAATCAACTCTCCTGTTGAAAATCTCCCAAAACCTTCACACTTTAACCAAAAACAAAATTCTAATCTCTACCAAGGGGAATGGTCCAGCCCTCACCTACCTCTCCAGTCTTATCTTCCTCCATGCATTTTGTTTTCTACACTCCAACCACATCCCCGCTTTCTGTCCTTTAAAAGCCCCAAACTCATTCCATCTGAGAACTCTGGATTTGCTATTCCTTCCGCTTATAAAGCTTTCCTCCCATAGTGAGACAGGTTGGTGTCTCTTATCACTCAGGCCTTTCTCACTCTAGATAAAGCTTTCAGGGCCGCATTACCTTTTCTCTGTAGCACATGTTAATTCCAGAATTTATCTTGTTTGCTTACATGTTTACAACGTTCTTTTTCCAGTTTAAAAACACAGATTCCCTGGGAAAGAACTTTGTCTGGTCCATGCTCTTTCCTCACCTCTTAGAAAGCGATCAACATACCAGCAGTCATCAATAAATGTGTTAACTGCTCGAGTCTCATTAATATAATCCTTTAATTAGCTCCTTACTGTTTCCTGGGCTTGTACAATATACATCAAACCAATTTCATTCAAAGTGTAAATATAAATTCTGCAACAATAATAGAAGCCTCTTGTTATCTTTCTATATACAAATCTGATCACACTTGATCCTGCCTAAAATCCATCAATAGTAGAATAAACAAACATCTTAAACTGTTCAGATAATCCAGCTTCTAAATTTTTTTGTTATTTTAGCTTTTAGAAAGAACTTCACTGAAATCTGTATGCAAACAAAGCAAGAATCCAAACTGCCAATCTTCTCATTAAGTATTTGTCTATCTATGTATATTCAATGAACCCATACTTTTAGTTATGTTATAAATAAAATTTTGTTACTTTTCCACTTGACATACAGTACATATCCTAGCCTCTAAAATTTTAATTTTTCATCCATTACTATCCCATTCATCTCACACATACAATTATATATGGTTCCCAAACATATTTCTGAGATCCCAAAACTATTTTACCAGTCTATCCCTTTTGGAGAAAGCAATGACCCTTTCCACTCCTCACTTACTCTGCTTGTCTATCTCCTCCTCTGTAAAGTCTCTTCTGAACTCCTAAATGCTGTAGGCTCTTCTGTCCTTTATCTGCTTTGACTCTTGTTAAATAGAAGAGTTCTCCCTACTCCTAAAGCTAATCCCATCTTCTTAAAGCATAAATGCAATCCTTTCTCTGCCCATATACTCCACTTTTCCTTCTCAAATGCATTTGTTCAGTCAGCTTTTAAACATGACCAGGCCTCTTTTATTTAAAATAGAACATAAAACTTTCCCCTACCCCACATGCTCTTCAAGTTCCCTCTATATTCCTTTAGGTCAGTCAAGTTTTTCCAATTGTCTACACTCTTTCTTTCTCCATTTCCTTCTCCCATCCCTCCAATCCCCAACTGTGAACTCCTGAACTGACTCCATTCCCAGGCTTTTGCCCTCACTAGTCCATCAAAAGAACTCCTGCAAAGGTCATCAGTGACCTCCATGTTGCTAAGCCCATGGACATATTTCAGTTCTCTCTTCCTGCCACTGTTTTATCTTAGTTTCCTAATGTCCTGGTTTTCCCTCTGAAGAACAAGCTCTCTGGAATCTGGCTCCTGGCCTCCTTTGCAGGCTCAACTCCTCCACTAGGCATCAACTTCTCTTCTTGCTCTACACCTTAGGCCAGTGTCGTCTTAAGCCGCTGAGTTTCCACATCATCATTCCCACATCTTCAATTACTACTGCGTGAAGATTCCTCATAAATTTATAGTTTAAGCCTCTATTTTCCCGTGTATTTCCAGACCTGGATAGCCAACTCTGTAAGTGGTATTTCCCTTTGAACATTCCAAAGTTACCTAAAAGTACTAAATCCAGAAATCAAACTGATGAGACCCTGCATCTCCAAACACACTTGGCCCTCTTCCACATCATGACACCAGCCTGCTGACTGTGCCTGGGACATCTTTTTCAGGCAGTCCGCCTTCTCTAGCACGTGCTACCACTACCACTCAGCCATCACCTAACCTCTCTCTTCACTCCTATCCCTCTCTAATCTGTGTAGGTATCATCTTAAAAAACAAATCTAAGTATAAACTCCACTTCAAGCTATTCCCAACCCTATTTAAAATCTTTTAATGACTTTTCAGTGCCAAGCATCTATTTACAGCATCTGGCCTCCAATGTTAACTGAACTGAACTATGTCTACATTTTGTGATAACTCAATTTACTAAGTTTAGTTTTCTCAATGTGTAAACCAATTAGAGTGGCAAAACAGAGGTTAAAAAATGAGCATTTAAAAATCAGCCTGACTACAACCTGAATAACAACCTGAATTGCTGCTGCTATTATTATCATTACCTTGTATACGCTTAGTACAAAATAGCTTCCAAAAACAGATTATTTCAATAACTTTAGGTGTTAGTTGTCCCATTTTAAAGACTAGAACACCGACGTTGGGAAGGTTACACACCGACAAGTGGTGCTACTACTTCTCTGTTGTATGACACAACTTTCACTTACTGACTGGTTTGTTTCTAAAATGGCTACATGTGCTTCTCTAAGATTACTCCATTAACGTTCTCAAGATCTAGCACATCCTTCTCACAACCTGGAAAATCAAGATACACAAAGTTAATAACTTGTCTCAAGTAGTTAATGGAAATGGAAACAGAATTCAGGCTACCTTATTTCCATTTCCCTACTCCAGCCTGTATCAGGCTGATAAACTGGACACTACTGAACAAACAGTGTCAGACTTTTTTTGAAACAGTGACAGACTTTATTTTCTGGGCTCCAAAATCACTGCAGATGGTGACTGCAGCCATGAAATTAAAAGACGCTTGCTCCTTGGAAGAAAAGCTATGACCGACCTAGACAACATATTAAAAAGCATTACTCTGCCGAAAAAGGTCCGTCAACTCAAAGCTATGGTTTTTCCAGTAGTCAAGTATGGATGTGTGAGTAGGACTATAAAGAAAGCTGAGCACCAAAGAATTGATGCTTTTGAACTGTGGTGTTGAAGAAGACTCTTGCGAGTCCCATGGACTGCAAGGAGATCAAACCAGTCCAACCTAAAGGAAATCAGTCCTGAATATTCATTGGAAGGACTGATGCTGAAGCTGAAACTCTAATACTTTGGCCACCTGATGTGAACTGACTCAGTGGAAAAGACCCTGATGCTGGGAATGATTGAAGGCAGGAGGAGAAGGGGACGCCAGAGGATGAGATGGTTGGAAGGCATCACCAACTTGATGGACACGAGTTTCAGCAAGCTCCGGGAGTTGGTGATGGACAGGCAAGCCTGGTGTGCTGCAGTCCATGGGGTCACAAGGAGTCGGACACGACTGAGTGACTGAACTGAACTGACTGAACAAATAAAAGAAGGTGGTACTTACGGTGTAGGAGGCTCTGAGGCCAGACAGACCACGGTTCAAGTCCTACCTCTGCCAATTCTAAACGGTGTGACTTCCGCAAGTTACTGAAATTTCTACTTCCTCCTTTGTAAAATGAAGATAACAGCTAATTCTCACATGAGTGGAGGACTAAGTGAGGTATATGCCTACTATATATGTTATTACTAAAAAAAAAAGTTTAAACAAGATAAAAGTTAGCTTCTCCCTTCCAAAAAAATAAGAACCATAGAGTTAAAAAAAAAAAAATCATGAAATTGAGTTTCCAGCCTTGCCACTTACTAACTGTTATGTACTCTTTCTTGGTCTCTTTCCTCTTCTGTACAATAGAGATACCGATTCTGGGCCCTGAGTACTGCTGTGACAATGAAATAAGGTGACATATAAAAGTACTTTCTTAATTGAACAGCACCATGCAAAAATTATTATTATCTGTGTACACACACTGACTACCACTGTGTTATAAATTCTTTAAGGGAATGAGACTCTTTAATCATCTTTGTATTTGTAACAGCTAGTAACACAGTCCTCTGCCCCACTAAAAGCATAAACATTATATGCTGTCTGAACTGACTTATTGAGAAGATAGGATTGAACTACGACAAAGCAATACTTCAAAATGAAATCCAGAAATTCATCCACGTAGAATATGAGTAAAAGAGAGTCTGAGACCAGTCTAGCTAATATCATCTCAGACAGGGAGACTATATCCTGACTTCTTCCCAGAAAAGTGGTCTATAATTTTGTTTCCTGGACTTAAATTGTATAATTATTAAACAAGTAAGCTTCCTCAGCACAGGAATCATGTGTCTCCCTCGCTCTTCCCTGCTTCTGTCCCCTACTCTCCCTGCTGCCCTCCCTGTTTTGGACACTGAAGAGGAGATGGGGAGAATAAATGACACAGTAAGTGCCCAGTATACTGCACCCTTTCAAAAACTTAAGTTTGGAAAAAGTAATAGGGACGTTCTCCATCCGGAGGCAACTTTGAGGAGAGTTTTCTAGTTGCAAGTACTTAAAAAAACTGATTAATGGGAGACATTAACATAAAACTAATTTGTGTTTATCAAAGTTTTCCCTGCATGCATTCAAAGGCATCCTTTACATGCTAGAGAAAATGCTCTGGAGTAATGAGTGGTCTGCTGAATGTTCAAAGCAAAAAACCTGGCTCACACTGGCTATTTATTGAGCATCTACTCTGTGCCATACATCATGTGAAGCACATTTCATGGCTTATCTCAAATCTTTACAGTAATCCTGTATGACGGGCATTATTTTCCCTATGGAACAAATGAAGAAACTGAGGTTCAGAGATCTTAAGTACTTGTTCATGGTCATACAACTGGGAATAAGAGGTGGAATTTAGACCTAGTAAAGTCTTTAAAAGCTATATTCTTTGTGCTGTATCATGCTGCCCCCAATGACAGCAATTTCACTATAAAGAAGGGTGACTGACAGGAAGGTGGGGAGGAGATCTGACAAAAATACACATATAGAGCAGAAGACAGAGTTCTATCTCAGAGTTTTAGATGCACAGGAGCAAATTAATGAGCGATGTCCAACTGCACAACCCAAAATGCTAGGATGAGCTTTCCCCATTACTCTTCAGCTCTACATGTTCTAAGAATGTCCACACTACCCAGAGGTACTGACAACCAAACACAGTTTGGCAGTTTTTCTAGAAAGCTTAGAACAGTGCCTTTAAGCCATTGCTGGTACCAAACCAGGCAGGTGATGAGGGTGACATGTCTCATATTTCTCTCATGCTTTCCAGACACTAAACTTTCTTGCACAACAGAGTGTCTTCCTGGAACATCTATAAAATATCTAATTCTTTAGAATTAGAAGGGATATCTTATAGATGTGGAAACTGAGGTCAGAAGACTTCAATGACTGTCCAGTATCCCATAGCTGGATGCTGGCCTGGACAAAATTCTGATCCCCCTTCCTCATCCAGTAAGTTTTCTCCGCAGCAGCCCCTCAGGGCCTCTTATTAATCGCTTGACCACCTAGGGTTCCTTTTCTACAACACATCCGCATGTGGTACTCTGGATGAAAAGTCCTGTTCTGGGGCTAAATAAAGGGTATTGAGACAAATTTACAAACAAGTGTAATATAAGCACAAAAGTCACTGTCTGCTTTCATAAAGCATGAATTGAGTGGAAATGAGACTAATTCAACTTGCTTCCTTTCATAATTCCTCTTCCAAACAAATCGAAAGACAGAATAACCAATCCTGTGGCCAACAGACAGCCATCAGTCCCACTAACAAGTCTGCAAAGACCCTGGACACAGACTCCTCGTTCACAGAGATAAGAACTACTTCAAGGACATAAGTGTGTCAGAAAAGTTTTTTGACTTCCTCGAAATACCACAAAAATAAATCAAGAGAGGAAGAAATTAGATTTTAAGGTCATATTCAAATATGAAGGGGAAAGCAGGAAAAACGATCCTTACACACATGCGTGTGCACGTGCGCGCGCACACACACACACACACCCCTTTCTGATCAGGCTCCATCGCCATAAACTTAGTTAAAATTCTGCCGTCTGATATTTTTAATTTAGTCTGCCTGAGCCAAGTAGGTTTCTGCAATTCCAGACATCTAGGCTGAAGGGCAAAGGGCAAAGGGAAACTTTCAAAAGCAGGCCAGTAGCCAAGGGCATCACATCTAGGAGGCTCCCTTAGCAACACACAACAACTGTCTCCTCAAGAGAAGACACCGCCATCTTTGCAAGGGATTATGGATGTTCTTGTTTTCACAACTAACAGCAGGACTTTTTCCCCCTGTATTATTTTCCCAGTCATTCTCCTAAAAGTTATCACATCCCATAATTTAAGTCTCTCTAATCCCAGTGTGGTTTCCTCCATCCCAAAGTATAACATGGGAGTTAACAAATAAAATAATGTGTGGTACTAAGTTCCTGGCAAATAGAAACTGCTTTGTAACGTTTGGTTATGAATTACTATTCAAGCCACTACAGACTTGGTTCCTAACTATAGGCAAGTCACTCTTTTTGACTTAATTACTTCCTTTATAAAATTTTAATAACAACAGTGACCTACTTCACATTTCTATTGTGAAGGACAATAAAAATTATTAGATAAAAACTTTCAAAGGCTTATTCCTAATTAAGAATCATGCCACCTACTGGCTCTCAATATCTGAAGAGACGCTTTGGCTATCAAGGTCAGTGTCCCCCAAGCAGAACACAGGCAGGCCGCGGCCCGCCAGGAAGCCTGCAGCTCCTGGGGTGACCGGCTCAATTTCCTGCCCCATGTGCCTTCTCCAAACCTCCCAAGCCCTGGGGATGGCGCTGCACTGGGAGCTCAGCCCTAGCGCCTAAGTCAAACAAGGTAAACAACATTCAAAAAAAAAAAAAGCGCAGGCCAATGTCACAATCGCTGCGAGGTTTTAAAACCTTCACACCTGTGAGGAGAAGGGGCTGTGGCAGCCCGCGTTCCATGCGGAAGGCCGTTCGTGCGGGAGCAGAATCTCACAGCTTTCCACTCCTTATATGTGCAAGTGCAAGCCCTCACCCGCAGCACTCTGTACTCACCCAGAGGTACATCATGTCAGACCCGGCTGCTCTAACTCAGCGGCCAGTTGATCGTGGACTGCAGAAAGGCCCTTCTGTGGACTGGAGGAAAGGAGGTGCCAGAATGGGGGGCCGAAGTGCAGGGTGGGGAGAACCCCCCCAGAATCACTTGAGTTTAAAAATCTAAAACGACCGGTCTCCTCCCCCCTCCTCCTGCCTCTCCAGCTGACTGTTCTGTTGTTCTCTCCTCCCTCTCTCCCTCCCTCCCTCTCCCTCTCTCTCTCCCTCTCTCTCTCTGGGAGTTCCCAGCCCCGTGTGTCTGAACCCGAGTGTACAGCACACTCTCTGTGTATCTGCCTTCAGGGACTCTCTCTGTGTCATTCTACTTCGAGAAACACAATCATCGCTCACAAAGATTATTGCAAAAGGCAGGGATGGGTGGGGTTCCTAATAAACTACCAGCACTGGTTTCTAGTAGCTGGACAACTAGAATAAGACGGCTTCTTTAAATGTGAATGGAGCAATCAGAAAACCTCTGCCCTCCAAGATCAAGGGGAGCGAGCCCAGGCTGCCCTCTGCCTCAGTTCTTCTGGAGCCCCGTGCAGAAGCTGAGCCTGCTCAGAGCCTACGTTCCCTCCCTGCTAGGTCAGCCTTACGCCACAATCCTGTAAGAACTATCAGTCTACCAGTCATAATTCTGAATCTTAGAAGACTTGAACATGGGGAAATTTTCAAATAAGCTTCACAAGGTTTTCGTCTTTTTTATTACTACTGCCCTAGTTCAAATCAACAGAGCCTCTCCTGTTGCAGATTCTTTACCAGGCATGGGGATGGGGCAGGGCACAAAACCTGGGCTTGAAATCTGGTCTATAATTACTGTCACCATGGCCTGGGGCAAGTTATTTAACCTGTCGAGGCCTCTGTTTCCTGAAGCAAAAACCGGGTATAAAACTCCTTTTGGAGTTGCTTAGACCCAGCGATAACACTATGTAAACTGCCTGCGGTGTCCCTGTGGCCATGATTGCTAACTGAGTTCAGTTCAGACATTTACTGCGTTTCTCCTGTATGCCAGGCATATTTTTGTTTACTGAGTCTCTCCTATATGCCAGGCATATTTTTGGCCATTTTGTTCAGTGGTGAACGACAAGAATTATCCAGTCACCTGTCCTGGTGGTTTCTCTACCATAGGCCAATGCTCTTTCCTTAATTCCCTCCCCATTTTTCCATGTTCAAATCCAAAACCCATCCTAGCTGGAAGTGACATCTCCTCCTCTGAAAGCTTGGTGTTTGTAAAGTGGCATTCACCAACCCTGCCAGTTACTATCACAGGTACTTACCTGCACCTACCAATCTTACCCCCTTTATTCACATTTTTCAGGGTAGAGTTCATCTCTTTTGAGCTATGGCATCTTTGCACAGTACCTTGCACACAGTAGGTGCACAATACATTCTCAGAGGGTTGTGTGTCTTGAGGAATATTTTACTCCTTTAACTCCTTAAAGGAAAAACAAAATGAAACAAAAACAAGAGGTCTTCCGCCTTTCAGCTGCCTCAGGGCTCTGTTCCCCTCAAACATGTTGAAACAGCTCTCTCCTGCTCATAAAATCTCCAAGTACGGTCTGTGAGTCTCACAGTCAAGGCAGGCCCGGCACAGGTACTAAGCACCTTCTCCTTCCTGTATAATGCTTCCAGCTGCAGAGAGAGCTCCGTCTTAGTTTGCTGTGGTGGAGCGTCTTTTTCCCTCAGAGTAGAAGTGAAGTCACCTGTTCTCTTCCACACTAAACATGTGCTTTCTCCTTGCCCCTCCTCCCACCTCAGACTCCCACTCGTTTAAACCTGGAGAGGCAGGGCAAGTATTCCTCTCAGCCTCACCCAAATCTTTTCTTTTTCTTTATGCAGAACTTCTTTGCATCTTCTGAAGTCAGGAATACCTCCGTTCCAGTACAAAACAGAAGAAAGAACTTCCAAATCTACAACAGAGACAACCTTCTCTCTAAAATGGGAAAACAAATCTCGGCTTTCTATAAACTGCTGCTTGGCATCTGTTATATAATCAATGTTCATAGGCAACTCTCCGCTCTAATCTCACAGCACATGCCCTAAATCATAAGTCACCAGACTTTCCTATACTCCATTCTAAACAACTACATTAAAATCACACCGTGAAGAGATTATAGTCGTTTCAAATTCTTTGAAGACACAAAATTGCAGGGGGCTTCCCTGGTGGCTCAGATGGTAAAGAAGCTGCCTGCAATGCAGGAGACTTGGCTTCCATCCCTAGGTCAGGAAGATCCTTTGGAGGAGGGTATGGCAGCCCACTCCAGTATTCTTGCCTGAAGAATCTCATGGACAGGAGATTAGCAGGCTACCCACAGGAGCCTAGAGGGCTATAGCCCATGGGGTCACAAAGAATCGGACATGACTGAGCCACTTCCACTTTCCCTGATGGTCCAATGGTTAGGACTCTGCGGTTTTACTGCTGTGGGCCTGAGTTTGATCCCTGGTCAGGGAACTAAGATCCCACAAGCTTTGCAGTGCACCCAAGGGAAAAGAATTAAAAAAAAAAAAAAATCGTTAATACTCATTCTTAATCAAGCATCAAAAACAAATTCAGTAAAATATTACTGTCATTTTATGGTTTTATCTTTTAATCAAATTTGGGATGGTTTAATGGTACCCCTGTTCTCCTGGAGCAAAGCAGGAGAAAAACAGAGAAATGAGATCCCTGAAATGAAATAAGAAAAGATTAAATACGTCACAAAAACCTACGAACTACCTCCAAAACTTCCATGAGTGGAATCACTGTAAACTTCTTTGGAGCCTCAGGAAATTCATAAAGTTCTACTCTCAATGCACGTCTTCCTTTTTTGATCATAATCTTAATAATCAGGTGAACAGTCTGTTCTATGTGTTTTCTTCACGTTAAAAACAAACAAAAACCCTTCAAAAACCCACAGGCAAAAGAAGTGGATCATGCTCCTGCACGTCCACATTTCCCTAATCTTAAAAAAAAAAAGGGAAAAAAGGAAACAAAGAGGTAGGAGAAAACAAAATTCTTTCCAATCAAGTCACATAAGCTCTGCTTTATCGCTATGCAGGATTCAGATTAAGAGACACAAACGTGTAACAACTGCACATGACGAAGACCCTCTCAAAAGGATCCCAGTCTTACACACAGGATGAGGACGCACGTATGCCTCCTTCTATCAGGAGAACACTTTATCAGGCTACATAACGGTTCTCTGAAGCTTATCAGCCTCTGTATTAGTTTGGAGGAAAGAATGTGTGAATTAAAGCATCAGAGAAGGCACTCTTCTCGGGAGGGCCCACAGAGGAAGTCTGGCATGATTGCTTCTGGGAAAGAAAAATCAGATTATCTGGGATAGCAATATGGGTGCTGCCAGTAATTCTAACCTGATAATGCATCTTGAATTCCTGCTTCTGAAAGCACTGGATGTTGTACTGTGAAGAGTCTGATGGTACTGACTCTTTCTGACTCTGCCTCAAAGTCTAACAATTAAAGAGGCTGCATGTTTTTTTTTTTTAGTTTTTTAAAAAATTTTATTTTATATTGGAGTATAGCCGATTAACAATGTTGTGGTAGTTTCAGGTGGACAGCAAAGGCACTCAACCATACATATACATGTATCCATTCTCCTCCAACCTCCCCTTCCATCCAAGCTGCCAAATAACATTGAGCAGAGTTCCTTGTGCTACACAGTAGGACCCTGTTGGTTATTCATTTTTAAATATGAGACTGCATGTTTTATGCCAGTATTTCTGTTGGTGTAAAAGGCTGATGTGGGAAAGTGCGTACAGCTGGAGAACCGACACAATTTTGCAAAAATATTCCTGAGAAGTCAGACACTGAAAATTTTTCTAAAGCAATATGAAGCAACCCTCTCTACATTATTTCTACTCCTTTCACTTCCAGGATCTGCAGAGATAACACAGACTCACCACAGCAATGAGCTATAGAAATGGGCCATATGAAGTCCAACTGAATTTGACTCAAAAAAAAAAAAAGTTTAAAGAATGGGGCTCTTTTAACCTCATTTCCTCTCAGCTTAAAATAGCAAGGATTCCCACAGGGCAGTTCTCTAATAGAATCTTGCTACTCAAAATGTGACCCACGGACCAGCATCAGCAGCATTGGTGTCAACTGGGAGCTTCCTGGATAAGGAAGAATCTCCAGCACCATCCGAGACTTACAGAGTTAACATCAACATTATGACAAAAGCCACAGCTGGGTCACAAGCACACTGAAGTCCAAGGTGCTAGTCCTCATGCAATAGCACAGACTTACGCAGGGCAGGATGGCCGTAGCTGTCACTTTCCAGTGACGGCATCTAAACCACTCTGGAGCACTAACTGGAGACAGAGTGTTCCATCGCCGCCTGCTGATTTCAGTGTAATACCACCTGTGCCGTGCTCAGTCGTGTCCCCCTCTTTATGACCCCAAGGACTGTAGCCAGGCTCTTCTGTCCATGGGATTTCCCAGGCAAGAATACTGGAGTGGGTTGCCATTTCCTTCTCTAGGGGATCTTTCTGACCTGGCATAGCACCCTTGCCTCTTGCATCTCTTGTACTGGCAGGCAGATTCTTTACCACTGCACCACCCGGGAAGCCCCCATAATGCCACCAACAGCTACTATTTGCTGAGAACATACTATGTGCCAGAACTCTCCTTGTATCATCTCACTGCCATCTCTGTAAGGAACGCCCTACTTTATCTTTTTCACACATGGAAGAAAACTGGGGCTTAAAGTGGCTAAACACTTTGCCCACGGTCTCACAACCAGTGAGTAAAGGTGCCACAAGTTAAACATAAATTTGTAAGACTCCAAGATCAGTCCTGTACTACACTTTTTCACTGATAAAATCAAATCTGCCAAGACTGCCAAGATCACAGGAAAATTTTCCCTGGATAACACCCTTGCGCTCTTATCTCTGCTCAATACCAAGACTTCAAACAATAAAGGACAGAGACGAGGCTTGGAACCCAGTGAACACACACTGTGAGTGAGTTTCCGAAGGCTGTGGCTCTGGTTGAGTGCTGCTGCTATGACAGGTGTCATTACAAGAATGGTTCTGGAAACCTCCTCTGATCTGTGGTTACCTTCTATAATGTGTGGGGAACTCCAGGTGCACACACAGAGAAAAGGGACGTCCCTTTTTCACCTCTCGGCAAAGTTCACCTCTTGGAAAAGTTACCAGCAAATAGATGTCAGAGCTCTGACTGCCAGGTTTAGGGAACCCAGAGTGATCATCCCTAAAAGATGAAAAATGAACACTATCTTAAGAGCTGTGTTCTTCCTCATTGTGTTTCAATCATATTCTCAACTAACCTCCCATCCTTCCAACCAACTTGCTCTGGTATCCCCTCCACTATGAGCTCTGATCTCCTCAATGACCTGTTCATCATCTATCCACCTCAGTCCTGTCTTTTTTTTTTTTTTACGTAGACCATTTTTAAAGTCTTTATTGAATTTGTTATAATGTTGTTACTGTTTTCATGTTTGGGTTTTTGGCCACAAGGCATATGGGATCTTACCTGCCTGACCAGGGATTGAATCGGCACCTCTTGTGTTGGAAGGCAAGGTCTTATCCACTGGACCACTAGGGAAATCTCTCCACTTCCTGTCTTCTACTCCCTCGTACGTCCAGCGCTGACTCTGTGGTCCATGATTATAATCCCTCCCTTGCAAATATCCTCAATCATTTGCCCACTCCATCACTAGCATATAGCAAAACTCGAACCCTGGTTAAATACAAGTATCTGCCTTCTCTGTTCCTGTTCCCAACCAGCTAAATGTTGCCAGAGAAAAGTCACATGACCAAGCTGACTGACTTCACTATATACTCATGATCACAAATCTCAACTGGGCCCTTGTCAATGCCGAACAGTCCTACCAAAGCTGCCCCAGAAGCTTTCTCACTCTCCAAAATGACTGTTTCTTACCTTCTCCTGAAACCTACTTCATTCTTTCCCCACAACTCAACCATTGGCTGTTGCTCTATTGAAGTACTTCACTTTAAAAGAGAATCATTCAGTCTCATCTGTCCACCAAATCCACAGTCCTACCTAGAAACGCATACATCTCCTCCTCCTTACATCCTGTTACAATGACAGAGGTGTGCCTCACATCAAAGGCCTGTTTCACTACTTGGGCTCACATCCCATCTGCCAGCACCCATGTAAGAACCAGGCTGCTCTGTTGATCACCTCCTCTCTCCTGCCTCATAACTCTCTCCCCTTTGCACTCACTGTCAGGCCAGCAATAAACATATGTCCATCTTCAGAAAACCTCCCCTCTGCCCTCACACACTGACAGGGAAAGTGTACGTTGGCAGCATCACTCTGGGAGTCTGTTTGGCCACAATCTGTTTCAGATTCTGAAACTTTCATGGCCTGTAGCTCAGCAATTCCACCTCCGAGTAACCTATCTTAGAAAACCCTCACAAGCGTAGAAGGAAGTTTGCTGTAGCAATCTAAGAGCAAAAACCTTAAAAAAATTTAAAAAAAAAAAGAAAAGTCTGATAGTAGGCAACTGACTAACTGAATCAAGGTGCAAAAATCCTCTGTGGGCCCCTCACCTCCCCCCCAGCCACTCTCTCCTTTTTCCTGCTCACTACTTCACAGTGAGTGAAAGTCTCTCAGTCGTGTCTGACTCCTTGCGACCCCATGGACTGTCCATGGAATTCTTCACGCCAGAATACTGGAGTGGGTAGCCTTTCCCTTCTCCAGGGGATCTTCCCAACCCAGGGATCGAATCCAGGTCTCCTGCATTGCAGGCAGATTCTTTACCAGCTGAGCCACAAGGGAAGCCCAAGAATACTGGAGTGGGTAGCCTATCCCTTCACCAGATCTTCCTGACCCAGGAATCGAACCGGGGTCTCCTGCATTGCAGGCGGATTCTTTACCAACTGAGCTATCAGGGAAGTCCAACTTCACAGTAAATCTTCTCATAAAAAGTATCTATACCTGCTTCTACTTCTTCACCTCTTATTTCTTCAGTCTTCTCAAAATAAAGTTTCCAAGCCCTCCACTCCATTAAACCCATTGGTCAATGGCAACTGGTGGGTTGGCCAAAAAGTTCATTCAAGTTTCTGAACCATCTTATAGAAAAACCCAAACAAACTTTGTGGCCAATCCAATACATCCATGCTACTCAACCTAATGGACATTTTGCTGTCCTCAACTTAAGTGACCTCTTCAACAGAGTTGGCAACCTTCTTAAAACATTCTCTTCTGCTAGTTTCCAAGACGTTACAATCCTGTTTTTCATCGATGATTAATACAATCCCCACATCGATGATTACTTCTGCTCAGCCTCTTTTTCAGCTTTTCCATTAATAGACCTTTAAAAAGAAAGTGTTTCCTGGGGCTCAATCCTGAGTCACCCTGTTCTTTTTGAGTTCTCTCAACTTATCCCACTGCTTCAAATACCATCACGCTGCTGCTGCTGCTGTTAAGTCGCTTCAGTCGTGTCCAACTCTGTGCGACCCCATAGACGGCAGCCCACCAGGCTCAGCCATCCCTGGGATTCTCCAGGCAAGAACACTGGAGTGGGTTGCCATTTCCTTCTCCAATGCATGAAAGTGAAAGGTGAAAGTGAAGTCACTCAATCGTGTCTGACTCTTAGCGACCCCATGGATAGCAGCCTACCAGGCTCCTCCGTCCATGGGATTTCCCAAGCAAAAGTACTGCAGTGGGGTGCCATTGCCTTCTCCGACCATCACGCTAGTAATTACCAAGTTAGATCCCTATACTAGAACTCTTCTCTGCTGCAATATGACTACTTAGCTGCCTCACAAGGATGTGCAACAAAACTCTCCCCAAACTGGGCTCTTAAACACCACCACTTACCACCACCCTTGAAACTGGTATGTCCTTGGTGTTCCCTACCTCCATAGGTGGTACTACCTGGCAATTACGGAAGTGAGAGACCCTCCCTTTATCTCTCACCCCTCACATCAAACCCCTCAGCATGTTGTATGTGTCTGACTCGTCTTGATCTCCGCTCTACCACCGGAACCCAAGTTCCAATCACCTCTTTCTGGAACATCACAGGAGTTCTGCCACTTTCACGGCTGCTCTTCTTCAAAACACTCATCACATAGTAGCCAGAGGGACTTTCTAACCCAATCATATCACGCCTTTGATTCTGCAGCTTCATGTTATGCTTAATTTTTTTCTATCTGAAGTCCTTATAATGGCTCTGAAGGTGCTACATGATTTATTTGCTAACTGCCCACCTCTCCAACCTCATTTCATATCATTACATCCACTTCAGTCACTATGCTCTAAATACACTGATCCTGTGCCAGTTCCTCAGAAAGTCCATCCCTCTCCTGAGCACCTTTTAGTCCCTTTATCCCGTTCTTGAAATCCTTTCTCAGGCTGCCTTCATTCTCCATAAGGCTGGCTACTTCTTATGGTTCAGATCTCAGCTTAAATAATACCTCCTCAACTAATGTTCTCCAGATCACTCTCTCTAGTTGGAAGGCCTTCCCCACAGCCCTTATTCTCTATATCACTGTACTCTGTTTATTTTCTTCCTAATTGTTACCAAAATCCATAATTAGTTAATATACTCATTTGTTTTCTTATTTGCTACAGATTTCTCCGTTAGAAAGTAACATTTTTCGTATACAGAATACAACTGAGATCTTCTGCTATGGGTCATTTTGTTCTTTGACTTTTTGCTAGGGAAGGTCAAAGTTATTTGTAGGAGTTTCTGGCACTCTGGTTAGGCAAGTGTCTAACCAAGTCCTATAAATAAAGTTAGAGTGCAACTAATATCACCCTAGTTACCAAGAGGACTCAAAGTCTTATCACAGCTGCAAACCATAAACACAGGCCAGCACCAATGGCTTTAGAATGTTACAGCTTGAAATAAACACAACATTAACATGAAAAGCAATTTCAATTTAATTATTTACCTTAAGCTAATTTGAGTTGTTGCTGTTCGGTCACTCTGTTGCTGCTGCTAAGTCGCGTGAGTCGTGTTCGACTCTGTGCAACCCCATAGATGGCAGCCCACCAGGCTCCCCTGTCTCTGGGATTCTCCAGGCAAGAACACTGGAGTGGGTTGCCATTTCCTTCTCCAATGCATGAAAGTGAAAAGTGAAAGTGAACTTGCTCAGTCCTGTCTGACTCTTCGCGACCCCATGGACTGTAGCCTACCAGGCTCCTCTGTCCATGGGATTTCCCAGGCAAGAGTAGTGGAATGGGGTGCCACTGCCTTCTCCGTTCGGTCACTCAGTCATGCCCAACTCTTTGCGACCCCATGGACTGCAGCACGCCAGGATTCTCTGTCCTTCACCATCTCCTGGAGCTTGTTCAAACTCATGTCCATTGAGTCAGCGATGCCATCCAACCATTTCGCCCTCTGTCATTCCCTTTTCCTCCTGCCTTCAATCTTTCCCAGCACCAGGGTCTTTTCTAATGAGTCAGCTCTTCGCATCAGGTGGTCAAAGTATTGGAGCTTCAGCTTCACCATCAGTCCTCCTAATGAATATTCAGGATTGATTTCCTTTAGGATTGACTGGTTTGATCTCCTTGCAGTCCAAGGGACTCTCAAGAGTCTTCTTCAACACCACAGCTCAAAAGCATCAATTCTTCGGTGTTCAGCATTCTTTATGGTCCAACTCTCACACCCATACATGACTACTAGAAAAACCATAACTTTGACAATACGGACCTTTGTGGGCAAAATAATGTCTCTGCTTTTTAATTCGCTGTCTAGGTTTGTCATAGCTTTTCTTCAAAGGAGCAAGCATCTTTATTTAATTTTGTGGCTGCAGTCACCATCTGCAGTGATTTTGGAGCCCAAGAAAATAAAGTCTGTCACCGTTTCCATTGTTTCCCCATCTACTTACCATCAAGTGATGGGACTGGAATGCCATGATCTTTGTTTTTTGAATGTTAGGTTTTAAATTAGCTTTTTCACTTTACTCCTTCACTTTCATCAAGAGGCTCTTTAATTCCTCTTTGCTTTCTGCCATAAGGGTGGGGTCATCTGCATATCTGAGTATCTAATCTGAGTATTACATTCTCAATCGTCTCAGTACAATAAAATAACTGCATCCTAACCCAAGATTTCCTATAACCAAGCTCATCGTTAATTATTTAGTCTAGAACCATACGTCCAACACAGCAGCCACTAGTCATGTGTGGCTATTTGATTTTAATGAAGATTAAAATTTCTGTTCTCCAGTCTCACTTGCCTCAAGTCTCAAGTGCTCAAGAGCCACAAGAGCCTAGTGGCTACTAATAATGGACAGGGCAGATATAAAACATCTCCATCATCACAGATCCACTGGACAGAGCTATTCTACAACATGGTAATAATTAGGAAACAAAGTGAAAGTTGCTTAGTTGTGTTGGACTCTTTGCGACCCCGTGGACTGTAGCCCACCCAGCTCCTCTGTCCATGGGATTCTCCAGGCCAGAATACTGGAATGGGTGGCCATTTCCTTCTCCAGGGAATCTTCCCGACCCAGGGATCGAACCCAGGTCCCCTGCATTGCAGGCAGATTCTTTACCATCTGAGCCACCAAAGGCCCTCTAAATATCCTGAATATCGAAATGCTCATGCACTTTCACCAGCAGGAAAGCTCTGCCAGGCCTTCTTTTAATCTTTTTTTTTTTTAATTTTAGAAATATTTCTGTCCTGATTATCTGGCTACTTACCCACTGAACATTTAAAAAGCAAATTAGGAAAGGGAACTAAGAAATAGTAGAGAATAAGTACCAGAGGAAAGAGAAATATTATGTGAGAGGCAGCCGTATCAGGTGCAAGAGACCAAGAGAAAAAAATCTAAAAAGCAGATAAGTTATCAAAAAGCAGACATATTAAAATAAGGTCATTTAGCAAGGCAAAAACCATGAAAAGCTCTTAGATATCACTCTTTTTCAGTCATAAGCAATAACTGATGTTGACAACTGTGTTAAAACCATTAAGAAAAGTATAACTGTTAGAAAAAACTGTAGTTAAGTAATAAATTTTAGAAGGACTAAACTATATAGCTAAGTAATACATTTAAGAAGGACTTACTTCCAAAATAAATAATTCTTAAACATCCTGATGCTTAAAGAAGGGAAAATCCCCTCAGCTAGTTGGAATACTCGACCACTAAAAATAACTCATTGCTAAAATATTCTGCATAGTCAAATTCAATCAAAGAGTTCGGTTTAACCAATATGAACAAACGTTGCTTACAGAGCAGGTACAGACGTAAGAACAAGGTTCTTCTGTTAATGAATTATGGTTCACCCAGACAATGGGGCACTATATAGCCTTGCAGGGTGGAGAAGGGACATGGCATCTCTTTGGGTGATAAAAGAAAGGTTCAGAACAATGTATAGCACAGTTGCACTGAATTTCTTTCTTTTTTTAAGTAGGAACTATATACAAAAGGGAAGACATCCATTGCTTCTAGGGGAAAGACACTGGGGAATCAAGGTAGGAACTGGGGAGCAACCATTCACCATATGGCCGTTTGGTACCTTTTGAGTACTGAATCATATAAATGTATTATTTGTCCAAAAAACATAAAATTTTAAATTAAAATAAGCAAGTTCTCTATCTCCAAGAAACGTGTAATTTAATAGCTGATCCAGGCTTCAAAAAACTGAAGGAAAATTTACACTTTTTCCTTTACTAATGACTAGACACCTAAATATTTAACACTTTATTTTATGCTTACTAAAAAGCTCACTTTATTCTATTTGTAGTCCCAAAAAACTGGTTTCAAAAAACTTAAGTTGAACTTAAATGGAAATTTCAATGATCCTTTTTATCTTCTACTAACTTAAAAAAAAAAAAAGTGTTTACATAAAGGTATATACATCTCAAGGGAAAAATCACTTTATTGGACAACACAGCAAAGACTGACTGAAGAGGTCCCAAGGAAGCTACAGAAGAGTCTTCTGCACCATATGGGAGGTAAAGCCATGCCATTCTGACAGTCCCTGAGCTTGAGAACGCTGGTGGTTTCCCAATATCCTTTCTTCCTCAGTAACAAAACCCCAGTTTTCATCCGAGGATTAATACACACACCCTCCAAGAAAGGGCTGTATCTCCCAACCTCCACTGCTGCTAGGTGTGACCACAGACTAAGTTCTGGCCAATGAGATACGAGTAGCAATGTTATATGGGACTTTTTGGAAGGTTTGTTAAGTAGGGGAGGGGAGCTCTTTTCCTCCTCTCAACTGCTCCGTGGAAATGCAGGAATGATGGCTGGAGCTGTAGCAACCATCTGGGTCACATCCTACAGGCAGAGAAGCAAAGAGCAGTGACGATCCTGGATCCTTGATAACCACTGAGCGCTATACCAGCCCTGAGCTGCCTACTTCCAGACTCTGTTTTCATCAAAGACAAAGTCTTGTTTAAGCCACTTTGGGGTAAGGGGAAAGGAGGAGGGGGATTCTGTTGCATGTAGCTGAACTTAATCCTAAGTGCCCTTTAACAATTATTTTACTATAACTTTACAAATCAAAGTTCAACATCACAGAAAGCTCTATACACATTAATAGTGTACACGCCTCACAACAAAGACAGAGACTGCAAAGAATCCTGAAATGTCTAGGCTGAAAGTCTCAGCCAAAAGTCAACTTGTCTATCCCCACATTTGCTGCCCCTAAACATTCTACACCAGTATGACAGAAACGAAAATTCAACTTAACAATTCCTGAATTTTAGTAATGGAAAAAGTCAAATATATGTACTTTCATTTTTGTCATCTGTAAAATGATAGTAATGACACAGGGTTTTCTTCAGACCCAGATACAATAGAGTATGCTAGCTATTCTGTAAACAGAGCACGATTCACTATCATTGCCATTACCACTGTAACAGCTGGCTGATAAGTGTGAGACACAAGAAAAATTAGATGAAAGCAATCAGGCAGAATCTTGGGTTTGGGACGCAAGGAATTCCATGAACTTGTCGAACCTCTTTCACCAACTTTCTTATCTCTTTATCTATCAAAAAAATACTACATCGGGAACTTCAGTTTCCTTCTTAAAAGCACTGGGAGAAAGAAAGGAATTGAGTGGTTATAAAGGGGAGAAAGAGACCAGTAAAAAAGGGTTTAAAGCAGTTCGTGAATATGACATTTAAAATATATTACCATGTTTTTAGCATTTCACGAGCTGTCATTAGGTAGTTCAACAATTTATAAATTGATGCTACTAATATTTCTTCTATTTGATTTATTTATTCTAAAGAAAAATACTAAACATACATATACAGTTTCTAATGAGTATGCAACAACCTATCATTTAAGAGTGAGATGCCATCTTTGAGAAATAAAGATAAAATGTGAAGTAGTACAAGCAGGAAAAAGACGTTTAACATGTGCACTAAGGCATAGGCAGTATATTAAAACAAAAACAGCTTAATTGTGTTCATTTTTTAAATTGCTTTTATTTTTGCACTTAATGATTTAACTTCTCCAAAGCTAGTTTTGAAGTCTGGAAAAAGTAAATGATTTCACTTTTTGAAGGCATGAACTCAACTCTGAGACCATGTCTGGTGACGAATCCACAAACGCGATGTGCATGAGTCACACTGCGCTCTGTTGTTCATGTCATTAGATTTCAGAAAGAATCCCACGGTCACATAACTTTGAGAAATATGCTTTAAGCAGTTTTACTATTTACGAATGTCAGCTTTTCCTAGTCTTCTCATAGGATACTAAAACTAATAGATGCTTCTTACTAATTTCAAATATACTCACAGGAAGAGAACAAACCATCCAGAGGTGTCAGAGACTGGCTGACAGGCAGCTAGATGCCAAATATTTGCTGCACAATTTAAAGGACTACAGTCAGGATAAGGAGAGTGTGAGAAACAAACTCGGACAACTTGAAGGATTTTTTGTTCCCCAGAAGGGATACCAAAGGTATGGCCGATTCATATGTTCTTCTGCTCTGAATGGTCATAGCCAAGCAGCTTTAACTAAGCAGTAAGATTTCTAAAGAATTAGAACTACTCTGTCTTTCCTAGGTGATAACACTTATCATCTATTTATGCCCATTTATGAGTCTGAATGAGTCTGAATATATAGCTAGGGTTTGAGGGACTTCTGGACTAGCAGAAACGAAATAACACTATCTTCTGAGAAGGCAACCTACCTAATAATCCACACTAAACTGGACCAGACCATTTGATCTCAGATCTAACTGATGGATGGCTTCAATATCCAAGTTCTCTCAACAGTTAGTATGCATCAACCTCTATAAATTTATTTTCAGGCTATGGCTACATTTTTAATAACATAAATGAGTTCAGTGGGATTTACTTTAATCACTTCTGAAACACAGTTTATTTTTAGTAAATATAATAGTCCCCCACATGGGAAGCTACAACCACGCCAAAAATGTCCTAAGAGGAGATAAAATCCTATTTATAGGCCTATCAGTTGCTCCTTGCTTAGGTTGTAACATAGTTTCCACTTTAAGCCTGATATGACCTCCCCTGACTTCTCTGGTCTCTAATGTTCTTTTCATCCTGAAGTTTCTCACATTTATCTTTATTTCCACAGGGTACTTAAATTAAGCTACTATGGAGTAGGGGGAGGGAGAAGGAAGAAACTTCATTCCCTATACCTTCTCCGGCCTCAGAGTTTTAGGTAAGTTTCAGGAACCTAAAAAAGGAAAAAGAAGAGCTCTTCCCTGGGTGGGCTTTGTGGAGGGACGCTCATAAATATGCAGCAGTCATCAAGGACAAGGCCACCGTGAGCCATGCACACAGCAAACAGGCCTACTGATGTCTCTGTCTGTGTAGGACTCAGCTTGAAGTCTTCCAACTTTTAAAAACCCAACAAGAGTAAATGGTAAGGGATTTCTAATATAGAGAATACTGTATTAAAAAGCTAAGGGGCAGAGGGCGGGGGGGATGCTAACCTGGGAACCAAAATATAAGACTTAAATTTTTTTCCCCTAAAAATGCAGTTTCTGCAGGGATTAAACTGTTGTTGTTGTTTACATCGGCTTTTGTCACCTTTACGCTCCCCATTTAGAATGCTAACTGCGGAGTCTTCCTTCCCCAGTCTCTGGCTACAGTTCCATCAATAACGTTAGGATACTTACCTTAATTCAGTGAACCATTTCCATTGCCTTGTCACTGAGAGTGACCAAAAAACCTCAAAAAACCAAAAAACCTCATCTCACCCCAGCTCTGCCCCACTGCACACCCTGGATGAAACTGTAAAGGAACTCCGTCTTTACTACTCTGGCAAACCGTACCCCTTTCATCTCAGAACCCCAGTAAAGTCTGCTGTCCATAGTTCATTTATTTTTAAAATATTCTTAAGCATATACTGCCTTTCATTATTAATTCTATGTTTATATGTCTTGTTTCCTAAATAAGACTGTAAATTCCACTCCACTATGAGATCCTAAAGGTATGTCTTATTCATCTCAGAATCATCAGTGTTATGCCAAGCAACTGGCATATAGCAGACACACAAGTAAATGCTGCTGAAACATTTGTTAGGCTGACATGGATGGCAGAGACTGTGTAGTGAATATACGTCTTTTGTGTGAATCTCTCGTTGCACTCAACTGGCAAAGCCCAACATCACTGTGGCAGAACGAAATCATAAGCAATTCTTGAAAAGAGTTAGGGTGAAGCAAACGGCCATTGAGTAATACCAACCCATCTTCCACTGGATTCTCAACACCATCTTAAGGTGCTCAAAGAGATGGTAGACACAGGCTGTACCAAAAGATGGAGCAAATGACAAATTCCTTACCCCAAGAAAATTCTCTTTTCTCCATCTACTCATATACAATTCATCCTCTAAGGTCCTCCTCTTCCTGTGCACCCCAAACCACAGTGAAACCCCTAACTCTCTGGAATCTGATGATGAACAGCCACCAATTTAGCATTTTCACTTAGAATTAGATGCGATGGATTTAAATTTTAGTAAAAATAATTCAAACTAAACATTAATAAAAGTTACCTGATTATAAAAGTTGGCAAAGACCAGAAACTACTTCCCTTAATTTTTTTTCCCCTAACTGTGAAGTTTATCATCTAAAACGGTACATCTCTTTTAAAAAGAAAGCATATGGATTTTCTGGGGTGATCAGAGCTGAGGAATGGGCATGGATAATTAAATCAACTCTCAAGATCATCTTCCAGAAGCAGCATGGTACTGAAGAGAGAGCTTAGGTTTGGAAATGAAACAGATCTGGAATCAAAGTGCCAAATCAGTCACTGTGACCTGAGCAAGTACTATAACCACTCTTAACTGTTTCTTCATCTATGCTGCTGCTAAGTCGATTCAGTTGTGTCCGACTCTGTGAGACCCCATAGACGGTAGCCCACCAGGCTCCCCTGTCCTTGGGATTCTCCAGGAAAGAACACTGGAGTGGGTTGCCATCTCCTTCTCCAATGCCTGAAAGCGAAAAGTGAAAGTGAAGTCGCTCAGTCGTGTCCGACTCTTATCGACCCCATGGACTGCAGCCTAGCAGGCTCCTCCGTCCATGGGATTTTCCAGGCAAGAGTACTGAAGTGGGGTGCCATTGCCTTCTCCGTCTTCATCTATAAGTACACGTTTATCATGAAAATTAGAAATTATGAACATAAAACACCTGGGTCAGTGCCTGGCTTCATAATTTACAACTGTTAACAGACTTGCTTGTGGTCATTTTTCTTAACCCACAACAAAAATAAAAAATGACTCCTTAACAAATTTGACATTTTAGGGTTACTACCGTAATTTATTTTAAATCAGCAGCAATAATCAATAGAAACACACCTAAAGAAAGCTATTTTCTCTGTGGATTTAAAAGTATTCAATTAAACTGCAGGAAGAGAAACACAGCATGTTTCATGATGCAAGATGTCCCCCAGCCAGATAGCTAGAATAATTTATAAGGAACTACACTGAAAACCAAGCCCTCGGATAGAAGGAGCTCCTGACAGGGCTATATATATCACAGTGATTCCAGGTAGGGGTAAATGCAATAGTGTGTCTCTAGCTCACAGAAAAGCTTTGAATAAAGGGGATTTAAAAAAATCTCCTCAAAATTTCACCCTTCCTTAAACCAGAGATCCTTATCCGACTATCAAAACACAAGGCAAAGAGAAAAAGGAAATATTAATACCTATATCTGCCTGAGGAAAGGGACTGCTGAGGAAGCAGGAGATGCTGGCCCTAATCAGGAGTCCCCAAACTCTGGGATCTACTGCCTGATGATCTGAGGTGGAGCCAATGTAATAATACTCAAGTGTACAATAAATATAATGCATTTGAATCATCCTGAAACCATCCCCCCCACCCTCATCCATAGAAAACTGTCTTCCATGAAACCAGTCCCTGATGTCAAAAACGTTGGGGACCACTGCTCTAAAGGATGAGGACTTCCCTGTGATGCAAAGAGAAAACTGATGGTCGCACCATTTTCTTTTGCTGCTTTCAGGAGATGGCAGAAGTGTCATCATTTCTGAAAAGTTATTCACCTGCTCTACTAACAGGGATGTGGAAAGGGAGACAGTAATCCCTCTACAGGGCAGAACAAGAAGCTATTAAGGAGTTAAAACTATCAGAGTATTAGAGTGAAAATGCTAGAAGGACTTTGAGGGCCTTTCGAGCCAACCCAGTGGCATGGAAGAAAGTGTGGGCATTAGAGCCAGATGAGCCTTCCTAGCTATTTGACCTTGGGCAAGTTGGACAGACTCTAGCCTTCACTCTTCTCATCTATGAAACTGGGTGGACAGCACTTGCCCTGCAGAGGGCAAACTATAAAAAAACAAACTGCTGCAAAATAGGCACTCAGCACAGGTTAAATGCTTTCCCCCAGACCTCAGGCTGGTGACTTGTATATACTATGTCATACATGTTCATCCTGTCCTCCTTTCCCTCTAACTTAGCAGAAAGGGGATCAAGTTCAAGCAGGGAAAGTAACTTGCCCAAGGTCATGCTGCTGGTTTTTGGCAGAACTAGGGCTTCAAAAACCAGCTTCTTCAAGCTCAAAGCACTGCACTGTGCCTCACTAGGAGCCTTCCCTTGGGGACTGGGTAAGCTTACTTAACATTAGATGGGCTCAGAGAGGCATGGCGAACAACAGAACGAGCTAACTGCAATAGTAGGAGCTCACTGCAAGTCAGACACCCAGGAGTTAAACATCCTGCCAGCGAAGGCTCCGGAGAACTGCTGCTGGGCACACTCTTCTGGGAGGAGGCCTGAGAGGCCCTGAAATCCATTCTTTGGCGTGATTGGTTGGTTCCCAGAGGGGTGGGGAAGAGGGAAGGGGAGAAGAATGTCACCCGATCCCCACGGGTAAACAACAGCAGGAGCATCTGCTCAGGTTTTCAACTAAAACTGTGAAATATTTCTGAACAGTTGACCACCAAACTCGGAAGACTGGGACCTCTGACCTTCATGAACAATCCCGTTCTTGTTCTCTAACGACCAAATCCTCAGTGATACAGTCTGGATGAACAAATGCAAAGACAGCTGACCATTTCTCTAGCACAATCTTAGCACCCGGTGCTCACACTAGATGCTGGAAATCACTGGCCACCCTCCCCCTGCCCGCCCACCCTTATAGAGAGAACAGAGCCTGCTCCGTGCTACTCAAACTCTCGAGGGCTACATTCCCTCCTCTGAATTCCTCTCCTTCTTCTTTAAGAGAATCCCCCTCCTTTGTAAAAAGGCTATCTTATTGCAAGATGCAACCTCTCTCTAATTGTGTTAGCACACATGTACAAAGCAAAGAGAAGGGAGGGTCTGGGGAGAGAGGAACCCAACACCGTGCCAAACCCATTGGGAAGTCTGCCCGAGTTATTAAGCCAGGACGGGGCCACTTAACTGAATTGGTTGAGGCGATGCCCTTCAATCCTCGCTGCATTATTCCCCCAGGGAGAATGCAGGAAGGGCTGTCTCCTCCAAACCTTATTATCCCAACAACTCTCTGCCCCTCAGAAGTTTCTCTCTCCCATTTTAGGATATATACAGAATGTTTACATTATGAGCAGAGAAAGAGAGAAAGCCCCTCAACCCCAGAGTCCCTGTGGGGACTCCACAGGACTGCACTATGAGCTGCTGAAAACTGAATTCCCTTTGTTCTTAGGTGAACCACAACTAAATCCTCAGGTCCCAACAACTAACGGGGCGTGGGGGCAGGACTCAAGAACTGAAGAGAAAGCCTCCTGTTGAATGCCTAAAATAGGAGGACCTTTAAGAAGTCAAGTCAGTCCAGGGAACAACCGGTGCCCATCCGAGTGGCCCAGGGAACCAAGACTAGGCCCACCCTAAGCAATCTGGAACTGCTGGGCAGGACCATGTCTCAGGAACAAACTGAAACCACTGTGGACTTAAAGAGCAAGGATTCCTCCACACTGGGCCAAAGTAAGCCAGAATAAGCCAGCTTCAGGAAGTGGCCGAGGATCCTGAAGTCTGCCCTTTGTTCCTATCCTGTAATCCCAAAGCCAAATCTAATCTAAACTGTGCTCCGAATGCCCTTTGCGAACACAGATATCTCATTTATAAGTCCCAGGGAGCACAAGTGACTCAGCTCTTTCTTGCAGGAATGTTCAGCAAATTAACTACTCAAGAAGGTTCCACATGGTTACTAAAAACATAGGCTTTGGTGTCAGACAGGGCTAGGTCTCGATACCTTTTCCCCATTTTCTAGCTACATCTCAGTTTCTGCAGCTGTCAATATGGCTTCTGCCATCTCCTGACAGGGAGAGCTGTTGAGAACAATGAGGAATTCAGGGTGTGTGTACATGAACACTGAGCGCAGTAAGCATTCAATAAATAGTAGCTGTCACTATAACTTATTACCGAGGACCAGGAAACAACTTCTATAGAGAAGCTATGCTGCCAGCTGTCAGCTGTATTAGCCTTCCCGCACCTCACCAGTCATCAGAGGGTGGTCAACAGCGTGAGATGCCAGAGATTATTTCTGACTATCTGTGGAGCACTGTGCAGGGGGAGCAGGGAAGAGAGTGAAGGACACAACCTCTCCTATGAGACAGTGAAGGACACAACCTCTCCTATGGAGCAGCTCCCGGTGCTGAGAGTGGACCTGACAGAGAGGAAGTGGTGGGGAGGAAGGGAAAGTTCAGAGGGGCTCTCACCATGGGCCTTCTACTCAGCTTCTGTGTGCCACTATGAAGGGGCTGCTTTCACTTCCAGTCCCAGCAGTTAGGGTCCGGCTGACTGCTGGCTCTATCAGGTCCCAGGCAGGGGGCCCTGGGAAGCGAGGCCCCTCCTACAGTTCCACACCAAGAGGAGATGAGGGGAGGGGGATGGTGGAGAAGGGTTTCAGTCTTTTCACGTGATACAAGGTAAACGTCACCCCAAGCATGGAGGCAGCAACCATGAGCCAACTACAAGACGACTGCTTGATGGGTTAGTGCAGCAGCACAGATGTACTTGGGTGAACAGCCATGGGGTCTCAGAAATTATAAACATGTGATCAGAAACATGTACACTCACTGGAGAAAGTACACAGAGAGGGCCAGAAGGGCTGTGTTCTTTGGGTCAGTGGCCCCCAAACTCATTACCCAGTGCTCTTGCACAGATTTCTACTATCCCAGTCCCCATCTGTCAAACTCTTGCACACACTTTAAAGCCTGAGCCGCAGATGCGTGGAGCAGGGCTGGGCCCCTCTCTGGTCAGGAAAGCACTCGCCCTTCAGGTAACAGCATGACACTGGGGAACAGCACTGAGCTGAAAGTGAGGGCTCACACCACAGCTGCAGCTCCACACTGACTAGAGCTCTGAGAATGCAAGCCCTGGGACAGCTGTTTGGCCTCTCTTGGACTCAGTTTCCCCATCTGCAGTGCCAGGGCAACGTGATGAAATCCTGCTCTTGCATTTGAAGGACCTGAGTGCCACACTGGTGATCCCGCTCCTGGGTTCCTGTCTCCGTGTTAGGGCAGATGGGCCTTGGAAGAGCCAGGGTATTAAGACAAGGGAGTACAAGTCACTCTCTAAACTACCTGAAAGCTCAGACACAAAAGAAAGTTGGCCACAACTTCTCTGGAATTCAAACAGAGAAGTCTTAGAACTTATAGTTCTGGCCCCAGCCATTCACTTTATGAGGTCAGGACACTCTGTTCTTGGATAGCAAGTCAGGAAAGAAAGCACAGAAGACAGCACCAGGACCACAGTCGGGTTACCTGGCACCTAGAAGGGTCCTCCAGAGACCACACTGAGAAGGGCGCAGAGGGGGCCTTTGGGTAGGTGTTCATTCTAGTAATACCGGCACGACAGTGGCTATTTCTGGCCAATGGATCAGGACCTGAAAGATGGGTGCAATCTCCACTGCACAAATCGTACAGTCAGAAATAACCTTGCAACTGCCAGCACTCAACACACTGGCGGCTCTTTAGAGAGTACTCTCTGGGGACCCAGAGCTGTAGTAACCAAGGGAAATGGATCGAGATTAGATCAGCAAAGGCCTCTCCGTTTCCTCATGGGGTATTGTAGGGGCCAGTGACACCGCCCAATACACAAGATTTACACAATGAGCTCCCTGAATGCTGCACATGTCCAGGTCAGGAGAGCTGCCGCTGAGCAGCAAATGGCTCCTGGAGCAGCCAATGCCAAGTCTACTATTTACCTCTGCCTTTGGTTACAATTCCTCAAGGGGGCCTTGAGGAATTTGCTTTTCACAGTATTGCCTGTTTCATCCATTTTAAATTAGAAAGAATTATTTCTGGTTATTTCATTCCCTTTACTTGTCTCTTCCCAACATAAAAACATAAATAAGAGGTGGTATACCTATACAGTAGAAGTAAGAAACAGATTTAAGGGACTAGATCTGATAGATAGAGTGCCTGATGAACTATGGACGGAGGTTCGTGACATTGTACAGGAGACAGGGATCAAGACCATCCCCATGGAAAAGAAATGCAAAAAAGCAAAATGGCTGTTTGGGGAGGCCTTACAAATAGTTGTGAAAAGAAGAGAAGAGAAAAGCAAAGGAGAAAAGGAAAGATATAAGCATCTGAATGCAGAGTTCCAAAGAATAGCAAGGAGAAATAAGAAAGCCTTCCTCAGCGATCAATGCAAAGAAATAGAGGAAAACAAAAGAATAACAAAGACTAGAGATCTCTTCAAGAAAATCAGAGATACCAAAGGAACATTTCATGCAAAGATGGGCTCAATAAAGGACAGAAATGGTATGCACCTAACAGAAGCAGAAGATAGTAAGAAGAAGTGGCAAGAATACACAGAAGAACTGTACAAAAAAGATCTTCACGACCAAGATAATCACAATGGTGTGATCACTCACCTAGAGCCAGACATCCTGGAATGTGAAGTCAAGTGGGCCTTAGAAAGCATCACTACGAACAAAGCTAGTGGAGGTGATGGAATTCCAGTTGAGCTATTTCAAATCCTGAAAGATGAGGCTGTGAAAGTGCTGCACTCAATATGCCAGCACATTTGGAAAACTCAGTAGTGGCCACAGGACTGGAAAAGGTCAGTTTTCATTCCAATCCCAAAGAAAGGCAATGCCAAAGAATGCTCAAACTACCACACAATTGCACTCATCTCACATGCTAGTAAAGTAATGCTCAAAATTCTCCAAGCCAGGCTTCAGCAATACGTGAACCGTGAACTTCCAGATGTTCAAGCTGGTTTTAGAAAAGGCAGAGGAACCCGAGATCAAATTGCCAACATCTGCTGGATCATCGAAAAAGCAAGAGAGTTCCAGAAGAACATCTATTTCTGCTTTCTTGACTATGCCAAAACCCTTGACTGTGTGGATCACAAGAAACTGTGGAAAATTCTGAAAGAGATGGGAATACCAGACCACCTGATCTGCCTCTTGAGAAACCTATATGCAGGTCAGGAACCAACAGTTAGAACTGGACATGGAACAACAGACTGGTTCCAAATAGGAAAAGCAGTTCGTCAAGGCTGTATATTGTCACCCTGCTTATTTAACTTCTATGCAGAGTACATCATGAGAAACGCTGGGCTGGAAGAAGCACAAGCTGGAATCAAGATTGCCGGGAGAAATATCAGTAACCTCAGATATGCAGATGACACCACCCTTATGGCAGAAAGTGAAGAAGAACTAAAGAGCCTCTTGATGAAAGTAAAAGTGCAAAGTGGAAAAGTTGGGTTAAAGCTCAACATTCAGAAAACGAAGATCACGGCATCTGGTCCCATCACTTAATGGGAAATAGATGGAGAAACAATGGAAACAGTGACAGACTTTATTTTTGGGGGCTCCAAAATAACTGCAGATGGTGACTGCAGCCATGAAATTAAAAGACGCTTACTCCTTGGAAGGAAAGTTATGACCAACCTAGATAGCATATTCAAAAGCAGAGACATTACTTTGCCAACAAAGGTCCGTCTATGGTCAAGGTTATGGGTTTTCCAGTGTCATGTATGGATGTGAGAGTTGGACTGTGAAGAAAGCTGAGCTCTGAAGAATTGATGCTTTTGAACTGTGGTGTTGGAGAAGACTCTTGAGAGTCCCTTGGACTGCAAGGAGATCCAACCAGTCCATCCTAAAGGAGATCAGTCCTGGGTGTTCTCTGGAAGGACTGATGCTAAAGCGGAAACTCCAATACTTTGGCCACCTCATGCGAAGAATTGACTCACTGGAAAAGACCCTGATGCTGGGAGGAATTGGGGGCAGGAGGAGAAGGGGACGACAGAGGATGAGATGGCTGGATGGCATCACCGACTCAATGGACATGAGTTTGAGTGAACTCCGGGAGTTGGTGATGGACAGGGAGGCCTGGCGTGCTGTGATTCATGGGGTTGCAAAGTGTTGGACACGACTGAGCGACTGAACTGAACTGAACTGATACCCATATGATAGGATATTATTTAGTAACAGAAAAGAATGAAGTACTGATGTCTGCTATGACAAGGAGGAACTGGGAAACATCATGCTAAGTGAAACGAGCCAGAAACATGGGACCGCGTACTCTACTGAGTCTATTTATAGGTAATATCCAGAACAGGAAAATCTGTAGAGACTGAAAGTAGACTAGTGGTTGCCTAGAGTTTGGGGGGCAAGGGAGACAGAGAGACTACGTAATGATGATTAAGAGGTATATGGTTTCTTTTTGGAGTGATGAAAACTTTGTGAATAAACCAAAAAAGACTTTGAATCGTACACTTTGAATGACTGAATGGTAGAGTATCAAATTATATCTCAGTAAAGTTGGGGGAGCCTGGTGGGCTGTCGTCTCTGGGGTCACACAGAGTCGGACACGACTGAAGCGACTTAGCAGCAGCAGCAGCAAAGTTGATTTTTAAAGGTGCCTCAAAGGAATTAAAACTTCCTTCAGGAAGGGCCATTTCAAGAGTGAGCTCTGACTTTCCCAACCGTCACTGCTCCTTCCTATCAGTGGTTCATTTCACTAGTCCACCCCGCAGTACACGGCAGTATACGACACAGGCTTACACCTTCCCCGAGACAGCTGGGCGGGTGGTAGCTTTGCTGGATCAAGTCTAATCCTGCTCTGTTATGACTTTAGTGTCCTTCCTCCCCCATCTACGTTCCCTCTGTCCCTGAAGAGATAGTGAAACTACCCCCCCACCTCCCAGCAGTGGGTGATGACCTGCCACATCATGAAAAAAAAATGAAGATAAATGATACTATAAAAGCACAAGTTTGGGAGTTTGATCAAATCTGGGTTCCAAAGGAAGCATCTGAACAAGTTACCTTAAGTCTCAATCTCAGGTTCCACTTCTGTAAAATGTGGGAAACACCACCTAATGTAGTGAATGCATATGGTTATTATAAAAATTAAATGGTAAAGTCTATATGAATGATTAATATGGTGCCTGGCACACAGATGGTGTGCAATAAATAATAACTGTTATTTATGAAAGCTTTATGCCAAGACTTCCCTTGAGGTCCAGTGGCTAAGACTCTGCACTTCCAATGCAGAGGGCAAGGGTTTGATCCCTGATTGGAGAAATAACAGCCCACATGCCACGTGGTGCAGCCAATAAATAAATAACTAAATAAAAGCCTTATGCTTAGTTTTGTCATGCTGTCACCTGGCAGATCAGCTTCTATATCAAAAAGGCAGTAATAAAAGTAGGCCACTGGCACCCTCAAAAGGCTTATAATCATTTTCCTGACTATTTGTTTAATCCACCGCACTCAACAGATCCCTAGTCCATTCCTACAACTTCTGTGTTTTTTACTTTAATTTTGTTTTCCTATTTCTGGGCTCAATTTAGCCCATACATTAGGCTTATTATTGCCTCTCTAGTTCCATTTTCCCTCCTCAACTTTAGTCTGTATTTATTACTTTAAACACAATACTTTAAGGCACTCAGGGTAAACTATTTACCCAGAGTAGCACAGCACTTGGTATCCGTGTCGTGGTTGTTCAGTCGCTCAGTCATTTCTGACTCTTTAAGACCCCATGCACTACAGCACTCCAGGCTTCCCTGTCCTTCACTATCTCCTGGAGTTTGCTCTGATTCATGTCCATCACTGACTCAATGAACTCAGTATCCTAGTCCTCTGAAAAGCCTATAACAGGATCAAAACAACTTAAGACAGGCTTGAGAGAGAATTATGAGAGAACCATAAAATGGAATACTAGGCAGCTATGTAAAACAATGCTGTAGAAATATTTAATGACATGAAAAGATATTTACAATGGAGTAGGAAGACACTAGAAGCATATTACAAAGTTTGTACTAACGATGAGATTATTTAATTTTATAATGCATGTATATGCAAAAAGAGCTGCATAGAAATAAAAATAGAACAATAAACAATAGAAAGTTGAGATAAAGTTAATATATTCAGGCAATTTTATTTTATTCTTTTGGCCTACTGTATTTTCTAAATTTTCTTTGGTCAATGTATGTTTTTTTCCCGAGAAAAAGACTGACAAAAATATGAATTTAAACAACACAGAACTTTGCATTTGCTTAGCAGACGCTGCGGCACAGCTCTGGAGTCATAAAGACCAGGACCCAAATCCCCCCTCTACCACTGGCTGAAAGTCTCACCTTGGGAGTCACTGAGCCTTCAGGGGGTGCAGTTACCTGGAGGCAGTCACTGAGCCTTCAGGGGGTGAGTTACCTGGAGGCAGTCACTGAGCCTTCAGGGGGTGAGTTACCTGGAGGCAGTCACTGAGCCTTCAGGGGGTGAGTTACCTGGAGGCAGTCACTGAGCCTTCAGGGGGTGCGGTTACCTGGAAAATGAAGATGCACGTCCTAGCAAAGTGCTGGTACCTGGCCTTCAGCAGGCTCCATGTGCTTATTCTTTGGCAGTGGTCCTCAGCTTGAATGTACATCAGAATCACCTGAAGAGCATGCGGAGCCACATGGCTGGGCCCTGACTCCAGAGTTTCTGATGCAATGGGTCTGGGGGGAGGAGGATATCACGAATTTGTGTAAGTTCCCAGGTGACACTGACGCTGCTGGTCTGGAACCATGCTTTGACGACCACTGGTCTAGCCAACAATATACTACACAGATATTACATGCTCTTTCAGAGAAACATTTCCAGAATATGTGCTCACTGGAAACTGAATTATATAAGAGCCTAATACCACAGATTCACCCAAAAGCCCAGACTTTACAACAGAGGATCATTCACCAAGACAGTGAGGAAACTGGGTTTCCACTATAGGTGAAAGCAAATAACAATTACCAGGACTGCATTTAGGTGGGAGACAATGTCTGCAAATGTGGACAGGATCAAGCAATACACAAGAAACAGACGCGGTGTGGATCCCCTGCTCGCTGACCTGTGCCTATGTGGGGAGGAGGGCCGTGTTCAGGGTGGCACAGAGCGCTTGCTTTGCTCTGGGCGCCCTCTGTTGACAAAAATCGACATAGCCACTAGTTCCACTGCCCCCTCCCTTTTCTCCTCCCATCCCAGGAGAGCCAAGAGTCCTAAGTGTGACTCAGACTCGAGGAAAGGTTTCCACTTAGGAAACTGTCCTAAACCCACACGAAATCAGGACAGGCCTTTCCTTCCTCCAGCTTTCCTAGTCCCCTTCTCTCTGTGTCTGCCCCTCATCTCCAGATGGGTTCACAACTATGGCAGCATGGCAGTCATCTTAATGGCATGTGGAATTTATATCCCAATTGTTGGGCTGGCATTAGCACTGGGAATAAAGTCCTGTTGTAAACAGTCTTTAATACTCTGTGAGGCCCGGTTGGTAATTTTGAAAATATACTAACTGGTGAAGTCCTTAAGAGTTTCTATAGATGAAAATTGTTCAACAGCACCTAGACAACTAAAAGTAGAATGAGAGAATATTAGAGCCGGCAAAGACCTCTAATACTATGATCTCCAATCTCCTCACTTTTATGAGGAAACTGAAGGGCCCCAAAGATAAAGTGACATATAAAGTCACAAAACTAGTGACAGACTCCTCCTGACTCATCATCTTTCCACTATACTATTCTGGTTTTATTCAGAAACCTTGTTCATTCATTAGTCATTACCAAGACAAGTATAACTGCATTTTAATCACTTCATGGAGGGTAAAGAAACTAATGAATATGTAATGATTCCGTTCCACCGTTTTATAAAAAGTAAGCCTTTCCTAGTATCAATATTTTTTTTTGGCTGCACCATGTGGCTTGTAGGATTTTAGCCCCTCAACTAGGGATTGAACCTAGGTCCTTGACAGTGAAATTGCAGAGTCCTAACTACTGACTGCCAGGGAATTCCCTATTGATACTTCTTTAATAGCAATCACTTTAATTCACAGGATCAAACGCTGCACTGATTACCAACAAGCGATGTCTAAACTGGGCATTGCCAAATTTTGGGCCATGGACCAAATCTAGCCTGTGCAACCCACATACAGTCCATGAGATAAGATGGTTTTTACATTTTTAATGATTGAAAAAAAAACCAAGAACATAATATTTCGTGATGTATGAAAATCATATGAAATTGAAAGGCTGCAAATGCTGTGCCCACAAAACAAGTTCTATTAAAACACAGCCATGCTTAGTGGTTTCCACGCTGTCTGTGGCTGCTCCTGTGCTCAGCAGGAGAGGTGATTAGCTGCAACAGAGACTCTGTGCCCCAAAGCCTAGAATAGTTACTCTCTGATCCCTCACAGAAAATGTTTGCCTTTCCCTCATAGCTCAGCTGGTAAAGAATCCGCCTGCAATGCAGGAGACCCTGGTTCAAACCCTGGGTCAGGAAGATACACTGGAGAAGGGATAGGCTACCCACTCCAGCATTCTTGGGCTTCCCTTGTGGCTCAGCTGGTAAAGAATCTGCCCGCAGTGTGGGAGACCTGGGTTCAATCCCTGGGTTGGAAAAATCCCCTGGAGAAGGGAAAGGCTACCCACTCCAGTATTCTGGCCTGGAGAATTCCATGGACTATATATAGTCCATGGGGTCAGAAAGAGCTGGACACGACTGACTGAGTGACTTTCATTTTCATTCAAGTTCCCAGATGGTGCTAGTGTTAAAGAACTCTCCTGCCAATGCAGGAGACAGAGGAGATGCAGGTTTGATCCCTAGGTTGGATCAAAGAAGATCCCCTAGAGAAGGGCATGGCAACCTACTCCAATATTCTTGCCTGGAGAATCCCATAGACAGAGGAGCCTAGCGGACTATAGTCCATAGGGTCTCAAAGAGTCAGACAGGACTGAAGCAACGTAGCACACATCCTTATTCCAAACTATTGATAAACGTGATGTGTCAGCCTTTGGTCAAGTACAAAGTTCTGGGTAGTAAGTCCTATGGAGGCCCAGGCTCTCTGGGAACCTCCCAGGTTTAGCAGGAGGCCCTCACAGGGTGAGTGCTGACCTATGCTGCCCTTCGACCTGATCTGTCCTCCGCAGAAGTCGAGAGCACTGTGCTAGGCTTGGCCTATTTTTTAATTGATATTTATCAGCAATCCTATGAAAAGAGCACTGCACATGAGAGGCGTACCCAATTTACAAATGAAGAACCAAACCTAAGCAAGGTTAATTATCACGCCCAATTTGATCCAAATCTATCTGGCACCAAAGTTCTTTGCTCCTTCCCTAGGGGCTTTCAACTGTGTTCTGGTCAGCTGAGGGGCCTCATGGGCAGAGAAAGTCCAGAGGTGGGGCCCCAGGCCTTTCCCATCTTTTCTACTAGGACCGACCCACTTACATTTTTTATATTGTATCCATATAATTTGTCTCAAAAAGAAAATTTTCTGCTACAAAATTTAGCCTGAAGATTAGTGTTCCTCTTCAAAACAAAAGCCAATTTCATTATCACTTATTATTACCACCTTCAACAAATCTCTCACAAAACTGGAAATCTCAATTTCCTCATCTGCCAGTCACGATTAGCGCCCTGCCTCCCTGCATGCAGACCAAACTGGTTGAGTGGGGTCTCACTGCTCCCAAGATCAAACGAGACTAGATATGAAGCCATGTGTAAATGAGAGGACTACAGAAACTTAACACAGAATTTTCATCCCCTCCCTAAAGGGCAAGGAGGGGAGCAAGTTGGGAAATAACATTTGCTACTGACCAAAGAAAAATCAAACACGCACGTAAAATGTACACAAAATAAATGTTCAAATAAGAGTAAATAAAAAAAGACATGTGCATGGTGGAAATATCATCAACTCTGAAATCCAACACATTTAAAGTGCAGCTTCCCTAGTTAACAGCTCCATAGCCATGGGCAATGGCTTAAACCTCTTTGACTCAGGGTTTTCTCACCTGCAAATGAGATGAAATAAAATAATACTTGTTCAGTGCTTTATACAGGAACTGGCACCTAATGAGTCAGTGTTTGGTACAGGTTAGCTCTCTTTTCATGGGGACCTGTCATTTATTACTAAAACCCACCTGCCAGAATTAACGAGTGGGTTCCCTGTAAAAAAGTAATGGAATTAAGGCGCTAGAGTATCTGTAGCTGAGATGATTCTATGAGCCACGTGACAGTACAAAGCTTGTGTGAGCACAGGCTGAAGGCACTCTAAAGGAACAATGAAAGGTACTAATAACAGGAGATACACAGACCATCCCCTGTTGAAAAGTTCTTCTAATTCAATAAGGGTATTTATTGAGTGTTTTAAGAGCCTTCTATGGCTCCATAAAACGACAAATTTACATTGAACATCCACTTCACCAAACCCATTAAACTTGTAAGAGGCACTCTCTTGCTGAAGATTAGATATCTAGCTTCTTAAGTATTAATTTTTCATACTGCTTTGGCAAAGCAAAGGCAACAAACCTAGTTAAAAGTCTGAACGAAGTTTTTTTTTTTCCTTTGTCCACAGGAAAAATATCACAACAGAGTAGTCTCTGTATTTCAAGAAGGCTGAGATGACTTTACTTTTTAATTTGTCCATTTACCAAATTCTTACTGAGCACTTACTCTGTAAAAGGATTCAGGAATACCAAGAAGTACTGAGAGGATAGGGTCCTTGTCCTCACAGGATTGTGTGAGTCATCCAACTTGTTTACCATCACACAACAGGCAGTAGTAAAGTGCTGTTACAAAGTAGGCAAAATGTGCCTCAGGGGTTCAGTGGGCATTTATTAAGAGTCTATAGGGAAATAATTGCACTAGGCAAGACTTCATGGAGCGGGGAACATCTGAAGTGGGATTTAAAGAATGAAGTGTATTTAAACAGAGAGAATACAATAAAGAAAAAACTTAGAATTAGAACCCATATTTGATTTCAAAGCTACATTATCCTACCCCATTATGTGCCTAAAACACAAAATACCCTACACGAAACAAAAGGAAAAAGACGAGGGCCAGATCATGGAAGGCCTAGAGTAACCACTAAAGTGTCTTCAGCAGATAAAAGCTAAGCAGAATATGAGCCCCAGTGAAATCAGAGTTGTCCCTTTAAATGCATGATTACACAGAACTTGCTGAAATTATTTTTTGGTTGCACCAAATTTTGTAACACAAGACTTTAAGTCATCTGTTGCATTCCCCTACCTCTCTAAGTCAACCCTAAATCAGCTCAGTATAATGGTATACAGCTAATGCCACTAAGAAAATAAAAATATTTGACCTATAACTGAAACGCACAACTATACTGTCCAACTACAACGCCTTTGGCCTTATCTTATATTTGACTAGTTGGTTTCATTCTAAATCATTGTTCACAGTTGTCTGTTGAAGAACAACAGGTTGAGGAGATACAGCAAGCTTCTTAAAAGTAACTTACCAAACGTAACCAGGGCTGGTTGAAGGAAGACCACCTGCTGCCAGTGGTACTAACTACCAGAGCAAGACAATCCTACTAACTACTTGGCCACCCTAAGCAATCCTAGACCAGTGCATTTCCTCATACTGAAAACTGCTAATAAAGGAAATTCTATGATTTTCCTTTTATAAACAGTCCCAGTGATTAATAATCTTTAGTCATATAATTCTTTTTGATGGCCATGTTAGATCTTGCATCATAATACACATCAACTGTATACACAGTATTAGGTCAGTCTACTACAAAGTCAAGCAGTGAAATTATGATCAACCTGTTTGCAAAATACATACTAAGCATTTGGTTCAAGAATGCATACAAACTGTTCTAACAGCCTGAAATCACAGCAACCCCAAACTGAATGAAAGGAGGCAAAGTAGGGAAAGAAATCAAACACCGGCATAAAAGACTGGATATGCCAAGAAACCAGGTACAGAAGAGGGGTAAGGAGGAAAGACAACCACACTTTTCATTCTTTGGACTCAAGCCATTCCCTCATCTATCCACAGAGCCACAGCAACCCTGTAGATTCAGAGGGGAGAAGCTAAGGGACAAAAACTGCCACTGTTTCCACAATAAAGCATGACACTCCCGAGTACCACAAATGCAAACCCATCACAGCCAAACAGCCCTGAAAGGAAAAGAGGGAAGTTGAGCCCAGAGATGAGAAGAGTTTTTCTACATTCCAAGGAAAGCTAAAGGTAGAGGTTAGTAAACAACACCAACTAATACGACACTTTTTACCTAAGAAGTTTTTTAAAAATTTAACCTTTACAATCACCTTACAGACGTAGACACTTACCCACACTTTCACAGATGAGAAAACTGAGTCTTAGACAAGTTAAATAATTTGCTCACAATCTTCACAGTATTTCCCAAACTTCCTTGATCTGAACCTCATGGAAATGTTCATACAGATATGTTAAAATGAGTTCAAATGATTAGTGGAAATTAGGAAAGATTTCATAAAGCACGTTAAATTGTGGCCAGAGATCCTAAAGGATACATAGGACTCTGCTGGGAAAAAGGGGTACATTTCAAGCAAAGGGCACTAGGAAGAAATCAATGTTCAGGAGAGAGAATTGAAGGACTGAAAGAAGACACACAGATCAGAAGAAATACGTGGGTAGGATAACAAGGAGCAAGGTGGTTGCACACAGGCTTCCGTGTCTGCTCAATTTGAACCATTTTCTGTTCAAGACATAAAGTCTCAAAAATGATTCCCTCTTTCTATTTATGTTGCCAAGACCCATAATGAGTGAGGTAAATAAACTTACACAGATTTCATTTCCCTCATATTGACATATTTTTTCTTGGAAATATGGTAAAGCTATGTTCCTGCACTAGAAATTTCAAATCAATACATGTAATTCATTTCACATGGTGAATAACTAAGACTCAAAAAGAAAATGAAAAATATACTTAAATCAGAGACTGTGAGAACTAATCATTTCCTTATAAGGCGTCCTTAAGGCCTCTTTCCCATAAAACAGACAAGAAAAATGATTTACTGACCCTATTATATGTCAAGAAACTTACATACGCTATCTCAAATCCTACAACAACCTTTCACAGTAGTTACTATTCCTATTTTACAGAAACTGAGACTCAGAGAAAGCTCAAGAAAAAACTTGCCCAAGGTCATCTAGCCTGCAATGGCACAGCTGATATTTAAACCAAAAGTCAGGGATATGGGTATGTGTGTGTGGGCGGGGGGGGTATGTGGGTATGTGTGTGGGGTATGTGGGGGGGGCACTGTGTGTGTGTGTGTGTGTCTACAGAGGAATTTCTATGAAATAAGTTTACACAGAAGCTACAGTGTCTTGGTTGGGGGTTGGGGGTAGCCAATGAACCTGGCTGATCCCTTACCATATCACATCCTTTCAGACATGCAGAAAGTAGCATAATTTCTCTTGACTAAGGATCTGGAGAAGGCTGTCTCAGCCAAACACAAAGCCACTATAAATCTGCCAATCTTTTTGGAGCAATTACCAGGCCTGAAAAGAGGTAATCAAATGCCTGTTTTCATAGGATGGTTATGCAGAGTTTATTTAAACTTAGCACATAAGAATCAGATTTATTGGGGGAAGAAGATTTGTCTTGCAAAATTGTATAACTGAGAAAAAATATTTCCAAATTGTAAATATGACAAAGAACTCGTATCCAGAGTATATAAAGAACTCTTACAATTCAACAGTAGGAGGACAAACAAACCAAATATTTGTATAACCAAATAAAACTAAATAAATGGGCAAAAGACTTGAACAGACAGCTCAACAAAGAAGATACATGAATAGCTAATAAGCACATGAAAACGTACTCTACATTTTTAATCATCAGGGAAATGCAAATTAAAACCACAATGAAATACCAATATATACTCAGTATAATCAAAGAGATGGATAAAACCACCCCACTTTGGAAAACAGTTTGGCAGTCTCTTAAAGTTAAGCATAATACTTTTTATAATTTCTTCGATCATATTACTGCATTGAAATTTTTATAAGGTTCAGTCAAATATTTAGAAATATTTTATTTTCCTTTCAAATTGGATTTAACCCTTTAATTGTCTAGCTATTATTTTGATTTGTAATAGAAAGATAATGAGTTACTTGAGTAGTTTTTAAAAATAACTTCCATTAGAATTGTTCGGTGACCACCCCCTGCAAAAAAACTAAGCATAACTTTACCACAAAAGCCAGCTATACCACTCCTAGAAGTCTGCCCAAGAGAAATGAAAACATACATCCATACAAAGACTTGTGAGTATTCATAACAGCATTATGTACTCATAAAAACCAAACTGGAAATAAGCCAAGTATCTGTCAACTGGTAAATGGATTAACAAAATATGTACACCCACTCAACAGAATACTATTCAGCAATGAAAAGTAATGGTATGATGATACATATGACGACAGGGATGAATCTCAAAAACACTATGATAAATGAAAGAAGTCATACAAAAAACATTACATACATATCATATGATTGTATATATATGAAATGTCCAGAAAAGGTAATTTTATAGAGTCAGAAAACAAGTAGATGGTGTCTGGGGCTTGGGTGGAAGTAGGGATTGACTGCAAACAAATTTAGGGGGATAATGAAAATATTCTAAAACTGGACTGTGGCGATGGTAATATAAATCTATAAATTTGCCTATAAATTTAATAAAAATCCTTGAATAAGTACACTTACATTGAGCAAAGTTCATATATTATGTCTCAATAGTGCTTTTCTGGCCTGGAGAATTCCATGGACTGTGTAAGTCCACAGAGTCACAAAGAGCTGGACACGACTGAGCAACTCTGTTTTGAAATTCCCTCATAGGTCAGTTGGTAAAGAATCCACCTGCAATGCAGGAGACCCTGGTTCAATTCCTGGGTCGGGAAGATCCACTGGAGAAGGGATAGGCTACCCACTCCAGTATTCTGGGGCTTCCCTTGTGGCTCAGCTGATAAAGAATTTTCCGCAATGTGGGAGATCTGGGTTCAATCCCTGGGTTGGGAAGATCCCCCGGAAAAGGGAAAGGCTACCCACTCCAGTATTCTGGCCTGGAGAATGCCATGGACTGTATAGTCCATGGAGTTGCAAAGAGTCGGACATAACTGAGCGATCTTCACTTTCACTTCACGCTTTTTAAAAAGTAATTACTAAACATACATATGTATTTTCTATACATATATACGTATGTATTAAATAACTCCAGGGGAAACAAAAAAGTATATAAGAAAGGGAATGTAATCATGATCTCTTACGGTTCAGCTATATTCACTCATAATAATGTATGTATTATGTAAACATAAATGAATAATGAACACTGATTTAGCAAAAAATAAAAAGGCTTTGTTAGAAGGAAGGCTTTGTCTATAAAACTGCTAATTTCTCACCTCCAATAGTAAGTAGGAAGCCAAAGGATAGAGCTTCAAACTGATAAATCAAGAAATATCAAAACAAGCATGTGATTTAGGTGCATGGTTGTAAGTAACAAGAAATAAAATGGTCTTTCCTAGGAGAGAGAGATGTTTATGAACTTTCTACAGGATGGAATAATCTAAAAGGCAATATTAAGTCTGAAGCCAATGAATGGTTTGAAGCTGCAGCCTTTACCAGCCCTTCATCCACTAGAGGGTGTAAGGCAACGCACACAAGGACCTGAGCCACTGACGGGTGACCCGTGTCTGATTCTGAAGAGAAGCAACATTTGAATAAATTTTGCATGAGGCTGAAAGCAGGGTTCTAGGTAACCTACCAGGAAGAAAAGAAAGCGATTGCATACTTTTTGTAATTTAAGAGCAAAGTAGAAGTATTTTTAGTTTAAAAAAAAGGTGGGGCAGTACAATAATTACCCTTGATTGTGAGATAAAAGAGAGGTATGAAGGAGGAAGGAATAGTCGGGCAACTTGGGATGGACATGCACACACTGCTGTATTTAAAATGGATAACCAACAAGGACCTACTGTATAGCACAGGAACTCTGTTCAATGTTACATGGCAGCCTGGATGATAGAGGAATTTGGGGAAGAACGGAAACAAGTATACGAATGGCGGAGTCCCTTCACTGTTCATCTGAAACTATCACAACATAGTTAACTGGTGCTGCTGCTGCTGCTAAGGCTACACTTAAATATAAAAATTTTTTTAAAGAAATTAAAAGTTTTTTTTAAAAAGAAAGAGATATGAAACATTTTATTTCTGAATCTGTCATTTTAATCCAGTTTCCAACTGAGAAATGGCAGTGGGGTAAAATTTCTCATTCAACAACTAAGTGCTAGCTGGAACTGATACTAAACACAGCAAATGAAAACGCTGTTGTCTAGATAGTTCTAATGTTGCCTTTTTGTGTGTGGAGGCGGGGGCGAGTGGGGGACTCTAAGTATTCATTCTTTACAGCAACCACAATGTAGTTTTGAAAAATGTAAAGCAGATCATGTTATTCTCTGCTTAAAATCTTTCAAAAGCTTCACATTAAACTGAGAATATTTTTCATTTATTCATTCAACAAATACTTATTGATCTCCTCCTACATGCCTAGCTCTGCTCTAAGCAATGTCACAACTTGCACAGAACTTATATTTTGGTGGAAGAGATAGACAATAAAGTATGCACGCTAGATAATTTAAGATAATGAGAGAGAGTGTATATGTGGATAACTTTAGACTGGTGTGGGCTGGGAAGGCTTCTCTGAGAAGTAAATTTTGTCCCTGTGACCTGAATGAGAAGGGGAAGATCTGGGTCAAAAGCACTGCAGATCTGACAGTGATTCCACAGCTGAAGCTGAAATCAAGCTCCCAAAGTTAAAAAATGGAAAGAATGGCCAATGCAGCTGAAGCTGACAGTAAGTAAGAGAGGGGCAGGAGATGAATTACAGAGGTAGGCAATGAGCTCACAAAAACATACTCCTAAATCCATACAGTGAGATACTATTCCATTAAAAATAGAAAGTACTGATACACTCTACAACATGGATGAACGCTCAAAACATTACACCAAGTGAAAGAAGCCAGTCACTAAAGCCAGTGAGTGAAGTCACTCAGTCGTGTCCGACTCTTTGCGACCCCATGGATGGTAGCCTGCACCAGGCTCCTCTGTCCATGGGACTTTCTAGGCAAGAGTACTGGAGTGGGTTGCCATTTCCTTCTCCAGGGAATCTTCCTGACCCAGGGATCGAACCCAGGTCTCCCACATTGTAGACAGACACTTTACCATCTAAGCCAAGACCAGATACTGTACGATTATGCTTTCATTAAATGTCCAGAATAGGCAAATACACATAGACAGAAAGCAGCTCAATGGCGCATGTGTGCAAAGGATGGAAAAGTGACAGCTAAAGGCTATGTATGAGGTTTCTCTAGGGTGGCATTTTAAGAACAACAATTACTCGAATCTTATTTTTCAAAACTGCAAACTGCAATCCATTAGTGAGTTCAGGAAATCAATTCTGGTCAATTAATTGTTAGTCACAATCAACAGTTTTGTTTTTTTTTAATGGAACAGAATAGAAAATACCACAGAGAATCACGATGGTGTGATCACTCATCTAGAGCCAGATATCCTGGAATGTGAAGGCAAGTGGGCTTTAGAAAGCATCACTACGAACAAAGCTAGTGGAGGTGATAGAATTCCAGTTGAGCTATTTCAAATCCTGAAAGATGAGGCTGTGAAAGTGCTGCACTCAATATGCCAGCACATTTGGAAAACTCAGCAGTGGCCACAGGACTGGAAAAGGTCAGTTTTCATTCCAATCCCAAAGAAAGGCAACGCCAAAGAATGCTCAAACTACCGCACAACTGCATTCATTTCACACACTAGTAAAGTAATGCTCAAAATTCTCCAAGCCAGGATTCAGCAATACGTGAACCGTGAACTTCCAGATGTTCAAGCTGGTTTTAGAAAAGGCAGAGGAACCCGAGATCAAATTGCCAACATCTGCTGGATCATCGAAAAAGCAAGAGAGTTCCAGAAGAACATCTATTTCTGCTTTCTTGACTATGCCAAAACCCTTGACTGTGTGGATCACAAGAAACTGTGGAAAATTCTGAAAGAGATGGGAATACCAGACCACCTGACCTGCCTCTTGAGAAACCTATATGCGGGTCAGGAAGCAACAGTTAGAACTGGACATGGAACAACAGACTGGTTCCAAATAGGAAAAGGAGTACGTCAAGGCTGTATATTGTCACCCTGCTTATTTAACTTCTATGCAGAGTACATCATGAGAAACGCTGGGCTGGAAGAAGCACAAGCTGGAATCAAGATTGCTGGGAGAAATATCACTAACCTCAGATATGCAGATGACACCACCCTTATGGCAGAAAGTGAAGAGGAACTAAAAAGCCTCTTGATGAAAGTGAAAGAGGAGAGGGGGAAAGTTGGCTTAAAACTCAACATTCAGAAAACTAAGATCATGGCATCTGGTCCCACCACTTCATGGCAAACAGATGGGGAAACAGTGGAGACAGTGTCAGACTTTATTTTTGGGGGCTCCAAAATCTCTGCAGATAGTGATTGCAGCCATGAAATTAAAAGACGCTTACTCCTTGGAAGGAAAGTTATGACCAACCTAGATAGCATATTCAAAAGCAGAGACATTACTTTGCCAACAAAGGTCCATCTAATCAAGGCTATGGTTTTTCCAGTGGTCATGTATAGATGTGAGAGTTGGACTGAAAAGAAAGCTGAGTGCCAAAGAATTGATGCTTTTGAACTGTGGTGCTGGAGAAGACTCTTGAGAGTCCCTCGTACTGCAAGGAGATCCAACCAGTCCATTCTAAAGGAGATCAGTCCTGGGTGTTCATTGGAAGGACTGATGCTGAAGCTGAAACTCCAGTACTTTGGCCACCTCATGCAAAGAGTTGACTCATTGGAAAAGACCCTGATGCTGGGAGGGATTGGGGGCAGGAGGAGAAGGGGACGACAGAGGATGAGATGGCTGGATGGCATCACCGACTCAATGGACCTGAGTCTGAGTGAACTCCGGGAGTTGGTGATGGACAGGGAGGCCTGGCATGCCGTGATTCACGGGGTTGCAAAGAGTCGGACACGACTGAGAGACTGAACTGAACTGAAGAACACAGTATGGATAAGAAATTTTGGTAAGACTAATTTAACTCTTATGTTTGTGTATATGCATGTGTGAGTGTACTGGGTCATGATGTAAAAGCTATCGTTTACTAGAAACTGCCGTCTTTTTTAAGCTTGAAAGCGCTGAGCTTGTAAGACCTTGAACACCCTTACTATGTCCTCCATTCCAAATCACCCCAAGGAAAGAAAAACAGCCATCATTTCTTTGCCACCAAAACAAATGAGTATGACAGAAAACTCACTTGCTATTGCCCATGGCTCCCAATGAAAATAAGCCCTAAAACTTCATTTGCGAAAAACTGGACAAAAGTAAAGTTCATTCCGGGGATTAAAAAAAAAAGTTAACTGGTGAGAAAAGGGGACATTAAAAATCCCTAAGAAGAAAGAAAATACTTTGGGGATAAAAATCTCTTAGATAAATTTATAATCTTCCCTCTAAATTAAAAGTAAGACTGCTACTCCAAATTTAAATCCCTAATTATCTCAGTCACATCTGTCATCTTCTTTGAAATTCCCATTTTGTCAGAATCACTTTATCATGTCCATATAACAGCTCTTGGACAGATTTTTAGAAAACTGAAGGAAAAAACTCTTTAAGGAGCCACTGACTAGCACTTAAAAAATCAGAGTCTAACACTGTGCCATTGCTTTTCTTTGTATTAAAAATCCAAAATTATAACAGGAAGTTTTATTTCATTCCTCATGGGCATGTTCTTCTTGACACTCCCAGGAAAGCAGTGTTCTCTAATGTAAACAGCAAATCACAATCATAGGCCATAGTGTAGCCAGCAAGCAAAAGTAAGTAAATTCATAAAATAAAAAAAGATAAACTGTAGACCATAAGTTATTTTAACAAACAAAATAGGAAGAAAACTTGACAGAAATAAGCTATGCAAGGAACTTCCAGTTCATATGAAGACTTTCCGTGCTGTTACATTCTCCAAAGATTCCGTAATATCTTATCTTGCCACAGGAGGATGAGAACATCCCCATTTAAAGAGGAGAGAACACTGACAGAAGAGTACAAGAGGAAACTACAAGACTCGGAGGCTGAAAATCCAGGGCTCCAGTCTAATTGTGCCACTAACTATGTGACAAGGTGAAATTCATTTAAAAATCTCTGCTTTGAGGGACAGGGTGGGTAGGGAGGTGGGGGAGGGGGGTTTCAGGATGGGGGAACACATGTATACCTGTGGCTGATTCATGTTGGGAAAGTATGGAAAAAACCATCAAAATATTGTAAATTATCCTCCAACTAAAATAATTAATTAAAAAAAAAGTCTTTTCCTAGTAAGTCCAATGCTAGGGGCTTTGTCAAAAAAAACAACAACTCTACTTTGGTTTTCTTAGCTACAAAGTAGGGATAATAAAGCCTGAGCTTCCTAGCAGAGCTGTTGTGAAGATCAAAGCTGAACATACTGACACATGGAAGCACACGCTGTAAACTGCAAAATAATTGACTAACATTCCAGTTCCTTAGCTGATTCAACACCTGAAACCCAACCAAGAGTGTGCTCTCATCTCCAATGTGAATGGCAATGCTTCATGCCCACAGGTCAAGTGTGGGCAATGCACCAAGCCATAATCCCAAACTTTATCACCCCAGTTAAGGGGTGTTCAGTTGCTTAGTCATGTCCAATTCTCTGCGACCCCAGGGACTGTAGCCTGCCAGGCTGCTATGGCCATGGGCTTCTCCAGGAGACAATACTGGAGTGGGCTGCCATGCCCTCCTCCAGGGACCGGTTAAGGGGATACTCTCTGTATTTCTTCAATCATAGCTAGGATGACCATACATCCCATTCATCAAGATCTGCCTCAGACTATTTCAACACTAGCATCCCTTTACTCTCTCAAAACTGCCCCAACTTGAATGATAAACTATATACAGTCACCCTAATTACAGCAGATATACGTTGTAGCACCAAGAGGTGACAGGCAAGGTCTAGGTTTAGGACTACCACTGTAGTTCCTGCTGCTCCTGCTGCTAAAATCACTTCAGTCGTATCCAACTCTGTGCAACCCCATAGATGGCAGCCCACCAGGCTCCCGAGTCCCCGGGATTCTCCAGGCAAGAACACTGGAGTGGGTTGCCATTTCCTTCTCCAATGCATGAAAGTGAAGTCGCTCAATCGTGTCCGACTCTTCATGACTCCATGGACTGCAGCCCACCAGGCTCCTCCATCCATTGGATTTTCCAGGCAAGTGCACTGGAGTGGGGTGCCATTGCCATCCCCGACTGTAGTTCCTAGTTCCTAAGGGCCTCTGAAAACCATTCCAAAAAAATAAAAACATTAGCGGAAACAATTAGTTTCTATGCAGAACCAAGGCCCCTTCTAATCAGTCTGCTGTTCCCAGGTCCCTTCTGAATAAAATCTCTGGTGCTAATGCACACAAATATTCTCTCATTCAGAGAACATTACAAACCCACAAAGTATTCCAGCCTTAATCAACACTTAGGAACTCTATCATAAGCACGTGCATATACACATAAATCACAGAGCTAGGAATCTAAACCATAACACTGTGTCATCAACCTAAAATTCTGCGTGGCGTGAGATAAAACATTCAGCCTTTCTGAGCAGGTTTTCACTTCTGCTAATCTGGAACATGTCTGTCGCCTCCACTTCCATGGAGGGACCACATCAGCAAGCACTGTGATGTGCTCGGAGTGCTTTGTAAAAGCAATGGAGTGCCATCCTTGAAAGCCTATTAACTGACTGGGAAAGAACGCTGAGCTGAAATTGCATAAAAAAGCAAAACCTCTATGAGGTGACAGGTGGATTTTTCTCCCCTCCTTTCCTTCTCACATTTTTGATTCCATGTGTTATCAGGGGTGTGTGTAACAGGGTGAAAAGGGTCACCGTAACGGTGAAATGCTGGCCCACTTAGTGCTAAGGAACTTTGTTGTTATAATTCTTAACCACGGTCATGGACTCAAAGATTTATAGTTCAGTGTTAAGGGATCTATGAAGCCCCCAAATGATAAATAAATAAAGTCAGTGAGCAGAAATACTGCACATGACCACATTTTTCTTTGTTAAGTCAATAATGGCCAGTATAGAGGAAAGGACACTCAAAAACAGAGGACACATTTCAGTGCTAGTTCAGCTACAAACTTGTATTGTTACTGTGGATAAGTCACTTTAATCTCTGTGTGCCTGTTTCCTTATCTTTCCAAAGGAAATACTTGCCTTATCCATTCAAGAGGTGGTGGTGAGGATAAGAGGAGAAAATACTGATGAAAGCCCCACTCTGCAAGAGTCAAAAGATTGTCATTTTTATCTCTTTTAAAATCACCATTAGATGCTGAGAGGAATTCTGTCTGGAGATGGTTCCTATTTACTTAGAAAGGAAATGCAAAAAAATAAGGAAAAACAAATAAAGATTCACTAATTAAAGTTCACCTTCACCTCCACTCTCTGGTCTCTGGATGTGCTGAGCCAAAGCACTCTGGCGAGGTGTAAAGACCACAAGTTCAGTTTCTGCCCAGCTCAGGCTGCTCAGTGACCAGTGTTTCACACTGATAAATGCCTCCCAAATCTCACAGCACAAAGTGAGAGTTCACAAGGTTAGGCGCATTAATTAGCAGGATTCATTTGGATTCTGTATTCATCAAATGCAACAAGCAGCCATTCAATATTTGCCTGTTTGCACTACACTAAGGTCTCTAATTCAAAGATCCAGACAGAAAAACAAAATAAAACCCAAGAAATTAAACTAAAATAAACCGGCACCATCAGAATGTGCCTCAAAGTAAATTAAGCAGCCTTAAACCACAGCAAAAGGGTCTGCATAGGCCCACAGCAGACAGTATGCGTAATAAACATGCAGGCTACAGAAGCGGGTCCCGCTGCAAAATAAAGGAAAAGTAAAGTGGTTCTAAGCAGAGACTACTTTTTGTGCTTTAACAAATTCCTCTTAATTCCTTCTGCTTAATTCCTTATTGATCTGTAATCCCCACAGGAAGACACATTATGTGGAACCTTTTCAGATTCTTTTAAACTTTGTGAGTCTGTTCCCCACACTTAACTTCAATTAGTTTTACCTTCCTATATCTAAAATAAGCCTATATCCAAAATAAGCAACATTTTATAAGCAAATATTTGAGTTAGTATACAAAAGTAGATTCAGAGACTGACCACGATTCCTTATGTTTTCAAGGTCCTAGGTGGAAAGTACAGGGTGAAATAGAAAATGTCACTCATTTCAAAGCAGCCCAGAGGATTGTAGTTTTTTATTTTGGCTGCAAAAATCACCTGGAGGAATTTCTAAATACCTGAATGGTTAAGCCCAATCTTAGCCCCACTCAATCAGAATCTCTGGGACCTAGATCTCCAAGCAATGGTACTTTTTCCGTTATATGGCCAGGATACAGAACTGCTATCAAAGGACATGAATTTCACAGCTTATAGAAGCTCTACGGCAAATCTAAACCAGAAAGAAAACAGGAAGACCTTCTACATCATCTTTAAGTCTGGGGTAAATGACCATCTCTTTCACCAAAAGCTCCCATAGGAACGACCTTCAGTGCCAATAGAGATCCCACTGGGAGATGAACACAGAGAGGAACAGCACTTTCTCTTCCCGCCTTTTCGCCATACCCTACCTGGACCAGTCTGATGCCAACTCAACACCAGAAACGCAAGAACTGAGCCAATACTTCCAAATCTGGAAGGCACGCAAATAGTGAATGTTGATTATGGCGCCATCCTGGTGTTTAAGCTCAGCTTCAGGGGTTTTGATGAGATTTAATTAAGCTCTAGGAAGGGGAACTAGGTCAACCCCTTGGTCTAGCATTCTGATAATGCACATCCCTTAATGAGCATTACTGGACAAGTCTAATAATAGTGACTTTTCTGGACAACCCTAACACAAGAGAAGACTCTACACATCGACACCACCAGATGGTCGACACCGAAATCACATTGATTACATTCTTTGCAGCCAAAGATGAAGAAGTTCTATATAGTCAGCAAAAACAAGACCGGGAACAGACTGTGGCTCAGATCATGAGCTCCTTACTGCCAAATAAGATTGAAAATTCAGACTGAAATTGAAGAATGTGGAGAAAACCATTAGACCCTTCAGGTATGACCTAAATCAAATCCCTTATGACTATACAGCGGAAGGGAGAAATAGATTTGAGGGACTAGATCTGATAGACAGAGTGCCTGATGAACTATGGATGGAGGTTCGTGACACAGTACAGGAGTCAGGAATCAAGACCATCCCCAAGAAAAAGAAATGCAAAAAAGGAAAATGGCTGTCTGAGAAGGCCTTACAAATAGGTGAAAAGAAGGAAAGTGAAAAGCAAAGGAGAAAGGAAAGCTATACCCATTTGAACGCGGAGTTCCAAAGAACAGCAAGGAGATAAGAAAGCCTTTATCAGTGATCAATGCAAAGAAATAGAGGAAAACAACAGAATGGGAAAGACTAGAGATCTCTTCAAGAAAATTAGAGATATCAAGGGAACATTTCAGGCAAAGATGGGCTCGATAAAGGACAGAAATGGTATAGACCTAACAGAAGCAGAAGATATTAAGAAGAGATGGCAAGAATACACAGAAGAACTGTACAAAAAAGATCTTCACGACCAAGATAATCACGATGGTGTGATCACTCACCTAGAGCCAGACATCCTGGACTGTGAAGTCCAGTGGGCCTTAGAAAGCATCACTACGAACAAAGCTAGTGGAGTTGATGGAATTCCAGTTGAGCTATTCCAAATCCTGAAAGATGACGTTGTGAAAGTGCTGCACTTAATATGCCAGCAAATTTGGAAAACTCATCAGTGGACACAGGACTGCAAAAGGTCAGTTTTTATTCCAATCCCAAAGAAAGGCAATGCCAAAGAATGCTCAAACTACCACACAATTGCATTCATCTCACATGCTAGTAAAGTAATGCTCAAAATTCTCCAAGCCAGGCTTCAGCAATACATGAACCGTGAACTTCCAGATGTTCGAGCTGGTTTTAGAAAAGGCAGAGGAACCAGAGATCAAATTGCCAACATCCACTGGATCACTGAAAAAGCAAGTGAGTTCCAGAAAAACATTTCTGCTTTATTGACTATGCCAAAGCCTTTGTGTGGATCACAAGAAACTTAAAATTTCTGAAAGAGATGGGAATACCAGACCACCTGACCTGCCTCTTAAGAAACCTGGATGCAGGTCAGGAAGCAACAGTTAGAACTGGACATGGAACAACAGACTGGTTCCAAATAGGAAAAGAAATATGTCAAGGCTGTATATTGTCACCCTGCTTATTTAACTTATACGCAGAGTACATCATGAGAAACGCTGGGCTGGAAGAAGCACAAGCTGGAATCAAGATTACCAGGAGAACTATCCATAATCTCAGATATGCAGATGACACCACCCTTATGGCAGAAAGTGAAGAAGAACTAAAAAGCCTCTTGATGAAAGTGAAAGTGGAAAGTGAAAAAGTTGGCTTAAAGCTCAACATTCAGAAAACAAAGATCACGGCATCTGGTCCCATCACTTCATGGCAAATAGATGGGGAAACAGTGGAAACAGTGGCTGACTTCATTTTTTGGGGCTCCCAAATCACTGCAGATGGTGACTGCAGCCATGAAATTAAAAGACGCTTACTCCTTGGAAGGAAAGTTATGACCAACCTAGACAGCGTATTAAGAAGCAGAGACATCACTTTATCCACAAAGGTCCATCTAGTCAAGGTTATGGTTTTTCCAGTGGTCATGTGAGAGCTGGACTATAAAGAAGGCTGAGCGCCGAAGAATTGATGCTTTTGAACTGTGGTGTTGGAGAAGACTCTTGAGAGTCCCTTGGACAGCAAGGAGATCCAACCAGTCCATCCTAAAGGAGATCAGTCCTGGGTGTTCATTGGAAGGACTGATGCTGAAGCTGAAACTCCAATACCTTGGCAACCCGATGTGAAGAGCTGACTCACTGGAAAAGACCCTGATGCTGGGAAAGATTGAGGGCAGGAGGAGAAGGGGAAGACAGAGGATGAGATGGTTGGATGGCATCACCGACTTGATGGACATGGGTTTGCGTGGACTCCGGGAGTTGGTGATGACAGGGAGGCCTGGCGTGTTGCGGTTCATGGGTTTGCACAGAGTTGGACACGACTGAGTGACTGAACTGAACTGATAAGGAATAGTGGATAGGCATTCAAAGATATAAACGATGGCTAGAAATACAGAGATATTTCTAGGAGCTACCCTTTTAAATCTGAAGAGTATCAATATCTCCAAACAGCAGGAGGTAAATTCCAGAGGCAAGGTGTCTTATATCATTTCTCTGAGGCAGGCTAACCTGTTCTACCCTAACTCTGTCAGCCTCACCAGATCCGAAAAGCACACAAATAGGGAAGGCGTTCTACACCCTTCCCTAAACCTTTCTGAGGATGTCTTGGCAGGAGACAGTTTCGCTCTAACCCACAAATGGGGCCTGGGCTTTGTCCAATCATCCTCCCTAATCTAACAAAGAAAGGCAGCAGAAACTTCCCTGATTAAAACCATAAGGCTGAATTCCCCCAGGGACAAGAATGGAATTTTCTTGTTGCTGATTACCACAGGGACTCCAAAAATCTGTGAGGCAGGGGCTAAGTGGTTGGGAATAAACAGACAAGTCCAACACAAAATTATGAGACATCAAGAAAACCAGGTTAAAAAAATTATCATGTAGCTTGTAAAAGAAAAAACAAAAGCAATCACAACTGTGCTTGAGTGACTTTCCCCCTATAATATCCACAATTTCAATAATGTGATTACAATACCTTTAAGGTTAAGAAATATGTTTTATATATTGCTAATGTAAATTCATTGCTGAAACTAACCAAATCACTCTCCAAAATAAATAATTCCAGGAAATGCTCTCTATCATGTAGCACTCTTAGATAAAAGACACACACACCACATCTGAGTTATAAACAACTTATACCAACCTGGCTGTCCCGTGTTGGGAATCCATGATAACCTGGGGTCAGAGGCTCGTTCTGAGACAAAGAAAAGAAAAGAAAACCATAAGACAAAAGACAGTGTTAAGAATCATCCAAAATGATCAGACATAAATTCCTGCAGTAGTTCCTAAGGTGTTCCACTGCTCTACTCCACTCTACCTATGAACATCTCTGAGTTCAGCATGCTATGCTATGCTAAGTCACTTCAGTTGTGTCTGACTCTGTGTGACCCCATAGACAGCAGCCCACCAGGCTTCCCCGTCCCTGGGATTCTCCAGGCAAGAACACTGGAGTGGGTTGCCATTTCCTTCTCCAATGCATGAAAGTGAAAAGACAAAGTGAAGTCGCTCAGTCGTGTCTGACTCTTAGCGACCCCAAGGACTGCAGCCTACCAGGCTCCTCCGTCCATGGGATTTTCCAGGCAAGAGTACTGGAGTGGGGTGCCATTGCCTTCTCCGGAGTTCAGCATGCAGGATAGCAAAAAAAAAAAAAAAACAAAAACATGAAAAACAGTATTTTCTTAGGAGCACTATCCATAAAGCACTGTGTTCCTCCTCATCCAGCTAAATGTTTGCTTCTTAGAGCCTCTCCAACAGAGCAGTCCAGGGATTTGGGGCAGATCAACTCTTAACTTCACACTATGGGACTCCAGCATGTCTGGCCCCTAAACTCTAAAAGCCAGTAGCACTCCCGAACACTGGACAACGAAAAACCTTCACATATTTCCAAAAGTACCATCATTGGGAAGGGGACAGCATCACCCCTACTAAGAACTGCCTCTTGACCTGGACAAATTTTGTCCCTTCCCTCTATCACTCTGCCTTCCTTCAATTTTGCCCCTGTTCCAGACTTCCTCTACCATCCTACATCCTATGGACTCAAGTGACTCCTAATACGTATATGTGTTAAATTTATTAGGTTATTTGCACAATTTACTTTCCATATTATTTATAATTAAATTCATTTTTTTTTAAAGGTGTATCATACTGAGTAGGTCTTCCCAGGTGGCACCGGTGGTATAGAACTCGCCTGCCAATGCAGGAGACATCAGACACATGGGTTCAGTCCCTCAGCCAGGAAGACCCCTCGAGGAGGGAATGGCGACCCACTCCAGCATTCTTGCCTGGAGAATCCCATGGACAGAGGAGCCTGGCGGACTACAGTCCGTGGGATTGTGCAGAGTTGTACACAAATGAAGTGACTTAGCATGCACACATCCACATCATACTGAGTGTCTCATCTTCACATTAACCATTAAATCAAGATCCTTGAGGCCTAGAATGGTAACCAATAGAAGCTATGCAAACCCTAATTAAGTATAAGGTCATACCATATGAGCACTCACTCATGGCTTACTTGACTCATTCAGTCATTCAGTTTACATACACTGAATATCTTATATTTTGCAAGAACTGTTTAGATGACTGACAGAGTAAGAAAGATGAATAAAACAAGGCCCTTGCCTCCAAGGGAACTTTAGAATGGGAGAAGACACACATGCACATAAAGATGTAAATGAGAAAATAGTGTTTCTGTAGTTTTTTCAAGGTGCTCAATACAGCTACCTCAAAGATATTCATCCTCTTCAATTCATTTGTATTTCCACTCCTACTAGCAGACGGTAAGTTAAGAATTTTCACTGATAGGACCTTCTTTTATGACAAGATAGTGAACCTTCCATCTAATGGTACATCTGCTTTGATTTTATCTACATCTTTGATCATCAAAAGTACACACTCCTTTCAAAAACATGAAAGCGCAAGGTGTCAACTTAAGCTCCCTGCATAGACCCCATGTCTTGTTCATCATGATTTCCCCACAGTCAAGCACAGTGTCTAACACATGCTAGACATTCAAAAGAATGTGTAAATAAATAAACAAGGTTCAATAATCAGAAATTATTAGGAATCGTTGGAGCATAGAAAAAGCAAGAAAATTCCAAAAAAACCCACATCTGCTTCACTAACTATGCTAAAGGCTCTGACTGTGTGGAACACAACAAAGTGTGGAAAATTCTTGTAAGAGATGGGAATACCAGACCACCTTACCTGCCTCCGGAGAAATGTGTATGCAGGTCAGGAAGCAACAGCTACAACCGGACATAGCACAACAAACTGGTTCAAAACTGGGAAAGGAGTATGTCAAGGCTGTAAACTGACACTCTGCTAATTTAACTTATATGCAGAGTACATCATGTGAAATGAAGGGCTGGATGAAGCACAAGCTGGAATCAAGATTGCCAGAAGTATCAATAACCTCAGATATGCAGATGACACCACCCTTAGGGCAGAGAGAGAAGCGGAACTAAAGAGCCTCTTGATGAAGGTGAAAGGGGAGAGTGAAAAAGCTGGCTTAAACCTCAACATTCAAAAAACAAAGATCATGGCATCCGGTCCCATCACTTCATGGCAAATAGAGAGGGAAACAGTGACAGACATTATTTTCTTGGGCTCCAAAATCACTGCAGATAGTGACTGCAGCCACAAAATTAAAAGACGCTTGCTCCTTGGAAGAAAAGCTATGACAAACCTGGACAGCGTATTAAAAAGCAGAGACATTGCTTTGCCCACGAAGGTCCGTATAGTCAAAAGCTATGGTTTTTCCAGTAGCCATGTATGAATGTGAGAGTTGGACCATAAAGAAAGCTAAATGCCAAAGAACTGATGCTTTTGAGCCATGGTGCTGGAGAAGACTCTTGATGGCATCACCAGCTCAATGGAAGAGTTTGAATAAGCTCCGGGAGTTGGTGATGGACAGGGAAGCCTGGCGTGCTGCAGTCAATGGGGTCACAAAGAGTCAGACACAACTGAGTGACTGAACTGAACTGGACTTCAAGGAGATCAAACCAGTCAATCCTAAAGGAAATCAATCCTGAATATTCATTAGAAAGACTGATGCTGAAGCTGAAACTCCAATACTTTGGCCACCTGATGCGAAGAGCTGACTCATTAGAAAAGACCCTGATGCTGGGAAAGATTGAAGGCAGGAGGAGAAGGGGATGACAGAGGATGAGATGGTTGGATGGCACCACTGACTCGATGGACATGAGTTTGAGCAAGCTCCAGGAGGTGGTGAAGAACAGGGAACCCTGGCATGCTGCAGTCCATGGGGATCATAAAGAGTTGGACACAACTGAGCGACTGAACAAATTAAGCATTCAGTTGCTGACTCACAGACAATTCAAGTTCTCTTTTTTTTATTCCTAAGTCTCTATTTTGGACATTTATAAATTGTCTTCCCAAAGACAGTACACCAAAGATAATTGCCTTTAAAAATGATAGGTGCCAAAAAAAAAAAACAACTGATAGGTACCAAAACAATCATGAGAAAGAACAAAGTTGAAGGGCTCACATTACAAAGCTACAGTAATCAAAACAGTGTAATACTTTTAGGAACAGACAGACAGACCAACGAGGTACAACTACGAGTCCAGACATAAACCCTTGCAGTTATGATCAACTGAGTTTTAAAAAGTGTGCCAAGAAAAACAATGGAAGAAAGAATAACCTTTTCAACAAATGGCACTGGAACACCTGGATATCTCATGTTGAAGAATAAAGCTGGAACTCTGTCTTATGCCATATACAAAATTAACTCAAGACAGATCATAGACCTGAAATCATACAACACTTAAAAGAAAACAAAGGAAATCTTCCTGACCTTTGATTATGTAATGGTTTCTTCGATATAACTACACAAACACAAGTGACAAAGGAAAAACAGATTAAATGAACTTCATCAAAACTTAAAAGTTCAGTACTTCAAAGGACACCATCACTTCTGGGGATCTAATACACACACAGTGATTACAGTTAACAAGACTGTATGATATACTTGAACTTTGCTAAGAGAATAGGCTGTAAATGTTCTCACCACACAGACACACACAAAGATAATTATGTGACAATGATGCAGGTGTTAGTTACAGCTATGGTATTAATCATTTTGTAATATACAAATGTATCAAACCAACAAGTTGTACACATTAAACTTATACATTGTTAATGCCAATTATGTCTCAATACTGCTGGGGAGGAAAAGATACCATCAAGTTAGACAACATAATGGGAGAAAATATTTGCAAATCCTTTGTCCAACAAGGGACTTACACTCCAGAACATAAAAGAACTCTTAGACAAATAACCCAAATTTTTAAATGGGCAAAAGCTGTGAACAGGAAGTTCTCCAAAGAGGATATACAAATGGCCAATAAGCACATGAAAAGATACTCAACACTGTTGGTCATTAGGAAAATGCACATCAAAACCATAATGAGAAATACACCCACTAGGACAGCTACAGTCAGACAGTCAGACAATAACAGCATCATCAATGATACGGAGAAACTAGAATCTCACATTGCTGTTAGAAGTGCAAAATGGTGCATCACTTTGGAAACAGTTTGGAAATCCCTCAAAATGTTTAAAAAAAAAAAAAAAGTGACCATGTGATCCAGCAATTCCACACTAGGTGTGACCAAGAAAACTGAAAACATACATCCATAGAAAGCCTTGTACACAAATGTACATGGCAGAGTTATTTCATAATAGCCAAAAAGCAGAAATAATACAAATGCCCATCAACTCATGAATGGAGAGGCAAAGTGTGGTATATGTATAACTGAGTATTATTTAGAAATAAAAAAGGAATGAAGTATAGGTAAAACAAAGATGAACTTTAAAATCATCATGCTAAGTGAAAAAAATCAGAGACAAAAGCCACAAATTATAATTTCATTTATAGGAGATATTCAGAATGGGCAAATCCATAAAGAAAGAAGATGAGTAGTCTAGGGACTAAAAGGAGTGACTGCTAATGGGTACTGTGTTTTACTTTTGGTGACGAAAATGTCCTGGAATTAGTGATGATGGATTCACAACTCTGATTTTGCTGAAAACCCCAAAACACTAACCACCACTAAAAACACTTTAAAAGGGTGAGATTTATGGCCTGTGAATTATAGGTTAATAAACTTGTTATTTAAAAATACTAATAATAGGCAATGTTGGCTGGCTATTCTCACACCAAGTTTTACAGAGGAGACACCTGTAGCTTTGTTGTTGTTACTTAGTTGCTCAGTCATGTCCAACTCCTTTGTGACCCCATGATTAGGTTCCTCTGTCCATGGGGATTCTCCAGGCAAGAATACTGGAGTGGGTTGCCATTTCCTTCTCCAGGGGATCTTTTCAACCCAGGAATCAAACCCACATCTCGCTTTGGCAAGCAAGTTCTTTAGCACTGAGTCACCTGGAAAGCCCACGTGCAGCTTGGACCAGAACAAAAACAGGGCTCCTTCCAAAATCCCCAAGAGCCTTGTTTGTTCTGGAGTCCGTACATTTACTTCAACACCATTCCCTCCAGATTTTAACAATGCTGATGATAAACACGATGATACTGAGCAATCAATCAGGCATGGTTTTAGGATGATGGGGAGAGAGGGAAGAGAAAGTGGCAAAGAGAAGAAGATAATAAAACACAGATAATAGGTGGGAAAGTCAAACTTTCAAGCCAGGTCTGTTGTACGCCAAAGCCCCTGTTCTTCCCATTTTATCAAATTATCTTTTTTAATAATCATGCCGTATTATTCCTTTACAATAAATTTCAAGACTGTCTGAGAAAGGAATTAGAGGATTAAGAAAGTCATCAAAAACACCCAAAAGCATCATTAACAAAGATTCATCACTCCCAGAGGCTATCCCATATATATACTCTTTGAGTTCAACAATGCACAATACTTTTTATAAGGGAAAAAAAAATCCTCCTACAAGCGAGCACTGTCAAAAACTTTAATAGCAAAGACAGATGTAATAACAGGTGCACAGAGATGTGCCAGAGGAAATGGACTTCCTCCTTCACCTGCTTAGCAAAGCGGTTCTCCTTTCTTCCCCATCTCTCACTCTTAGAACTCTCCAGCCCTCAGGCACGTCCTGCCTCACTGAAGGTGGCCTACACTTAACGACACAGGTTTGCTTTCTTTTTTAGTTTTACTGTATATATACCTGTCCCTTCAAAATGCATGAACTTTGCATGATTTTGAATTTTATAGAAATGAATCCTATTGCATAGCAATTTCCTTCTTTTCTCAATATTCTGAGATTTATCTCCACTTACGCATGTCACTATATTTCACTAATTGACCACTATATGCACTATTTGACCACTGCTTAGTTTTCTATCTTACGACTATGTCACAATTTATTTATCCCTCTTGCTTTCCTGTTAACAGACTTAAATTGTTCCCAGTTATACTCACAAACCACGCTGCCTGTAAACATTCTTTCAGAGCTGAGGTATACACTGGCAAAAATAAAAATATGACAAATTGGCAAGAAGAGTCAATAGACATCTTCACATCTAACAGTAGGAATACATGTATATTAGGACAACTCTTTGGGAAAGCAACTTTATAATAATTATTAAAATATTAAATACTCATACCTTTTTGTAATTTCATATCTCTAATTTATCTAAAGAATCACCTGAACTTGTGCTCAAAGAAGCATGTTGGACCATAACAAAAAGAACAGGGATCCTTCCAAAATCCCCAAGAGCCTTGTTTGTTCTGGAGTCTATACATTTACTATAACACCATTTCCTATAGAATTTAACAATGCAACTGCAAAGGTTTTTTAATTTAGTGCTGTTTCCAACACTGAAAAACTAAAAAGAACCTCAATTATAGGGAAATAGAGTTATCAACTATTCTCTTGTTTCAACATCATCTGTTGAACTCTGCAAGCTTTTTAAAAGGTGAAAAATCTCAATGAACTATCTCAAGTCATACTAAATGACAGCAAAACAGTCGGTGTGCTATTCCTTTAAATCACAATACAAAAGAGGTATCCTATGGGCTTCCCTCATAGCTCAGATGGTGAAGAATCTGCCTGCAATGCAGGAGACCGGGACTCAGTCCCTGGGTCAGGGAGATCCCCTGGAGAAGGGAATGACAGCGAAACAAATCAGTGTGCTATTCCTTTAAATCACAATACAAAAGAGGTATTTCTACATGAATATAAAATCAAAAATACCTGCACAGAGAAAATCTAGAAGGATATACAACAAGTTCTAACAGTGGTTCCCTCTAGGGAGAAGAGTAAGATTTGTGGAAGGTTGACAGGGCATTGTCTATGGGAATTATTTGAATATACAAAATGTAAAATTCATGTAATAAGAACCAAAACAGTCACTATTACCAGTGTTTCATAATGGTTTATACAAACAGGTATTTTGTGCAAAAACACCTTCATATAATCTTATTTAGTCCTCACAATGCAGAAAATGGGTTTCATAACCCTCATTTTACAGAGGACAAAACTGAATTTCAGAATGAGTAAGTGGTTTGCTGAAGGCCAAACAGCCAATGATAGTGGTCGAGCTGCCTTCAGATTCAGGTCTTTTAACTCTGTACCTGGTACTCTATTACCTCATGACAACCTGCACAAACCAGTACTGGTCCTGGGAGAGATTGGTATAATTGTCTAAAAACGTGCAGATAGGAGTTTTTAAATCAGAGTAAAAATAACTGCTGAAATGTATTATTTTTAAAATTTTTTATTTCATACTGGAGTACAGTTGACTAACAATGTTGTGTTAGTTTCAGGTGTATGGCAAAGTGATTGAGTTATATATTAATAACAAATTTAAAGCAGAGATGAAATTACATGGAACAGATAGGACAGAAATCAGATGTGTTTAAACTCCAAAGAGGAAAGGCTTTAGCAGCTGTATTGCCATAAGCAAGAGTTACTGACCCAGTAAGACTGGAAGACTTAGAAAATGATTGCCAAGACATATAAGCTGCCTCCCCCTCCCCCCAAAAAAGAATATGTAAGAAATAAAATACTAACCTTAAGAATCTTACTACAGGTCAACAATTAAACCTGTTTAGAAGCTTCTGATTAATTAATGTATGTAACTAACAAATAAAGTAATTGTGATGGATCGTGCATGTACAATGGACACTGAAAGAAGTGAAGAAAAATATTACCTGATTTTTATATTCTTCACTGGCTGCTTAGAAGCTCCCACTGCATCTATGTTTGAAGAAGCCACTTAAGCAGAAGCATCCTTCATTTATTCAGTAAAAGTGTATTTAACAACTGCTTTATGACAAGTACGGTGCTGGTATCCCTGCCCTTGAGGAGCTCTAAGTCATAATAACAACAAGATAATGTGATTGATAACACAACTAACATCTATAAAAAGAACTACAGGACTCCATAAGATTTTTTGGAAACGTGTGTATTGGAGTTGGGGTTGGGCGATGAGTGGGTAATAGCCTCTAATCTCGTACAGGAGGACAGGATCTCCACACTGTCAAGGACCAAGGAATGCTGAAAAGACACAGTGGATTTTAAAACCACTCCTCTAAATGCATTCTGAAAATCATCAACATCATTTCTAAATGATTAGATACATACAAAGGGCCAGTAATATATTTGCACATTCCAAGTTAAAATCACCTAGAATACTGCACCTAGGAGGTACAATAGACCAGCTGACTTAAGCATGTTTTTAAGAGAGGCACTAAAAGGACTTAGTGACACTGAAGATCAAGAAAGTCCTGCTTTCAGTACAGAAATACAGTAGTGATATAACATACTAGCTATGAATCCTAAGCAACGACCAATAAAACTCTGAGGAGTCTAAGGAAGACACAACTCTGCCAGCCTCCCCTGGTTTCACCCACTTAACAGGCCATGTGTTCAGCATCCAGAGATTTATCACAAGAGTATTTTTTTTACTGGCTTCTATCAGTGATGAAGGTTGTCTAGGAACAGGAGCACAAAACTGAAAATGTACAAGAAAGCTACATTAAGCAATCAGGAAAAAAAAAATTTAACCCACCTTACTGTCTTTCTTTTGTGTCTAACAAAATCAAACCCACTTCACAAGATGGAAGAAGAAGAAAAATACTAAGACTGGAACAAAGTAAGTTCTTGCCATCAGGCAATTTGGGAAGAGGAAAGGAAAATGAAGCAAAGGGAAGTAAGAATGAAGCTCTCCTCTAACAAACAAGCCTGGTCAATGGTACCAAGTTTTTCATTGACTTACTTACTCTCAGTTGAAGATTAATTTCATATTACCTTACATACATTTAACAATGGAAGGAAAATTTGACTTAGACCATATTGGCTAGGGAAGAAGAGCAAATCAAGTTTCGCAGGGTATTTCAATACCTTTGTTTTACAGCCCAAGTTACTTGAAGTAGCCTATTTTTGAATGGGGACACGGAAGGAACACCACAGGAACTGAAGAGGCAGCTAAGTTCCACATGTCATTACGTAAAAAAACCAACCCTAGCAACAAGTACTTCTGAGTCAGGAAGAGACTGCTTAACAACCACAGATCATTATTCTGTGTCCAAACCATACAAGGCTCAAGGTACCCAAAGATAAGAGGACTTATAAGGGATATGAACCTGGTAGTATCTAATAACACAGTTCCAACAGAAAGTGCAATGGGTAACTGGCAAACTAAACTTTCACACTACTGTATGCTGTGCTGTGCTGAGTCGCTCAGTCATGTCTGACTCTTTGCAACCCCATTGGACTGTAGCTGCCAGACTCCTCTGCCTATGGTGATTCTCCAGGCAAGAATACTGGAGTGTGTTGCCATTTCCTTCTCCAGGGGATCTTCCCAACCTAGGGATCGAATCCAGGTCTCCCGCACTGCAGGAGGATTCTTTACCGTCTGAGCCACCAGGGAAGCCCATAATAAACCAAAACAGAGTAATTCATTCCACCTCCCCAGCAAGAAAACTGACAGCCAATACCACTTTGTTACATTCACCAGTTCCACCCCAAATATCCCATTTTTTTTAAAAGACCAGTTCATTCTGGGGGTGCTTTATCTCAGCCCTAGGGCTGGTTGCTATTATAATTTTATAATATTAATTTAAATATTAACTTAATATTAAAATTAATTTTATATTAATGATATATTATCATCTATCAATCACATTATTACAGTATATCTGTTACATCTGTTATTCCTTAGAGTTCACTCTACCCCTTACAAGCCAATCCCTTATTACTTTGATCTGCTGTTACAGTAAATAATTCTTTATGTTAAATTCCTTGTTTAAATTACTTACAGGCTGTTTGTCCTCATTGGACCCAGACTGGTACAGATGAGCTGAAACAAAATGCTAATAGCCACTGATTTCACACAGGACAGACATTATGTTTCATATTTTCTATACATTATCACTCTGTATTTTCACCAAAACTCTATAATATATCTCTCAACAGTAAGAAAACAGGCTTAGAAAAGGAAGCAATTTGTTTATGATAATGCAAATCCAGGTTGGTCTGATACTCCAGTCCCTGCTGGTTCCCTACTATAACATTTATTTTTCTTCACAGAACCTAGCAACACTTCTTAAAGAACTAAACATCTATGTCCTGGAGAAGAATTAACAAAGCAGTTCTGGCTGCTATACTTAGAAAGGGCAGCTTCCAAGGTTGGCTTTGACTGGTGCCTGGGAACTTAGATTTCAGGAGGGTTCTATTCCCAGAACCAGTTAAGAGTGGCTTACTGTGCCTAAATTGTGCAAACCATATGGTTGATGCCGAACACTGCTTTCCTTCTGGGAGTTGAGAATCTGAGCACATGCTAGGCAGAGGGTGCCTAAGTGTACAACCCTTCCCAGTCATGCCCCAGAAAGAAAAATTCCCCCACTAAGGCAAGGAGATCCAACCAGTCCATTCTGAAGGAGATCAGCCCTGGGATTTCTTTGGAAGGAATGATGCTAAAGCTGAAATTCCAATACTTTGGCCACCTCATGCAAAGAGTTGACTCACTGGAAAAGACTCTGACGCTGGGAGGGATTGGGGGCAGAAGGAGAAGGGGACGACAGAGGATGAGATGGCTGGATGGCATCACTGACTCGATGGACGTAGGTCTGAGTGAACTCTGGGAGTTGGTGATAGGGAGGCGTGGCGTGCTGCGATTCATGGGGTCACAAAGAGACAGACATGACTGAGCGACTGAATTGAACTGGACTGAACTGAACTGAAGGCTCTAATGAGCTTCCCCAGTAGACTACATTGCCACCACTGGCTGAAGCAGAGAAGCACACCCGTGTGACTCCACTGCGAGGAAAGCTGAACGGAGCCTGATTTCTTCTGCACTTTACCACCATGCACTTTTAAGGGAAAAAGTGATTTTACTTTGTATCCTCTCACTGCTATAAATCATGGCCATGAGTATGTCTAGACACTGAATTCTGTAAATCCTAGCAAATCACTGGAGCTGGGGTAGTCTTGGGGACCTCCTAATACAGCCTGTGACATGCCAACTATTTTAGTAAATGCAGAGGACACAAAGATGAATGGGGCCTTTGCCCTCAAGGAATTTTACAGTCTATTTAAATTTCCCTTCTTTCACTTCTCTGATCTTCACTTCTTAGTCTGTTCACCACTTAAAATAGATTAGATACATTTCCTTGAGCTAAATCTCATTTTTGGTACTGAAATGATGCTAAATATTTAATAAGTCCATCAGGCAAAATCTGAGATACAAAGCTCTAATAAACTCAAAGGCCACACATATTTTCTTTTCACTTTCCCCATCATATTGTGTTCCTCATTAAAAATAAATTGACAAACCCTTGTACACTGCTGGTAGGAATATAAAATGGTGCAGTTGCTACAGAAAATTGTTTGGCAGTTCCTCAAAAAGTTAAACATAGAACTACCACGTGGCCCAGCAATTCCACTCTTAGGTATATTCCCCAAAGAACTAAAAACAAGTACTCATGCAAGCACTTGTACACACGATGCAAAAGAGCTGAAAGGTAGAAATAACATAAATATCCATCAATGAACAAATGAATTATTGTGTATACATACAAAAGAATATTATTTGTCTATAAAAAGGAATAAAGTGCTGAAATATGCTATAACATGAATGAACCTTGAAAATATGATGATATATGAAAGAAGCCAGACACAAAAGGTCATGTATTATGCAATTCCATTTATATGAAATATCAAGAATAAGCAAATTTCTAGAGGCAGAAAGCAGATTGGTGGCTTTCAGAGACTAGAAGGAAGGGGAAAGTGACCGCTTAACAGGTGTGGGGTTGTTTTGGGGGTGATAAAAATGCTTGGAACTAGAAGGGGTGGTGGCTGCACCACATGTGAATGTACCAAAGAAAACCAAACCATTCACTTTTAAAAGGTTAATTTACATGTTATATGAATCTCATGTCAAAAACAATTTTTACAAAGCAATACAGTATACAATATGGCAATAATGATGTTATTTGACTGGGTACTTGTAGCTTGGAAAAAAAATCAACAGTGACTACCATAGACATAGATTCAAAACAGTGCTGTATCTCCATATACACCCTAGAAAACTATCTGAAAACTCAAGGTGGTTCTAAGATATAATAGAGTATGTATAACTGATGCAGTAGAGTATGTATAAATTTTCCTCCAAAACCCATAGAAAATAAAATTATAACATTACTATACATTATAGTTATTATAACTATATTATTATAACTATGAAACATTATTATATAATATTGTATATTACTTTGAATAGCATGCATGCATAAATAAAATCAATATTTTAAAGACATTTGCCTATTTCATCAACATCCCTAAAAATTTATTATTTTGGTAGGCTGGTCTTTTCAATGGAAAAACCATTTAAAGCCTTATATTCAGGGTTTCCTCATATTCAGGCATTTACAGCACATATACATAACCTTTTTTTCTCTTAGGTCTAGAAGGATGTATCCCAAAATGTTTAGTGATCCTGGTGTTGAGGTGGGTTTATAGAGTGGTATATATATTTTTTCTTTTCCCTATCTGTATTTTCTAATTTTTCAACAATGAATACATATATTTTCACTCACAACCATAAAAAATAGGCCCTTTTATTTGAACCAATAGGTTCACTGATGGTGTCTCAGATGGTGAAGAATCTACCTGCAATGCAGGAGATCCAGGTTTGATCCCTGGGGAGGGGAAGATCCTTGGAGAAAGAAATGGCAACCCACTCTAGTATTCTTGCCTGGAGAATACCATGGACAGAGAAGCCTGGTGGGGTACAGTCCATGGGGTTACAAAGAGTCAGACATGACTGAGCAGCTAACACTTTGAAGGATTCTGTAAAAATTAAATGAGATAATACACATAAAGCCTTTAACACAGTACTCAGAATGTTATAAGTATGCAGCAAACATTAGATAAAATGGATATTATTAGGTTTCTGTTTTTGAAAATATTCCTCAGGAAACATCTTTCATTACCTACAGCAAAAGCATTTACCTGAATCCAGGCCTGGGTCACCTGAGTCAAGCCTAAATAACTAACAGTTTCTCAGCTGGTCCAGCAGCCCTCATCCACCGCTTCCCAGTTTTCTCACCAGGGCCAGGGTTAATTCAACAACCACCACTCACAGCACGCCCATGCTAATGGCTCTCCACTGCTTACATGATCAAGTTCCAAACACTCTAAAATCTGGCCTCACCTGTTCATTTCTTTTTTCTCCCTATTTATTTATTCCCTCAACAAACGTTTACTGAGGGACATTCATGTGTCTGGTACTATGGTAGAAACAGAAAGACAAATAAGTTACTGATTCTTTTCTCGAGGAACTCGCAGTCTAGTGAGAGAGACAGGCATATAAACAAGCACAACAGGAATCATGCAATAAAATGTAAATATTAGGCCCAGAGGGAACAAGTGTACAGGTTGACAATGGAGTGAGAAAAGCATGAAGAAATCACAAAGAAGGGACATCACAGGAGGCAAGATCTGGATGGGTTTGAAGATCTAAACTTTACTCAAATGACTTCATACCTAAGGGTGTTCTCCCACATCAACTCAACTCAAGCAAAATCGAGCAAAGTCCTCCTTGCCTTCACAATGCAATTCCTATCTGGCTCAATATACTTTCAAACTGAGTCAAGACCCATTCATGATTGATTTAAGAGATCTCAATCATTATTATAAAATCGAAGGTAAAGCAACAGTTCTCAAACTTTTTGGTCTTTGAATCTCCATTCTTAAAAATTACTAGAGATCCCAGAGAACTTTTGTTTATGGGAGTTAATAAAGATTAGTATTTGCCTATTAGAAACTAAAACTACAGTTTTAAAACTATTTGTTAATTCATTTTAAAACATCAGTAATAAACCATTATGCTAACATGAAAGCTTTTTACAAAAATTAACTGTATTTTGATACAGCCACTATGGAGAACAGTATGAAGGTTCCTTAAAAAACTAGGAAAAAAACTAACATATGACCCAATTTAGCTGGTAAAGAATCCATCTGCAATGCGGGAGACCTAGGTTCGATCCCTGGGTTGGGAAGATCCCCTGGAGAATTACATGGACTACAGTCCATGCGGTTGAAAAGAGTCAGACATGACTGAGCGACTTTCACTTCACTTCACTTCATGACCCAACAAACCCACCCCTGGGCATTTAAACCCTAAGGAAACGATAACTGAAAAAGACACATTTGCCCCAATATTACTGCAGCACTATTTACAATAGCTGGGATATGAAAGCAACCTAGATGTCTATCAACAGATGAATGGATAAAGAAGTTGTGGTACATATATACAGTGAAATAGTACTCAGCTATAAAATGGAACACATTTGAGTCAGTTGTAATGAGGTGGATGAACCTAGAGCCTATTATGCAGAGTGAAGTAAGTGAGAAAGAGAGAAACAAATATCATATATTAACACATATATATGGAATCTAGAAAAGATGGTAGCAGCGCAGCAATGGTGACACAGATTTAAAGAACAGACTTGCGGACACAGTTGGGGAAGGAGAGGGTGGGAGAACATATACAATGTATATTGAAATATATACATTACCATATGGAAAATAGATGGCCAGTGCTATGTGACAATCTACGGAGGAGGGAGGGAGGTCCAAGAGGGAGGGGACATATGTATACCTATGTCTGATTCAGGTAGATGTATGGCAGAAACCAACACAATAGTGTAAAGCAATTATCCTCCAATTAAAAATAAATTCAAAGGAAAGAAACATACAAAAAAATGCAGTGAGAACAGTGCTACTGTCAAACATTTTTCTGCAAATATCTTTCACAGCCAACTTAATAGAAGATGGCTAAGATACCTGCTCCTGCTTTCAATCTGTTGTGATATTTTATTTTGATGAAAGTATATGAAGAAAATTTGGCCTCCTTCAGATATGTGTTTGTCAAAAGTAGGAGTACTTTCACTTATCTATGGATATTCTTCCTTAATATAGTATCAAAACTTGCAAAGTGACAGTTCCTTAAAAGTTAGTTGCAGTGTGGCAATGCATATCAGTGAATTTTTCATAAAATCCATTGGTCTGTTCTGTATTTTGAACATTTTTTTAACCTATCATGATTATGTAACATCATGCATTGCTCATTTATAAAATACTGGTTCACTAAATTATAAAGATCTTCTCAATACTGACACATTTCCTTATATGATAGCAATGAAACTGGCTTTTTCCCCCCTCTCCTTTAAGTGCAAGACTGTGGTGGTGAAAAAAAAATAATGACTACTAACCAGTACAGTTTGGTGCCGGTGCCTTGACTCACACTAGGATGACCCATCACTGCTTATACGTCAGTGCAAATGTCAATATAGTAGGAAAAGCAAAGAACATCTTAATGTTATGAAGAGTTTTGACCTTGAAGACCTCCTAAAAGGTTCTGGTGCACCTTGCAGGGCGGGGGGGTGGGGGGGTGGGGGAGCTGTCCATGGACACTTTTTAAGATGAGTATACTGGACTATAATAGAATTTTTAAACAAGAAGAATAAAGTACCTCATGTTTTAATAATCAGGGTAAGAATTATTCCATGAAACATGTTTTGGTCACATATATATGATAAATACCTAACTATACTAGCCTGTCATGTAAAGTGGATCTCTTATCATGGGTCAAGGTCAAAATCCCATGGTCAAACAACTCTTATGTTGTGATATTCAGTTGAAACTGCTATTTCACTGAACTGAAGACTTAAAAAACAAAAAAAAAATTTAAAAAACCCTCTAAATTAGCCTCAAAGGTATAAAGGAAATATATCCCTAAAGGATAACTCTGCAGCATTCCAAAATTCCTTTGAGACAGGCTAACATGTTAATCCTTTAGCCCAAAAGGTCAATACAGACATAATAAATTGTATTTTAACTGGCATACAATAGCTATTTCAATTTCACTTTTATAATCATTTCATCACTCACATTACTATTCAACACGATTCAGCTCTGTTGCTATTAGCTGAGTGACTTAGGGCACATTACTCACCCTCGCTGATTTATTGTGCCTGTCGAGATGCTAAGATTAGGCATAACACAAACAAAGTGCCACGCCACCCTCTAGAGGAAGGCTATTATAACGATTTTTTTATATACTTTGAGTTCAGAATCCGCCCTCACCCCTCAGTGCCCTAAGACATGTACGGCTGAGTGACAACGGGCCTCTCTGTCTCCTACTCGCTGTTGCTTCAGATGCCCTACTGTCTGCAACTAAGGATCCTCTGACCTAAACACTCCCCCAGCTACTTCTGGTGTGCCCAGTGCAAGTCCCCAAACTTCCTCTCATCCTATAAATTTCCTGGTCAGACAGAAGATAATGCTCATTACAATTCAAAGATCTTCTGATAAATGCCATGTCAATTCTTGCTTGGAACTAGCCTAAAAGACTTCAGATGAAATCATCTGAATTTGTGGTGGTTTTTTTTTTTAAACAGCAATTTTTTTAAAAGAACACACAAACTTAAATTCCTAAAACATATGGTCAACTACTATGAATTCATGAAAGGGCTGTCTCTATCAGATCTCATCACACCTTAATTCTTGAACAAGCTCCACTCCATTATTTCCTGGTCTAGGTGTTATTTCCATGATCAGTTGAGGACACTGAGATTCAGAGAGGTTGAATGACTAGGTCAAGGCCAAACAGCTAATAAGTGGTAGGGCCAGAGGCACAATTATAACTCTATTCTTTCCATTACTCGGTGACTTAGTCCAAAAAAGCGTTTATTTCCAGGCTAGTCAACAGGGAAGGGAAGTGCAAGTTCAAACTGTCTTAGCCTGACTGTTTCTCTTCTACCAATGAGAGTAACAGAGATAATCCAACTTTTTTTGGGTGAGGAGGGGACTTTCCAGGTGGCACAGTGGTAAAGAATCTACCTGCCAATGCAGGAGATACAAGAGACACAGGTTTGATCCTTGGGTTGGGAAGATCCCTTAAAGTAGGAAATGGCAAACCACTCCAGTATTCTTGCCTGGAAAATTCCATCAGCAGATGAGCCTGCTGGGCAATAGTCTGTGGGGTGACAGAGTAGAATATGACTGCGAAGAAGCAAGAGCACAATCTGCCTTTTCCCTTGGAGTTATCACCCAGTTACCCTCAATGGTAGAAGAAAACCAGTGCTTCTTAAATTTTAACATGCATACAGGTCACTGCAGGGCATCCTGTTAAAAATGCAGATTCTGATTCAGTGGGTTTGGTGGGATACCTGAGACTCTGCATTTCTAGTAAGATTTCAGGAAACGATGACAGATCTAGTGCTGGGGCCTTACTCAAAGTAGATTAAACGCAGTGGTTCTCAAACCTGGCTGCTCATCACAATCATCTGGGAATCACTGAACAATTACAGATTCCCAAGGCCCTCCCTCCTGGACATTCAGTGGTGTCTGAAATAATCTACTTCATAACTTTGTAATTCAAAGAAATGTATAATTATTAATGACAACAGCCAAAGCAAGCACTGATTAAGCATATACTAAATGTTTAAGTGTTTTTCATATTAGTTTACTTACCCACAGCACCACACTGTAAGGTTGGTATTCATAGCACTACCATCCCTGTTTTAGACATAAGGAAACCAATGCACCACGAGACTGCTACCTGTCCAAGGTCAGTCACTGAGTAGGAGAACAGGATGCAGACCTAGGTCAATCTGGCTCCTCAATCTGTGCCCTCAGACACACCACAGAACACTCTTCTTCCTCATATGCTTTCATCAATCATGCAGCCACTGCCAAACTACATAATCTAGGAGCTCTTGATCTGAAAATGAAAATGCCTTCAGAAACTAAACCTATGACTTTAAATGTCCTTAACTGGGACAAAAGCTCATTATTTGAACATAGATTTCATTTTTTGACAACCCCAAATCAGGAAAAGCCAATTCAAAGAAAGCCAGTGTCTGATCAAGCTAGGTATTCTTTTTGAATAAAAAATGCAGTGTCAGGTATTAAAAATGTTTTCCTCATCACTCATCTCTGAAGCTGATTCCAAAGGAGAGTTCTTTATGTTTTGCGCAGTGGTTATATCACCACAGTCAAAGTGGCTGTTTTGAAGGACAATATTCACCTGGATGCACAGATTCAGTTGTATTTGTTTTTTAGAATTATTTGGCCCCTCAGTCATTCCAAAAGAAACACATTTGCCCTTCAGCAACAGTCCAGACACTCACGCGTATGTTCAAAACGACTGTTCTGAAGCATGCAGTTTTCTGCTGCAAAAGCAACGCTTTGATTTGCTTTCAGATTTTTAAAAAATAAAAACTGTGCTTTATTTATACACATCCATTTGTAGAAAAATAAATACAACAATCAAGCATTAATAATAAAGCACTGAACTGCATGCAGTACCATAAAAGGCATCCTACAAAGGCAACTATAGATCCAAAATAGGTGCACAAATACCCTCACATACAAGGGATAAAGGCACACACAAATACTACAGGGAACAGAACTCTAAAAAGGTATTATATTTCTACATCTAGATTAGCTCCTTTGTTAAATGACTATATCCTTTCAACAAAGAAAATATTCTGCAAATTCAGAATGATTTACAGATTTTTAAAAAGAAGGCATTAACGCAGATCAGCACGATTCCACACAACCAACCTCTCTGCTTGAACTGGACTCCCCACACCTTAGTGAAGCCACAATTCCCTTGCACAAACTCCCATCCACCACCCCCCACGCACACCCAACTCCCCACCAACCTCACAGGGGTTCCTGGGCTGGTCCATGGAATCTGATGACATCACTCTCTCTTCCTTCCTGGAATTCTAAACCCTGCTGCTCTCCCCTTGCACACAGCTACCATCTCCATGGCAACCTCACCTCCTCCTGCTTCCCTATTGGCTTCATGGAGCAGGATACACAAAAAGGTTTTCCGTTCTCCCCTCACCACCCGCCCCCCAAAAATGATGCTTTCAACAGGAACCTGTGCTAAATTTAGCTACTTAGGATTCAGAGTCCTATGACTAAGAAAACACAGAGAAACGTCCTCCTTCCTACATTCCATCCTCCTCCTTCCAACCCCACCCCAAAGTGGCTGCTTCACCTCCTCCTCTCTGGCCCCCAACCCAAAGCAAGTAATGGTATCTGCTGAGCATTAAAAACATCTGGACCATCCCACACATAAGGCTGGCACAGAGAAAATCCTCACAGCCTCCTCTCCTCTTCTCGCAACAAGGGGGGAGAAAAAGAACAAAAATAAAAGTACGCACTGGTCAAAAAACCAGTTAGGACATGTCACGGACTGAGGTATCAGTCTTCTGCTGTTTCCCTCCATCCCAAGCCAAGGATCCGAAACTCTGTGCCTAGAGGCAGAACTCCTAAGTCTCTAACCACTTAGAAGACCAATTCTCTCCCTATTTGCTTGATATTATTTCCTCCAGCAGGGGGAAAACAGGAGGAAGAAAAGGGGAGAGAAATGAAGTTGAAAGACTGCACACTTCGGGGACCAAACATGCTAATCCTAGAACCACAAATCCTCGGTCAAATTTTCCACCCCAGAGACTGACCTGCTATGTAAACTGAAGCAAGTTCTGACATCCCTCACGTCAAAAGAAGTTCCCACACAGGGATGTTGTAAGAATTACTGACAAAATTAATGTAAAGTAGTTTAAGTCCCTGGGCCAAAGGGACTGAATAGAGTGTAAGCTGACATCTCAGTAGTGAAATTCTTGTGGACATTAAAGGAAATCAACTATGCATAAAGGAAGAACATGCCAACTTCTAAAAAATTATCCTTTCATAGTCACAGATACAGCACAAATTACACATAATTTCTTGAATCACAGAAAGCTCCCCCAAAGGTCTCTACTTCTAGTAAAATCCAGCTGAATTATGACACAGTTCTCAACTGTGGAGCTGGCCCTGCCCTTTCTTTGCCTAGTCCTAACTTTTAATTTTGAAACTGCCACTCAATTTCCCTAAATGACTCAATATGGACCAAGGCTTCATTTTCCAGTGCAGCTGCCCATTTCTAGGGAAATAACTTTTTCTCAGAGCCATATTTGATAGCTAAATGCTGAGTCAACCCAGTGGCCAATCATATATGACTCTAAAGGACAAAGCATTAATTGTAACCAAGTATAAGGCTCCAAGCAGGTCAGAGCCTTATAGTATGAAAGGGATTGGATTAAAATAAGACACACCCAGAAAAACTGTGTTCTGGGTTTGCAGGGCAGAGACTCTGCTCCAGGGCACCAACTCTCCAGTGAAAAAACAGACATGAAAGGAAAATGATTTCATGCAATAAGAAATAGTCATTTGCCCCAAACAGAATTTAAACAATTTGGAACTTTCAGCGAAGTCCAAATGCCCCACTAGTTAACACACAGGCATCCAGAATAAGCTTCACAACTGCTACAGAAGACAGCAAAGGACATAGTATTTGCTAATAAACAACTGAAACTCACATGGGGAGGCGGATAAGGGGAGGAGGAGATGGAGGAGGAACACAGTGTGATGTGTCCATCTCTGAGATTTCTGCTTCCTTATCTCACTCCAAGTGGACTCCGTAACAAACTATTCCCTGTGTGATACCACTGGTCAGATGGTTCCACAGGCTAAATATGATGAACCCTTTTCTAACAATTCTCCTTAATACTCTTAAAAACAAACAGAAGGTCACTTACTTTACTCCACAATGGGAAGACTGAAGCACAGTTTCCAAGACTGCCCATCCAATCAACTACGGAGCCTGACTTACATTAGCTATCATCATGAAATCTATCAACAGTGGCCTGGACTAAACTGACTGCTGCAAATAAAACTGTATTTATGTGGCTCAGACGGTAAATATGGGAGAACCAGTTTCGATCCCTGGATTGGGAAGATCCCCTGGAGAAAGAAATGGCAACCCCCTCCAGTACTCTTGCCTGAAAAATCCCATGGATGGAGGAGCCTAGTAGGCTACAGTCCATGGGGTCACAAAGAATCAGACACGACTGAGCGACTTCACTTTCATTCAAACACCCATTAAAGTGCACTTATCATATGCCAGAGGTTTTATATGGACTGTTATTAACTCTCAAAAATAAATAAAAAACTACAAGTTGCATATATTCTTACCTCTTTTAGCACACACAGAAACAACAATTCCAGAGACGTCAATGTGACCACAATCATATAACTCGTTATTTAATTTTTTTAAAAGCCAATATTCTAACCCGGATCTGTTTGAACTCACAACCTGTGTCTTTTCTGCTTGGCCTCCCATTTATAGACAGCTGGGGGTGGAAACAAACAGTCAGAAATCACTATGTATCTATGTTTTCTTATATCATCAATAAAATACAGGCTGCTTAACATCAAGGTCAAAGTCACACTTTTTAGGTAACACTAACAACAGACTGGTTCTAAATAGGAAAAGGAGTTCGTCAAGGCTGTATATTGTCACCCTGCTTATTTAACTTATATGCAGAATACATCATGAGAAATGCTGGGCTGGAAGAAGCACAAGCTGGAATCAAGATTGCTGGGAGAATTATCCATAATCTCAGATATGCAGATGACATCACCCTTATGGAGGAAAGTGAAGAGGAACTAAAGAGCCTCTTGATGAAAGTGAAAGAGGAGAGTGAAAAACTTGGCTTAAAGCTCAACATTCAGAAAACAAAGATCATGGGGTCTGGTCCCATCACTTCATGGCAAATAGATGGGGAAACAGTGGAAACAATGGCTGACTTTATTTTTCTGGGCTTCAAAATCACTGCAGATAGTGATTGCAGCCATGAAATTAAAAGACACTTACTCCTTGGAAGGAAAGTTATGACCAACCTAGATAGCATATTCAAAAGCAGAGACATTACTTTGCCAACAAAGGTCCCTCTAATCAAGGCTATGGTTTTTCCAGTAGTCAAGTATGGATGTGAGAGTTGGACTGTGAAGAAAGCTGAGCAACAAAGAATTGATGCTTTTGAGCTGTGGTGTTGGAGAAGTCTCTTGAGAGTCCCTTGGACTGCAAGGAGATCCAACCAGTCCATCCTAAAGGAGATCAGTCCTGGGTGTTCTTTGGAAGGAATGATGCTAAAGCTGAAACTCCAGTACTTTGGCCACCTCATATGAAGAGTTGACTCATTGGAAAAGACTCTGATGCTGGGAAGGATTGGGGCAGGAGGAGAAGGGGACGACAGAGGATGAGATGGCTGGATGGCATCACTGACTCGATGGACGTGAGTTTGGGTGAACTCCGGGAGTTGGTGATGGACAGGGAGGCCTGGCATGCTGCAATTCATGGGGTCACAAAGAGTCGGACACGACTGAGTGAGTGAACTGAACTGAACTGAACAGTTTTAAACCCTGAGCAGGCACTCCATACTTATTCATTTCTTAATCTAATCCTATTAGTCTAAACTTCTGGACAAATGGCAACGATTCTACTCACATCTTTTAAAATTAAAATTAGCTTGAGAAATTACATACTGAAGTGAAATGATAAAACTTCAGATAACATATTCTGGAATTTAACTTTATAATATTTGAGATGAACAAAATTATCACTGGCTAATGCCTCTACTCAGGAGAAGGCAATGGCAACCCACTCCAGTACTCTTGCCTGGAAAATCCCATGGATGGAGGAACCTGGTAGGCTGCAGTCCATGGGGTCGCACAGAGTCGGACACGACTGAAGCGACTTAGCAGCAGCAGCAATGCCTCTACTGGCCCAATTATAACATCCTGATGCCGACATAGTCTCATCTGCTGGTTTTAATCTGTAAACCCTGTGCAGTCAAGATCTATACGTTAGATTTATGATTTCTAAATTCTGCATATAGAACCAGAACATTTCAAAGTGTTTCTCCAGGGATTCCACTAAAACTGTATCAGCTGTTAGAGGACAATGCTAAAGAGGCCAAGGTTACATGTCTGATACCCACGTGAACCAGTTAGCATCACTCTCTCCTCCTGTCACAATATGCCCTCTGCTGTAAATACACACTCCTGGGTTTACTGAAAAATTAACACAAAGCATCACTACTTCTGAAAAAAGTTAAAATGTATCTAACAATATCAAATATTATCAGTTCAGTTCAGTTCAGTTGCTCAGTCATGTCCGACTCTTTGCGACCCCATGAATTGCAGCACACCAGGCTTCCCTGTCCATCACCAACTCCCGGAGTTCACTCAGACTCACGTCCATCGAGTCAGTGATGCCATCCAGCCATCTCATCCTCTGCCGTTCCCTTCTCTTCCTGCCCCCAATCCCTCCCAGCATCAGGGTCTTTTCCAATGAGTCAACTCTTCGCATGAGGTGGCCAAAGTACTGGAGTTTCAGCTTTAGCACTTCTAATCTGCAGAAAACAGCTATCGTCTTTCAGAAAATATGCCCAATCATTCATCCTTTAAATAGTTATTGAACCTCTACCACAGGTCAACTGATAAATCTCGAAAGGCTAGTACTGGAAGACAAATAAACAGTTATGTGTGGTATGTGACAAGGCAGAGACGAATATATACGGTAAAGTGAGAGAATATGAGAGACATGGGGCCTCTAGCAAGCGTCATGGGAAAGGAATTTCAGGAGTTCCCTGAGACAGGTAAGGGCCTTCCAGGGAGAGAGAATGAATTTTTACGATGGTATGGTCAGAAAACAAGATGGCAAACTTAGGAGGACTTTCAAGTATTTAACGAAGACCAGACAGAGCTGAAAGAGATGACCTGTTGGGAGAAGTCAATGCAACAGGATTTTCTACCTCAACCAGGTTAGGTTTTCCTAAACTGCCTTATTTTGAGTTAACTTCCAGAGTAAAGGAGGGAAATTTTTTTAATATCATGTGAAGAGTTCCTATCTTTTTAGTTGACATGATAAAGGTCAAAAAAACGCCTCTCCACAGCAAAAGAAACCACCAACAAATGAAAAGGCAACCTACCGTATAGAAGAGATTTGCAAATCATGAATCTGACAATATGTAATATCAGATGAGGTTAATAACCAAAATATACAGAGAACCGTATCAGGTGGGGTTAATATCCAAAATATATAAAGAACCCATAAAACTCAATAGCAAAACAACAAACAATCTAATTATAAAATGAGAACAGGATCTAAATAGACATTTTTCTAACGAAAACCTACAGATGGCCAACAGGTACACGAAAAGCTACTCAGCATTCACAGATCATCAGGGAAATGTAAGTCAAAATCTCAATGAAGTATCATCTCACACCTGCTAAGATGGCTATTATCAGAAAGACAAGAAATTACAAGTGTTGGCAAAGATGTGGACCTAAGGGACCCTTTGTGCACTGCTGGTGGGAATGTTAACTGTTGCACGCACTATGGAAAACAGTATGGAGGTTCCTCAAACAATTAAAAATAAAACTACCATATGATCCAGTAACTCCATGTCTGGGTATTTATCCGAAAGAAACAAAAGCACTGCACTAATTCTAAAAGGTCCACATGCCCAAGTTCACTGCAGCATTATTTACAAAAGCCAAGACATGGAGACAACTCAAGTATCCACTGATGGACGAATGAATGAAGAAAATGTGGTGTATGAATATACACAACAGAATATTATTCAGCTACAAAAGAAGGAAATCTTGATGTCTGCAACAACAAAGATGAATCTTGAGGGCATGAGGATAAGTGAAAAAATTCACAGAAAAAGAGGAACACTCTAAGATCTCACTTATATGAGCAATCTTAAACAAACAAAACAAAAAAATATCCTAACACAGAATAGACTGGTGGTTGGGGTGAGAGATGGGTGAAGTTGGTCAAAAGATACAAACTTCCAGTTACAAAATAAGTAAGAAATGGGGATGTAAACAGTATGATGACTACAGTCAATAATACTGATATATCTGAAAGTTGTTAAGAGAGTATAGATCTCAAAAATTCTTATCACAAGAAAACAATTTTATGTGGTGATATATGTTAACTAGCCATATTATAGTGATCATTTGCTGTATATACATATTTCAGTGTTATATTTCAATTATATCTTAATTTTTTACAAAGAATAAAAGTTAAAAGGAGGTGAATTCTTCTGAAAATGAAGCCTTTAGTGACTGAGAACATTTCATGAAGAGGTTCTTCTATTTGTAGAGCAAATTCCCAATTTGCTGTTCTGTGAGGCAGAGTGAAAGTTTACTTATTCCTCTCAGAGAACTGGTTTAAACAGTGATCAGTGGAGGTGGTTCATCATTTGAAACTTGGTGGGTTGACTATTTGACAAGCATAATTACATCAATAAAAGAAGCATCTTCATGTCCATACAACATCTCTAATACATAAACACATAAATGCATGTGGGTAACCACAACCTAAGCATCCCAAGTGGCACAGTGGTAAAGAATCCACCTGCCAATGCAGGAGACTCAAGAGACATGGGTTCAATCCTTAGGTCGAGAAGATCCCCTGGAGGAGGGAATGGCAAAGCACTCCAGTACTCTTGTCTGGAAAATCCCATGGACAGAGGAGCCTGGTGGGCCACAGTCCATGGGGTTCTAAGAGTTGGGTACAACTGAGCGACTGAATGTACACACAACCTGCCAGTTTTGACAGGCAAAGGAGTAGTGTATGTATGAGAGACCCTAATGCTGAGAAAGACTGAAGGCAAGAGGAAAAGGGTTGACAACAGAGAACGAGATGGTTGGATGGCATCACTAACTCAATGGACGTGAGTTTGAGCAAATTCAGGGAGATGGTGAAGGACAGGGAAGCCTGGTGTGTTGCAGTCCATGGGGTTGCAAAGAGTTTACACAACTTAGCAACTGAACAACAACAACAATGTATGAGAGAGAAAAAGCCGTCTACAGGCTAAAACAATCACAGGTCAAAAGTGGAATCTAATTTTTAAGCAAACTTTTTACTGAAGTAACTATATATACAGAAATGGAAAAAAAGATCAGAAGTATACAACTCAGTGAATTTCCACGAAGTGAACCCACCCATGTAAACAAGTTCTAGGTTTAAAAAAAACCTCATACAGCACCCTCATACAGTCTATACAGTCTATACAATCAGCAAAAACAAGACTGGGAGCTAACTGTGGCTCAGATTATGAACTCCTTATTGCCAAATTCAGACTGAAATTGAAGAAAGTAGGGAAAATTACTAGACCATTCAGGTATGACCTAAATCAAATCCCTTAAGATTATACAGTGGAAGTAAGAAATAGATTCAAGGGATTAGGTCTGATAGACAGAGTGCCTGATGAACTATGGACGGAGGTTTGTGACACTGTACAGGAGACAGGGATCAAGACCATCCCCATGGAAAAGAAATGCAAAAAAGCAAAATGGCTGTCTCAGGAGGCCTTACAAATAGCTGTGAAAAGAAGAGAAGTGAAAAGCAAAGGAGAAAAGGAAAGATATGCCCATTTGAATGCAGAGTTCCAAAGAATAGCAAGGAGAGACAAGAAAGCCTTCCTCAGCGATCAATGCAAAGAAATAGAGGAAAACAACAGAATGGGAAAGACTAGAGATCTCTTCAAGAAAATTAGAGATACCAAGGGAACATTTCATGCAAACATGGGGCTCGATAAAAGACAGAAATGGTATGGACCTAACAGAAGCAGAAGATATTAAGAAGAGGAGGCAAGAAAACACAGAAGAACTGTACACAAAAGATCTTTACGACCCAGATAATCACGATGGTGTGACCACTCACCTAGAGCCAGACATCCTGGAATGCGAAGTCAAGTACAGCCTTAGGAAGCATAGCTAGCGGGGGTGATGGAATTCCAGTTGAGCTATTTCAAATCCTGAAAGATGACGCTGTGAAAGTGCTGCACTCAATATGCCAGCACATTTGGAAAACTCAGCAGTGGCCACAGGACTGCAAAAGGTCAGTTTTCATTCCAATCCCAAAGAAAGGCAATGCCAAAGAATGTTCAAACTACGGCATAATTGCACTCATCTCACACGCTAGTAAAGTAATGCTCAAAATTCTCCAAGCCAGGCTTCAACAGTACATGAACTGTGAATTTCCAGATGTTCAAGCTAGTTTTAGAAAAGGCAGAGGAACCAGAGATCAAATTGCCAACATCCACTGGATCATCGAAAAAGCAAGAGAGTTCCAGAAAAACATGTACTTCTACTTTACTGACTATGCAAAAGCCTTGACTGTGTGGACCAAAACAAACTGTGGAAAATTCTTCAAGAGATGGGAATACCAGACCACCTGACCTGCCTCTTAAGGAATCTGTATGCAGGTGAGGAAGCAACAGTTAGAACAGGACATGGAACAACAGACTGGTTCCAAATAGGAAAAGGAGTACGTCAAGGCTGTATATTGTCACCCTGCTTATTTAACTTATATGCAGAGTACATCATGAGAAATGCTGGGCTGGAAGCAGCACAAGCTGGAATCAAGATTGCCGGGAGAAATATCAATAACCTCAGATACGCAGATGACACCACCCTTATGGCAGAAAGCAAAGAACTAAAGAGCCTCTTGATGAAAGTGAAAGAAGAGAGTGAAAAAACTGGCTTAAAGTTCAACATTCAGAAAACTAAGATCATGCCATCTGGTCCCATCACTTCATGGCAAACAGATGGCGAAATAGTGGAAACAGTGACAGACTTTATTTTGGGGGGCTCCAATATCACTGCAGACGGTGACTGCAGCCATGAAATTAAAAGATGTTTACTCCTTGGAAGAAAAGTGATGACCAACCTAGACAGCATATTAAAAAGCAGAGACATTACTTTGTCAACAAAGGTCCATCTTGTCAAAGCTATGGTTTTTCCAGTAGTCATGTATGGATGCGAGAGTTGGACTGTAAAGAAAGCTGAGCGCCGAAGAATTGATGCTTTTGAGCTGTGGTGTTGGAGAAGGCTCTTGAGAGTCCCTTGGACTGCAAGGAGATCCAACCAGTCCATTCTAAAGGAAATCAGTCCTGAATATTCATTGGATGGACTGCTTTTGAAGCTGAAACTCCAATACTCTGGCCACCAGATATGAAGAACTGACTCATCTGAAAAGACCCTGATGCTGAGAAAGATTGAAGACAGGAGGAGAAGGGGATGACAGAGGATGAGATGGCTGGATGGCATCACTTACTCAATGGACATGAGTTTTGAGTAAACTCTGGGAGTTGATGATGGACAGGGAGGCCTGGCGTGCCTCAGTCCATGGGGTAGCAAAGAGTCAGACACAACTGAGCAACTGAACTGGACTGAACTGAGCTGATCAGCACCCTGGAAACCCATCCAGGGCATTGGCAAAGTCACTTCTACCAGCTCACAGGATTGACTGTAACACCGCAGATTAAATCTGCCTGTTTTTAAGCTTCATATAAATGAAATCACACATTATGTACTTTGGGGCTGGCTTCTTACACTCCACATCATATTTGTGAAATCGTTTCATCTGTTCAACAGAGCAACAGTTCATTCATTGTCAATACTGTCAAGTATTCTGTTTTATAAATATAATTTTAACTTACTGAAAAATATTTTAGTACTGTTGAAAGGCAACTGTGTTATTTCTAGTTTGGGGCTATTACTAAAAACACTGCTATGTACATCCTTGTACATGTTGTTTGGTGCACATGTGTACACATTTCTGTTGCGTATATCTGGAGTGGAATTGCTGATCACCGGGCACACTTACGTTCAATTTTAGTAGATATTTCCAACTGCCTATTTTCCAAAGTTGTTCCAACAAACATCCTCACCAGCAGTGCGTGAGGGCTCCTGATGCCGAACAACCGAATTAACACCTGGTAACATCTGTCTTTTTCCTTTCAGTCAGTAGCGGCATCTCACTGTGGTTATTTGCTTTATCCTGAAGGTTAGTTTGATGATAACCACTTCAGGGGCATTTGGATATCATCTTTTGTGAAGTACCTACCTATGTACCTATGTTTTTTTTTTTTCCTGGCCTGTTCAAAGATCGATTTATAGGACCTCTTTTATATATTGATTTGTAGAAGTTATTTATATGTTGTGGATCTGAGCCAGACAACTATATTGCAAATATCTTTTCCTTCTCTGTGGTATGCCTTTTTATTTTCTTAACGGTGCATTTTAATGAAAAGATAGTGCTAACCGATTCAATGGACATGAGTTTGAATAAGCTCCGGGAGTTCGTGATGGACAGGGAAGCCTGGCGTGCTGCAGTCCATGGGGTCACAAAGAGTCAGACACGACTGAGCGACTGAACTGAATCGAACTGAATTCTAATGTAGTCAATCTATCATTTTTTCCTTTACAGTTATTATTCATGTCCTGGTTCAAGTAAAGAATATCATGAAGACATTCTCATAGATTTTCTCTACAAACTTCAATAAAGTAGCATTTTAAATGCATATTTAAAAAACTTATATATATATAAATAAAGTGCACCATGTATATATATAAAGTGCACAACTGAAGTTTTCCTCTGAAACATAGATCAACTCAAACAATCTGTGAGTTACACAGGTCACACTAAATTAACTTCATGAGCACCTCTTACGTGCTCAGGACTGTGTTAGGTGCTACAAGAGATAAAAGCAATATATAAGAGGTGAGTCCTGACCTAAATGAATATTAACCTTTGCTGTTGTTCAGTCATTAAGTCGTGTCCGACTCTTTGTGACCCCACGGACTGCAGCACGTCCTGGTAGCTCAGAACTGAATATTAATCTTAGCTGGCAGCATAACACTTAAATATTAATTGTGAGAAAGGACAGATACTGAAGTTGAAACTCCAAACTCCACCTAATGTGAAGAACTGACTCCTTGGAAAAGACCCTGATGCTGGGAAAGACTGAAGGCAGGAGGAGAAGGGCATGACAGAGGGTGAGATGGTTGGATGGCATCACTGACTCAATGGACATGAGTTTGAGCAAGCTCCAGGAGTTGGTGACGGACAGGGAAGCCTGGTGTGCTGCAGTCCATAGGATCGCAGAGAATCGGATACAACTGAATGACTAAACTGAACTGACTGATGTCAGAGCTCAAAAATAACACCCCTCCCCAACCCGCAACTCTCCAAGCACATTCCTACTTCACTAAGGAACAGTGAACTGTGGTGCTGGAGAAGACTCTTGAGAGTCCCCTGGACGCGAAGGAGATCAAACCACTCAACCCTAAAGGAAATCAACTCTGAATATTCACTGGAAGGACTGATGCTGAAGCTCCAATACTTAGTCACATAATGCAAAGAGACAACTCGTTGAAAAAGATCCTGATGCTGGGAAAGACTGAAGAGAGAAAAGGGCGGCAGAGGATGAGATGGTTAGATAGCATCACCGACTCAAAGCACATGAATTTAAGCAAACTGGGAGATAGTGAAGGCCAGGGAAGCCTGCATGCTGCAGTCCATGGGGTTGCAAGAGTTGGACACAACTTAGCAACTGAACAACAAGAAGGAACAGAAGGACAAAGAATTACTTGATTACGGCTACTGCTTCAATGTGCTGTGCTGTGCTTAGTCACTCAGTCGTGTCCAACTCTTTGAGACCGCATGGACTGTAGCCCGCCAGGCTCCTCTGTCCATGGGGATTCTCCACACAAGAATAATCAAGTGGGTTGCCATGCCCTCCTCCAGGGGACCTTCTCAACCTAGGGATCAAACCCAGGTCTCCCACATTGCAGGCAGATTGTTCACCATCTGAACCACCAGGGAAACCCATGAATACTAGAGTGGGTAGTTTCCAGGGGAAATTGTTTTCCAGGGAAACTGCCTCACCCAGGAATCGAACAGGGGTCTCCTGCATTATAGGCAGATTCTCTGCCAGGTGAGCTACCCAGGAAGCTCTATTGCTTCAGTGCACACATCTAAAAACCATACCATTTACCAACTTTCAAAAGTGTTGACCAAATGCCCTAGTAAGATTCAGTTCAGTTGCTCAGCCATGTCCGACTCTTTGCAACCCCATGGACTGCAAGCTTCCCTGTCCATCACCAACTCCAAGAACTTGCTCAAACTCATGTCCACCGAGCTGGTGATGCCATCCAACCATCTCATCTTTTATCATCCTCTTCTCCTCCTGCCTTCAATCTTTCCCAGCATAAGGGTCTTCTCTAAGGAGTCAGTTATTTGCATTAGGTATCCAAAGTACTCCTTGGAAGGAAAGTTATGACCAACCTAGATAGCATATTCAAAAGCAGAGACATTACTTTGCCAACAAAGCTTCGTCTAGTCAAGGCTATGGTTTTTCCTGTGATCATGTATGGATGTGAGAGTTGGACTGTGAAGAAAGCTAAGCACCGAAGAATTGATGCTTTTGAACTGTGGTGTTGGAGAAGACTCTTGAGAGTCCCTTGGACTGCAAGGAGATCCAACCAGTCCATTCTGAAGGAGATCAGCCCTGGGATTTCTTTGGAAAGAATGATGCTAAAGCTGAAACTCCAGTACTTTGGCCACCTCATGCGAAGAGTTGACTCATTGGAAAAGACCATGATGCTGGGAGGGATTGGGGGCAGGAGGAGAAGGGGACGACAGAGAATGAGATGGCTGGATGGCATCACTGACTCAATGGACGTGAGTCTGGGTGAACTCCAGGAGTTGGTGATGGACAGGGAGGCCTGGCGTGCTGCGATTCATGGGGTCGCAAAGAGTCAGACACAACTGAGCGACTGATCTGATCTGATCCAAAGTACTGGAGTTTCAGCTCTGGCATCAGTCTTTCCAATGAATATTCAAGACTGATTTTCTTTAGGATGGACTGATTTGATCTCCTTGCAGTCCAAGGGACTCTCTAATAACTCTAACAAGGTTAACAGCTACAGTTTCAGTATTTTATAGCTCCACTACCTAAAAGAAACAGCTGAATCCAGAAATCATGCAATCTTTTCCAGAATAAAAAAAAATATCATTCTAGTTACAGAAGAATGTGGCAGAAGGGGAAAATAAATATATATGTATATACAAACACAGGCTTCCCAGGTGGCACAGTGGTAAAGAACTCACCTGTCAATGAAGGAAATGCAGGAGACTCCAGTTTGATGCTTCAGTTGGAGAGATCACTGAAGTAGGAAATGGCAACCTACTCCAGTATTTTTGCCGGGAAAATTTCATGGACAGAGGAGCCTGGTGGGCTACACAGTCCATGGGGTCGCAAAGAGTTAAAACACAGCTGAGCATACACACACCCACACATACACACTCACACCCCCACATAACTCTACACTTTTTTCCTATATTGCTTTCTAATTTTCTTGCCCACTATTACTTAAACTTTTCTTCCTGGACTTGGGGACAAAGATCACTTAAAAAGGAAAAGCCAAGCGTGACCCCTTCATAAAGATAAATTTAGGGAAGGTCAATTCCAGGATAAGAAGTTAAAGAGCCAGTAAACCAAGTTAGATGAACAGAGAGTTTTTAAACCAGAGTCATCCAGTTTTCTTTATTCTCTTTTGTAACAAGCATTAAAATAGAAGTATGCTACTCCAATACTTGGGAGAACATGTAGAACAGGAAAGAAACGAAGAAGTCTACTAATTTTAGAGGTCAAGCTAGACCAAATGCTTCATGGCCTGGGATTCTAAGCCTTAAACATATTTTCTGAAATGATGCAAGAATCCATTAGCAGAACTTAAGTGATGACCACAAGATAAGGTGGTTTACTAATTTATGACAAGAAGAAAAGAATACTAAGGGATTAAAACTCTTTTATCCAGAAAGTTTTCAAGTCTTTACTCTGACCAATAATAGGCAAAATAAAAGGCAACTAAAGACGGAGAAGCTCTATACAGTCAACAAAAACAAGACCAGGAGCTGACTGTGGCTCAGATCATGAACTCCTTATTGCCAAGTTCAGACTGAAATTGAAGAAAGTAGGGAAAACCACTAGACCATTCAGGTATGACCTAAATCAAATCCCTTATGATTATACAGTGGAAGTGAGAGAGAGATTTAAGGGACTAGATCTGATAGATAGAGTGTCTGATGAACTATGGACAGAGGTTCATGACATTATACAGGAGACAGGGATCAAGACCATCCCCATGGAAAAGAAACGCAAAAAAGCAAAATGGCTGTCTCAGGAGGCCTTACAAATAGCTATGAAAGAAGAGAAGTGAAAAGCAAAGGAGAAAAGGAAAGATACAAGCATCTGAAAGCAGAGTTCCAAAGAATAGCAAGAAGAGATAAGAAAGCCTTCCTCAGTGATCAGTGCAAAGAAATAGAAGAAAACAACAGAATGGGAAAGACTAGAGATCTCTTCAAGAAAATTAGAGATATCAAGGGAACATTTCATGCAAAGATGGGCTCGATAAAGGACAGAAATGGTATGGACCTAACAGAAGCAGAAGATATTAAGAAGAGGTGGCAAGAATACACAGAAGAACTGTACACAAAAGATCTTTATGACCCAGATAATCACAATGGTGTGATCACTCACCTAGAGCCAGACATCCTGGAATGTGAAGTCAAGTGGGCCTTAGAAAGCATCACTACGAACAAAGCTAGTAGAGGTGATGGAATTCCAGTTGAGCTATTTCAAATCCTGAAAGATGACGCTGTGAAAGTGCTGCACTCAATATGCCAGCACATTTGGAAAACTCAGCAGTGGCCACAGGACTGCAAAAGGTCAGTTTTCATTCCAATCCCAAAGAAAGGCAATGCCAAAGAATGTTCAAACTACGGCAAATTGCACTCATCTCACACGCTAGTAAAGTAATGCTCAAAATTCTCCAAGCCAGGCTTCAACAGTACATGAACTGTGAATTTCCAGATGTTCAAGCTAGTTTTAGAAAAGGCAGAGGAACCAGAGATCAAATTGCCAACATCCACTGGATCATGGAAAAAGCAAGAGAGCTCCAGAAAAACATCTATTTCTGCTTTATTGACTATGCCAAAGCCTCTGACTGTGTGGATCACAAGAAACTGTGGAAAATTCTGAAAGAGATGGGAATACCAGACCACCTGACCTGCCTCTTGAGAAATCTGTATGCATGTCCAGGTTAGAACTGGACATGGAACAGCAGACTGATTCCAAATAGGAAAAGGAGTACGTCAAGGCTGTATATTGTCACCCTGCTTATTTAACTTATATGCAGAGTACATCATGAGAAATGCTGGGCTGGAAGAAGCACAAGCTGGAATCAAGATTGCCAGGAGAAATATCAATAACCTCAGATATGCAGATGACACCACCCTTATGGCAGAAAGTGAAGAGGAACTCAAAAGCCTCTTGATGAAGGTGAAAGAGGAGAGTGAAAAAGTTGGCTTAAAACTCAACATTCAGAAAACGAAGATCATGGCATCTGGTCCCATCATTTCATGGGAAATAGATGGGCAAAAACAGTGGAAACAGTGTCAGACTTTATTTTTGGGGGTTCCAAAATCACTGCAGATGGTGACTGCAGCCATGAAATTAAAAGACACTTACTCCTTGGAAGAAAAGTTATGACCAACCTAGATAGCATATTCAAAAGCAGAGACATTACTTTGCCAACAAAGGTCCATCTAGTCAAGGCTATGGTTTTTCCTGTGGTCATGTATGGATGTGAGAGTTGGACTGTGAAGAAAGCTAAGCACCGAAGAATTGATGCTTTTGAACTGTGGTGTTGGAGAAGACTCTTGAGAGTCCCTTGGGCCGCAAGGAGATCCAACCAGTCCATTCTGAAGGAGAGCAGCCCAGGGATTTCTTTGGAAGGAATGATGCTAAAGCTGAAACTCTAGTACTATGGCCACCTCGTGCGAAGAGTTGACTCATTGGAAAAGACTCTGATGCTGGGAGGGATTGAGGGCAGGAGGAGAAGGGGACGACAGAGAATGAGATGGCTGGATGGCATCACTGACTCGATGGACGTGAGTCTGGGTGAACTCCGGGAGCTGGTGATGGACAGGGAGGCCTGGCGTGCTGCGATTCATGGGGTCGCAAAGAGTCAGACACGACTGAGCGACTGAACTGAACTGAAGAATTAAGCTTTTCAGCAGGAACTACATTTCCCATGGTATTTATTCATTCAATAAACTTTTATGATATGTACACCTACTAGCCTAGTTTCCATGTATACAGTATAAAAAAAAGGGCACAGTCCTTGCGTTCATAAGTATAGCCAAACTGGGGGAAAATATTTTAACCAAGTAAACAAACAAATATTTAGTTACAAATTACAATAAACGTCTAAAAAAAGAAAAATGGTGGTAGGTTAAAGAAGGCCTCCTTAGGAAGACGACATCGAAGCTAAGAGGAAAACAATGAAAGAAGTCATCCTAGTGATCCCAACCAAACATGCCTGGTTGATTCACCCCTCAGTTCCAACTCACTGCTCCCAATGTCTATGATGACTCCAACACCCCCCGCCCCTGCAATCTAGCCCTCCGTTCTGAGTCCTGTCTCTGCCCAAACACATCAACAAGGCTTCATGGTGTGGCCTGCTTGAACCAAGGACTGAAACCGGGTGCTTCTCATGCTAGACCGTATCTAATATTTGACACGTGCGCAAACCAGAGTGGACAGCCACCAAGGTGAGCAGAGGGCCCAAGGGCCCTCTGTCTAGTCTTCCTCCACTCTGCCTCAGAAGACCAGGAAAGGCGTCTATCTACCTGTAAATCAGAACCTCTGCCTTCTCACCATTTCAGAAGCAGCTTTCATACAACTGTGTGTGAATCTATAATACCCTCATAAAAATTCCAATTAAAAAACAAAAAGCAGCTTTTTAAGACTCAAAGTCTCTCTGTGAATAGTAAACAACTGGTTCACCTCCTTCCTCTCTCCAGTGTCAGCTTTACATCAAAGGCATGAAGTTAATTAGCATGCCTAAAAAAAGAAGAGGATGATAATAAAAATAAGTTTAAAAATGATCTTTAAAAAAATGTCAATCACTATATTCCCCTCAGAAAAGAACTTCTGAGAAGAGTGTAGGCCTCATATGCAGCTCAGATGGAAGAATATATACCACCTTTGGACCCAAAACGGGCTGACACTAGCTTTGTGACACTGGGCAAGTGTGATCTCCCCATCTGCAAATGAAATTAAGGCCACTTCAGATTAAATGTGGGGCTTCCCTGGTGGCTCAGTGGTAAAGAACTCGCCTGTCAACACAGGAGACCTGGGTGACAAAGATTCCGTGGAGAACGAAATGGCAACCCACTACAGTACTCTTGTCTGGAGAACCCCATGGACAGAGGAACCTGGTGGGCTACCATCTCTGGGGTTGCAAAGAGTCGGACACAACTTAGCAACTAAACAACAACAAAAATTCATTCGTTTCAATGCTATATTGCTAAGACTTGCTGACCAGAAGGGTGACCACGCGGCCTATCTTAAGAAACCCCATTTTCGAACATTATTCCCACTAACATCAAAATATTCCAGAAATGCAAATACTTTCATTTCCAAACTACATCTCCCAGACAACTTTGATACCTAAAAACAGCACAGAATTTTTTCATTTGAAATATAGCCCACATTTAGCACAAGAGAAATACGTGGTCATCACATTTACAGGAAGACAAAAGGGACACTAAAATTATGGGCAGGTCAGGAAAAGCAATGTTGTTGAGAATTTTATTCCTACATAGAATTTTACAAATTTACAAGTGCAATAAATTCACATTTATGCAGCAACATGAATACAACAGCCAAACAGACTGGGATGAAAGTGCAAGGACCTAGATGAACCCCTGAGCCCACAGTTTCTGCAATCAACAGCTAGATCCAGAAGACTGAGATTCAAACACCAAGCGTACATTTGAACCAAAGAGTCTTAACAGGCATCTGCATGAAAAGAGGAAATCCAGTTTATACATAAAATACTGGCACAGCCCTAGGTGGAGTCTGGAAGGCCCACAAGAACGACTCAGTAGCTAGAGCCGAGCATCATCTCCTCTTCGCACTTGTGCAGAGTGCCTGAGATGCCCTGCAGCAGCCGAGGAGCTGGCCAAACGCGAGCCTATGTCAGGGCACAAGGAGGCATCCTCCCGTGGCAACAATGCTACCAGAGACGTGAGCACAAGACACCTTTCTGCCTCTACTGGGGTTTAAAGTCACTGTCAACTCGCCCTGCGGCACACAGCCAGAGAGGGCCAGGGATACTCAGTTTATAACGTAAACAAACCACGTATTATTCTGAACCCTTTGGAAAGGATGCTGGGATTGAAAAAATTGAAAAATGGAGTTGGCTTGGTTTTCCCTGTCTGCTTCACGTTCTCATGTTCCCAATACCCACTTTCAGCAAACAGCTCCCAGGTCCAGAAAAAAAGCCTTTCAGCATCTGTCTTTAATTTGGCCGTTCCACCCTCCTCCCTCCTTCCTCTTCCTTCCTCTCCTTTCCCCTCCCCCTCCTCCCCAGGGCTCCCACCCCATAAGGAATATACATGTCCCCTTATATATTCGGAGAAGAGATTAGAGAGGAGAAAACAAACAGAGAAGAGATTAGAGAGGAAAGGAGATGAGGATGGGGAGATAAACGGGGCAGGAGAAGAGGGTAGTTCACAGAAGGAGGCACAAAGACAGCCCGAGATGGCTGCTTGAAAGGCCCCGTGGTAAGGGCTGTTTCTGATTAGGTGAGTACAATTGCTGAGCTGCACAGGAAGTGCTCAGGGGGCCCTCTTGGTCTGCCCCATCCCAAACACACTGAAAACCTTTGTACTGGAGCAGGCCCATCTGGAATCAGTTAAGACCAGGCTCCTAGCAGGCCTTTCCTTTAAAAAAAAAAAAAAAAAACCTCTCTAAAACCACTAGGCTGAGCTTTCCCGCCTGCAACTTTCTCATCCCTTCCCCCCAAGTCACCCTTTAGAGAACATTTCTCCGGTTCTGGGGTCACCACACACAAAAGAGGCATATAAGAACATAATATATTCAGAGACCCAGCATCCTCCCCCAGCCCAGACGACTGGAGCCTCCCCTCAACCCGCCAGAAAATTACAGAAACTAAAATCCCTTTTTACACAATTTTGGGATTTTTTTTTAATGTTATTTTTGGGAATCTGAAGTGGCCTACTTTTTCCTTTATGCATTTAAATGAAGCATGCATTGGATGAAACTTTTATCTTTTTGTCCTGTCTTCTAAATCATGCAAAAAGCAGAGAAAGAGAAACTTTGGGATAGTTATAACATTCAAAAGGGAAAAAGGTTTTGTACTCACATTCCTAAGCTAAATTGCCACTATTCGTTTCTGCAGAAAGTCAGGTTTTACTGATGCTTTCTATTAACCAAAAAATTTAAAAAATAAAAATAAAACAGGCCTCCTCTGGTAAAGTGATAAATGCCCAGAACTAGGACTTAGCAGACCTGGAGGACAGTCTTGGTGGCCGACTAATTCTCGTGGCTAGGAACTAGTTGACCTTTCTGGGTCTCTATTTTGTCACTAGTAAAACATGAGGGTTGAGGAACTAGCGTCTCTAAGATTATGTCCAGCACCACTACCCCCTCAAATTCCACATACCTAACAAAAATATGAGTACATATACAATTAGCCTCCAGCTTCACCTAGGAATCATACCTTTAAGGTAAATTTTTTTTTTAATTGTCCCCAAAGGCCATACAAAGCTTCCCAGGTAGCTCAGTGGTAAAGAAATCTGCCTGTTAATGCAGGAGATGCGAGTTTGATCCCTCGATCAGGAAGATCCCCTGGAGGAGGAAATGGCAACCCATTCCAGCATTCTTGCCTGGAAAATCCCATGGACAGAGGAGTCAAGGGGGCTACAGTCCATGAGGTTGCAAAAAGTTGGACACAACTCAGCACATACACACACAGGTCAGACGGAAAGGAGTTAGATAGGTATGTGGTGGGGGAGAATGGGCTGTCTCAGCTAGATGTACTTCTGACTCTTCTATAAACCACATTCTTGTCTTCACTTTGCTTAGTGATAACATAACCAAGGCAGAGGATAAAAAGTTTAAAGTCAAGTACCAGGCTAGTCATCTGGGCCCAGCAACCTGATTGGAGAAGTATGGCGTGAAGACCTGGAGAATCAAATTCACAAACTACTGAATTAGCACTCTGTCCTTTGTGCTTAGTTTAGAAGCTGCCTGTTTATTTAATTGATCTCAACAAATATTTATTGAATCTACCAAGAAGACCAGACTCTCTGGGCAATCCAAAACAAAATCAGAAACTGCTCTCTCCTCAGGAAATTTATAATCTACAGAAGAGACACAGAGATGTTTGGACATAATTGTAGTTCCAGACTTGATAACCCTGGGGTAATTATACAGTATTGTGAAAGATCCCCGACTGCTGCTTCCTCCGCTTGCCTCATTCTCTTATCTCTTATCTGCCTCCTTCTGCTCAAATGTTAAGAGGGTTCTAATAAATCTGAAAATTATCAAAATTACTTCACCATGAAACTGAAAAACTAGCATTATAAACTGCCTAAACTTATTACAGGGTTCAATAAATGTTAAATAAGTAGTTTGTACCCAGAGAGAGAAGGGCTGACCTATACGAGCCATGCCCCAATCCTCGCTGACACCAGCACAGGAGCACTGAAAGCTGTCTCAACAGTCACACCCAAGGCAATCCAGAACCCAGTCTTGACCCAAGCCTGGGTTCCGGGGATTAAAAACCAGTAGAGTAAGTGAAAGGTCTGCAACAGAACTGTCACAGGGCGCAGCCTTGCCCTCGGCCAAAACCAGAGCAGCAGGAGTTACTGTAAACCACAGGTAAGAGATGTGTGCCACGTGGGGTCATCGGCCTTCATCTCACGTCAAAGAGAACAATGCTGCCTCACAACTAAAACTGGACAAACAAGGGTCCAGTTAGAGGGCCTATTTTGCCATTTCATAAAAAGAATCCCACAAAACTGATACTTGTTTCCTTAACCTCATAGCCTAGGTAACCTGAAGGACATAGATTCCTTTTCCTGGGCCACTCATGAGGGTATCCTATTCTGGGCCAGTTTCCTAAAAACATACTCTGGACAGTGAGTTAATGTCCCCCCCTTCCCTGGACTGGCAAGACTTCAAAAGCATTCAGAGAGAAGGAAGAATCTGTGACCCGGGGCTCCAGAAACAGCAAGGTCACATTTCCTCCTGAAACAAGTTGAACTGTGTAGGAGGTGCGTCCAATGGCCCTGGCCCACACCCTCAACACTAACACATTTCGAGATGGATGCAGAGAACTTGGCAGCTCAGCTGACTCCTGACCAGCTCCGAACAAAACTGGACCGGACAGGATTCTTCATGGCAAACAGCCATAGAGGGGGCCAATCAAAACTCTTGGCCTTGCCAAAACATGGCAGCCTTTTCCTTAAAGGGAAAATACTTCAAGGTGAGTGTTCATGTATGAGTATGTAGTTGTGAAGAGAGAAGGAGGTTTGAGATTTTCTGAATTCCTACCTTTGGTTAGCTTTATATCTATAAATTCCTTTTTCTATATTTGTTCTCCTCTATGACAACACCAGCATTGCTACAGACAGTAATAAAAAACAGGTAAGGGCTCTACAGAAAGGTGGCCACAATCCAAACACTGCATTTGACCACAGGAAGCGCGGGATCCACCATCATCTTAGCAGAGACCTGAGAGTCACCTTCTACTACTTCAGGGCAAGGTCTAGAGCCTTCTCCCAGAGTCTCCCTAGACCCTCACCTTCCCCTCCTGCTTTTCCCCTTCAATTGACCCTGTCCCCGCTCCTGCCTCTTCCCCTTCTATTGACCCTTTCCCCGCTGCCACTCAGAACTCAAAAGTCAGCTAAAATGCTGGAGCTAACTGCCCACTGATGCAGTATCACCAACAGGCAGCATGGCACAGTGCAGGCTTCTAAAACTAGCCACAGCGACCCTTTTCATTTCATAACTCCCAAACCATCAATAGAATGGTACTTTTGTAATAACGCAATAAAATGAGCTAACAGAAACAATGAAATTAAGGACATGTACACATTGCTATATTTATGCTATATTTAAAGCAGATAACCAAGAAGGACCTATTGTACAGCACAAGGAACTCTGCTCAATGTTATGTGGCAGCCTGGATGGGAGTGGAGTTTGGGAGAGACTGGATACATGGATGTGTATGGCTGAGTCCATTCACTGTTCACCTGAAACTATCACAACATTGTTAATCAATACAATACAAAACAAAAAGCTTTTTTAAAAAAAGACAAACTATGACTAAAGAAAAGATGAAATAAAAAAAAAAAAGACATATAAAATAAAGCCCAACCATTTAAATTATTAGACTCAATAGTCACATAATTACTCCATCAAAATGTTATGAAAAGTCAATATCGTGTAATAATCTATGATGGAAAATAATTTCAAAAATAATATATGTGTGTTTGTATAACTGAATCACCTCACTGTGCACCTGAAACATTGTTAAGTCAACTATATTTCAGTAAAATATATATATATATATTTTTTAATGTTATGAAAGTTTCCACATACTCACCATCAAGCTCTGTCCCTAACCTGTAGTGAGTCTGTAAACCAACAGTGAACGAATAACACCAGTGTTCAAATTACACTGATCAGCAATGGCAAAGTAAAAAAAGAACGCATTTTGACACCAACCAGTCTTAGGGAGGAATCCCATCCACTAGGTACTTCACTTTGGACCTATCATTTAATTTGTCTCAATTTCTGTATTTATAAAATAAAAATGTAGTATCAACAAATACTTTGCAGGATTATGAAAGGATTAGGAAAATGTAATGGCAAGGAGCACAGCACAGTGCCTGAATTAGACTAGGACTCCAATACTATCATTATCAGGCTTTCCCAGGTAGTCCCCAGGTATTTCCTTTCAGCAATCTCTTTTAATCAAAAGGCAATTCCAATTCCAGTAAATCCTAACCTTGGGAGCTACTATTATCATAACTAACTGTAACTAGCAAAGCCAAGCCCTATGATTTCTTATTGTCTTTAGCATCCTTTTTCTCTTTTGATGTCAGGAAGAACCAAACATTCCTGTTGTGCCAAAAAATACATTCCCATTTGATTTCTAACATGTTCTGTTTAATCCAAAATATATTACAGTTTGATTTATGGTAAAACTCATAGCAGCTCCATCACCAATTCTGCCATCATTCCAGCTTTCTTAATATTTTACTGACAACTGAGTAGATACAAGAAGAATATTTATAAATTATGTAAAGGATATAAAGAATAGCAAAACCATGTCACCCAGCTTAACATTCTCATTTTCTCCCATCCACCCCCTACTCAATGTGCTGCCCTTCTTTATAGCTGTTCTTAAAGACCTACAAGACCTTTTAGAACTAACACCCGAAAAAGATGTCCTTTTCATTATAGGGGACTGGAATGCAAAAGTAGGAAGTCAAGAAACACCTGGAGTAACAGGCAAATTTGGCCTTGGAATACGGAATGAAGCAGGGCAAAGACTAATAGAGTTTTGCCAAGAAAATGCACTGGTCGTAACAAACACCCTCTTCCAACAACACAAGAGAAGACTCTATACATGGACATCACCAGATGGTCAACACCGAAATCAGATTGATTATATTCTTTGCAGTCAAAGATGGAGAAGCTCTATACAGTCAGCAAAAACAAGACCAGGAGCTGACTGTGGCTCAGACCATGAACTCCTTATTGCCAAATTCAGACTTAAATTGAAGAAAGTAGGGAAAACCACTAGACCATTCAGGTATGACCTAAATCAAATCCCTTATGATTATACAGTGGAAGTGAGAAATAGATTTAAGGGCCTAGATCTGATAGATAGAGTGCCTGATGAACTATGGAATGAGGTTCGTGACATTGTACAGGAGAGAGGGATCAAGACCATCCCCATGGAAAAGAAACGCAAAAAAGCAAAATGGCTGTCTCAAGAGGCCTTACAAATAGCTGTGAAAAGAAGAGAAGTGAAAAGCAAAGGAGAAAAGGAAAGATATAAACATCTGAATGCAGAGTTCCAAAGAATAGCAAGAAGAGATAAGAAAGCCTTCTTCAGCGATCAATGCAAAGAAATAGAGGAAAACAAAAGAATGGGAAAGACTAGGGATCTCTTCAAGAAAATCAGAGATACCAAGGGAACATTTCATGCAAAGATGGGCTCGATAAAGGACAGAAATGGTATGGACCTAACAGAAGCAGAAGATATTAAGAAGAGGTGGCAAGAATACACAGAAGAACTGTACAAAAAAGATCTTCATGACCCAGATAATCACGATGGTGTGATCACTCACCTAGAGCCAGACATCCTGGAATGTGAAGTCAAGTGGGCCTTAGAAAGCATCACGATGAACAAAGCTAGTGGAGGTGATGGAATTCTAGCTGGGCTATTTCAAATCCTGAAAGATAATGCTGTGGAAGTGCTGCACTCAATATGCCAGCACATTTGGAAAACTCAGCAGTGGCCACAGGACTGCAAAAGGTCAGTTTTCATTCCAATCCCAAAGAAAGGCAATGCCAAAGAATGCTCAAACTACCACACAACTGCACTCATCTCACACACTAGTAAAGTAATGCTCAAAATTCTCCAAGCCAGGCTTCAGCAATATGTGAACCGTGAACTTCCTGATGTTCAAGCTGGTTTTAGAAAAGGCAGAGGAACCAGAGATCAAATTGCCAACATCCGCTGGATCATCGAAAAAGCAAGGGAGTTCCAGAAAAACATCTATTTCTGCTTTATTGACTATGCCAAAGCCTTTGACTATGTGGATCACAATAAACTGTGGAAAATTCTTCAAGAGATAGGAATACCAGACCACCTGATCTGCCTCTTGAGAAATTTGTATGCAGGTCAGGAAGCAAGAGTTAGAACTGGACATGGAACAACAAGACTGGTTCCAAATAGGAAAAGGAGTTCGTCAAGGCTGTATATCGTTACCCTGTTTATTTAACTTATATGCAGAGTACATCATGAGATATGCTGGACTGGAAGAAACACAAGCTGGAATCAAGATTGCCAGGAGAAATATCAATAACCTCAGATATGCAGATGACACCACCCTTATGGCAGAAAGTGAAGAGGAACTAAAGAGCCTCTTGATGAAAGTGAAAGTGGAGAATGAAAAAGTTGGCTTAAAGCTCAACATTCAGAAAACGAAGATCATGGCATCCGGTCCCATCACTTCATGGGAAATAGATGGGAAAACAGTGGAAACAGTGTCAGACTTTATTTTTCTGGGCTCCAAAATCACTACTGATGGTGACTGCAGCCATGAAATTAAAAGATGCTTACTCCTTGGAAGGAAAGTTATGACCAACCTAGATAGCATATTCAAAAGCAGAGACATTACTTTGCCAACAAAGGTTCATCTAGTCAAGACTATGGTTTTTCCTGTGGTCATGTATGGATGTGAGAGTTGGACTGTGAAGAAGGCTGAGCGCAGAAGAATTGATGCTTTTGAAGTGTGGTGTTGGAGAAGACTCTTCAGAGTCCCTTGGACTGCAAGAAGATCAAACCAGTCCATTCTGAAGGAGATCAGCCCTGGGATTTCTTTGGAAGGAATGATGCTAAAGCTGAAACTCCAGTACTTTGGCCACCTCATGCGAAGAGCTGACTCACTGGAAAAGACTCTGATGCTGGGAGGGATTGGGGGCAAGAGGAGAAGGGGACGACAGAGGATGAGATGGCTGGATGGCATCACTGACTCTATGGACGTGAGTCTGGGTGAACTCCGGGAGTTGGTGATGGACAGGGAGGCCTGGTGTGCTGCAATTCATGGGGTTGCAAAGAGCGACTGAGCGACTAACCTGATCTGAAAGATCTTAGTGTAAGGCCCAGTTCTTCAGTAAGTGGGCTTCCCAGGGGGCACAGTGGTCAAGAATCTGCCTGCCAGTGCAGGGGCCACAGGAGACACAGGTTCGACCCCTGGGTTGGGAAGATGCCTGAAGGAAGAAATGGCAACCCACTCCGATATTCTTGTCTGAAAAATTCTGAGGACAGAGGAGCCTGGCGGGCTATAGTCATGGGGTTGCAAAGAGCACGACATGACTGAGTGAGCACACGTACACACAGCTTCAGTAAGTGACATCCTCTCTCTTAGCTACTGTTTGATTAAATGAAGCTCCCTGTTTGATTTCATTTAGGTTTAACACTCTCCATGTTAACCCCCTGGCCTCTCTGAGGCTCCTTACCCTCCTATTGTAGACAGTTCTAACAGTCATCCTCCCACCCCTGAACTGGTTATACTGAATTCTCCTACCAAAGGCCCTGGCCACCACCACTCTTATTATTCCCTCAGATCTTCCTTCCTTTTCACAAGCACCCTTCGGTCCTTTCGCAGAGGCAATTCCATATGATCCTCCAAGATCCCCACTTCCTCTCTAGATTCATCCTCTTACATACATTTATCTTGGGTATTCACAACAGGGAGGCTCTATGGAAAGCCCCAAAGAATCCAATCCAACATTTTGATGTACTAAAGAACCTATCTTTATCACTTTTAGTAACAGAATGGGAGAAAATATTTGCAAACATGTATCTGACAATGGACTGGTTAACAAGAATATACAAAGAACTCTCAAAGTTCACCAAGAAAGCAACCAACTCAATTTTTAAAATGAGCAAAAGGTTTAACAGACTCATCATCAAAGAGATATGAATGGCAACTATGCTTCCCTGGTGGCTCAGATGGTAAAGCGTCTGCCCACAATGCGGGAGACCTGGGTTCAATCCCTGGGTCAGGAAGATCCCCTGAAGAAGGAAATGGCAACCCACTCCAGTACTCTTGCCTGGAAAATCCCATGGACAGAGGAGCTTGGTAGGCAACAGTCCATGGGGTCGCAGAGAGTTGACATAACTGAGCGACTTCACTTATGCAAATGAAGAGCTGCTCAACACCACTGGAATTTAGAAAAGTACCAAGTAAATTCAGGCTTCCCTGGTAGCTCAGCTGGTAAAGAATCTGTCTGCAATGGGAAACCCTGGTTCAATTCCTGGGTCAGGAAGATCCCCTGGAGAAGGGATAGGCTACCCACTCCAGTATTCCTGGGCTTCCCTGGTGGCTCAGATGGTAAAGAATCTGCCTGCAATGCAAGAGACCTGGGTTGGGAAGACACCCTGAAGGAGGGCATGACAACCCACTCCAGTGTTCTTGCCTGGAGAATTCCACGGACAGAGGAGCCTGGCAGGCTGAAGTCCATCAGGTCACAAAAAGTTGGACGCAACTGAGCAACTAAGCACACACCAAGTAAAACCACAAAGAGACAGCACTACATATCTAATGGAATGACTCAGATTTAAAAAAAAAAAAGAAATTAACAATATCAGATAGTGTAAAGAATGTGGAGCAACTGGAACTCTCTCATACATTGCTGATAGGAATGCAAAAACGGTAAGATGCTCCGTTTAGCAGTTTCTTAAAACATTAAACATATACTTAAGATATGACCTGGCAATCCCATCCCTATGTATTTACACAAGAGAAGTGAAGACATATATCCACAGAAAAATCTATAGACAAATATTTATTGCAGTCTTATCGATAGTTGTCAAAAGCTGGAAACAACCCAAGTGTCCATCAACTGGTGACTGAAAAAAAATTGTGGTGTAGACATAAACAAATAAGTGCTCAACAATAAAAAGGAATGAGTCACTAATCCATAAAACAGCATGGATGGAACGTACAAGAACACAGAGTGAAAGAAGCCACACCTCCAAAGACCACACAGTGAGCAGAGCTCAGATCAGTGACTGCCAGCAGCTGGGGTAGAAGGAAGCCCTGACTATAAAGCGACCAGAGGGAACTTTGTGCGGCAGTGAAAGCATTCTGTATCTTGACTATCTATGGCTATCACTACATGACTATATTACATTTGTCAAACCGACAGAAACATATACCTTAAAAGGATGGATTTTACTGCATATAAATTATACTTCAATAAACAAACAAAAAATATATAATCTCCCTCAGAAAAGAATAACAGCTCGCCTCCAGCACAGAGGAGTTAATGCAACAGGTAAGGACATGGGTGGGGTAAGGAGGTGAGGAATTTTAAGGCGGCACAGGCCAGCAGGCTCAGAAGCCAAGAAAACAGGGCACCTGGGGGAGGTGGGGAACCACCAGGAAGGCTGGGAACTAGAGGGGACACTGGGAGGCCCAATGGAAGACGGAGCAGAGAGCCCACTGGCTGAGGCCATGAGGAGTGGGATAAAGAGTTAGAGAAGACAATCACACCAAGCAAATAAGTAAAATGAAGTAAGTAAATATACCGAGGGTAAGAGTAACCCAATTTTCTCCCTAATTGGGAATGTATTTCCAATAAGGGAAAGAGGTTGGCTGGATTTAAGATGGAGTTATAGATGTGAACTTTGGTTTTTACAATATAAATAAAACTCAAGGCTTTATAATATAAAATACATAATATATGCTGCTGCTGCTGCTGCTGCTAAGTCGCTTCAGTCGTGTCCGACACTGTGCGACCCCATGGACTGCAGCCCACCAGGCTCCGCCGTCCCTGGGATTCTCCAGGCAAGAACACTGGAGTGGGTTGCCATTTCCTTCTCCAATGCATGAAAGTGAAAAGTTAAAGGAAAGTCGCTCAGTCGTGTCCAACTCTTAGCGACCCCATGGACTGCAGCCTACCAGACTCCTCCATCCATAGGATTTGCCAGGCAAGATACACATACCTATAAACATCATACATTTGCACACACTACATATATATACAGAGAAATCTAGAAATAATTACAGATGGACATGTATGGTGTGTGTGTGTGTACATATTTACTTACATATATTTTCTAGCTCTGTCTGCTCAGAGAGCCAAGAGGCAATGCCACCCCAGTAGCACCCAGACTATGGTTTCTAATCTCTCTCATCCACTTAAAAGAACCGAGCCTCCTTGGAAATGCTTGACTCCAGGGCTAGGGCAGGAAAAGAATAAGATAAGTCTGGAAAATCTTCTTGTGCCAGAACGTCAAGAGACACTGAAGAAGCCAGTATAAAATGGGTCCCACTGGCCAAACTGGGAACAACCTGAAGATTAAGAACAATTACAGAAATGGATTTCAAACCATAGAACACAGTAGGAATCCATGAGTTCATACTGACAGAAATAAACAAATAAAGGAAAATTCTTTTTTATAGTACAATGGCAACTGATAAATACAGACAGACTGATAGAGAATCACAATTTGGCAACCACTACAGAAGTGGCTGGTTCAGGATGTCAGACAGCGCTCTGATGAGGAACAGGCAGTGGTGTAACCTCAAAGTATCTTGCCACAGATAATAATCACTAACTGTAAGAGAAAAACTGGTGAACTCAGTGTGGAGAAACCTGGCAAACACCAAATAAATCAGGAGATCAAGGCGAACATCACCGGTGGCAGGACAGGCATACACAGCCTGCCTCCAGGTCTGACGCTCTGGGGAGAGCACAGCCTGTCTCTGTGCCATTCCTGCCGGAAGTGACATGAACTGCTGTCATGGAGAACCAGACAGAGACAGGCCTAGACACGCCAAGAATGTCAAGGGCATGAAAGAAAGGCAAGGGCTAAAGAACTGTTCCAGACTGAAAGACTGAGGAGATACTAAATGTAACACACATTCCTAGAGAGGATCCTGGACCAAAAAGGAAAAGGAGACATGATAGGGACAACTGGCAAAATGTTAATGGGGCCATGGATGGATGTAACATATCAATAGTGACTTCCTGATTTGGAGAGTTATATACTGGTCATGTAAGAAAGTCCTATTTGGAGGAATACACATTGAAGTGTTTGGTTCAAAAAAGTTCAGAAAAGGAATAATGATAAAGGGTATATGTACACATACACACCCATATAGGAAGAGTGGCCAATGAACCAAAAGCAATAAATTACTAACAACTGGGGAATCTGAGTAAAAGGAATATTGGATTTTTTTCGTTTTTGTTTTGTAAACTTTTTTCTAATGGTGAAATTATTTCCAAATAAACTATTAGAGGAAAAATAATAGCCACCTACTGCCTGGAATTGTGTAGGGTACAATAATTTTTATCTTCGCAACAAAAGGTGATCTTAAAGCTCAGAAGGTTAAAATCTGGTCCAAGGTCCTCCAGCTAACAAGTGCTGGACCCATCCTAACCAAGGTCCACAAACTCTAAAGCCTTCAATCTTCTACTACACCATGCTGCCTCATTCCACAAACAGGTAACCACTGTTTACTGAGGGACATGCCAGCATCTGTACTGATCACTGAGAATGTGAAATGAATCAGACCATTCTGGCCCTCAAGGTATTCAGCCTAAAAGACACAGACAGACTTGTGAAGTAGTAAAGGCTTATAGGTACTGTCTGTCATTACTTGTCCAGCTGGCCCTCACTCTACCCCAAATAAAGTATGACCCATTAGAGGCTGGAAGGTAACTTTTGAGATGTATAGGACAAAGAGACCATGGCCACATGGGGTAGGCTTAGGTCTCATAAGGGAGAGGTCCCTACCTGACCACACACACACACAAACTCCCTCCCTCACTCTCTTTCACTCTTTTTCTCTCCCTCTACTCCCTCCCTCCTCCAAGGCCTGAACTGCCCAAAAGAAAAAAAGGGGGAAGGGGAGCAGACATCCAAGTATATTTAAGGAGTCTCAAAACTATTCTTCCCCTTAGGTTTTCATCATCCCCAGAGGTAGTCTGTGTTTTGTTTAAAGGGGTCCTTTTAATAATGATTAGTAGCTGTGGTGGGATTAGAGCTGCTTGGTTGGAAAGGATTACTGCCAAGTCATACCCTTGCTTTCCAGTGGTTTTCTACTCAAGAGCAAAAAACAACTCTTGTGTGTGAAAGAGACCAAAAGTCTGAATCTCTACCAAAGTACAAGAATCAGGTTCATGAGGATCCCTGCTTCGCTGACTCTGAAAGCCCAATTTACCCCCACAGGAAGTGGGTTTTACCATCAATTATGTGCAAATTAAGTGGTTTTCTTTTCTGGATATAAATCAAGTGAGGGAGGGGGTGCGAGGGCGGGGGAGGGGGTGGAAGGGGCGGTGATAGAGGGGTGGGTGGGGGGGGGTGGAGGGAGGTGCTGTGCCTCTTGGTATTGTTCTGAGTTTCACAATAGCTTGGGTTCAGACCACACATCACCTAGTCAAGGGGAGGAGGGAGGCACAAAATGCACACTGGTTACACAACAGTACACAGGACAGTCACTGCCCTCAGAAAACTTACTGTTTAGCAGGGGACAGATAAATTTTTAAAAAGAGTACTGTGGAAAATCTGGAAAGAATACCTTCTAGATTGCAATAGGACCAGGATCAGGGAAGGCTTCCTTGAAAAGGGATCACCACCGAGATGAGATCCAAGGAACAAAAGTGGACTGAACTAAAATTGCCAGGTCTGCACATGTATGTGTTTTATTTGCTGGAGAATTTTCTGAGAAGGCAGGTAAAAAGAAATATAAGAAAAGTATGTACAAAAGCAAAGAGGGAAAAGAAATAGCAAGTGATCTTGTTGGGACATAAATACAAAGAAAGAAGCCTGGGAAAGGTTTTTAGTAGTTTCATAATAAATATTTGATCACAACAATTCTATGGTAGTTATTATTAGCTTCCGTTTACTGAGGCTTGAGAAAATTTAGGTCAATTGGACAAGGTCACACAACAAACAAGTGGCAGATTTACTGTAAAACCCATCCTCTCTTTCTCTTCCACTCCCCTGAGAGTTTTACCCAGAACGTGGCTAATTCCTTGGATTTCCAGACGAACCACCTATTCCCTGGATATTCAACCCTTGCTATTTAACACTTTCAAAATCCAAACAGTCATCAAAGTTAATGTTAGCTCCACTTAGAGGACAATCCTTCAGTTCAGTTCAGTGGCTCAGTCGTGTCCAACTCTTTGCGACCCCATGAATCGCAGTACGCCAGGCCACCCTGTCCATCACCAACTCCCGGAGTTTACCCAAACTCATGTCCATTGAGTCGGTGATGCCATCCAACCATCTCTCCTCTTTCTTCCCCTTCTCCTCCTACCCTCAATCTTTCCAGCATCAGGGTCTTTTCAAGTGAGTCAGCTCTTCACATCAGGTGGCCAAAGTACTGCAGTTTCAGCTTCAATATCAGTCCTTCCAATGAACACCCAAGACTGATCTCCTTTAGGATGGAATGGTTGGATCTCCTGACAGTCCAAGGGATTCTCAAGAGTCTCCTCCAACACCACAGTTCAAAAACATCAATTCTTCGGCGCTCAGCTTTCTTTATAGTCCAACTCTCACATCCAAACATGACTACTGGAAAAACCATAGGCTTGATTAGACGACCTTTGTTGACAAAGTAATGTCTGCTTTTGAATATGCTGTCTAAGTTGGCCATAACTTTCCTTCCAAGGAGTAAGCGTCTTTTAATTTCATGGCTGCGATCACCATCTGCAGTGATTTTGGAGCCCCAGAAAATTAAGTCAGGCACTATTTCCACTGTTTCCCCATCTATTTGCCAAGAAGTGATGGGACCAGATGCCATGATCTTAGTTTTCTGAATGTTGAGCTTTAAGCCAACTTTTTCACTCTCCTCTTTCATTTTCATCAAGAGGCTCTTTAATTCTTCTTCAGTAAAATCTAGTAATACTCATTTTTTGTTTTCACCAATGCAGATTTCAATACAAAAAAAATAAAACATTTTCCCCCTTATGCTGCAGAGACCTCAAAAGCTTAAGGTAGCAGTAAGAAGACAGCCCACACAGAATTCATTGTATACTCCGTAATGCACAACACATCAGCATCTATTTTATCTGGCAGCAGGAAGAGATATAAGTTAGGGCCCCACAATTATCCCTGTAGAAAGGCACAGCAAAGGGAACGCAGGCATAACAGCTACAATAATGCTAACACAAATAGCCATCTGTACTTAGAGCCAGTCACGCCAAAAGCTCTCAACCACCCACACCCCTCATGCCTCCTCTCCCCCCATGCAGGTGGGCCAATTCCTTGCCATTCTTCTCCATCCCACATAATTCCACAGGAAGAGAGACTGCTGCCAGGAGCGGGAAGCAAAGTAAGCTGCTGCACTTCTGAACACAAAAGCCCAGAAAGTAACGGACCTACCTCCCTACCCTGCATTCTACCCATTAAAGCAGGATTTCCCTATTTCTTCTAGAACTGTCTAAAACACAGAGACTCATAGCTCCCATGACAGCCCCCAGGTCCCATTCTCTGACACTCTCCCATCCCAGTTAGGCTGGGTACCCTCTCCTCTACACCCACACCTCCTCACCTCTCTGCACTAAGCACATTACAGGTCTCCCTGGGATCAGTCTCCCCATCACAGCAAGAGCTCCCAAGGACAGGGGCTGTGCTTCAATTTGCCTCCCTGCACGTGGGCAACAGCTAGCAAGCACAGTGCTGGCTGTTCAGGGGCTGAATTAGGTTCACGGGGTACATACAAGGACTGCAGAAGGAAACGGGAAGTGGGCAGTGGAAAAGGAAATGGTTCAACAGTAATCTGAGGTCTGAGGATCCAGGATATCTGAACAGATAGCATGTTATGGTCTCTACACTGGACCGATATGTTGAGTGCAAAATTTACATAAAAAAAATCAGCCTTTCATTGTGTTTAATAGAGTGCTCTAGAACAAAAGATGCCACAAAGAGTATCATTTAAAGAAAGAAAGAAAGAAAAACCCTAACTAACCATAATTATTAGTGTGTCCCTCAAATCAAAACAGCAATAAGAGAGTGTAGCCTACAAACAACGACCACAGCCCTACCACTCTGCCCCAGTTCCCAGCACACACAGCTTTTCAGGGTTCTTTGGAAGGGTGGGTGGGGAGGTACTTTTTGCCCACTGCTTCCTCTTACCTTCCCCACTCTCCCTTCCTCCTACAACCTACCAAAGAAAACAATGACTGTACTGCAATACCCAAGAATCTCCAGAAAGATACATCTCCCCAGTTCTCCTAAGCTCTCCTTGAGGGCTGCTGGCAAGATAAGCAATCTGTTCCCAATTATAGCAGACTTCATCTGGGTGATGAATGTACTCAGCAATTCAACAAAGTGCTGGAAACGATGGACGATCTCAAAACCAGGCTCTGGCAGCACATTCCCAATCTGCCTGCAGCTACATGACTGCAGGGTTTAACCAGACTCTTCTTTTTCTCTAACCCATCAGCCACCTCCTTCCCCAGGGACATCTGCTCTCCAGTATTCCTTACCCATTCTACTTGTCAAAATCAAACAGAACCTGCTAGAGAGCTAAGACGGGGAAAGGATCTAATAAGGTCCCGAGATTGTTTCAGTTTAAACCCTGTGGCCATACTTTTCTTGGATTTTTTTTTTCCTACCAAACAAAAATTACAGTAATTACCTTAGAGAGGTGTCAATTTTTACTAGATTTTACTTGGAATAATTGTAATGAGATATCTGAGACGAAAGCCACCTCAGAAACAATCTCATCATAGCCTCCCTTTTCACAGAGGGAGAAAGGCTCAGAGAAGTTAAGAACTGCTGAACTACAGTTACACAAAGGAATTCCCTGTAATGTCAGATCCTAAAAGGCAAGCTGCTGTTACTGCTACTAAGTCACTTCAGTCGTGTCCGACTCTGTGCGACCCCACAGACAGCAGCCCACCAGGCTCTGCCGTCCCTGGGATTCTCCAGGCAAGAACACTGGAGTGGGCTGCCATTTCCTTCTCCAATGCATGAAAGTGAAAAGTGAAAGTGAAGTCGCTCAGTCGCGACCGACTCCTGGCGACCCCATGGACTGTAGCCCACCAGGCTCCTCCATCCATGGGATTTTCTAGGCAAGAGTACTGGAGTGGCTTGCCATTGCCTTCTCCATAAGAGTTGTATCTAATTCATCTCCAGGGGACACAGTGCTCAGGGCTTGATACATGGCTGGTGAAATGAACCAAACAAACAAGACTAATTAGTCACAGGACTATGACCCCATGACGTTTGACTTCAAGCACACTATGTTCTCATCATCTGTGACTAGAAAGCTAGGCTCTGTGGATGATGGTTTACACACACAGCAGACTCTATGGAATTCAGGCTCTCTCCTTCCCCAACCACCCTAGGTACACTCCCTTCATCTCTGACACCATTCGTAAGATTTCCAACCTCTTTACGTTCCAACTATTCTAAAAAGCATATACATTTCTAAACCGATTTCCTAAAATATCTTCCACTCGGATACTTTTAATTCTCTTCAATTGCCCTCTTAATCTCCTTAATGACTATCCTCTTTGGGATTCCTCCTCATGTTTTCAGCAAACCACAACCTGCCTCACCTCCCATGTCAGCCCCCCTAAGCCAAAGGTTCTCAACTTTGACTGCATACCGAAGTCACGTGGGGAAGTTTTCATAAAACTACTGATTCCTGGGTCCCTCCCTCAGAGTCCCTGATTTCATTGGTCTGGGTTTCAGTTCAGTCCAGACAGCTCAGTCATGTCCCATTCTTTGAGACCCCATGGTCTGGGTTGGGTATGGCCTTTAAATAAGCTCCCTAGGTGATTCTAATGCACAGCTAGCTAACACTGAGAACTTCTGCCCTGCACCCTCAGAAATTCACTGCCTGGTCCATTACATACTCCAAAAATAACTACTGCTGACTGTTCTAGACTTGCAAAATATTAGACCGTCCTGTGCCTGGCACATGCGCTGCTAGACAAAAGGTACCTTAGAATCATGCCCTGGATTCACATCTGTCTGATAATAAAAATGCTTTGGTAAATATGTTGGCAAAGCCCTATAAATGACTAATGATGATGAATGGCCAGATCCTGCTAAAAGACTACACAGGGGAAAAAGCTGTATTGGAGTTTTCTGATTCAGAAACACATTTAGTTTCTGATGTTTTACCAAGAATTCAAGGTCCTTCAAATCCAAATGGTCTTTTGGTATGAAAAACAGCCTTCTGTGGCCAACCGCAAAGAAGCACAAGATACCTCATGTATTTTCATGTCTCCATGCTTTGGCACATATCAATCTCTATCTGCTTGAAAAACTCCTATTCATTCTTCAAAGTCCAGTTCAAATGCCTCCTTTACTCATTCATTCAACAAATACTGAGAATCTACTAAGTGGCAGGCATTTTTCTAGGCTCTGGAGATACAATGTTGAACAAGACATAGTCACTAGTCTCACAGTGCTTATATTCTACTTGGAAAGCCAGAGAGTAAACAAGGAGACAAATTAAAATAAATCCAGATGGTGGTTAAGTGATATGAAGAAAATAAAATAACATACCATCATAGAGTAATGATGGGTGGTAACTTTCCCCAAAGGCAGACTCACTGTATCTCAAGACCACATCAAGAACAAGGGGCTTTACCATATTCCACACTCCCAGCATGCACTGTTAGTACATACACAATGAATATCTTGAATGAATAAAAAACCCAGGGTAAGGAAAAAGGTAGAAGTTAAAAAAAAAAGTTTCATAATCAACTAAGAGTTAAGAGACATGAACCCTCACCTAAGTTTCTCCCACTACCTACAAGATTTGGGGCAAGGCCCTTCCTCCCTTATATAAAATAAGTAGACTGGATTAGACTGGGGCTGTAACACTCCCCAGAAGAAACAGAAAAGAGAAGCATGCAGGGAGAGCCCTGGAGTGGTGGGGCTAGTTGTTTCTAAAGCTCCAACAGAGTGGCCCTCACAGGACCCCAGGGCCAGTATGGCAGAGAGAAGCCAGAAATCTGTATTTCATGTGAGCTCTGCCAGTGTTTAAATATTACATCCAAATGTCTTTAAAATACTGTGATAGGCAAACAAAACCCCTTGCGGAAGGGCCAGACCATAGACTTACGGTTTGCAACCTCTATACTAGATCGCCTCTGAGTCCTTCCTAGTTCTAACAGTCCACAGCTCTAGAATGAAATACGTCCTTGCAGAAAAACACTAAAGAACACACAACAGGATTAGAGGACAAAAAGAGAAAAGAACACACGTTTCTACTTGTGTTCTACTTAGATCATAGAAAAGCCTTCTTCATAATTCATCAGTCAGTAAATCCTCATTACTTGGAAAGAAAATTTTGCATCCTGGACAATAAAAAGACTGACTCCAGCCTTCCTTTAGGTTATAAGAGCTATGCACGTGCTTAATAAATATTCCTATCCCAAGCAGTCAGGAGTGCCTAAAGAGGCACAACTCATGTGCACACACACAGACACATACACCCCACAAAGCAAGGAAATCAATTATGCTGAAGACTGGCAAGATGCCCCAAAGACGCAGCAGGAATTTGATATGAACAGCAGGATGAGGAGGGAGAATGAATAATTCAGTCTCCCTGATTCACTTAACCAAGTGCTGTCAGGCCCAAGCTGAGGCCCACAGCTCTCAGGCTGGGCTCCCTCATCTGCAAGCAGCACGAGCTTCGGTCTGAATGGAAAGCCAACCGTGCTGGCTCAGAGGTGGGAGAGGGAAGACACGACTGACTGGCACCCACAATGAGTCACGTTCTCTTTCTTTGCCCAATTCATCACAAAAGACCACACTTGAAAGTGAACAATGTTTTCACACTGCCATTAGCAAAGGAAAAAGAACATGCATATTTTATTCATGCCCACCCTCTTCAAGGAGGCCTCCATTAGAAGAGAAAGCCAAAGGAAATAAGATAATGGGGAAGGCAAAGGAAAAAATACTGGCCAGTACATACAATATGGCTGAATGGCTGACAGTATATCCAGACACCTTCCTTGTGGCTCTGACGTTAAAGAATATGCCTGTAATATGAGAGACCTGGGTTTTTGATCCCTGAGTTGGGAAGATACCCTGGCGAAGGGAAAGGCTACCCACTCCAGTATTCTGGCCTGGAGAATTCCACGAACTGTATAGTCCATGGGGTAGCAAAGAGTCAGACACAACAGAGCAACTTTCACTTTTCCTTACCCCTACTGTCCTGCTTCCAAGGATGAAGAAAGTTCCCAATGTTAACTACCTTTAAATTACCAATGATAACCGGTTTATGAACTGCTCATCAGTTGCTTAACCTAAGTTCCACAGTATTTTTAGACACAAGCTATTCTGAAAACAGATACAGAACTATCCTGAGTATCAATCAGTCATCACAAAATCTGTTGGAAACCAGGACTTTGCACTGTAGATTAAAAAAAAAAAAAAAAGTTGCTACAGAAATGACCCAGGGAATAAAAACGAAAACAGCCCAACTTGTTTTCATGTGTCTCTATGACAGGTTTGGTGTTTTATCCTCCTTTTTTGTTTGTTTTTAATGACAAGGATGAAATATTTGTAATCACCTAACATTTAAATCCCTCAGATCTACAATACTCACTGAGGCAAGTTAATTCTTTCAGCCTTGCACTGGTGAACAATACAACAAGAATGTATTAAATTCTGAACACCACAGTACCAACATCGTGCTGGTATAGAAATCAAGGGAAGAAAACAAATATGTGAGGTTCCTCAAATCCTTCTAAGGCTGCGTGTTAAGATACACAGGCTCTGTGCAAGAAATGGATCTTAAATATTATAGTAGTTGAGTAGCAGGAAACAGATTTTATTAAGCAATTACTACCAGAGATAAGCGCACTCAAGAATGAGCTCACACTTTAAAAAACCATTTAAAAAATTAACCTGACTCCTCCAAGTTACCAAAAGCAACTACTTCTCTAAAAATCAAATGTCTGAAAAAGAGACGATCCAGCCCTAAAAGCAAAGATGAAATAGTATTTTTTTTTAAGGGGGTAATTAAATAACACTATGTTCCTTCTGGTGCTAATAACCAAATTTTCCTATTTACATCAGGTCAATCCCAGGGAATTAGTCTGTGAGTCTGTCATAAAGAGGTGTGTGATATAAACAGCGGTGACTCAGACCACAGACCCTATCAGAGGACACGGCGACTACACTGGATAGAAACCTTCTGCTCACATCCTACGTTACAGATCACAATCCGAGGGATCACAAGGGAAGTTCCCCAGGGTCGCAGACAGAAAAGTGCCCCTGATTTCAAAATGAAATTCTGGAGAATTCACTGCCTGGAATTCTTGCCTGGAGAATGCCCATGAACAAGAAGCCTGGCAGGCTACATTCCATGGGGTTGTAAAGAGTCGGACACGACTGAGCAACTAAGCACAGCACCCCAGAAGATGCTAGTGGGCAGCGAGGACTGAGAAACATGGGTCTACTTAAATGTGGAAACTAACCACTTAGGCTTACTTAACTAGTGGAACCAAAGGTAACGCATTAAGAGGAGGTTTGGCTTCTGAATACAACTTAGCTTGAAATGATTATCTCCAGCAAAAGAACCAAATGCCACACAGTGAGCATTCACCCTGAAAATCCAGGACATGTTTTCTATACAGACAGGGTTCTTTGAGTTCTGAAATCCTATCATCTATCCTACCATTAACCATCCAATAAACATTGGCCCTACTACATAGCAGGTGTTGTGCTAGAAGACAATAATTTAAAAAGGAAAAAAGACCAAAGCATAGTCCTTACCCTCAAGGAACCTATTGGTACCAGATCAAAGTAGATGGGCATTTATAACACAGTGAGATAAAAGCTAGAAAGGGAAAAGTACAAGCTACTATGACAGCAGTCAGGAGAGTTCCTGCCCCATTTAAGACATTTGAAAAAAGGTTTCCAAAGAAAATTGACCTCTAAACCAAGACCTCAGAGATGAAGGTAGGCGAGTACAGGTGGAAGAGAAACTTAGAGCAGTACCTTCAAGCAGAGGTGAATGGTCTATGTATGAGCAGGTTGAGGATTTGGGAGATGAAGTAGGAGCCGGATCACCAGTGTCATTTAATAGGGCTAGAGGCAACAATGTGATGACAGCTGTTGTAGAAGGATCACTCTCAGAAAGATCCCTGCGATGCAGTGACGTGGACACGAAAGACAAAACTAAAGGCAGAAAGACCACTGTGGAAATGGTGACACCAGTCACTGACTTACACCAGGGCAGAGTTCTGTAGAAAGAGCAGATGAGGAGAGGTCAGTTTTAGACATGCTGGCTCTGAAGGAACCATGGGGCATCCATGCGCAGATGCAGCTAAGCGTCCGGAGACAGACATCTGAAGTGCAGAGAGGAGATGCAGGCCATGTGGAGGCTGTCAGCATAGAGATGATCAATAAAGCCTTAGCAATGGAGACCCAGGCCCCAAGAGAACATGTATAATACAGACAGAAGAAAGCCTCAGTTCAGTTCAGTTGCTCAGCTGTGTCTGACTCTTTGCGACCCCATGAATTGCAGCACGCCAGGCCTCCCTGTCCATCACCAACTCCTGGAGTTTACCCAAACTCATGTCCATCAAGTTGGTAATGCCATCCAGCCATCTCATCCTCTGTCATCCCCTTCTCCTCCTGCCCACAATCCCTCCCAGCATCAGAATCTTTTCCAGTGAGTCAACTCTTCGCATGAGGTGGCCAAAGTACTGGAGTTTCAGCCTTAGCATCACTCCTTTCAAAGAAATCCCAGGGCTCATCTCCTTCAGAATGGACTGGTTGGATCTCCTTGCAGTCCAAGGGACTCTCAAGAGTTTTCTCCAACACCACAGTTCAAAAGCATCAATTCTTCGGCGCTCAGCCTTCTTCACAGTCCAACTCTCATATCCATACATGACCACTGGAAAAACCATAGACTGACTAGACGGACCTTTGTTGGTAAAGTAATGCCTCTGCTTTTTAGAGAAACCTAAATAACAGCAAGTTTTAAATGGCAGGTTGAGGAAGAGATTAAGAGGACTGGCAGAGAGAGAAACATTTTTTAAGGAAGGTGCCAGAGAAGCTTGGGGGAAGAGGTATTTCAGGGACACACAAGATAGAAAAAGACAGTCATTGGATTTAGCCACAGGGAGTTACTGGTGACACCGGGGGAAAGAGTTTCAATATTGTGGTTGAGGAAGAAACCTGACTACAATGGGTTCAAAAAGTACAGACAATTATTTCAAGAAGTTGGTTTGCAGAAGAGAGAAGAATGAAAAGGAGGTGGAAAGTGAAGGAGACTGAAGGACTAAATATGGTAGATCTTATTTATTTTTAATGAGATAAGCATGCATAAACTTGATGAGAAAAGATACAGAAGAGCAGAATTTAAAGTCTACAAAAGAGATTCAAGTAGGATTCACCATAAAAAGAAAGAAAGATACATCTTTCACTATAACAGATGATATTTGTAGGTTTAGGGGCAGGAAGTTTAAAAATTTCCAATTTCATAGCTTTTATTCTATCCACCTGCAATGTAGGAGATGCAGGTTTAGTCCCTGGGTCGGGAAGATCCCCTAGAGGAGGAAATGGAAACCCATTCCAGTATTCTTGCCAGGACAATCCCATGGACAGAAGCGCCTGGTGGGCTACAAACAGTCCAAGGGGTTGCAAAAGAGTCAGATGTGACTTAGCAACTAAACAACAATTTCATCTATAAATTAAGAGGCAAGATTTCTTTCTGTAAATGAAGAGACAGTGAATGTAGGATAACGAGGAACATCTGAAACAGCCATTGTTTCAAGTTCCCAAGAGAGGTCACTCAAAAACAGAAAGACTACCAGACAAGAATCAAGCGTCCAAGAAAGGTTGGATATCACGAAGGCAGACATCTATATCGATCTAGGCCAGGGGTTTGCTAGGTAGTGAAAACCAAATGAAACAAAGAGAGGATACCGGCCAAAGAGCTGTTTAAGCAAAGAACCCTGAAGTCCAAACAAGATAGGGAAGGAAGCAAAGACAAAGGAGTCAAAAGACAGAGTGAGAGCAGAGAAGACCAAGGCTGTACATTTCTCAGTGACATTTTGGGAAAAGATGCGGTGGGAGTAAATGAAAGAGAGAACTGGAAGAGTCTTCATGAGAAAATAAGATGCCCATCTAAATTTTCAGAAATGAAGCAGTTCCAGACTGACAGGACTCAAAGCGTGTCCTCAGAATAGGTGGTAAAAGGGCAACTCACGGCAGGGGAGCTGATCAATTAAAGAACCGAGAGACTGGGACTGGCTAAGGTGCTGGGTCCATCCGGGCACTCTCTGAAGACAATGGCATTACTTGAGGTAGGGCCAAGGTACCGAGATCCAAGGGCCAGGGTAGTTTTCTTCTGTTTTTCAAAAAAGGCAAGGTAATCAATAAGCCACAGTACCTAGGAAGGGAAGAGGGCAGATTACTAGCCAGATTACTAGAGTAATTGAACGGAGCAGGGAATTTCACTGAAAGGTAGACGATTCGATAGGAGCCCTGGAGACGGAAGAGAGGGGACAGGATTCTGACCTCCCCACTGCAGGGGGACAAGAGGGACATGCCAGGTCCTTGGAAAGAAACCACGTGAAGTCAAGAGAAAGGGGCAGAAATAACATGCAGTTAAAAGGCTGAGGGTGAAGAAATCTGTTTACTATGCAACAGAGAAAATGGGATAGTCGATGAGCGAAGAAGTCACTGGAAGGTCAGGTCAGGAGAGAAAAACCATCAAGTCAGGCCTGAGATCACAGGGATACACAGATGGCCATCGTTGCTTACATTCTGGATGCTGACCAAGGAGTGCAGAGTTGAGAGGAATGATCTGTTTGGCTGCTGCAAGACTTCTAAAAAAAACTAAAAACAAAAGAGTCCCAACAATTCCTTAATAGAAAACTGGAGGGCGCAGAGGCCTTGGGCTTTTTGAAAGGAGTCAGCATTAGCCAGGTTTCAGTGACTCAGAGGCTAAGCTGTAGGCCAAAGGCAGGCTCTGTGAATCCCACGTGACCTACCGGCAGCCTCTGATGCTGGGACAAGGCGGGTGGCCTCAGGCTCTGCAAGGAAGAACCTGGCCTGGAATATCTATTTTACCACAGCAGACAAGAAAATTCTCTGAGTGGAGTCAGTTATGACCTGGACCCATGTGGTCTGACAAGGACAGGCACGAGAATCAGGCTTCTGCTGCTTCCAATAAATAATGTCAAATAAATTTTATGAGAGGCTTGAGATTCAAGAATTTTGATGCATCTAATTAAATAAATGAATAAGCTAATGATTAATTTTTTCACCAATCTAACATATGTAACTGCTCCTGTGCTAAGTGCTTTACTTGCAGTATCTCATTAGTTTTCACAACCCTATATGAGGTGGAAACTATCATTAACATTTTACAGATGAAGGAACCAAGCCTCAAAGAAATTAAGAAACTTGCCCAAGGTTATAAATGTATTAAGCAGTGGAGCCAATAGGATGCTAAACCCCAAATTCTTACCCATGAGCTCTATGCCTGACTCTCACCACACCAGTGGATGCTGACAATATATCTAAGTACAAAGCTTGCAATGTGGGAGACCTGGGTTCAATCCCTGGGTTGTGAAGATCTCCTGGAGAAGGGAAAGGCTACCCACTTCAGTATTCTGGCCTGGAGAATTCCATGGACTGTATAGTCATGGGGTCGGAAAGAGTCGGACACGACTGAGTGACCTTCACTTCACAGAGCCTCTCGAATACACAACTCAAAATACAGTTACTAGTACGGAGAATATAAAGAATTAAAAGGCCTGAACCTCAAGAAAATTAAGTCTAGTAGAGAGACAAGAGGCTTCCCTGGTGGCTCAGATGGTAAAGAATCTGCCTGCAATGCAGGAGACCCTGGTTTGAAATATGAGTTGGGAAGATCCCCTGGAGGAGGGCATGGCAACCCACTCCAGTATTCTCGCTTGGAGAATCTCCATGGACAGAGGAGCCTGGCAGGCTGCACTTCATGGGGTCTCAAAGAGTCAGACATGACTGAGCAACTAAGCACAGCACACAGAGAGACAAGAGATAGTCACCAAAAAAAAAAAAAAAAGGGAAAGCAACAATTTAAAACTACTTAAGTACCAAGATCATGATAAGGATAACAAAGGTTTAAAAGATAGTTAGATGCAACAGATTTTTAATTCTCTCTCCAAAGCAATAAACTCTCTAACAGCCCATTCATCTAAGCTTTCAGACTTCCCAAACTTGAGAGATAACGTTAAATTCCTTAGGAAATACCTGAGTAAATCATACTAAGATACTAGAAGAAAATGAAGTTAAGTGGACTGAAATGAATACTTGCTCTCCTAAATCTTGAACCCTCTACTAACCCAACCATTTTCCACTAGCATACTTAGTTTCCATGTACTAAAGCTCCGTTTTGACCCAGAGCAGACAAAAATCGATCTTCACTGATTATGTCTAATGGATCACCGCACCTACGCCCCTCTCAACACTTTCATTCCATCTCAAAGGTAAATGAACTCACCTCAATTTCCCTACTTGCGGAATAAAAAACAGAATGGTACCCTGCCTTCTGTTCAGACCTCTCAGAGGTAGAATGAGTTATGGAATGGTTCTTAAGTGCTCTGAATCTCACCTAAGAGGAATGTGATATACAAGTACACAAGGCATTCACCAAGTAACATCCAAACAGCTTATTCCACTACTCAAAATTGCACACACGAACACAGGTACATACCAGTGCTCAAAGTCCAGGCAAAGCTAAACTCATCTTTGCCCCTGATCCCTGAAGAGCCCAATTTGATTATTAGGTCAGAATCTGAATTTTCAAAATGAATAGAATTGTCCCAAATTATACTGTTAAGTAGTAGTTGAGGGTAAAATGGACTTCAATCACTGGACTCTGACCATCACCAGAGGCAGTCAGTGAAATATGGGTATGCCAAGAGGGGAAAACAAAAGAAAAACAGGTAAGTGGAGTGGTTCCAAAATGTAACCACAAATTCTTTGACCCTATTCCCTTTAAGAGGTGGAGAATAATTCTCCTCCCCTTGGGAGGAACTAGATTTGGACACTTGCTTCTGACAGATAAGTAAAACAGAAACAACAGTGTGCACCTCAGGAACGAGATCACAGAACTGCGCTTCTTCACCTGCTCTCTCTCTCTTCACCTGCTCTCTCACTTGATCCCTCCAAGAAAGTTCTGTCATGCAAGGAAGATGCTCAAAGAGCCAAAGAGACAGTCATGTTGGGGCAGGAGAGGGAGGGGGACCCATGCCTCCTGCCAACAGCCAGTGAGGAACTGACAACAAGTCAACAGCCATGAAATGAGCCATCTCAGAAGTGGCTCCTCCAGCCCCGGTCCAAACTTCAGATGATGGCAGCAGCCCAGCCAACAGCTTGACTAAACCTCACGAGAAATTCTGAGCCAGAACCACACAGCTAAGTTGCTCCCAAATTTCTCACCCACAGAAACTGTGAGATAATAAACATTTGTTGTGTTAAGTCAGTAAGTATGAGGTAATTGGTTACACATGCAGGGAAAAATAACTGTAGCACACTAGGTTGTGAATCCCAAACTATCATTAAAGTCCCTCCAAGGTTCTGGAAACAGACACCACCAGAGAGAAGCACACCTGTACTCCAGCAACTTCCTCTTGTCTTCAAGCCTGACATCTAGAGCCAGAAATATGGGCCATTTATGTAATTTAAAACTTTCTAGTAGCCACACTTAAAAGGAAATAGATGAGAATAATTTTAACAATATACTTTACTGAAACTAACATTCAAAATACTAACATCGAAATTTCAACATGTCATTATAAAATATAGTCAGTATTTTAAAAATTCAATGAATTTTTTTTGGACTGAGTCTTTAAAACCTAGGGTATATTTTATACTTCCAGTGTCACTTCGTTCAAGTCACATTTCAAGTCCTTGACAGCCACAAGTGGCTATTGTGTAAGACAGAACAGGAGGCCTCCATGGTGGCTCACTGGTAAAGAATCTGCCTGCCAATGCAGGAGACACAGGTTTGATCCCTGACCGAGGAAAACCCCACAGGCCACTAAGCAACCAAGCCTGTGGATCGCAACTCCTGAGCCTGTGCTCTAGAGCCTGGATGCTGCGAGTACTGAGTGTGTGCGCCCTAGAGCCCATACGCTCCGCAAGAAGCCCACGCACTGCCAGTAGACAGCGGCCCCCACCTGCTGAAACCAGAGAAAAGCCTGCACAGCAACAAAGCCCAGCAGGGCCAAAAATAAATAAATTATAAAAGTAAATAAAACCTTAAAAAAAGAGCAGGTCTAGGGTTTCTTCTACAGCTTGTTGCCCCTTCAGGAACATGATTGTGGAAATCAGAGGTAAAAGTAAGAATTTTTTTAAATACCGAAAGGATTCTTTTTTCTCTCTCCCTACTGAGATTCCTCATTTACATAGGCTCCCAGCTAGGAAGAAGTGGCCTTCACAGAAGGAAAGGGAGGGGACTGTTAAGAAAAGGAAGGACCACCCTGAAAAACTGAAAAGAAAATAATTCCACCGATAAAACATCAACACCAAGAAGCAGGGTGAGTACAGAGCACGTCACCACGATTTTGATTGCTGTTTCCCTCATCATTCATTTACCCTCCCACTACATACACAATCCTAGATCCAACTGAAAAGGAAAGATGCAGTTTGCTCTGAAATGGAAGGTCTGAAAGGGGCGGGCAGGAGCAAAGTAGAAGAACATTTGGCTTTCTCCAAAAACCCTTTCTCCAGCTCACACATTTGCCTCCCCTCCACCAGCAGTGTTAGCTTCTAGGATCACTGCTGGAAAGGAGGACAGATCAAACCCAGAGCGTTCAGGAGACAGTAATCTCAACAAGAAGATCTGCTCCAGTGCAACCAGAGTCACCCTCTTCCTCCTCCCGCTCCTCCTTCTTCAGACCATTGTGGAAAAAAGCCCAGTTGTGTGAGTCACCGCAGCCATTCCAAGCGGCCTGGGCAAAATCCAGCGGACAGCTGGAAACAGCTGCTGTGAGATTAACTGCAACTGGGCGGGAAGGAGGAAAAAGAGGATGAATTCATAGTTTATCACACACGACCCCATTCTCGCCTCAGAAAAGCTGGGTTTTATTTTCTCTCCCAAACAAAAAGTTTCTTCTCCCTGCTTACTTAAGATTCTTCTCCTAATGAAGGAAATGACAACAGGCTCACCACCCTGAGACAATGATCCAGTGTGGGACACCACCTCCACCGCGTGTCTCCCACAGGACAGGGTAACCAAGAGCCCATCAGGTGAAGTGAAATGAGTGAAAGTCACTCAGCTGTGTCTGACTCTTTTGCGACCCCATGCACTATACAGTCCATGGAATTCTCCAGGCCAGAACACTGGAGTGGGCAGCTATCCCTTCTCCAGGGGATCCTCCCAACCCAGGGATGGAATCCAGGTCTCCCGCATTGCGGGCAGATTCTTTACCAGCTGAGCCACAAGGGAAGCTCAGGTTCAGGAACCTTCAGGTGGGTAGCTGTAAAGGCAAAACACTGTCGACTTGAACAAAACGCAAAAAAAAAAAAAAAAAAAAATTCACCAGGAAATAAGAGACTGCTGAAATCTGTCAGAGAAATAGCCCCAGGGAAAGAGGAGTTCCACTCTCCTTACATGATAATGATGTTATAAACACTGTTGATTAAGGGAAAATGAAAAAGTGCCAGAAGCAGAGTGTTTCTCTGCATAACCAGAAGGCAACAAACCTCTAAACCTCTAATCCACTTTCCTACTAGCCAAAAGGATGCAGATCTTCACACATTAGTCCTTGAAGAAAAGGCAGCTGACCCCTGGTCCAGAAACTGTCCTAAAATGGGCAGTGTACCAACAGGTACCGTTCCTAAACCAGAACGTCTTAGAATCTCATGGCTAAGGGAACAAGAGGGATTCACTGGCATCTGACACATTTAAACAATCTGTAATGGGCTCTGGTCATGAGACCCAGGCAGCTCGTGAGCACCCTCCTCAACTGGGTCTCTGAACCCCCAGCCATCCTTCAAAAGCCCCACGTCCACAGCTCGTGGTTTTTTGTTTTGTTTTGTTTTTTTACCAACACACACTCCAGGGTGGTCAGTCTTGGATTCTTTAGTCACTTTAGACATTCACATGGTAGAAGTAGTACATATCCTCCTAATTCACCAGGCAGATCATCCATGAGTATAGAAGACCTGCAGCCTTCAGAAGGCAGCTCCAGAGGTTTTAAAAACCAATGAAAAGCTCCTTCAGCTCTCCCTGCTGCCCACCTGCTAGCAGTGACGCTGTTTCTAAAGTAAGCTACAAAGACTTAAAGCGTCTCTATACCTTCTCCTCCTGAGTGCTGTTTTTCACTACAGGACTTTAGTTATTTCTTCCACTAATATTTTTTTAAGTATTTATGATATTACATCATACACAGGACCTCTTGCAACTAATTGCTGAAGCCAGCCATTAGCGAACCTATAAATCGTGGAAGGAAGTGAGATGGGGAAGGAGCACAGAGGGAAGTCTGAGTCAGCTTCCAGGACCAAGGGAAGCTTTTCCTGGCCTCCCAGGTTTAAGATTAAAATAATTAGTATGACAACTTTTGTTTAAAAAATGCAAAAGTCATAAAAACTTCTTCAGCTGCCATAGCTTATATTTTGGACCCCCTCTTATTCTCCTGTATGTTTTGTCTTTTCAAGCATACAGCAAATCCAGAAAGACAATTGTGATACAATTTTGTAACAAATATAGACTTTCTAACCAACAAATTAGCACATGTGACACCATCAACTTCAACTGTTATTTAATTTTGGCTGAGTTTATACAGCACCTACCCAACTGAATTGACACCCTTGACAGAGCACCCCGGGATCTTCCTGCCCACACTACCTCATAAGAGCAGAACCTCAAACCACCACCTCTTGATTAGGTTTCACCATATATTAAATGAGTGCAAGGATGAGATGGAAGACTGGATCTAAAATGCACAAAACGAAACAACAAAAGTGATTCTTTCCCAAGGAAACCATCCTCCAGAAGAGGAAAAGAAGAAAGCTTTTGATCAAATCTGAAAGATGACAGTGAGGCCTCTGCAGCCCCGCCGTGAGAACCCATCTACTAGCAACACGGCTAAACTGCCAAAGCCACTTACATCTGCATCCCCTTCTCCTTCAGCATGTATTTCTGATAACTTCCTTTCCAACTAGCCCATGGTGACAGCCACTGCCATGATAGCCAGTCGTGATTTTAATAAATCTAGTCATCTGTTTTCCAGGGCAACCTGAAAAAGCCAAAAAGTAAAGCATGGCCTAGGCCAGCTCTGGCGGGATCCATGAAGCTAAAAAGGTAGAAAGGGGTTTGTAAGAAGATACCATCAGCTAAAAAGTCAGAGTGTATTCAATTCAAATGTGGGCATGGTAGTGATCACAGACTCTTTTTTTCTTTTCCCCCAACCAAAGCAACTAGGGAAAAGAATCATACTTGGGGTCTAAGAGGAAATTGATTTAAAAAAATAAGAGGTGGAAATAACTGAACACTATACTTTGGAGGAACTTGTCATATTAGAATTTTGGTTAACTATGCATTGCTGGATGGGTATAATCACCTATACTTAGCAGACAGGTAAGAAGTTAAACATCTCAGGGCAACATTTCACAGAAGACAGATGTCCAAAGACAGAAACTCAATTACTTAAAGGCACAAATTATGGGGAGAACTTCTTAGACATGGAATATAAAACATATGGGAATGCATTATTAATTTTACACATTTAATATCTAAAACCAGGATATGCAAAAGTTATAGTCCTTTTAACAATGCTAAAATACATACACTATATTTAAAGACAGAATTTTAGAGCTGGAAGGGATTGCTAGACAATAGATCTGTAAAATAGCAATTCTAACAGACACTAAGTCCAAGAAGTTCAAAGCACTTGGCTTTAAATGCTATATATGTGCAGCATGAGTAAGACTTTGAAGCGTTAACTTTTGTACTTTATGATCTGTGCTAATTTATAACCTCTGTGTTATAGTCAATGTTATTTAAAAAAAAGAAGAAGAAGGAAGGAAAACAGGCAGAGATACAAGGAAGAAAGAGGAAAAAGGGAGGGAAGGAAGAATGAATGAATACAAGTGCCCAAAATGTTTTAGACCTCCTGTGATAGGAAAAATGCATCCCACTGGGGTTCTAGGTATCTCCCTTCCTTGCAGTTTCCTTTGCTTTTCCTCTATTTCTCTAGGTCCTTTGTCTCTCATTGGCAGCCCTGGTTTCCTTCTCATCCTCCTCTGCACTTCTGCTCATCCCCCTTCCATGTCTGCCTGCCTGCCTCTTTATATCTTTCCCTTTGCCTGACTCCAACTCCACATCCCCACACAACCCAAGAGTAAATCTCACTCAAAAGTAAACAAGAAGTTTAAAAAAATTCTTTACAATGTTGCAAATGAACAGATCAAACCCTTCCATCATAGGAAACTGAGGTTCTGGGAGATTATACAATTTGACCAGTTTTGTCACAAAACTCTTATGTGACAGAACCGAAACTAAAAGCCAGCTTTTCCCATTAAAGTACTAAAAGAAAGCACAGAATGTTATTTTTAAATCTCAGTAGATAAGGTCTCTCTCAGAAAGAAACAAGATCCAAAAACTTAAAAATCAATACCTTATATAGTTAATCACACTAAAAATTTTTATCTGGCTTCAAAACACACATAAACACATATACTTATATACTATAGACAAACTCAAAACACCAGTGACAAATTAAGAAATTTTGTAACATGAATGGCAAAAGCTATTTTCCTTAATTGTATAAAGTTCTTACCACCACCACCACCACCACCACCAAAACCCCACCATTCTTCCTAACCTTAGTTTATGACAAAGAAATACAAATGACTTTTAGATATCTTTTAAAAAACAAATCCTTTTTATTACAGAAAAACAAAAGATCACGGTACCAGTTTTCATGTATCGGAGGACTGGTTAAAATCAGAGTTTGGTAACATACAGTTTGCCAAGCTGATAGGAAAAAGTCACTCCACTATACACACAAGTATACAATTTTGAAGGCTGCTTGGCAATACCTATCAAAAGTTTAAATGAACATACCCTTAGAAATTCAACAACTCCACTTCTCAGAATCTGTCCTCATGTACTTACTTATATGTACAAGAAAATATTATATATAAGCAGCATGGCTTATAGTAACAAAAGATTGGAAGCAACCTAAATGTCCAGCAATAGGAAATGTTTAAACAAATCGTAATTTTAGAACTACAAGAAACCTTACTATGGAATACTAAATGGTCATTTCAAAAGAATGAAGCTGATCTGTACAAACCGAAACAAAATGTTCTCCAAGATGTTCTGTTCAGTGAAAAACAATGAAGAGACTTTAGATACATAAAGGAGTGTACATACATGCACAGAATTTCCCCATAACATAACAGAAACTACTAAGGTTTCTATCACACAAACTTTGCAAAAGGAACTTTAGGGCCCTTCTAGTTCCAAGAAGTCCTACATTTTAAGTTCTTCCGGACAGCTAACCTGCAGTAACTCTCCTAGAAGACCCATCCCCACTACCTCTCCTGAAGCTCTTAAACCCTGGATAGAACGATGACTCTCTTCTCTGCCTTTCGACCAAGTTCAACTGGGCACCTTGGTAGCCCCCTTTCCACTTCTCTATAGCTTTGCATTTTTCTTCACTCTCTCAATACTTCTCCTATATCCTAACATTAATTCATTTTCCCCATAAATATACCTCACAGCCTTCCAAAGCCTAAAGGCCATTGCTAGCAACTGGCATTCTTTCTGCTTCCCACTGCTGCCTTTCTATCAATTTCATTTGTTACTCAGCAAACACTTATTGGCTAACAACCGTATTCCACATATAGTTAAGTTCTACCTAACAGGTGGTCCCTGTTTTAAGAAACTTGCAGTCTAGGACAAATATTCAAAAGCAAACCTCTTGGCATAGCATGTAAGAGGGAGAGAAACTAGATGAAGAGGAGGTAACCTTTCAATGTTTAGCTACATATACCAAGTTTAGAGCTCTGGATACCTCTAAGGAAGGAAGACAGATTAGGGTTGGTGGCCAAAGTGTCCACTGGCTTTTATGTGTTTCAATTTTTAGGTTTTTTATCTGTAAGAATATATTTGTATATTAATTTATAATTAAAACATAAGACTTTAAAAAGGAGGCAATAAACCCAAGCATGGGGCCTGGCAGATAAATGGAGCTCCATAAACGATCACTAAACATCTGTTTAGACAGAGTTCCACAGAGTAGAGTGGAAGGAGAGAGACACCATATTCTGTTGCCCTTACTCAACAACTCCTCTTTTAAAGTTAACACAGGGTTTCTCAGCCTCAGCACTACTGACCTTCAGGGCCAGACCACCCTTCACTTTAAGGGCCGCCCCATGCATTTTCAAACACGACAGCAGCATCCCTGGCTTCTACCCACTAGATGCCCACAGCACCTCCAGCTGTGAGAATCAAAGATGTCTGAAGACATTGCCAATGTCCCCTGTGGGCAAAATCTCTCCAGTTGAGAACTGAATTAATGCTTACACATTATGCTACTTCCTCAAACTCAAATTGACAGCCCTTCCAAAGCCTCCAAGCTCTTCAAATCACTTATTTCCAGGGGACTTGATCTTTATCACAATCATCCATTTGATTACCATTCCTGAGAAATCATCACTACCTATAAACTCTTCTAACATCAAGAGCTCAAACTCGAGTCACATGCCCCCTCTCTTTTGTCTTCTCCCACTTTTTTCTTCCAGCTGAATCTGTCAGTCCCAGTTTATCAATGCTTAGCCCAGGGTAATGTGCACTTGGTCACACTCGTGGACTCCTGAGTACTGTTTGACAGATTTAAGAAATCACCAAGACCACCTCAACGCAAGCTGGCACTTAACTGAGACTTAGCGATCTTTTTATTCTACTTTTTAATGAATGCTTATTACACTGGAACAGCACTTACCTCTAAAATGTCCCTACCTCCTCAAAGTGTCAACACAACCCCTGCCTAGAGGTTACTATTCTTTTCTACCTGAAGGAAGACAGAGATCTTCTGACATGAGCCTGGTCAACTTTGCTTCTCATTACCTCATACGCAACAGATGCTCAATAAATATGTGTTAAATTTAGGAAGGAAAAACATCATGGTTTTATATTGGCTCTATTTAAAAGAGCAATCTTTATGAAGGGAAAAAAGTTCTAAGTTTCTTTCTAATTGAAGACTTTATTCTACAATACTAAGCAACCTTGGAGAAGGCAATGGCAACCCACTCCAGTACTCTTGCCTGTAAAGTCCCATGGATGGAGCCTGGTGGGCTGCAGTTCATGGGGTCGCGAAGAGTTGGACATGACTAAGCGCCTTCACTTTCACTTTTCTCTTTCATGCATTGGAGAAGGAAATGGCAACCCACTCCAGTGTTCTTGCCTGGAGAATCCCAGGGACGGGGGAGCCTGGTGGGCTGCCATCTATGGGGTCGCACAGAGTCGGACACGACTGAAGCGACTTAGCAGCAGCAGCAGCAAGCAACCTTAAGAAGGGTCAACATGCCTTCTCAAGGCTACCAATAGCAATCAATGGTGTAAACTGCTGCTGCTAAGGGACCCTCTCCATAATCATCAAGGCACGCTAAATATAAACTCCAATGACAAGCAATTACACTGCAAATAAAACCCGATGCCGGTAACTGTGAGTGATTCTTAATCCCACAATTCAGTGAGATGCAGAGAAGTACCTTAACAGGACGACAGAGCATCAATGGCAGTGCCACGTGCTAAAGACCCGGCACTCGGCTCTCTGGGAAGACCAACAAATATTCTCTGAGAGTATAAACTGCTCTGCCACAGGAGATAAGGGCTTTAAATAATTAATCAGCACAGGCAATTGTACAATATCTTTAGAATTAAGTGTCCCATTTTCATGTAACCCTAATGCCTCCCATAAGTAGGACTTTACTGTCAGAAGAAATGGGCAGCCTCTATGTTCCACTTAAAGAATGTTGAGGTCCTCACTGAATCTAAGGCATAACACTTTCCCCAAGCTTTTGTCTCCCAAGGCAATTAGGGAAAAAGAACCTTGGCACTAGCTTTCGCAAAATAGAGCCAATCATTTCTCAAAACGTGTTCTAAACCTTTTTCTTGACCTTCAGCTTATAGTAGCTTAGACAAGTATCTTAAAAGCATTTCCAGTCAGCCATTTTTGGTAACTTGTGAGCAAAATTATTTTTAGCTGAAAAAGTTTATTTCAATCCCTCTCTCATAACTCAGAAGCATCTGACCAGGTTTGGTTCAAGCTTTCCAGAATAATTTGTCTTTGAGTGGATTCAAAGCATAGGACAGTTCAGCTTCAAAGGGGAAAGTTTCTCCTTAAGAGGCATGAACCACCAAAACATGAGAATATGCAAGATATGTGAGGAAAAAAATAAAAAAAAATCACTTGACTACCTGCCACCTACCCTGCACACTGTGGAGATTAAGCACTTAAATGCTCATAAAATGTTTAGAAAGCCTCTGATGGACAAAACATTTTGTTACAGCATTCCATGCTATGAAGAGCAAAATGCTTGCCTGCTTTAAATTTATGCTTCACATAAATTTAAATATAATGAAATGGAATATAAAGTTCGAGTTGTTTCCATGCAACATTCAAACTGTGATTCCAAATAGAGGGAAAGTTTCTTCTGGATGAAGAGAGCTGAAAAGAAAATATCAGTAATTCTGCTAGAAGGCACGTCTACATATATACAACATATACAATTAAATACAGGTTTTCTTTGTTCTCTCTTACAATGTTTTTTCCTTTTCTTTTTCCCCTGCTTTGGGATGAACTAAGACAGTGCCTCTACTCTCCTACCACTATGAGATTATGCTCCCAGAGTGGTAGGATAATCCATTACCGCCATCCAGTCAGCCTTGGGAACAACAGTACCTGACTGTAAGGAGATGGCTGTCTGTGAAAGACACTGGGGAAATCTGCTGCTCTCACGCCCTCTATCCCAGCCCCACCGGCCCACACAGTTCCTCTCCTACCTGCTCCTTGGACAGTGTGCTTCTCCTGCCGGGTGGCCTGTGCCTCCCTCTCCTGTGCCTGCCTAAGCCCTGCTCACCAATGGCTCCTGCAGAATGCTCTCCTTACACCCATCCCAGCCTGGCTGGATAAGAATCCCCCTATTATGCTGCCATAGAAACCCTGTACTCATCCTATCAGGGTACAGAAGCTCCTTTATTTACCATCAGGTTAGGTCTGGAATGAAAAGCAGTTCCTAAGTCCATTAGTTCATAAAATTCCAACATGAAAAAAATCCAAGGAATCCATGGATGCGCCTCTAGTAAGGGAACATTTCTTAAGAAAACTAGAGAGGCTTATGGTAGTGGTTCTGACTTGCTTTGTTTCTTAACTCACTTTATGATTTGCACACAGCCCTTTATATCATCTGCTGTTGAATGAATCATCCCATACACATATTAACATTCATCATCTCCTAATTTCACCTCCATTCTTATTCATCTCTATATTTATCTATTTATTCATATGAGCACTTTCCTTATAACCAAGTTTCACCCTTACTGAAGACAGTTAATAATAAGTGTAATAAGACATAGTTAGTAAGCACTGGAAACATTCCACATGCCAATAAAGTGTGACAGACAGAATTAAAGTAACCATGTGCCACCAGCAGTACTACTGTTCCTTTGCTTGTGGTAAGCAGAATTGGCACACTTGTGTTCTAACACATAACTTCACTCATTTTTCTCTGAAAACTAGCAAGTTTAAGGATCATAAGTAAAATAGCTCCTGCGCTTATTCCTATATAATTTCAATAAACTATTTTATTTTTAAAACAACACATGCAGGTAATACAAAATTCAAAAGGCACAAAAGGTATACAATAAAAATGAAATCTTTACCTATAACCTCTTCCTCCATCACTCGTTAGCCCTCCCCCAAGAGGCAACGAGTGTTAACCAGAACCTTGCATTTCCTGGCAAAGAGATTCAATGTGTACCTGGATATATATACCTTTTTTCATTACACAAACAGTAACAAATTATACCCTTTTCAGCACCTTGACTTTTTATACTTTATGTATTTTAGTGTCTTAGGTGAAGGCAATGGCAACCCACTCCAGTACTCTTGCCTGGAAAATCCCATGGATGGAGGAGCCTGGTAGGCTGCAGTCCATGGGGTCGGTGAGGGTCGGACACGACTGAGCGACTTCACTTTCACTTTTCACTTTCATGCACTGGAGAAGGAAATGGTAACCCAGTCCAGTGTTCTTGCCTGGAGAATCCCAGGGACGGGGGAGCCTGGTGGGCTGCCGTCTATGGGGTCGCAAAGAGTCGGACACGACTGAAGCGACTTAGCAGCAGCAGCAGCAAATGCATTTACCTAGAGCTAATTCTTTTTAATAGCTGCATGATATTCCATTTTATGATTGTACTTTAATTCACAGTTCCCCTGTCAAAGAGCATTTTGATTTTTTTCAACCCTTTGCCATTTCAAATAATGCTGCACTATATATTCTTATACAGAGAAACAACAGTATCTGTAGGATCAATTCCTAGAGGTGGAACTGCCGGATCAAAGAAAACATGCATTTTACATTTTGGCAGACATTGCAATAGTTCTTCATGGAATGTATGTGACTTTTCACCCCCCAGCAACATGAGTACCTATTTCTCTACCTACACCCTTACCAATACACAGCGCTACCGAATTTTTCTTCCCATATAGAGTTGTTCCAGAAACCTCCCCCAACAAGCCTCAAACATTCCATACGAATCTCCTTTAACTCATAATCCTGGCATCTAGCATGTTGTAAGCATTCAAATGTTGAATGAATGAATGAGCAAAAGGGGAATTATCTTTTGCATAACATGAAAATTTTACTTTTAATATAAAGAACAAGGACAGGGATTTAAATACTAACAATTTTTTCCCTTTTGAAGGAGGGAGAGAGGAAAGTAAGAAAGGATGGATGGATGGATTCTGCTCTAAAATGCTTTCTTCTAGAGGTTTCTAAAAAGCAGTGAAAGATGCCTGTCTGAAACAGTCAAGTATTGTCCTACCTTAAAGGAAGGTATATAGTCTATATTCAAAATGTCAAGAAAGCTGAAGGGCCTAAAAAGGAATAGCAAGATCCCTTCTCTGAAACTGGCAGGGGATACTGAAGCCTCTCACATCAGAATTCCTTTTACACGCTTTCCGAACAATTGACTCTCATCATGTGTTGCACACAGTCACACAGCCAGTTAACACTTCATTTATTTGCTTCTGTGCAGTACTTGGCACAGTCACTGCTAAAAATCTTTCACTGAATACAGTACACCGACCTCTGCACTGCCACTGGTTGTGGTTTGCAGGAGTCCCCAGTGCCCTGCCAGGTGCTGTAACAACCACTGTAACAGACAGCACTTACACAGTGCTTATCGTGGATCAGATACTCTTCCAAGCGTATTATATTTACTATATTAACTCATCTAATATTCACAAGTTTGTAAGAGTTATTATTATCCCCATTTTACAGATGAAAAACTGAAGCACAGAGGAGATAAGGAACTTGCCCAAAGGACACACAGCTAAGTAGATGCAGAGAAGAGAATTTGAATCAAGGCTGTCTGATAGCAGAATGGCATCTCTTACTCCAGTATTTTAATACAGTGTGATCTCCGCTCTGACAGAGTTGCACCGAGTATCTCTAACCCAGAGCACCAAGCTGTGACATAGCAGTTAAGCCTCTATCAGAGCAATGATCACACTGTATCAACATCATCTGTATACACATCCACTTCCCCTCTGCAGGCTGAAGGCCTAGTCCTCACTGTGCCTAGCACTACCTGACAATAAGCCCGTCAGCTGGGTTTTAGGTTAAGGTGGAGTAATAAAACCTCACCCTATTCCTTGGATTTGCACTTCATATTCTCAGTGCTGATGCTTCTCCTGCTGTGAGCCACCATTTCCTACGACTCATCTCCTCTGAGGCAAGATGTGCTTCCTAAACCACGCTACTTCCCCGAGATGCCAGCCAGACCTCTCAAACTGCCTCTGGGTACCTTCTTGGAGTCCTAGAACACCAGAGACCCACACCACCATTGCTGCTGGGCAGGGCACTGGCAGTCCATCTCCCACCCCCACCCCTAGCAGCCACCAGCCTGCATCAGTGGCTCTTATCAGGAACATGGAGTAATTTGAACCACTTGCCAACCCATCTCTCAACTGCTAATACGGGCGCTTTATGCTCTCAGGTTGCACAAATGACTGGAAACCTTACACCGGGTGTGAAAGAAGAAGCAAATAGGAGAATCAACACAGCATCTGGTGCCCTTCCCTGCTTCCATTCACTGTGTGGGGCCACAGAGACCTCAGGAACCGAAAGACTGTGTGGTGAGATGAACGTAACCACACAGTGGAGGTCAGCATTCTTCTAGGATGCAAGACACATCCCTACCGGCCTCATTCTCCAAAGAGCTGGAAAGAGACCTCCTCTATGATATTTTTGTGGAGACAAAGGTCCACTACAGAAGCCAATTTTGAAAAGCATTGTTTTTAGTTCATATCTTTAAATGCAGACATGTATACAGGTTAACCAAGCTAGAATCAAAGCCTTAATTGAAATCTTTAATTCTGTATCTGAATCAGAATCCACTACTGTCCAGTAAACAAAAGAAAAATATGCCTTGTTTGTTGACCCATATCTGTTTACCTCCCATTAAAAGTCTTAGTCACAGAGTGGTCATATTCCAGGGATGAAGAGCATTGCCTCAATCCTGAGCTTTCCACAAACAGAAGAGTGAAGTGAAACTAACAGCAATTATGGCTGCTGAGACACAAACACCTATTAGGAACCAAATCTTTCTTTCTCACAATTCAGCACCAAAGTTGGTTCGCTGAACAGCCTCCTGACAGCAGTAACATTCAATCAGGATAAACCTGGGCATTCTGGATATGTCTGGTATAGAAGGTGTCATAATGAATAAAATCACATTGCAGTTCAAGTTGAAACGCAATGACTAGAGGCAGATCCAGAGTATCATTACTAACTCAGTGACACATGGAACATCTGACCCGAAAGGGCCCTACAACCACAAAAAGATAGGACCGGGAGCAGCGGACATGGGCAGGCGGAGAGAGGAGGATGCCTACCTTGTGCTTGAGCATCTTTAAATGGCATCGTCCATCAAGGATTTATGGGTATTCACATGAAAGAAGAGAGATGCACATTAGGTCTCTAACCCTGTGATTCCATAAAAACACAGGCTCAGACTTTATGAGATCCTATACTAATCAGAGTCATTCTTACCAGAGACATTTAGATATAGTTATCTCAGTAGACCAGAACAGAATAATCCTAATTCCAGAAACCTAAAAAATGGAGGAAAATGTCAATATAAGCTGATATAAAATGATCTCCAAATACTTCAGAGAAAAGTATATGAATATTAACACTACCATTTGAGTTTCTAAAATGGAGGGAGGGGCAGATGGAGAAAATATTATGCAAGTACTATCTCTGGACAGATACTGAGATAACTAACCATACTGGTTACTTTCAAGGAGAGAAACTAGGTAGCTGGAAAAGGCAGAGATTTTTTACTCTTCAACCTTTTGCACAGTTTGAATCATCACCCATGTGAATACACTATGTGTTTAAAAAAAATAAATGTAAATGATGGAAAAAACCCTCCATATAAGAAACTCCCAGGGAAATCCCATCCAAACAGTAGAAAATAAAAAATGAAAGATTCTACTTAGTTCCAAAGCTGAAAATCTGAGCATATTGCTTGCTCTCTCATACTTCCTCTGAGCCTGAAACAACTTGTCCATAAAAATGGGCACAGATTCTACTTCATCTCACTGAAGCAGAGAGCTGATCCAGGAAACTTTGAGATGACCTCAGCTCTCATGATTTCATACTATCCACCATTACCAATCCACTGATTTAGCTATTGTTCACCCATTATTTGATCGGTAATAAAACTAGAGACTGATAACTTTAAGGCAAAAAAATTAAAGCAAAAACCCAAAAATAACACTTTACCAAATTCTTATTATAATATATCCCTGGTACTGATGAAGAAGCCAAGAAAACACAGATTAAGAGACTGTTCCTGCCTTTAAGAAAGTGAAAAAAGTACTGAGATATAAGAAAACAGGGCCTGGTAGGTACACCTACTCAGTATCAGGCTCTGAACTAAGCACATTACATACATTATCTCTTTTAATTCTTATACCAATTCTATAACATATTTCATAAGCAAAAAAGCTGAGCCTTTTCTTAGGCTGTGTAACCAAGATCACACAGCTATGATGTGGAAAAGCTAGGGCTCCAACTCAGGTCCCTCTGTCTGCAAGTCCATTCTGGTTTTTATAATCATGGAGTGGGAAAAACTTTCCTAAGCATCAAACACACACACACAAACCCAGAAATCATTAATGAAAATATTAATAAGCCCTGTTACAAAAAAAAAAAAAAAATAACTTCTGATAGAGTAAAGCAAGGTGCAAAAAGAATATATGGAGTATACTAGTGTTTGTGTAAAAAGAAAGAGGGTGGAATAACAAGAAACTAACAAGGGGAAGACGGAAGAGGGGAAGACGCTTCACTGAACATGCTTCTATAAATTTAGAGTCACAACATCTGCTTATGAGAAGCAAAATGAGATAGCTTAAATTTTGTTTAACTCTATTCCAAAGTTATGTGACTTTGTGTGTGTGTTTGTCAGAATGACACCAATTATCATTTCTCAAAGGACAACCAATTAAAAAACGGCTTGGGATAATACGAATTAGACCATTTCCTTGCTTAAAACAGGATGCTGAACCAATCTATTTTTTTTAGATTTCTTCAAACTCTTGGATACTGTAAAACCAAAGAAATATTTACTATTTGCCTAAAATGAACACTGAAGAAAACAACTCATAGTGAAGCTAAAATTCAGTAAGAGTGAATGATCCCCTACACCAACCTCAAGAAAATCATAAAGGTTTCTTGAAACAGGCTTCCAAGGATTAAAATACAAAGCCTACTGGGAACACTTAATCCAAACTACTGCTAGAGAGAGCAGTGCCAAGTAGGCATAAAGGAAGACTGCTCGTCCACATGGACACATGGGTATTGGTTAATCACAGCATTTTTATGCAACTGACAAAATTCATGAATGGTCCGTGGTAAGTATCTCTTTGAAAGGCTTCTGCTTTGTGGACACCACATGCCAGTTAGCCAACTGATCTCCAACACTGTAAAACACAATCAGCTCAGAGCCAAAATGCTGCAGCAGAAAGATCTGTTTAGTACCACAACAAGCAGCTAAAGACCTGTAACACAAAGTGCAGGGACAACGTGTCGCTAAAGTACAGCAAGAGGCAGCTGGGGAGGGGAGGAGGCCACCAACAGAAACCGCAACTTCTAAGTCCTGACACAGACCTTTTATTGGTAAATATGACCAGCATCACGTCAAAGTCCAGGATGATACCAAGATTAGCCAAATCAGTTTACTAAAAATCATAGTTTACTAAAAGTCAGACTATGGCTTCAAGTGTAAATGCAACATACAAAATACGCCATACAATCTGGACGTGAGATGGCAAACACAAACAGGAGACGGGACACCTAAGTAACAGCTGTAGAGCACGACTCCCCTCTTCAGACAAGGCCGCCTCTTCCCCTCTCACTGAGGCAGGCAGTCTAAGACCAGCCACACTTTCAAAACAAGTGTTACCAATTCCCCTTCCCTTTGCCAATGTTCCCACTGTGAGAGACTGCCATTGTGGAGACTTCCTGAAGCACCAACAAAGTCCCCAAGGCCATCACGTCAGCCACGGACAGTGTTCCTGGAAGTTCATATGAGGTGCAAGCCCACGAGCTCAGCTTTGTAGGTGCTGGGAGCCACCACAAAAACACCTTCCCATTTTGCCAGTTCTTGCTTTGAAATCGCGATCCTACTACCCCACTCCCTGGAAACCAAGAAATAGCAGGTGAAAGCTGTGAAAGCCACAGATTCAGATGGATCAGGGGACGGGCCAGTCTGACTAGGGGATAAGCAACCTCCTTTGCAGATTCTTTTGCAAAGGATGGGGTTGGGGAGGGCTGGGCAAGAAAGGGAGGTGGGGTAGGGAGCCAAACAATTCTTGTCTTCTACCCCAAGTTCTCCAGTGTCTCAGTGGTAAAGAATCTACCTGCCAATGTAGGAGACGTGAGTCTGAGCCCTGGGTTAGGAAGATCCTCTAGAGAAGGAAATGGCAACCCAGTCCAGTATTCTTGCCTGGAGATTCTCATGGACAGAGGAGCCTGGTGGGCTACAGTCCATAGGGCCGCAAAGAGTTGGTCACGACTTAGCGACTAAACAACACCACCCTAAATTATTACCCACTTTCCTCAGAATTTTTATGGAGCACTAAACTACAGAAGGAAAAGGAGGGGAGGGGAGAGGCAAAGAAAATCTTAAGGCTGTAAATATGACTGTACAAAAATCCCCAAGAGGATGACCTACGAAACGAAGCTCCTGCAACAAGGGCTAACTGTGCAGCCGCTTTTCTACTTGCCTCCCTGTCCAAGATAAATAGAGCAGCTCACAGAAGCCCACCAACTTCCAGGAAAATGGAACCGAAGTCCTCTTGACTCCCGACAAGCCACATACCCCTGAAATAAATGTCTAAATGAAATCCATACGGGTCTGCTCTGGAAACCATCCTGGCTGACAGCAGCTAACGCCCCCTCCTCCACACAGCTGCCAACACACGGAGGAAAAAGCTGCTCAAAATAAAGCAATTGGAAGAACTTCCCGTGAGCCTCAGCTTCAAAAGTGTTCCAACTCAAGCAGTGACTGGGGCCCACACACAAACCCCACAGTGCCCCCAGACCATGTCTACAGTTCCCCTAGTCCTATCGGCATGGCTCCTGCTCCCCACCCCCAACCTCAGAGCTGAGAGAGTCCCTCGGGCACCCCCCTGCCCCCTCCTTACAGTAAATCATGCTTTGCTTGTGGTATTTACAATTAGGATCCGACAAAATCGATGCAGCCCTGAAGAAAAGTAAACAGTGTACCTCCTCAAAAACCACATGCCTGGAAAAAAATATCCAGTGCTCAGAGCAAAATCTCTTTCCCTTGGCAAAGGAGAAACCAGCAAACCAGCCTCTCTGCGGGGAAAATCCCACATACCAGGATATTATCTGGGGACTTAGGTCCCTAAAAAACCTGAGAATTGTGGCTGAACACACCCATGTGGAAGCCTAAACTTCAAAGGCTCGGTTTCCACCCTTGGGAAAATAGGTTTTTAAGCAGTTACTCAACCATTATCATTTGGCAATTCAAAACTGTCATCTACTTCATAAGTGGTATTTATCATGTGTGCTGTGCCTTAAATCCTCAACTGAAATTTCTAGATGCCACGTATGTGCAGAACACGTCAGAAGGAAGTGATATAACTGGTTGCTCTCGCTCTCATTCCCATTTTAGAATCTGCTTTATTCACCCAGCATCTGAAAAGCCAGAAGCACTATAAAGTATGCCCATTTCGCCTTTAAAGAGGCCCCAACTAAACTGGCAAGGGGAGTCTCAAGGCTGGAGAACAGGCGAAGATTAACAGGAGCACAAATCAGGGGACACAGGGAAGGAGGTGGGTATGACGAGGGCCAGAGAGAAGATTCCTGCAAAATACTTCTATGAACCTGTCTCCAAAGCTGAGATTTACAAGAACTGTATTAAGTTTCCCTGTTTTCAAACATATCCAATGAACCATCTGAAAAAGAGTGTGCATTCTGTGAGGTGTCTCAGGTATTTTTCTGCATCCATAAAAACAAGCTGTAAGAGCTTATGAAATTCATTGGTTGAGAAGGGAAAGGTGAAGGTCCACAGTTGATCAAATGGGCTTAGTCCCAAGTGGTGGTAATACATCTGAACCACAGCACTCCAGAAGCTCTCAGCAGCACCGCCACCGAACAGCGGGTCAACAGACCGCTCCGATGAACCGGAATAGGTTAGCTCTAATTGCCCTGTCCTCAGTTCCTCAGTTACAAAGGCACTTTTTATACGTACACACGTGCTCTCAATTAATATCTGAGCACAGGAAACCTAATGTCAGGTTGCCATGCCCACCCGACACTTTCAGCAGTTAAACTCCACCCCCTCTAGAGTCACCTTTAACCCTGATTATCAATGGAAAGATCAGGCACCATTCACAAATCCCACAACACCTAGTCTTTGCTGGAGCTGGAGAGTAGACCAAGGGCCAGACCCCCCAGGGATAATCTGGAAAAACAATTAAAGCCATCTGCTGGCTCCAACCGAGGAGCAGGAAGACAAAGTTCAGTTCAACAAGAAAGACAGTATCTTGATTAGTCAGGCCAGGGCAACGCTAGATCCTATGGATCCCAAAGGCTCCCTTGATCACACAGTCTGGCGGGGCGGGGTGGGAGCGGGGGGCGGTGGTCCGGGTCGGAGCAGACAGCTGAACAAATGTTAATCTAAAAAGTCCTAAAACAGAGCTCTGGACACGATCTTCTGGAAAGCAGTAGGAATGCGGGAGGGATGTAGCACAGACAAAAGGCATCCAGGAGGAATCAGCATCCCAGCTTATTCCTGAAGACAGCCTTACCGATGAGAAGAGAGGCGTGAGGTAGGAATTTCGGACAGAAGAACAGAAACAGAAGCACCAAGGTATGAGCGAGCCTGAGAGGCACAGTCTGCTCAGGAAGCTACCAGTCCCTTGCCACAGACTAGAAAGAAGCAAAAAAGGAAGGCACAAATCAGGCCAGAGGATCTGGCAGGCCAAACAAGAGAATGGACCTTATCCATTTGATAAGCTCTCAAATGATTTCAAGCCCTTTTAGATGGATTACGATGTTAATAGCCAGAAAGGTGGGTTTGAAGAGACTGGATGGAGAGCACAAGAGACAAACTCATCCCAGCTCAATTTCCACAAACAAAAATGAGAACAAAATGCCATCTATTAGATGCAATACATTTAACCAACAAACCTTATAAAATCTGGAACACAAATGACATTTTCACTCCTGCATCCCATGTGCCATCAAAACAGCCGGTGCCTCTGTCATCCACACTCCCAGGAAAGATCCCATAGATTCCTGAAATGCCCACACGCCCCATGCAGGAGCCCCCTTAGTCCTTAGCAAGGAAGTGAATGTCTCCTCTTCCTCTCACTGGAGGGACCACCACGACCAGGTTCATACACTTCTTCACCCATGTCAAACCGGTTAGATTTCCCAGTTTAGTACACTGCTCATCTGAGGTAGCTCCCAACTCTGTCACTTAATCAATCAGAAGCACATTAACCACTCTATGCTGATGGAGCAGTGAGCAGGAACTCGCGGAATACTGTGTAGCAGGTTATAAAGGAGGCAAGAAATAAACATTTACTGCTGGGTTCCATGATGGGAACTTTAAATAATCTCAGTCTGTGATTATAGCAGCTCATGAGAGGATGCAGTAATTCCTCCAGTTCACAGATGTGTAAACAGGAGCTCAGATGCTAAATATCTTACCAAAGGTCATTTCAGTTGGCTGGCAATGGGAAGAACCAGGATTCAAACCCCAATGTGAGAAATTCTAAATAAGGTTTCTTGTACTACACCATACTTCAAGTATGTATGGATAACAAACATAATGATATATCAAGGTTGGTAATAATGATAACAACAACATCTCCCCTTCAAAAATCGAGAGGCAACGCATATAATACAGTCTCAGATGAAGGGATCACTCAGAAAAGACACAACTGAGTGATCACAACTGGAATCTCCAAATGTTCCCAAAATGTCACTCCTGAGCATGAGTGACCAAAAAATGTTCAGACTCAAATAATCAAAGCAACCTGACTATTCTCCAGAGAAATGTGTCAAATCCTCCATCTACTTCCCCTCGTGGTCCCCAGGACAACATGAGGAAACACTCCAGGCTGATGGTGAGCTCTGGCTCCTAAGTGATTTCCCAAACCGCTTTACCACCCAAATTACAGAAATATGTCCAGGATTCACAAGGCAGTTCTGATCCGATTTGCCCCAATCCTGGCTCAAGCGGCTTTGCACTACCCTCCTAACTAGATCAGCGCCAGCCAATGGGTTTATTCAAGCCGATCTGTGATGGATTAGATAATGAAACCTTAGCCATGTAAGCTGCCTGCTTGCACTGGGGCTGGAGGGGCAAGGAATAGGAAACTGGATACTCGCAGGGGCCACCTAAACACCACACACACTCGTCATCCCGCCTCCATCTGTCTGCTCACGCTCCAGTTACTGCAGGTTCCTTTCCATCATCTCGAGGGCTCTTCCCTCCTGTCTTTAAGGAAGGGTACATTAGCCCCAGAAAAAAAGATGTGCACTAAGCTTTACAAATATGTATCAAAAAACAATTCAAACAAGTCCACTCACTAAAATGACCAGCTTTATTGGGTCTTCCCTGGTAGCTCAGCTGGTAAAGAATCCACCTGCAATGCAGGAGACCCCGTTCAATTCCTGGGTCAGAAAGTTCCCCTGGAGAAGGAGTAGGCTACCCACCTCAGTATTCTTGAGCTTCCCTGGTGGCTCAGGTGATAAAGAATCCGCCTGCAATGCGGGAGACCTGGGTTGGGAAGAGCCCCTGGAGGAGGGCATGGCAACCCACTCCAGTATTCTTGCCTGGAGAACCCCATGGACACAGGAGCCTGGCGGGCTGCAGTCCAAGGGGTCGCAGTGAGTCAGACACGACTGAGTGACTAAGCACAGCACACATTGTTTCCACAAATTATTAAAGCCTGATACCACACTGATGGCCTGAGAGATGTCAAACCAGAGATTCACTAGCAACACTCTTGTTTACACCAAGCAGTACACTGAATTTCTTTCTCAGCCCTGTAATCTTGAGGCCTGTCTGCACCAGTCTGCTTTATATCAAAATGAAAGTTAAATCTCTAGTTAGCTTCTGTGGTGTTCACATATCAGTGTGATAGAAAAAAAAGACAGTGACTAGAAAAATGGGAGAGGAAGTTAAGAGATGAATTCAACTTAGGATAACCTCTTGAGTCACCCTGCAGAATAACTCTATTTTGAATTCAGATCTTTCTGCCTCTCAGACATTCCCAGTTATACACTCACAAGCTGCCTTGTGAGTCTGGGGGAAAAAAATAGTCATTTTTACATGACTGTGCTACCTCAGTTTCTCCAACTACAGTATTTACCACTCTGGTGGTAAATTATGGGCTGTATTATGGGCTGAATGTCTCTGTCCCCTCCCCTCACCCCATCCACAAACTAATATGTTGAAGCCCAAGCCCAAAATCTGATGGTAATTGGAGGAGGGGCCATTGGGAGGTGATTAGGTCATAAGGGGAGGATCCCACCACCACCACTGCATCCCATGATGGGGGAGCCCTTATGAAAAGGAGATTCTCTCTCGCTCTCTCTGTGTCCACTAGCATACATGGAGAAAAGCCCATGTGAACACACAGCAAGAAGGCAGCTGTCTGTAAGCCAGGAAGAGAGCCCTCATCAGACACCAAATCTGCCAGCACCTTCATCTTGGACCCCAGCCCCAAGAACTGTGAGAAACAAATTTCTGGTGTTTAAGCCGCCCAGTCTACAGTCCGCTTGAGCAGACTAAGACACGCAGAAATGAAAAATTCAGTAATTTAACAAGAGATTGTTCACAGAATCCCTTGGAAAGAAAGTATATTGGTAGGTCTACTCAAATGGTAGCACCCATGTTCAGTTTCAGCACCATACACTCCAAGTCCAAAGAGACTTCCACCTAGGAGGACAGAAACCCAGAAACAAGCAAATGGGAAGATAAACTAAGAAATATAGTGTCTGCAAAACAATTACAGGCTACTTGCAAACCCCTCCCTGAGACCAGAAAGTCCTCCTACTATTAGAATCAAACACTAACATGAACAACTTCTGAACTCACTTAGCTATACTAGACTTATGATTCTATGGTCAGAAGCAGTCAGTTAGCCATGTAATAACCACATTCCGACATTTCACTACCATAAAGAATGTTGCTGAAAGCTATAAATAATAATTAAGGTGCACCTTGCTTTATAAAGGTGAACTTTCTAAGTTCCTAGAAAGCTGCACAAAAATCTGAATTTTTGCTCATCAAATTGTTTATATTCACTAGAGGAGCTGACCAAAAGAATTCATTCCCTGGTATGTTTCATAAGGCCCGAGTTTTTCACACATATCAAACTTCCTTAAAGTGAAACAAATCTCTAATAACTCACTTAACTTCCTACCAGGTTAGAGTACAGTATTTCCAAATACCCTCTTTAACAACTCACTACATTTCTCAAGCTGTGTTTCAATTTTCAGGTGGAATTTGTCTCTTCCCTCCTACTCGGCAGTTGAGGGTTCTCTAAACTGTTTCTAGGGCTGTGCCGACTCCTCTGCCACCTACATAAAGCTTCTGGATACTGGCCTAGAAAGGAGTGACCCTTCCTCTTCCCCCCCCGTCCCAGGGGTCCTTCTTAGCACAAGGATTATAACATAAGCACCACAGACTCTCTCATGTCCCCAGTGCTCCGTTTTAGGAAGTAATGATTTATCCCCAAAAGCTTAGTGGCTATAACTCATCAGGGTTCAGCCTTGGAATCTGCAGCTTAGAGCCGTAGCTCCATTTAGTCTGTGGTCTTGGGAAATTAACCCCAGCAAATGACTTCTGTTTAAAAATGGGTTAACCCTTTGACACTCAAAAGGTTAGGATATTTCCTGAAAGTACTCTCACCCCTAAATTTCATCGCATTTTTTCTATCCCTTAATTATTTTAAAAAGGCAAAATTTCAACTTCAGTTTAACAGGCATTGAGCACTTACTATGTACTCAAAACTGTGAGGTATTATAAAGGATAAACACAAAGAAAATATAGTTCTTGGCTTCTAGAAGCTTACAGTATCACTAAGGAAACAGGAATAAAACGATGAGAAGACAATACAAGATGATGCATAATTAACCACCGATACAATAGGAGGCAAGAGGTGGGTCTAACTGCTGTGAATTAAGCTGTCAGGAGAGAAGGCTTTCCAAAAGGAGCTATGACCTCCAAGAAATGCCATTTATGCTAAGATATACAAAAAAAAACAAGCTACCAAAGCTATACCAAAAAGCAAGCTACTGTAGAATTTTTAAACGTCTATTTACATGAACCTATAGACATGTCTACACCATTGATATCACTTCCTAAAACTGCTTCGCCCCTGCACATTCTCCTCCAGCTCCACTGGTCTCTTGTTCTCAAACACATCAAGTGTATTTATCTCTCAATGCCTCTGCACCCACAGTTCCTCTGTCTGAACCCCATTCCCTCAAATTCCCTCCGGTCACGCAAAGGTCACCTACACAGAGGCCTTCCCTAACCACCCTCTTCACCACTCTTACCCCTTTCCCTGCTTTATTTTTCTTCTTAACACTTAAAACCACCTAATAATAGTTGATTTCTTTATTGTCTGTCTCTTTCAATTAGAATCTTAGTTCCCTGAGACAGAAGTCTTTGTTTTGTTTACTACTATATTTCCTAGGCTCTAAAACAGGGCCTGGCACTTAGCAGCTGCTCAATAAACATCAGTTAAATGAATATTAAATATCCTATCATAATTATCAGAATGATGGGAAGGTCCTAGAAATGTAGGTGACCTAGGCTCAAATTTCATCTTTTCATGAACATTACTTTTTCTTTACTCCCGATTAGACCTCAAATTTCAACTTCTCCATAAAGCCTTCCTTGACCATTTCAGCAAGAACAACCATCTTTTGCTTCTGGCTTCAATGGCACAAATCCTCAGCATATTTTGGTTTTAAAGTTTGCAAAGCCTTGTGACAAGGATCTACCTTGTGGTATCCCTACTCTTGTTCCTCTGGAACTTACCAAAAAATTCATATATATATACATAATATACATACATACATATATATGACACATATACATACACATACTTTTTTTTTTCCCCCAACTTTTCACCCATTCTGGCTCCCTACCTAGATTGCAGACACCAAGTTCTTTAAAGTCAAGACTTTGTATCTTTTTAGAGGTAACTTATAAATCATCCTTTACAAACACTGTATTTTACAACTATGGTAATAGAGGCCCCCAAAGAAGGGATTTTCCCAGAACCATGCAGATTGTTGCGGGCAGGGGGCTAAGTCAATGATGACGTGAATACCTGTGTGACATGGTGTACTGGAACTACAACAAAGAGAATGCATAAAGTGAAAAATAAAGATCCACAGATCCACACAGTGAAAAAAGCATTCTCTGTGGGATAGTTCTAAGGTGCCCATCTGTACCCAGAGGACCTAATCCACAGCTTCCTCTCCATACTCCGAAGTCTCTATACACTGCTCCATTTCCAAATACTGCTATCCTCAGCCAATTTGAAGGCAACCAGCAAATTATGGGCTCCAGGAGGAAAGAGGGGGAAGGCAGTAGGAGACTCACTATTAACTGTGATTGACAGAAACAATAAATGGACACAGATATATGCACACACCAAGTGGACACGCTCACCAGCACCCACACCCAATCTTTTCTCATCTTCCAGTGTCAACCCAGCTCACCTGAAGTCTCCCCATATTCCTCTGTATTTTTTCCAAGGCCCGGGGTGTGTACTTCGCACAAGCACCCTGCCTGAGAGAGTTCAAATGGAGAACAAAAGCAGGCAAGTGAAACAAAAGAATTCAAAAATAAACACCAGGAGGGTCACTTTACCCAAGTCAAGACAAGTAATAAGAGTGGCCTCTGCAAGGGAGACCAAGAAGCACAGAGCAAACATGCCAGGCTTAAATACAGCTCCGTCTCTAACACAGGAAGTCAGACAGAGCCTTGAAAAGCAGTGAGCGCAGAGCACAGGAAGTCTTTTAGCACTGCAGAGATTTCCAAGAGTGCTGTAATGGAGAGAGCACAGGAATAGGAATTAGAAGACCAGGCTTCTATCTCTAGTTTCACAACCAGCTAACTGGGTGGCCCTAGGCAAGTCACTAGTCTGCTCCAGATTTTTTGCTTCCTCATCTACCTAATGAGGTTGAAACATTTTGGGACTCGAATAAAAAAGATGAAAACTATTGACTTTCTCTCACCTGAGAGTACCCGTAAACTATTCTGCAGAAGAATCTTCCAAGTCTCTCCAAGTTAAGAACTCCAGTCAAAGATGGTATCTCTGGTTGCTTCTCTAACATTCTATGATGCTAAGAGAATTGGGCAGATTGCTGGTAGGTAAACCCACTATTTCACAGCAAGTATGTTCTGAACAGAGACCAAATCTAAAATTAAATCAATGAAGGCTTCACGCTCTTCCCCCAACTACAAAGTCAACTGACATGGTCACTACATTTGCCAGTGCCTTTCCAAACCAACCAGCTTCTCCTTGAGTACACAATTCAGAATCCAATCTTCTAACAGTCCTATAAATTTTCTTTTATATTCCAGGACAATAAAGATCTAGTCAGTGTCCTAAGATACAACTGGCCAGGTCCTGTGTCTCCAGGCTCACCAGATGCTCCACGAAGTTAATGATCTTGAGCACCACGGTGTAGCCACAACGCTACCCAACTCCTCGTACTTCTCACACTCCTCGTGTAACTGATTTAACCCACAACCTAAGCCACATCCCCTTTGGGCTCTCGAGGAGTTTTCTCGCTTTTCACTCCTCCCTTCTATGCCGATCCCGTTCTCCATCCCCGTTGTGTGTCCAGGGCTGCCAAAACAGTACTCCCTCTTTTGGGGAGGTGTCCCACCACTGTCCACCCCCCCCCCCGCCCCCCCCAGTCTTCGATTCGGTCCCCAGCTCTCCGGGCAACGGACCAGGATCTCTCGGCTTCCACTCCCCGCCAAGGAACTAAAGAAGGGTGTAAAGAAATGGAATCCATCTCAAGCACGTTCGATTTCCTCTCAACACCTATTCGTGCTACGTGCCCCTCTCGTCCCCTTAGAGATCAGGACCCTCCAGGGCACACCAGGCTCCTCCTGCACCCTTAGCTTCCACGTCGGGGCTCGCCCCACCTTCCACGCAGGCCCCGACCGGCCCCCTCCCACCTCCAAGCCGGGACCCCGGGCAGCCCTCCGCCCTCCAAGCCCCGCAGCCCCGCGCCGCTCCCGCCGCGCCCCCCCCCAACCCCGCCACGGTAACGGGGCGCCAGCCCCGCGCGGTCACCTGCATCCCGCCGCCGTCGGCCGCCGCCTCCTCCGTACGCGGCCGCTTGCTCAGGCCGGGTTCGGCTCCGTCTCCTCCCCCTCCGGGCACCGGCAGCTCCAGCTCTGACTCCCGCTTCATCCCCCGGGCAGCGGCGCCGGGCCCAAGCTGAGGCGGCTGCTGCGGCTGGGCACCTTCCGCCATCCGCCCGAGGCCCCCTCGCCTCCGGGAGCCGGGCGACCCGCGACAGGCCACCTCCCCCTGGGCCTCGGCCCCGACTGTCGCGACAGGCGGGCGCGCGCCTGCACCCGCCCCCGCGTGCGTGCGTACGTGCGCGCGCGCGCGCGGGCCCGCTGCCCTCCTCGGCGGCGGCGGGCGGTAGCCTCTGGTCTCTCGCTGGCCGCCTCCTCGGCTCGGGGCCGCCGGCGGGTCGCGACGGGCACTCGCTCGCGCCCCCACGCGCACACGCGACCCCCGGCCCGGCCCGCCGCGCGCCCCGCCTCGCTCACTCACGAAGCTGGCCCGCCGGCCCGCGCTCACTCCCTTACACTGGCCCTCGCCACACGCTGGGCAGAGGGAGGAAGGGGGCGGTCCGGGCTCCTGAGGCTTGGGGAGGGGTGTTTATTTGGGGGGAGGAGGGGCTCGAGGCCGGAACGAGCTGACTGGCCGAGATCCTCCGACCCGCCACTGTGGCAGCACCGGGAAGGCGGGGAGAGAGAAAGGAGGAGGGAGGGCCCGGGATCTGGGACTCCAGCCCGCGCCGGAGGCCGGGGCGGCGGGGGAGAGGGGGCGGTGGCGGCCGAGCCCGCGGAGGGGGCGGGGCCAGCGCCCCTCGGCAATCTCCGCCGCCTTCGTTCCCGGAGGCCGAGAGAGGCCGGGTGGAGATCGAGGGAGTTCGGGAAACTCCGGCTCGGGCGAGGGATTGTCCTGGAGGCACCGCGCCTCTGGAGTTCCAGGGCGAAGGGGGCGGAGTCTGCTCCCTGAGGGCGGGGCCACAGCCTAGAACGGGCGGAGCTTGAGTGGCCGGAGGGCGGCGTAGTAACTCCCTCTGGCGGGACTCGCTGTTCGGAGTTGTCCCGCGAATTCGCCCATCTGACCAGGTCGGTTCCAGGCAAGGGAAGAGGTGCTCTGAGGGAGGGAGGTCTTTACTTGGTCCCTCTCCTGCAAAAAAATGGGGCTCTCGAGTTGGAAGGTCCAGGAATGAGGCCACCGCTACAGGGCTCTCCCCAGTCCTGAAAGCCTTTAATCATAATTTTTATCACATTTCTGGTATCTTACTAATACCTGATGTCTGTAAGAGCGTCACGGTTTGCACAATGAATTCGCAGACCCGTTTTGGACCGGGTGGTACAAGCAGAGTATATATGAGCTCTGTTTCATTCGTGGTGAACCTGAACCTTGGTTAAATCCCGCAGATAAAAACTGGCAGATCCAGATATCAGGAAACCAGATCATATTCTCTTTCTCTGGACCTTGCTGCCTAACGCTTTCTTGCTTCGTACAATTAGAGCTATTTGTGCAATAGCTTCTCTGTCTTACCAGTCTGTAAGGACTAAGATAGCATCTAATTTCTTCAGGTTCCATGTTGTGCCCTGTATATTATAGGGACACAGTGATGTTGCATGAACAACATGGATTCTGCTAACTAGCTTAAGCCAGTTGCTTCATCTCTTTGGACCCCTACTCCATTATTTGCAAAATGAGGAGAGAGTTCAGATCAGTGGTTTGAAACCAGGGGCGATTTTGCCCCTTTCCCACTCTCCCCGGACATTTGTCAATATCTGATTATATTTTTGGTTGTTACACCTAGGGTGGGGTGGGGGTGGGAGTGCTGCTGGTGGATAGAGACCAGGAGGATTGTTCAACATCCAACAATGAACAAGACAGTCCCCACAACAGTTATCCAGCCCAAAATGTCTTTAGTGCTAAGGTTGAGAAACCCCAGGTTAGATGATTTCCAAGTCCTTTTCAGATAGGTCTATGACTTGTCCTTTGTACTGGGGTTTAACCCAAGTTAAAAGTTAGTGCTGGAACACTGCAATGATAAAGATTCTTTCTTTGAAGTCAGAAGCCAACCCAGCTTTAAATCCAATCTTTACCACCTACTGCCCATGTGATGCTGAACCAGCGATGACTTAAGAATTTTTAAAATGAAGTGAATTAGAACCGGCAGTCTGGTTGCAAGGGAGGACTGGTGGCCTTATCTTGAAGCTGAGTTTTCATAGCAGGCACATTGTTTTAACTAGGCTGTGTTATAGACCAATACAAATAGTCAGGTTTTAGCTCTGCCACTCACAAGTCATGGTACTTTGTAAAAGCTACTTAGCTTTTCTATGTCTTCATCTGAAAACTTAAGACCTTCCTAAAAGGATTATTGTGAGGGTTTAAATGAGTTATCATTATCACACATTAAGAACTTTGAACAGATAGACCTATGAGAAGCACTCAATAAATAGTAAGAATATGTCAGTATCACTACCATTGTGTGCATGATAAGTCGCTTCAGTGGTGTCCAACGCTTTGCAACCCGTCAGACTCCTCTGTCCATGGGAGTCTCCAGGCAAGGATACAGAAGTGGGTTCCCATGCCCTCCTTCAGGGTATCTTCTTGACCCAGGGATCAAATCCATATCACTTATGTTTCCTGCATGGGCAGGCAAGTTCTTTACCACTACCGCCATCACTGCCATTGTTTTTTTAAATGTTGTCTTATTTTTGTCTTGGCTGCATTGCAAGGTATGTGGGTTCTTAGTTCCCGACTGGGGATCAAACCCATGCACCTTCGTGGAAGTATGGAGTCTTAACCATTGGACCACAAGGGAAGTCCCATCATTGGGTTTTTTTAATTCTTAAGGTGACTTTCTGAGGCTGCTAGAGATCAAAGTGGGCAGACCAGGCTCCCCAAATCAACCTTTAGTACAGTGACTGTTGGGCAAATTGAGTCTTTTCACCAAGCCTTCAATTCCTTGTTTGTAGGTGACAATAATAGTGACAGTGTTGTTCTAAGGATTTAACGAGACAAAATAAAGCACCTAGCATAGCACCCAACAGATAGTAACTGTTTAATAAGTGGCAAATATTTATCATATAATTCGTTTTGTGATAGTAAGCTACTGGCAGGGACCCATGGGGTTGGAGAGAGGAGTCTAGGCATCTCTTCATACTGCTGGTTGGGCCACTGTGTTGGGAATCCAAGTGCCTGCAAGCTTGTTCTTGAGCTGAGTTAGGCAACTCCACAGCAGATGGAGCTTCATCCTGTTCAACCAAGTGTTCTAAATTTGAAGAAAAACCAGGATGTTTTCTGATGGCCTACGAAACAACAATGGCTTTAAAAAAAAAAAAAAAAAGCTAGGGACATCAGTGTTTGATTTTCCAAAAAAGTTTACTTTCTAGACTGGTATCTTAAGAATTCTTTTCCCCTCTCAACTCACCTTAACACTGGAATCTAAATGCTGCGAGGTCCTTCCTGGGCTGCTCCATAACCCAGAAAAAAATAAGATTTGGGATCAGGGCTATTTGTGCCTCAAATTATTGTTATTCCAGTAGTGTGCATGTCCCTAAGAAGTAGAGCAATGTGGTATGGTTATGTTTGAATGACCAGGCAGAATAAAGAGAAATTGGACCCTGCTCTGTAAACACACATTAAGCATTTAGGGAGGGAGAGAACCGAAGCCTATAAATAGTGGCCAAATGCACCCATGGCGGCACAAAGACCAGGATCATTACTTTCATATACATCTGCAGCTACCTGTCGGTGAACAGGTGGCTACAAACCATTACATAGAAAGAGGAAAATTTTAAAATATTTTCCTAGGAAGAATTTTGAGCTGCATAAACTACTGAAGTCCTAACATTTATCTATTCAACAAACTATGGGCAGGAGTCTGGGATACCAAAACAAATAAGTAACTCACAGTCCAGGGAAGAAGGGATGAACAAATAAAAAGACAATTGCAATGCATCACGTTAAGGAAGTAATCTCTCATAGTGGTCAAGATCATGGACTCTGGCATCAGACATGGGTTTGAATCTGACATGGCCATCTATCTGATCTTGGACAAAAAAGATCCTTAGCATCTCTAAGACCCAGTTTTTTCGTTTATGTGACAAGCATAGGTAGCAACCCAGTATTCATTCTCCTCTTATTCTTTACTAGCAAAACCTTAATTTTGTTCAGGGCAGAAGGCTGCCTAGCTTAAAAGAAAAAAAAAGGGGGGCTTCCCTGGTGGTCTAGTGGTTAAGAATTCACCTGCTGGTGCAGGAGACACAAGTTCGATCCCGTCTGGAAAGATCCCACATGCGGTGGAGCAACTAAGCCTGTACACCACAGCTACTGAGCCAGAGCTCTAGACCCCTCAAGCCACAACTAATGAGCCCACGTACTGCAACTACTGAAGCCCAACACCTAGGGTCCGTACTCCAAAACTAGAGAAACGCCTGCAGTGAGAAGCCCAAGCATTACAATAAAGAGTATTCCCACATTTGTTGCTACTAGAGACAAAGCCCATTGCGAAGCAACAAAGACCCAGTGCAGACCAGAAAAAAAAGAGAGAGAGGGAGAGAGAGAATTCTCAGGCTCCCTGGCAGGTAAGGGTGGCCACCTGACACAGTTCTGGTCAGAGAGATGTAGACAGGGGATAAGTATACCTTCTCAACTAATAAAAACAAGAGGGAAAGGCTCTTTGCCCTTCACCTTTTGCTTTTTGTCATTTATCCTTGCTCCCTCCTGGAACACAGACTGGCAAAATGACAGCTCTGTGGTGTCCACAGTAACAAAAACCAAAAACTACATGCTAAGAATGGTACCATGGTGTTGCCGTAGCAGCCCTAGCCCATTGTTATTTGAGCAAAATAAGTTTCCATTCACTTAAAGCACTATGGACAGGTTTCTGCATGCAAACTCAACTCCTCACTGATACAATCTGTAAACTGAGGATAATAATAGTATCTCCCCCCGGGGTTTTTTTGAGCATTAAATAATGCATGTAAAGCACTTAGCATGACACCTGGCTCACAGACACACTCAATAAACAGTAACTTAGACCTTTTTACTACTATTATTACTTCTATTATCCTTATTAATATGGTTAGTAAATGTGCCAACAGCTATAGGAGCCTATAGGAAGATCTAACTCCCCCTGCCTGGGGGAAACAACAAGCTTCCCCGATAATGTTGTTTTATCCGGGTCTTTCAAAATGAGGAGTTTCCCACAATGTGGTTTCTGATCAAAAGTGAGCACATTCCTAGGTGCCTGCAAGGGCTTAGGAGATGTTCATTAGTGTTCACCAGGACAAAACTCTGATAAGGGGGTAATAGTGCTGGGCTGGGGGTCAGAGGGCCAGAACTAGATTCAGTGGTCTTCAAACTGAGACTAGGAGAGGTAAGTGGGTACAGGAGCACCCAGCCCCAGGGCGATTTTGAGCCCATAGGAGATAACAGATCATAATTCAAATACCTGTTATTGTTAACCCTGTACCCTGGTTCCTGACCACCATCAGAGGAGATGGTGGCACAAATCTCTGTATTTATAGGCTCTTTGAGAATACGAGTGCTTTCTTAATCCTCTCCTTGATGTCTGTATATCCCTAGCATACAGCTTGACACAAAACATGTGGCTATTCCAACAACCTTGAAAATATTCAAAACCACAGCCCTACATCTCACATCCCCCTGAAGACCAGATAAAGACCCAGAGCAGAGCAGAGGCTCTTAGAAATGCTGTCTTAACCGTGCACTTTCTAAATAGAGACCTGAAGTCCATCCCCAAACTGTATCATCTCTTTAATCAGCGGGAAAAGAGTAGATATAAATAGAAAAGAACGTTTTCTACTCCAAAACTTTCCTTTCCCAAAAAAGAAAGGTAGAGAATACCCTTGATAATTCATCAGCCGGATGAAGGGGAAACCACTCCTGCCATGTGGCTGGCTGATCCTGGAGCAGATATGGAGCATAATGAGAAACCGAGTTCATTGCAGGAGGAACATGTGATGTTTAAGCCTCATTAGGACTATAATACCAGTCGTCCAGACGCAAACCCCACCGTTGACTTTGACCTCACTTCCCTGCTTCCCGCTGCTCGTGGCATTATTGAACCTGGGTTTTTCCTGTAGGCCAGAACCTTGTCAACCCCTTTGCCCTTCACACAGTGTGTTTGTCTGGTTTCTATTTCTGCAGTGTGACGAAGGATGATAGCAGGGTATTGAATGGTTGGTTTTCATTTAGTGCCGTCGCCGCCCTCAGTCTGTCCCTTACCCCCCGCCCTCAAGCTGGCTTTTCGTTGTCCATTTTGTGCCTTGTCCTTGGTTTTTATTGTTTCCTTACAGAATAGGGAAGGCACTTTATTTTATTTTCCAGGCCCTGGTATACATAGCCTCCTGTATGCATCTTTCCCACAAAGAATCATCATGTTTTGAAACTGGAAATGACCTCAGATGGGAAAGACAGGAAAGGTTCAGATATTTACTGAGCCCCTAATGTGTGCCAGGCCCTGAACCAGGGCTTTTTTTTTTTTTTTTTGCATTTAATCCTCACAACAAGTCTGTGAAGCAGGTAGTACTACATCTCATTTTACAGATGAGAAAACTGAGATCCAGAGAGGTGAAACGACAAGTTCAAGGTTGTACTGAATGATTACTGACAAAGGAACTCCCATTTCCCCTACTCCAAGCCCACCCCGCTTCCATGCCTCAGCTTGTCTTTGAGGACTTTTTAGGGTGTTTTAAATTGGAAAGGTACACATCTTATAGGAAACAGGAAACAAAAAAAAGTATAACTTTTTTTGTTTTCTGAAACAGAAGACAACTATCTTAAGCCTGCATTCGCCAAGGGTATAAACTCCTAGACCTCTGTTGGTCAATCAAGACATTGGGCCTTCATTGTCTCTGGCATCTGCTCAGGTGTCTTCTTCCAGGTCCTTGTCTGCCTGTGGATACCATGCCAGCTGGCCTCCGCTGAGCTGTCCTGTCTGGTCCTCCATGGTTGATCCACAGAAAGAGCAGTTTATCCAGGGCCTCTCCAGGCAAGGCTCTGTCTTGTCAGCTTCACATATCTGTCAAGGGCAATGGAAAACCTCAGCTGTTCCCACACTGATCCGGGGTCTTGGGAATCTCCCAGAGGCTGTCTCGAGTCCCTGCTGTGTAAACATAGAGGAGGCATCCCTACCTCTCACACCCTTGCTGGAGATTGTTGTTGTTGTTTAGTCGATAAGTCATGTCCAACTCTTGCGACCCTATGGACTGCAGCCCACTAGGCTCCTCGCTCCATGGGATTTCCCAAGCAAGAATACTGGAGTGGGTTGCCATTTCTCCAGGGGATGTTCCCAACCCAGGGATCGAACCCAGTCTCCCGCATTACAGGGAGATTCTTTGCTGCTGAGCCACTAGAGAAGCCCCCACCTTTGCTGGAGGGGAACGCTGCAAAGGAGACAAGACACAGACCTCCTCTCCTATCAGATACCACAGTGACCCAGAGCTTCTTCTCCCTGTCTCTTCCCCAGGACTCCATCCAGGAGGAGGCAGGAGGCAGGGATCCTCAGAGAGCCACATGAGGCTCCTGCTCTGATCTCCTCAGGGTTAGCCTCTCTCTTCTCAAACCTTAACACGTTTGCCTCTCCTGGGTTAGGGCAAAAGACTAGTCCTGGCTGATTCCAATTCTGGAAAAAGCCTCTAGATTTTGCAGGGTATAGATTTCATTACTGAGTCATTCAGGATTTAGACTTGGGGAATTAAAAAGACCAGGCTTTTAAGTCACAGAGATTTTTTTCTCAAGCTATATGTTTCAAAAGTCTTTTGAAGTTCAAAAGCTTAGTCTGGACTCTTCTTTCTCTTTGCTTTTCCACTGAAACAGCTGTATTCCTGAAAGGAAGGGAGGGTGGGAATAGTGGAAGATATCAGGGAGATGGGGGAGAGAGAATATGAGTTAATATTTCTGTGGCAAAGACAGTGTCTGCACTATGTCTTCATCCTGGGAACCCAGAAACTGATCCCAACCTCTTCTGCAGTTAGGATGGGGACATATGACAACGTTCTGGCCAATGGAATGTGGGTAAAAGTTTCAAGGCTGGCCTCTGAAAACATCCCAGTCGATCCTGTTGCCCCTCCACAGCAGCAGTGGAGACCATGCGCTAAAGAGAGTAGCCTCAAAGGAGGAAAAAGGAGCCTGGATGCCCAAGTCATCAACTGGAGGAGAGCTGCAAAAGAATGCAATGTGAGCAGAAATGAAACTTAATTGTATTAAGGCACTGAGCTTTACTTAGGTTTTTGTGTGGGTGTGTGTGTGTACGTGTGTGTATCTTTTACAGCAGCTTACATTACTCACCCTAACAAAATAACGAAATGTTGTTCTACCTCAGCACCAATGTGTAAAAAGATCAGAGATGGTGAATCAGAAATTTGAGCATTTTGACTAAAATCTACGAAGCTGAAGGTATTTACAATGACGCCAACTCTAATAAAACATTATCTTTGAACAATATTCAAAGCTTGACACTGAAAGAGAAGTGATGGGAAAGAAAATAAGAATGATATAGATTAATAACAAGGACAAACTGCACAGCACAGGGAACTATATTCAATATCTTGTAATAACTTACAATGGAAAATAATCTGAAAAAAAACACATATAATATATACAGTATATAATTGTATATATATAATATACAATGTTACATATAGCATATACATATTATAAATGTATATATTACATAATGTAATGTATAATACATAATGTATTATGCACAAATTGTTATTATTATATATATATGTTGTGTATATTATATATAGTATATATTTTATTTTTTATTTTTTTTTTTTAAACACAATAAACAATTCCAGTATTTAATAGAGGATTGTTTGACAATTTCAAAACACAGTCATTAAAAAGAAAGAAATAGAAACAGTAAGGAGAAGTAACAGCATATATATATTATCAAACTGGGCCAACAATCTACATCCAGACTTGAACAGTGCTGGGAAGTTCCACATTGACAGCAAGTTGGAGTCCCAATTAGGAAAGGGTCCTGGGAGGCGACCCACCCCATGGGCGAGATTTTAAATTGCAGTTTTGAAAAAAAAAGTAAATTGCAGTTTTGGGGGCTCCCGCTTATAATGCCAGGCTGCACCCTGATATCATCATCAGTCTGCTTGCAAAAATATGGCTCTGCAGGGGGCATATACCTGTGAAAGAAGGAAACTTTTTCAAAGAAAGTGATGTCCTCAGTCTGGAAGGATGAATAGGAGCCAGCCTGGGGAAGGAGGAACAGGGGTACGGGCATATTCCAGGCAGAGAAGAGCTGATCCACAGACAGTGATTGGAAGAAGCCAGTTCCTACAGAGTCTGTGGTGGAGTGGGTATTCAAACCCAGATGAGAGAGGCCTGGGGATGTGATGGGTAATGAAAAAAGAAAACCGGTCACAGACAGAAACAAATCTAGGATTTCTTGGTCTCATTTGCTCAGAAGTAAATTTTGAACAGAACTATTCTCCAATCAGTTAGGCAAAGAAAAATCTGGGAAGAGCAAGATCTTCTTTCAAATGGCTAATTATGAGTTCTGGTGAGAGTCAAGGGGTCAATAAAGACTTATTGAGAGGTCGTTATGGTCTGGTCCCTGTCTTCCTGGAGCCCATAGGCTGGGAGGCACACAGACCAGAAAACGGGCAAATCTAATGTAGTCTGGGGTATGCTAGGGTAGGGACGGCTCCCTGTTCCCATGCTTGATTCCTTCAGACACAAACCTTGAGAGAAGGGTTTATTTGGGAGGGGATCCCAAGATGCACTGGTTGGGAGGTGGGAAGTGAGATGGGGAAGGGAGGGAGTCTGTGCATACTGCACAGTCACCAGTCTGGGCACTCAGGTCCACTCCCACAGGGCGTGTCTGGAAGACTTCATGGTACGTGCCCCAGGTTGCCTTGCCTGACCGCCTCCTCCTCCATCTCCCATCCACCATGATGAAGGGCTGCTCTGGGCATGCGCATCTCCTGGCTCATTCAGTGAGTCCTGAGCTCTGGCTCCTTAAGACAGAGAAACAGGTATAAGAGCCACCCTAGGCAATGTGGGGGGGCTTAGGAAAGCTTCTTGGAGGTGCTGGTACATAAGCCTAAGTGGGTCAGGTGAGGAAGAAAAGGGGGAAGACCATCCCAGGTAAGGAAGCAGCATCCATTGTATTTACTAGAATTATCAGTACTTATGTGTGTAATTTTTCCCCCACTGGGCATAAATGCTTATGGGGCAATGATTAAATATTATGCATCTTTTTACTCAGCTAACCCTTCTCAAGCATTGACTTCTTTTGTTCTGGGCTAAAAAAAATCCCTAAGGGCAAGAAATATGAGGCTCCATGTATACCTTGTCCCATATATATAGTATATATTTTATAAAAGGTCTTCCCAGGTGGCGCTAGTGGTAAAGAACCTGCCTGCCAAGGCAGGAGAAGCAGGAGACACAGGTTTGATCCCTGGGTTGGGAAGATCCCCTGGAAGAGGGCATAGCAACCCACTCCAGTATTCTTGGCTGGAGAATCCCATGGACAGAGGAGCCTGTTGGGCTACAGTCCACAGGGTCACAAAGAGTTGGACCTGACTTAAGTGACTTAGCATGCACATGTACATATTTTATAATATAATATACAATATAATGCTGCTGTTTAGCTGCTAAGTCATATTCAACTCTTTGTGACCCCATTGACTACGGCCCGGGCCCTCTGTCCATGGGATTTCCCAAGCAAGAGTACTGGAGTGTGTTGCCATTTCCTTCTCCAACACAATATAATATTATTAATATATTGTATATTATATACTATATTGTATTGTATATATTATATATATTATAGATAGTGCATATATTGTATATTATATATATATATATCACTGAATCACTTTGCTGTACACCTGAAACATTGTAAATCAACTATACTTCAATTTAAAAAGTTTTTTTTAAATACCACAGTAAAAAAGTGATATCTCAAATGCTTTCTTTCGACCAGCCTGGCATAAAGCCTGGCATACTGAGATGCTTAATAAGTAATGATTGAGTGAATAAAACATCCATTAAACTATCAGTTCTGCTTACATCCAGAGTTTGATAGGGAAGAGCAAAGGAGGTAGAGATAAAGAAAACAGATGAAAAGGGAAAAAAAGTTGGGACTAGTGAGAAGGTGAAGTGGAAATAACTTTCCACAAGGCAGGCATCCTCCCCATCCCCACTTTTGTGACTTAACATACTGCTTATCATGCAGAACTCCCTGTAACTTTGCTCTCTTCATGCTCACAGACACATAAGAGTAAGGTTACAATTCCTGCGTATTATTGATGTTAACATACAAAACGGCAAGTGCCACAATGAAAGGCAGCCAGAAGCTGTGGGTCAGGGGGGAATCTATTTTATCTCTGAGATTTAGAATCATGCACAAAGACTTCTGAGGTTTGATGAAAGTGAAATTCGCTCAGTTGTGTCCCACTCTTTGCAACTCCATGGACTACACAGTCCATGGAATTCTCCAGGCCAGAATATTGGAGTGAGTAGACATTCCCTCCTCCAGGGGATCTTCCCAACCCAGGGATCGAACCCAGGTCTACCACATTGCAGGCGGATTCTTTACCAGCTGAGCCACCAGGGAAGCCCATGCTGCTGCTAAGTCGCTTCAGTCGTGTCAAAATTGTGAAAATGTCAGTCGCTTCAATGGAGTCCTACTCTTTGTGACCCCATGGACTGTAGCCCTCCAGGTTTCTCTGTCCATGGAATTCTCCAGGCAAGAATACTGGAATGGATAGCCATTCCCTTCTCCAGGGGCTCTTCCCGACCAGATCGAACCTGGGTCTTCTACATTGCAGGTAGATTTTTTACTGTCTAAGCCACCAGGGAAACTTTTCCATATCAAGTCAGGAACTGATTCACAGAAACATAGAGAAGAAATCAAAACCTTTATTACTGATAAACACTAGGTTTGAGCGTGCAGCCAAACGTAGGGAGTGCTGGGAACCTCCACCCTTGAATTAGACAGACTCAACCACCAAGCCACTGGCATAGCTGGAAAGCCACAAGCTGCCCCCAATAGGGACAGGCTCCTTACTGCATGGCTTGACCCTCTCAGACTCAAGCAGATTTGAAGAAAGAGTAAGGAATCTGCTGAGCTGAGTCATGCCCAGTTCTTCTTCCCAAATCACTAATCAGAGAAATCAGTCTCTCTCTAGTCGGCTTTGGCTAAGATATGTGACAGGAACAAATGCCTCTGATTTCTCAGTTGTGTAGAATTACAAGGATCTCTTGTTCACACGTCCCTATGTGAACTATACTCATTGGAAAAGACCCCGATGCTGAGAAAGATTGAGGGCAGGAGGAGAAGGGGGCAACAGAGGATGAGATGGTTGGATGACATCATCGAGTCAATGGACATGAGTTTGAGCAAGCTCCAGGAGATGGTGAAGGACAGGGAAGCCTGGTGTGTTGCAGTCCATGGGGTCACAAAGAGTCAGACACGACTGAACGACTGAACAACAACAACAAAGCTGATTCACTTTGATGTATAGCGAAAACTAATACAACATTGTAAAGCAATTATACTCCAATTAAAAATAAAATTTTAAAAGCTGAATATAAACTCAATGTAAACAGAAAATAAAATAACCATGTGAGGCCGGTACCATTATTATCATCCCCACTTTGTGGATGAGGAAACTGAGGCTCACGGAGGAGAGCCACCTCCCCCAGCTCTTGCAGGGAAGCGTCTGACGCCTTGTCCAACCACCAGGACTTTGTGGCCATCTCAGCTGGTGTCAGCTGGTCTCCGACTTAGACATCTTGGTGCCTCTCTTTCTTTCCAGCCTGTAATTTAGGATTTCTCAATTGTCTCTGTGCAGCCACCATCACGCCTCAGACACAGTTCATTCACGTTCAGCAAGTGTTAGGCGGCTCCTAAGTAGCCGGATTGTTGTGAACACGGGCAATATGACAGTGAAGGTGACAGACCAGGTCTCTGCTCTCATAGGGCTTATTTTTTGGTGAGGAAAGAGGGAAAATCAGCTATAGAAACGTCAGCTGGTGGTAAATGCTACTCAGAGAATCAGACCAGACTGATGGGATTGAGGGAGAGAAGGTGGCTAATTTTTTGCTGGGACATCAGAGAAGGCTGCTTTGCTGAGAGCGTCGCTTTTAAGCCAAGAGCTGCATCACAAGAAGGTGTCAGCCATGGAAAGATATTGTGGAAGAATATTCCATGCAGACAGCACAGGATAAGCTGCTGCTGCTGCTGCTAAGTCACTTCAGTCGTGTCCGACTCTGTGCGACCCCATAGACGGCAGCCCACCAGGCTCCCCCGTCCCTGGGATTCTCCAGGCAAGAACACTGGAGTGAGTTGCCATTTCCTTCTCCAATGCGTGAAAGTGAAGTCACTCAGTCGTGTCCAACTCTTAGCGACCCCATGGACTACAGACCACCACGCTCCTCAGTCCATGGGATTTTCCAGGCAAGAGTACTGGAGTGGGTTGCCATTGCCTTCTCCGCACAGCATAAGAGAAGTTCCTAAAGGAACTAGTGGCCCGAGGAGGGTGTTAATAAATAATAACCACTGACTCTGGTGGCTTAGTAGTCAAGAATCCACCAGTCAACACAGGAGTTGCAGGTTTGATCACTGGGTTGGGAAAATCCCTGGAGAAGGAAGTGGCAATCCACTCCAGTATTCTTGCTGGGAAATCCTATGGGCAGAGAAGATTGGCAGGCTACAGTCAATGGGGTTGCAAAAGAGTCAGACACGATTTATCGACTGAACAACAACAATAAATAATAACACTTGTTCAGGGCGTATATGTTCTTTAAAATTTATTTTATTGAAGTATAATTGATTTACAATGTTGTGTTAATTTCTGGTATACAACAAAGTGATTTTATATATATATATATATATATTTCTTTTCATATTCTTTTCCTCTGGCTTATCACAGGATATTGAATGTAGTTCCCTGTGCCACACATAAGACCTTGTTGTTTATCCATTCTATATATAGTAGTTTGCAATTGCTAATCTCAAACTCCCAGTCCCTCCCTCTTCCACACGCTTTGGCAACCACCAGGCTATTTCCTATGTCTGTAAGTCTGTTTCTGCTCCATAGAGCTTCCCAGGTGGCGCTAGTGGGAGATGCAAATTCGATCCCTGGGTCAGGAAGATCCCCTGGAGGAGGGCATGGCAACCCACTCCAGTATTCTTGCCTGGGGAATCATCATGGACAGAGAAGCCTGACGGGCTACAGTTAATAGGGTTGCAAGGATTTGGACATGACTGAAGTGACTGAGCACGCGTGCACATAAGTGATATGGAATTTGCCTTCTGTTTCTTACCTCACGTAGTATGTAATCTCTAGGTCCATCCATGTCGCTGCAGATGGCATTATTTCATTCTTTTTTATGGCTTTGTATACATATACTACATCTTCTTCTTCTTCTTCTTTTTTTTTTTTTTATACTACATCTTCTTTATCCATTCCTCTGTCTATGGGCATTTAGGTTGCTTCTGTGTCTTGGCTGTTGTATATAGCACTGCAGTGAACATTAGAGTGTATTTATCTTCTCAAGTTATAGTTTTGTTCTGACATATGCCCAGGATGGAATTGCAGGATTACATGGCAACTGTATTTTTATTTTTACTTTTGAAGAATGTCCATACCCTTTTCCATAGTGACTGCACCAATTTACATTCCCAGTAATAGGGTAGGAGGGTTCCCTTTTCTCCACACCCCAAGAGGGTAACTTTTAAGCCTACAGCTGAATCACAAGAAGATGTGAGCCATGGAAGGATGTGGGGGAAGAGCATTCCACACAGAGAGAGGAGCATTAGAGAAGGTCCTAAAGGGAGTACTGGCTTGAAGAGGATATAACTAGGTGGATGTTAATAAATAATAGTACTTGCCCTTATGATTATACAGTGGAAGTGAGAAATAGATTTAAGGGCCTAAATCTGATAGATAGAGTACCTGATGAACTATGGAATGAGGTTCGTGACATTGTACAGAAGACAGGGATGAAGACCATCCCCATGGAAAAGAAATTCAAAAAAGCAAAATGGCTGTCTGGGGAGGCCTTACAAATAGCTGTGAAAAGAAGAGAAGCAAAAAGCAAAAGGAGAAAAGGAAAGATATAAGCATCTGAATGCAGAGTTCCAAAGAACAGCAAGAAGAGATAAGAAAGCCTTCTTCAGCGATCAATGCAAAGAAATAGAGGAAAACAAAAGAATGGGAAAGACTAGAGATCTCTTCAAGAAAATTAGAGATACCAAGGGAACATTTCATGCAAAGATGGGCTCGATAAAGGACAGAAATGGTATGGACCTATCAGAAGCAGAAAATATTAAGAAGAGATTGCAAGAACACAAAGAAGAACTGTACAAAAAAGATCTTCATGACCCAGATAATCACGATGGTGTGATCACTGACCTAGAGCCAGACATCCTGGAATGTGAAGTCAAGTGGGCCTTAGAAAGCATCACTACGAACAAAGCTAGTGGAGGTGATGGAATTCCAGTTGAGCTATTTCAAATCCTGAAAGATGATGCTGTGAAAGTGCTGCACTCAATATGCCAGCACATTTGGAAAACTCAGCAGTGGCCACAGGACTGGAAAAGGTCAGTTTTCATTCCAATCCCAAAGAAAGGCAATGCCAAAGAATGCTCAAACTACCACACAATTGCACTCATCTCACACACTAGTAAAGTAATGCTCAAAATTCTCCAAGCCAGGCTTCAGCAATACGTGAACGGTGAACTTCCTGATGTTCAAGGGGTTTTAGAAAAAAGCAGAGGAACCAGAGATTAAATTGCCAATACCCGCTGGATCATGGAAAAAGCAAGAGAGTTCCAGAAAACATCTATTTCTGCTTTACTGACTATGCCAAAGCCTTGGACTGTGTGGATCACAAGAAACTGTGGAAAATTCTGAAAGAGATGGGAATACCAGACCACCTGACCTGCCTCTTGAGAAATCTGTATGCAGGTCAGGAAGCAACAGTTAGAACTGGACATGGAACAACAGACTGGTTCCAAATAGGAAAAAGAGTATGTCAAGGCTGTATATTATCACCCTGCTTATTTAACGTCAATGCAGAGTACATCATGAGAAATGCTGGACTGGAAGAAACACAAGCTGGAATCAAGTTTGCCGGGACAAATGCCAAGAACCTCAGATATGCAGAAGACACCACCCTTATGGCAGAAAGTGAAGAGGAACTAAAAAGCCTCTTGATGAAAGTGGAAGTGGAGAGTGAAAAAGTTGGCTTAAAGCTCAACATTCAGAAAACAAAGATCATGGCATCTGGTCCCATCACTTCATGGGAAATAGATGGGGAAACAGTGGAAACAGTGTCAGACTTTATTTTTTTGGGCTCCCAAATCACTGCAGATGGTGACTGCAGCCATGAAATTAAAAGATGCTTACTCCTTGGAAGGAAAGTTATGACCAACCTAGATAGCATATTCAAAAGCAGAGACACTACTTTGCCAACAAAGGTCCGTCTAGCCAAGGCTATGGTTTTTCCTGTGGTCATGTATGGATGTGAGAGTTGGACTGTGAAGAAGGCTGAGAGCCGAAGAATTGATGCTTTTGAACTGTGATGTTGGAGAAGACTCTCGAGAGTCCCTTGGACTACAAGGAGATCCAACCAGTCCATTCTGAAGGAGATCAGCCCTGGGATTTCTTTGAAGGGAATGATGCTGAAGCTGAAACTCCAGTACTTTGGCCACCTCATGAGAACAGTTGACTCACTGGAAAAGACTCTGAGGCTGGGAGGGATTGGGGGCCGAAGGAGAAGGGGACGACAGAGGATGAGATGGCTGGATGGCATCACTGACTCGATAGACGTGAGTCTCAGTGAACTCCGGGAGTTGGTGATGGACAGGGAGGCCTGGCGTGCTGTGATTCATGGGGTCGCGAAGAGTCAGACTCGACTGAGCGACTGAACTAAACCGAACTGAACTCAGTGGGTATATGTTTATCAGAGGCAAGCCACACTGGAGTCCTGCGCTTTGAAGAATTAACACAGAGAGGGCAGAGTCCGAGCTTAATCTCCCTCCCAACCCCTCCTGGTTTCCCCACCTGTTTCAGCTGGTTCTCTGTCAACACTGCTTGGAATCTGGTCCAATTCCTAACTTAGGTGAAATGAATTGTTTCTTCAAGACTCCACCAGGGCATCAGAGCACATGCCATGGACAGGGGGACTTCTTCATTAACTCTCTGCTGCCCTCCTACACCAGGGACTTGGAGGGAGCTGGAATCTCTGCCCCCCGCCCCCGTGTTCCTCCCTCCCTAGCCTTTCTGGTTGTGCAGCACTCACAGAAAATGTGCTAAGCATGTCCCCTTAGCACTTTGCAACAGTTCCAGTGAGTCTTTAACACATGGTTACTTATTAACCTAACTTCCTCTCCAGCTGTTCATCAAGGGTGGCAGACCCAAATGCCCAGAGGGACCAGGCAGGGAAGGGACGTGACTGGAAGGACTGAAGGCAACTGGGAGGCAATGGCAAACTCACTTTCCTGGAATTCTGGAAACTTGGATTCTTAACATGAAATCTCCAGATATTTACATGTTGACAATTATTTATTTGGAAAAGAAATGAGCTCTCAAGTGCATTTTAAGTGCATTTAAAATAAAATGCACTATAGATGCATTTTATTCATAAGGGTTTTCTCAGTATCTCACATACCAGATGACAAATAATATCTGCCCAATAATATTTGTTGAATGAATGAATGAAAAAGATAAACTTAATGGGAATTAATCAGATCTGCTTTTCTCATTGGAGTCCAAATTGTCACTGACTCTCAAATTGTCATCAGCTGGCTTAGTCAAAACTGGATTCCAGATGAAACGTAGGGTGGGCTTAGTTTTTTTTGTTACATCATGTGATGGGTTCCAGTATGTTCACTTGATTGCTTTACTATACTAAATGACTCCAGTGGCCCTGGGCTTTCTGGACAGGAGATCAAATGTCTCCAAAGCAGGCTTATTTCCACACATGGTTCAGCTGGGTTCACACACTAATCAGAGAGACAACTGACAACTAAGTGCTTAGGATCCAGAAATGTTGACATTAGTAGAACCGTAGAATATTAACACTGGAAGCATCACCTAGGGTCTAGCCTCTAGTCAAGGAGCCCCATTGAGCAGAGGAAGAAACTCATTTGAAAACTGACCCCCTCAAGGTCACATGCTTCTTGGGCCTGAGGCATCCCTCTTCTTCCTGCTTTCTTTGGCTCTGCTCAGAAGCCCCATGGACTCATCTTTCCCTATTTCTAACACAAGTGGCCAGTCTCTGTGAGAAACACCCACATATGTCATAGTCCTCCGGACTGGTCAGCAGTGGGCTGGCTGGACTAATCCCAGGTCTGCTGCCCTAAGAGTGTTTCTAGAGAAACAGAGTTAGATTGAATGCAAATATTCTACTATCAGACACCCAGAAGGCATCTGAGAGATGTGATTCAAGGAGAAGGATTAGGTCTTTCCTACTTTTGTATCCCCAGGAGCACCTAACAAAGGGTGTTCTGTGTAACAGACACTAGGCACATACTTGAGTGGTGCCTACTCTGTGCTGGGGTTTCCCAGGTGACTCAGTGGTAGAGAATCCGTCTGCCAAGAAGGAGATGCAGGTTTGATCCCTGGGTCGGGAAAATCCTCCAGAGAAGTATTCTTGCTTGGGAATCCTCCAGTACTCTTGCTTGGGAAATCCCAGGGACAGAGGAGCCTGGTGGGCTACAGTCCATGGGGTTGTAAAGAGTCGGACATGACTTAGCAACTAAACCAACCAACAACTCTGTGCTGGGCATTGTTCTAAATAGTGGTTCTCAAAGTAGAGTTCTTGGCACTGTGGGGGCCCCTAAAGCCCTTTCAGGGGGTTCTCAAGGTCAAAAGTATTTTCATAACAATACCACATGATATTTACCTCTGCATTCTCATTTTTTTCATGACTGTACAGTATTTTCCAGAATCTACATGATGTCTGACAGATTACAGAATGTGTGCTTGTGATCCTTGGGTTTTGAAAACTTCTCAGTATTAACTTCAAATATAGTAAACATCAATAGATACATCCCACATAAGAGTGTTTTGAAGTTTTGAAGTTCAATAATGTTTAAGAGCATAAAACAGATCTTAGAACCCCAAATTCTGAGATTCAGTATTCCAGAGGATGTGAGAAGCTAATAAGTACCATGAAAAAAAGAAAGAAAAAGTAGAGCAGGGTAAAGGGAATTGGAAGAGCCTGAGGATGGGGGTGGACACAAGTGATGGAGGCAAGGAAGGGGTGATGGGTGAGGAGAGGCAGCTTCCAGTATTAAATGGGAACGATACAAGTTGGCCTAATTGAGAAATAAATCTACAAATCAAACATCTGACAACTCTGAGTTGCCATTTAAAATCCCTTCATTTACCCTGAATTTAAAATCTTTATTGAAAATTGAATCATGAATATAGGACTTCCGTGATGGCTCAGCAGGTAAAGAATCTGCCTGCAAAGCAGGAGACACATGAGACTCCGTTCAATCCCTGGGTCAGGAAGATACCCTGGAGGAGGAAATGGCAACCGATTCCAGTATTCTTGCCTGGAAAATCCCATGGACAGAGGAGCAGGCAGGCTATAATCCCAAGGATTGCAAAGCATTGGACATGACTGAGCCATTAAGCAGCAATTATATGCATGTCATTTAAAGAAATTGGTTAAGAAATAAGAATACTTCCAGTAGCTTTAAAATTCCTCTGTGAAGATAGTGTCAGTCTCATCACCAGGGAAAGCCTTATCCTAATTTTTTTTTTTAATTGAAGTATAGTTGATATACAAGGTTGTGTTAGTTTCTGATGTACAGCAAAGTGATTCAGTTATACATGTACATATTCTTCTGGTTTTTGAGTGAAGTATTTTTTCATATATTTTGGGAGTGTTACCATCTGTATAGGATATAGGATCTATACAATAAAGGAGGTCTTGTTTAATTTTGGAAAACCAAGAAGCAAACCAGCCCAAACCACTGTAAGGGAAGAACAGTATTACTGCTAATAGATGAAGTCTTCTGGGAGAAAATGAACTGGACCAAGCAAGGCATCACAGAGTATTTCCTGTTATTGACAAGAGCTGCTTCCAGAGAAGTGAGCGAGGAACATCAGTGTCTGCAAGGACTGTAGGGCAAGCCATGCACTGTAGTCTGGCAAAAATACACTCACAGGGAGAGGGCTACTCCATTTTTCACTTGATTTTGTTTTGTTTTTGCTTTTCAGCTCCATGATCTATCTCTAGGAGTGGGTCAAATCTGAACACATGTGGAGTTGAAACAATTACAAGGCACCATTGGGAGGGCAGGGACTCCACCAACACCCAGTCAAGACAAGATCTAGAAAAGAATCAGGGCTCTGCGTATCTGGGTGGGCATTCTCTTCCTTCAGCTAGGATCTTGGTAATAATGCCCCAAACATATCTGTCTTTATGCTCTAAGTTCCAGGTCTCCCTTGAGACTGGTTGAACTGGTTGCCCGCTGAGTCTGGGGCACAGCTGTCACTCAGTAGATCTCTGATTTACTGAACACACGTCTTTCTACTTAGTGACATTCCATTTTGGTGGAATTTAGCCTCCAGTAGCTTCTGAGACAGAAGGCAATGGCAACCCACTCCAGTACCCTTGCCTGGCAAGTCCCATGGATGGAGGAGCCTGGTGGGCTACCGTCTCTGGGGTCTCACAGCGTCGGACACGACTGAAGCAACTTAGCAGCAGCAGCAGCTTGCTGAGAAAGGCTACATGGAAAAGAATTGGGATCTTGGCAATTTGAAAATGTTTCTCCCAAAACATCGTATGTGGCTAATACCTTCACTGAGAATAGAATTCTGTTTTGAAGATTATTTTCATTCAGACTTCTGAAAGCATGGGCCATCAGTACTGCTATAAGAAGTCTGAAGCTGTTCTAATTCTGTTTTCTTCTTTTATTATGTTTTTTTGTTTCTCTCCTGAAAATCATGAATCTTTCTTTTTTAAATCTCAGTGATCTGAAATTTCAGCAATATGCCTTGATTTGAGTGTATTTTCATCCATTATAACAAGCTCTTGGCTCTTTCATTTTGGAAATTGCTTTCTGCAGGATTTCTTGAGTATTTTGTAAATACTTTCCTCTCCATTTTCTCTGTTCTCTTCTTCTGGAATCTCAATTATTCTGATGTTAGGTCTCCTGGTCTGGACTTCCTTTTTTTTTTTCTTTCCTGTTTTCAATCTATCTTTTTGCTCTAATTTCTAAATTGTTTCCTTAACTTGATTTCCCAATTCTTCTATGGATTAAAAAAAAATTCAACTATCATATCTTTAGTATCTGAAGCTCTTCCTAAATCTTGGAATGTTTTCTGATAGTATCCTGTTTTTGCTTCAGTTCGGGGATGCATGAATGCTTTCTTACTTGTCTGAAAACAAAATATATTTTTTAAAACTCCCTGCACATTATCTGTTTCTCCCAGGTTGCTTTATCCTGTTTGTTTTGGTCTCTCTCTTCCATGTTAAATCTTCCATGTATTTAATCTGAGGCATTTATTAGGTCTACTGTCAATGAAATACTAAAAAAAAAAAAAAAAAAAAGGCTTTGGGTGCAAGAGAGATTGTCCACTTGGAGCTTCCCAGTAGGGTGATCTGCGGGTCTAGGTATTGATAAATCCAGTATGTCAGTGTTTTCAAGTCTTTTCTTTATGCTAAACATCTTCCAATCTACTCCCTGGAGGGGAAGGTTTGATTTCAGGATTCTAGGAACCCAGCTGAGGGTGAAGGTTGGAGCCATGGGTGTGTGCTGTTTCCACATTCAGCATAAAACCACATGCTGAATGTTGTTGTTTAGGCTCGAAGTCATGTCTGACTCTTTTGCGAACCTCTGGACTGTAGCCTGCCAGGACCCTGTGTCCATGAGATTCTCCAGGCAAGAATACTGGAGTGGGTTGCCATTTCCTTCTTCAGGGGATCTTTCTGACCCAGGGATCAAATCCCTATTTTCTGTGAAATGCCCACGTCCTTAACTGTGCCTGGCATCTACCAATCCAGAGAAGCTGTGCTTTACCGTCTTCCAGGTGGCACTAGCGGTAAAGAACCCGCCTGCAAATGCAGGAGATGTAAAAGATACAGGTTGAATTCCTGGGTCGGGAAGATCTCCTGAAGGAGGGCATGGCAACCCATGCCAGGCAACCCATGGCAACCCATTGCCTGAAGAATCCCAAGGACAGAGAAGCCTGGTGGTCTATAGTACATGGGGTCGCACAGAGTCAGACACACCCAAAGCGATTTAGCATGCACGCACCCTCTCCTGAGAATAATCTTACAGACTTCTTCCAGTATGAGGGAAAATCAGCTGCAAGGAAGTCGGGGGTGGGGAGGTTGGTGTGGAGTGGGGGTGGACCCAGGATCTAATTTCTTCTTAGATACTCCCCCAGTCCTTCCTATCTAGCCTCCACCCCTCCCCCGCCCGTTCACCCGCAGAGAAACCTGGTACAGCCAGTTTCTTTGTCTTGGGCTGAGTCTACTGTGTAAATCTGGCTTGTGCTCCACCCTCCCTTGACTGCCTTGGACTCTGCTTTCCCAGGACTGCACAGGAAGTTACCACTGTCCTTTTCTTGCGGCTGTGGTTTCTGTTTTCTCAACATTGTGGGTTTCTTTTAAATTTTTTTTCAAAAATTCCTCTTCCAGAAATTCTAATGGGGTTTCAGGAAGGAGCAAAATTGGAGGTGTGTGTTCAATCTGTCCTTGTAACCTGAACACTACCCTAGACTTCTGAAGTCCAATCTGCTCCTTAAAATTTGGTGTGGAAGCTCCCCATAGAGTTATGGAAAAGTCGTAAATTCTACTTATTCTGCAGACTTTGGTGGGTGTGACAACATAGCAGGCACTTTGTTGGAATCTGGGAATACAGATGTGTTTAGGACATGGCAGCATCCTCATGGATGTCAGTTAAGCAGAAGACACATACTCATGGGAACATAGTGTTAGTCCACAGTTCCTCACCCCAAACCCTCAAGGACCCAATGGGTTTTGGATTTCAGAATTTATCAGCGTTTAGAAAGATGCATGCATTCTAAATCACTTCAGTCATGTCCAACTTGCCAGGCTCCTCTGTCCATGGGATTCTCCAGGCAAGAATACTGGAGTGGGTTGCCATTTCCTTCTCCAGGGGATATTCCTGACCCAGGGATTGAACCGGCCTCTCTTACTTCTCCTGCATTACATCTGCTGCATTAACAGGCGGGTTCTTCATCACCAGTGCTACCTGCGATAATACAGGGCATATATCGTAATTCCCATAGCACCCCAGTGGGTCCTGCAGCAATATCTGGGAATCAAACACATGTATATTGCTGCCATGAAACATGCTGATATTTATATTAAGTAGGGTAAAAAAAAAAATAAGACTATAAATAGGCTCATGTACAACCAGGGCAGATTTTAAAAGTGAATGATTTAACAAACCAAGTCCAGTTTTCAGTTTGGGGGTTTCTGAGTTGTTGATGAGGCCCCGTGACCCTCTACAATGTCCTAAGTTCTATAAATGAAGTATACAAAGTACTATGGATACAGGCTGGAGGGTTCAGGGAAGGCTTCACTGAGGAGGTGATATTTGAGCTGGTCCTTGAAGAATGAATAGGAGCTCCCCAGAAAAGAAAGGAGCTCTCACATTGACGGTGGGAATGTAAACTGGTACAGCCATTACGGAAAACAACATGGAGTTTTCTCAAAAAACTAAAACTAGAGTCACCAAATGACCCAGCAATCCCACTCCCGGGCACATACCCAGACACAACTCTAATTCAAAGATACACGCACTCGTATGTTCACTGCAGCACTATTTACAATAGCCAAGACATGGAAACAAGCTAAATGCTCATAGACAGAGGAATGGATAAAGAAGATGTGGTACATACATAATGGAATATTACTCAGCCATAAAAATGATATAATGTCATTTGCAGGAACATGGATAGACCTAGAGATTATCATACTAAGTGATGTAAGTCAGAAAGAGAAAGACACATACCATATGATATCACTTACATGTGGAATCTAAAATACGACACAAATGAACATATCTATGAAGTAGAAACAGATTCACAGAAAAAGACAACAGTTTTGTGGTTGCCAAGGGGAAGAGAAATGGGGAAGGGAGAGGTTGGGAGCTTGGGGTTAGCAGATGCAAACTAGTATCTAGAGAATGGATAAACAGCAAGTTCCTACTGTATAGCACAGGAAACTATAGTAAATATTCTGTGATAAACCAGAGTAGAAAAAAATGTGTATAATTGAGTCACTTTGCTGTACAGAAATTAAACTATATTGTAAATCAGCTATACTTCAATAAATTTTTAAAACACACACACACACACACACACACACACACACACAAAGGAAAGGGAATTCTAGGCAGTGAGCAGTTCAAGCAAAGACCCCAAGGTTGGAAGCATGAAAGAAAGTCACTTTGTTTTCTGCTCCAGGAGAGAATGGGCAGCTAGGCAGCTTGGTTTGGGTTCTAGAGCCAGGTCTCTTCCCCTACAGGATGAACCCACTCTTAGCTGAATTGTGAACTTCAGCAGGGGTGGAACAATATGAGAGGGGACTGACGTCGGCAGGGGCAGTTCATGGACAGCTGTCTGGGCCACACCAAGAAGTTCAGGCTTCACTCTATAGGACAGCATTTCTCAAAGTGCTCCCCAAACCCTTTCAAGCTGTCTAAAAGGTCAAAAGCATTATCATAGTAACACGAACACATGATTTGCCTTTTTTGGGAAAAAAAAAAAAAAAAGCTGTTGACACGTACAATGATGTGAAACAATGTTGAGTAAAGTCGCTGACACCTTAAGCGGGAATCATGGCACCAAACTGCACTGTTAGTTACTCTACGGCTCGCCACAGGGCCCTTGCAAATGTCATCATCATCACCGTCATCATGATTATTCTCTTTTTTTGGTTGTGTCATGGCACATGATGTCTTAGTTTCCTGACCAGGGATTGAACCGGGCCCCTTGTAGTGGAAGCTTGGAGTCTTAACCACTGGACCAGCAGGGAAGTCCCTGGGTCCCTTGCAATTAAAAAACAACAAAAAAGCTTCCTTTACTTACAAATATCCTTACTGAAACAGTAAAATTATCATTTTTATTAAGACTTGACTCTTGATTTTATGACTTTTCTAAATTCTGTCCGATGGAATGGGATACAGCCATCAGGTAATTCTGTTCCATTAAAGTACCGTGGTTATTTCTAGGAAAAGCATTTAGACAATTGTTTGAGTTGCACATGAAACCAGCTGTTTTTCAGGGAACACCATTTTTACTTGAAAGAACAACCTCCAGTTTGGGTATTTGGCAGACATTTTCTTGAAAATGAAGGCAATGACTCTGTCACTTCAAGGAAAAAAAAGTGACAGTACTTGTTGCCAATAATAAAATTCAAGCTTCTGGGCAAAGATTAAAATGTTGGAAATTTCACAACGTGGATTTGACAGCTTCCCATTATTAAAAGAACTTGCTGATGAGATCAATGGTAATAATATCAATGATAATATTAATAATGAGATTTTTCATTATAGTATAATGAAACGTGTCAGTGTTTCAAAGATTTGCATATGTCAGTAACCCAGTATTTTTTACAGGATCGATGTATAATGTTACACAATCATAGAGGGATAAAAGATCTACTGAACATGCAAGATAGATCAATGGATTTTAATGTAACAGAGTAAGAAAAGTTCATTGATATGGTTTCAGATTCCATATTACAACCCTTAAGAAATTATCACTCATTGAATTTTCATGTAGTATTAAAGAAGAATATTCGAAATTATTTGAAAGCACTAGTAAAATACTATTAAATCCTTTTCCCATGTACATAGTTGTGTGAGGTTCAATTTTCTTCATAAAATTCAATTGAAAAAATATACTGCTACATACTGACTGTGAAACCAAAGATGAGAATCAAGCAGTTTTCTATTTAAACAAGCAAGTAAAAAGATTTGCAAAGCTGTAAAACATTGCCACATTGCTCATTGGTAATTTTTGTTTGGGGAAATTTAGCCATTTTTTTCCTAAAAAAAAAAAAGATCTTTTGTAATCGGTTTGCTACTTTTGTTTTTTAATTACCAAAAAGTATTTTAAATATTCTCATTTTTAATTTCTAATATGGTAACTGTTGAGACATATAACCCACATAAACAAAAGCTCTTTGGGGATCTCAGTAAGTTTTAAGACTGCAAAGAGGACCTGCCTGAGGCCAAAAATATTGAGAACATTGCTGCAAACCAAGAGAAGTCACTGGCAGATTGGAACAAGAGGAGAGATTTTGTTAGAAAGATCCTTCTAAAAGCAATGTGGAAGTGGGCTAGAGTGAAACCAGGTTGCAGGTAGGTGCTTCTGTCAGGGAGTCAGAAGTGATACGATGAGAATGGGTGTGGCAATGGGGATGGAAGAGGAAAGGGTTTTTGCAGGAAACATTCCAGAAGTAGAAATAGAATGGATAAGAAAGCTGTGGTACATATACACAATGGAGTACTACTCAGCCATTAAAAGAATACATTTGAATCAGTTCTAATGAGGTGGATGAAACTGGAGCCTATTATACAGAGTGAAGTAAGCCAGAAAGAAAAACACCAATACAGTATACTAACGCATATATATGGAATTTAGAAAGATGGTAACAATAACTCTGTATACGAGACAGCAAAAGAGACACTGACGTATAGAACAGTCTTTTGGACTCTGTAGGAGAGGGGGAGGGTGGGATGATTTGGGAGAATGGCATTGAAACATGTATAATATCATATATGAAATGAGTTGCCAGTCCAGGTTCGATGCACGATACTGGATGCTTGGGGCTGGTGCACTGGGACGACCCAGAGGGATGGTACGGGGAGGGAGGAGGGAGGAGGGTTCAGGATGGGGAACACGTGTATACCTGTGGCAGATTCATGTTGATATATGGCAAAACCAATACAATATTGTAAAGTTTAAAAATAAAATAAAATAAATTAAAAAAAAAAGAAATATCAGGATGTATTGATTATTTGCTCACCCTCACCCCACCACTTCTCCTACCTCAGTGAGCATCACTTTCATCTACATTCCTTTTAGTCTTGGCTGACCGGTCTAATGGGCATCACGTTTCATGTTCTGCAAAATAGGCTCTTGATTTCCCCAAACCCCGACCTGCTTGTCTTACAGATGAGGAAACTGAGGCTCACAGAATTTAAGAACTAGCCAGGATCATGGGTATAAACAGAAACAAGATTCCACTCTAGTTTCAGGTCAGCTTGTTTCTGAAACTCCAGTTAACTCCTTCCCTGACCCCAGCCTGGCTCTCTTCAAGCATAGAGTGGTCTCTGGGATCTGACTGGCTTGCACGATTCTCCTGAACTCATTGAAAGCCCCCTAGGGTCAGGGAACCCGGGCTTCCTGTTGATCTCCCAGGCAGGACTGGAGTCTGAGGACACCAGCTTGGTCCAGAAACGCTGACTGGGGAGTTGGTAAAGGGGGAAGAATTTTTAACGTAGTTCCAAGTGGTGTCCCTTTTTATCCTGACCCTTTCCTATCCCTCCAGCCTGCTTTGGCCAGTGTCAGTCACTGCCAAGTAAGTTAAACCTCATTAGCAGAGAAGCCGGCCAGAGATCCCCAAGTAATTTAACATAATAGCAGAGTCCTTTAAACACCAGACCCTGCGACCTGAACTCACAAGGGCTGCTTTCCAATCAGGCATCTCAGTGTGGTCTGTAGAGGCTAAATGAAGCTCCCTCCTACATCAGGGAAAAGGGAGACAGGCACAATCAAATCTAAAGACGTGCTTATTCAGGGACTATAGTGAAGTGGGGCAGATGTCCAGCAATCCAAGAAACTCACAGCCCACTTGGAAAACGGGACAGACTCACGTGACTGGTGTCCGTCTTCCGCCACCCCCCACGCCGCCCCCTTCCCACTCCTCCGCCTCCCCTCTCCCCTGGCTGCCAGTGCAATGAAATCGCGACGACAGTAATACCCTGAATCACAAGTTCTCGAGGTCCCCACCCATTTCATCACAGGAAATGCAGTATTTTCCGTGAGGTTTCCAAGAACGTGCAGGGGTGCGGACACGTGCCCGAGTCCGGCGAGCGGTGCGCCCTCTAGAGGCGGCCGGCTGACGGCTCCTTCCCACTGTGGACAGAGGTGCTGGGGCTCCACCTCTGTTTAGAGCGCCTGGTAGCCCAGAAAGCACCTTCCAAATGGCATCTTTTAAAGTGAGTGGGAGAAGAAAACGTCTTCCCTTTGGTTACTCTGTGTCCCATAGCAAAGCGGCCAGGGTCTCAAACCACTTTCCTTTCAGTTCCCTCTACTTCCTCTGGGGGGCGCGCGCTGCCAGGATTGGTTTGAGGGTGAGCTGTCCACTTGCTTACTGTCTCTTCTCCAGGCCTCTGGGCTGGCCTTGTGATGCTCAGACAGGGAAATCTACAGGTTCCTCTTAAGGGTGGACGGAGATCTGGGAGCAGCCATCTCAACCACGCTGAAAGACCCGAGTTCCTGCATCCAGCATGGGGAGAAAGTACTAGAGAATATTTACTGAACCCTCGGTGTCCACCATCATTCTAAGCAATTTTACATGTTCTTGCCACTTTGATCCTTGTAGCAACCATATGAGGCAGACACTATTATTATCCCCATTTCACAGTCAGACTTGGGAAGGTTTAGTTACTTGCCCAACAATCTATAGCTACTGATGGCAGTTCAGTTCAGTTCAGTCGCTCAGTCGTGTCCGACTCTGCGACCCCATCAATTGCAGCACACCAGGCCTCCCTGTCCATCACCAACTCCTGGAGTTCACTCAGACTCACATCCATCGAGTCAGTGATGCCATCCAGCCATCTCATCCTCTGTCGTCCCCTTCTCCTCCTGCCCCCAATCCCTCCCAGCATCAGAGTCTTTTCCAGTGAGTCAACTCTTCTCATGAGGTGGCCAGAGTATTGGAGTTTCAGCTTTAGCATCATTCCTTCCAAAGAAATCCCAGGGCTGATCTCCTTCAGAATGGACTGGTTGGATCTCCTTGCAGTCCAAGGGACTCTCAAGAGTCTTCTCCAGCACCACAGTTCAAAAGCATCAATTCTTCAGCACTCAGCTTTCTTCACAGTCCAACTCTCACATCCATATATGACCACTGGAAAAACCATAGCCTTGACTAGACAGACCTTTGTTGGCAAAGTAATGTCTCTGCTTTTCAATATGCTATCTAGGTTGGTCATAACTTTTCTTCCAAGAAGTAAGCGTCTCTTAATTTCAGAGGTGTATTCAAATCCAGGCCAGCTCTCCCTGTAGGCCACACTATGCTGGGTTGTGAGGAGGTGCACTGGCCTGAGACACCCCAGGAGGCTGGTGGGGAGGATGGCTAGCGTGGAAATGATGATGGTGATGGTCAGATTTCTGTGTCAGTGGAAGGCTGTGGTCTCCAGTTAACCAAACACTAGATATTGCTGTGAAGGTATTTTGTACATGTGGTTTGTCTATAATCAGTTTACTTGAGGAAGGGGAGATTACCCTATGTAATCTGAATGGACCTGACTTGATTAATTGAAAAGCTTTAAAAGCAGAACTGAAACTCCCTTAAGAAGAAATTGCGCCTGTGGAAGGTAGTTTCAGCTCACACTTGAGAGTTTCAGCCTTTCTGACAACCTCCCTGCAGATTTGGGACTTGCCTATCAGCTCTCGAGGGCTTCCCAGGTGGCTCAGTGGTAAAGAATCCACCTGCCAATGCAGGAGATCTGTGCTTGATCCCTAAGTTGGGAAGATCCCCTGGAGAAGAAAATGGCAACCCACCCTAGTATTCTTGCCTGGGAAATCCCATGGACAGGAGAACCTGTGCATGGGGTCGCAAAAGAGTCAGATACAACTTAGTGACTAAACAACAGCAACCAGCTCTCACAATTGCATAAACTGATTTCTTGCAATAAACCTCTTAGTATCTCCTACTGGTAATGTTTTTCCCGTTGAACCCTAACTGATACAATGAATGAAGACCAGGCAGAGGCCTACGAGGGTGGATAATGATGCTCCTCCCTAGGACTTGGTTCAGTGTGAGTCCCCTTCAATGGCTAGCTGCCATACTGGGAGAGCTGGAAAACCCCAAATCGAATGAAATAGAAAAAAATCTAGCTCACATATTGCATGATGAAGAAAGAGACATTTTTGCAGTCCCAAGTGTATGCATGAAGTAGATCCACACCTGTGACACTATTTTAACATCCTAGATCTCCTTCAGGGAGCAACAGAAGAACAGAGACACAGTAACACTAACCAAACTCTCATACTAAGAGTTATAACTACCTTACGGTAAGAGGTTATTGGGTGTCCGATATTGTACTTTGCATACATTATCTAACTTCATGCTGACAACGACCTTGTGAACCAGAGGTGGTTGCTGTTGTTGTTTAGTCATTCAGTCACATCTGACTGTCTGCTTCCCCATGGACTGTGGTCTGCCAGGCTCCTTTGTCCATGGGATTTTCCCAGGCAAGAAAACTGAAGTGGGTTGCCATTTCCTTCTCCAGAACTAGGGGTGCTTAGGAGCCCCGTATATAAAAGACAAACTGAGACCTGGAAAGATGAAATGATTGCCCCAGTATTCCATGGCTGGTGAATGAGAGTCAAGATTCGAGACCTCGCCTGTTTGCCTCCAAAGCTGCACCTTAACTCCGATGCTATGCTGGTCTCTGGCACGAAGGATTGGAATTCCCCCTTTAGACCCACCGTTTCTCCTTCAAAGCTCCTGGAGACTCACAGGTTTTCTTCAGCTACGACCAGCGGCCTCTTTTCCTCCCGCTTGTCTTCTGTCCTGCGTTCTTTGACCGTCCCCACTGGGATGTGACCAGACTCTGTCAGTGTCTCTGCTCCAAAAGCTGAAGATGCTGTTTGTGTCATTGCCTCCAGACTGGGTTCCTGCCACTGCTCAACTGGACTCCAACAGTCTTAGCCAGTGATCACCCCCTCCTCATTCTTCTTGACTAGCAGCATTATTCACAATAGCCAAAACGTAAAGGAAACCCAGACGTCCATCAGCTGATGAGTGGATGAAGAAAAATGTGACCTATTCACATTGTTGTTGCTAAGTCGCTTCAGTCGTGTCCGACTCTGTGCGACCCCATAGACGGCAGCCCACCAGGCTCCTGCATCCATGGGATTCTCCAGGCAAGAGTACTGGAGTGGGTTGCCATTGCCTTCTCCAATGCATTAAAGTGAAAAGTGAAAGTGAAGTCGCTCAGTCGTGTCCGACTCTTAGCGACCCCATGGACTGCACCCTACCAGGCTCCTGCGTCCATGGGATTCTCCAGGCAAGAGTACTGGAGTGGGGTGCCATTGCCTTCTCCTATTCACATTATTCAACCATAAAAAGGCATGAAGGACAGATACATGCTACAACACGGATGAATCTCAAAAACATGGTGCTCAGTGAAGGAAGTCAGACCCAAAGTGTCACATATCATATGATTCCGCTTGTATGAAATATCCAGAATATATACATCAATAGAGAAAGAATGTAGACTAATGATTGCTAGATACTAGCAGGAGGAGGATATGGGGCGTGATTGCTTCATGGTTACAAGGTGTCCTTCGAGGGTGATAAAAATGCTCTGGAACCAGAGATGATGGTTGCACAATTGTGATCGTACTGAATGCCACTCAACTGTACATTTTAAAAATGACTAATTTTATGTTGTGTGATTTTGCCTCGGTAAAATTACATGCACATAGAACTAAATCAGCAATGCTAGTGTATATCCAGTTATATCACCATGTCATCTGACTTTCTTTTGTCTTCATGTCAGCCATCCTTACAAGATCCTGAGCTGGGGCTGGCCTGGCAGCATTGCCCTGGTCAGCCTGATGTTCCCCTGCCCTCTAGTCCCCATTGTGTCAAGTGGGGAAAACTGTCCCTTCAGGGGACCCCTCCCATCTGGTGCCTGCCAAGGGTATCAGAGTAGCTATTAGCCTGGGCTCTTTGCTACAAGTGGTAGAAACACACTCTGGCTGATTAGGCAGAAAAGGAACTGATTAAAAGGGTATGAACTCATAGAATTGGTTGAGGAGCAGGCAGACCTGACTTGAGGCTAAGTTTCCTGGATTGATGCCCCCAAAATATCCACTGCTGCAGCTTCTCAAGGACATTTCTGCACCAAGATTTCACCCTAAAGCTGAGCGTCTGGAGCCACTCACCACTCAGAGCATCCTTCCTTTGCCTCATCTCCCCAGGTGAATCTGATTGGTAGAAACAGGTCACATGCTGGTACCTTAGCTGCAAGGAAGGCTGGGAAATTAACATTTCTGTCTTTTGCCATGGGGGTGAGGGGGCTCATAAGGTTGGAAATTTCTCAGATATTGCAAGGTGTTGAAAATGTGGCAGAAAACGTGACAAACAGCAGACACAATGTTTATAATTCCTGAGCTGTTTGAAGGATTATGTGGCAGCCATAGCTCATTTGACATCATCTTGAGGCAGCTGCAAGCTGCAAGCTGAGTCTTCTGCAAGCTGAGACCCAGCCTAGTGCATTCTGGTTCTTGACTGTCCAAAAACTTTACACCTTCCCCTTCACCTCCCATGAAGGGCGGTCTCATGGGGCTGTCAGTTATAAAGACCACTCACATCACTGACCCCTAGTTATGGGGTAGGTAAATAACTCAGACTGAATCAGCCATTGTATCCCATTTCCTAACAAGAGTGGTTGGTCCAAGGGGGCCCATAATCAAAATCCCTAGGACTGATACGATGATGCATGTATGGGTGGAGAAGCTCTCTTTTGCCCTGGACTTGTTAATCTGGGAGAAATTTATTTATTGCAGCTGGTGGCTATCTTCCCTGGCCATGAAAAAACTATTCGCAATAGGAGAAAATTAGTTCAGCCTAGAGTGAAGCAGAGATGAGAGATGATGAGACAGCCAGGAAAATATGGTTTCATCTCCTGGATCCAGCTAAGCCTGAAGTCATTCCATATCTGTTTTTTAATTAAATGAGCCCATAAGTCCCTTTATACAGCTTAAGCTACTTGGAGTTGGATTTCTATCATAACTGAGTATGTAATAAACCATCTAATCCCTAGTGGGAAATTTACTATGAAGCACTTTTCTGTCCATTATATTATTTGATTATGGATTTTAGAGTAAGGAGGAGAGAGTTTTAGTAATAAAAAATAATATTATTATCATCTCAATTTTACATAGAGGAAAATGTGAGCTCAGAGAGGTTAAGGGACCTTGGGGTCACAGAGCTAATTGTGGTCTGACTTGAATTTGAACTTGGTTCTTTCTGCCTTAGTGTTCAGCACTTGTCTTAGAATGTCTAGAGTCAAATTTTGTTTTTAGAACTGATTCTATTCCTCACAGTTTTCTCTAATCCTTGGTGCACTTGGGCCTTTCAAAGTCAGATCTTAGCTCCTGATAACGTGAAAAACTGAAAGAATTTATGGAGTTATTCTTCTTGGGGTGTTTTTATTTTCAAAATGTGTAAAGGCCAAGATATAAAGCTTCAAAGGAGAAATTTCAGTCATTGATTGTGTGTGAACAAGAGGGACTCAGAGCCTCCAGAAACTCATTCCCCATATTAATAATTATGGGACATCCTGGCCTTTTCCTTAGGCCTTTTCCTAGATATAAATTTTTTTTTTTTCCTGGCAAACCTAAGACTTTCTAGACAATAGGAAGACACAGTGTCAACATGTCTTTGTAGCCTGATATAATTCATGGGACCCTACCAAACCAGGTCATCACCTGGAGGTTAGTTAGTTAATTGGGAAGGAAAGGTGATAGAGAAGGATTATGGGAATTAATATTCATTGAGCTCATGCCAAGGATGGCAAACAGAGTTCATTTCCACCCTCAACTTCACTCATGCATTAACAAGAATGCCAAAGCAGCCTCCAGGCTCAATTAGTAATGTCTGCCCTGGTGGGCTGCAGTCCATGGGGTCGCTGAGAGTCCGGCACGACTGAGCAACTTCACTTTCACTTTTCACGTTCATGCATTGGAGAAGGAAATGGCAACCTACTCCAGTGTTCTTGCCTGGAGAATCCCAGGGACAGAGGAGCCTAGTGCGCTGCCGTCTATGGGGCCGCACAGAGTCGGACACGACTGAAGCGACTTAGCAGCAGCAGCAGCAGCCCTGGGTGCAGAAAAGGACCTGGTAGCCTGGCTGCCAGTAATGTGCCCTTTCTGGCTATAAGCCAGGCTCTTTACCTCTTTAACCCCACGTTCTCACAACAGCCTCTGAGGTGGGAGTTACTTATTTTCCAGAGGAGGGAAATTTGAGGTTTTAGAGAGGTTGTTACTTACCCCTTGGGAAAGCTGTTAAGTGGGTGAGTCATTAAGAGCTCACAAATAAACAACACACCACCCCAACACACACAGCAACATTAGGTATCCTTTACTGTGTGTTTTCTACATGCAAGACCCTGCAATAAGCCTGTTGTGTGTATTATCTCAGCTCGTGTCCCAAAAGGTTGATGGGGTAATGTGCTGTCTGACAGATGAGGACACCAGAAAACTGAGCATCCAAGTGTCATGTCTGACGTCACTGGCTCGTTGGAAGCAGAGCAGAGGTGGATGCTGGGTGTGCCCGAAGCTCAGTTGCGCCACACTGGGTGATTTACATCATGAGTTGGGGTTTGGCTGGGGAGGGATTTCTGAGAAAGTGATGGACTACAGTACAACAATCGTGGCAAAAGCTTGCTCAAGTCACCTCTGGAGAGGTTTTCTAATAAATCCTACTGCAGGGACGGTTTCTGCACATCAGGCTTGTTCAGAACCCATCCCTTGTGGCCAGCCACCCCTTTAGGTTTTTCGAGCACCCAACTCCCCACCATGGTGCCCTCTGCTCTGCCTGCCCCAGCCTTTCCCTATCTGGGTGAGTCAGAGGCCTCTAGAACTTTCTGCATGAGGAGCGTGCCTTGGGAAATATCTTCCAGCATTTTGTATTCAAAACATGCAGCAGCTTGGTACTGTGGCAGGAACGTGGCCACTGCTCCTGGCTGAGTGACCTTGAGCCAACGGAGGTCTCCTCATCTAGAAAGCAAGAAGGATGGCTGACATGACACACAAGTGACTGGGTTTCTCTAAACTATGTGAAAGGCCCGAGTCCACGGACCCTCTCTGTGGGCACACTCAGACCCTGTTCATCCTTGTTCTCGCTCCTTCTCCCCTCCCCCAACACATGCTAATTTTTCCAACATCTTATTAAGAAAATTTTCAAATGAACATCAGAATTAAATCCATTTTACACTGAGCACTCATAGACCCACCCACCGGATTCCACCTGGTTCTCTTCAGTTCGTTTCCCTGGCAACCACAGAGGCAGAAAGCCCCCCAGATGCACCTTCCTGAGCGCAGGGAGGGATTCAGAACCCCTTCTTCCCCCAGAGTTCATATGTCTCACACATCCCCCTTGCTCCTAACTCCTTTCTCTGATGGTAGCATCTCTGCCTGCTAAGTTGCTTCAGTCGTGTCTGACACTTTGCGACCCCGTATAGCCTGCCAGGTTCCTCTGTCCATGGGATTCTCCAGGCAAGAATACTGGAGTGGGTTGCCATTTCCTTCTTCAGGGGATCTTTCCGACCTAGGGATTGAACCTGAGTCTCTTACGTCTCCTGCATTGGCAGATGGGTTCTTTATCACCACCAAGCTTCTCTCTGGCCCTACACATGACCATGACCAGCAGCAGTGACTTTGGATGAGACCCTGGGGGCCCTTCTTGCCGGACTTCAGATGGAAGGGCTTGCCAGGTGGGAGGTGGGGCGGGGCACCTATTTCTTAAGAGGTTACTTTGCACCGGGCACCTTCACTATGCTTTTATTTGTATAACGTTTCTCCCCCAGAGATGCAGAAGTAATACATAATTGATGTAGAAACTTTGGGAAATTCCACAAAAGTCTAATAAAAACATGAAAACCGTCCATGAGCACCGTCCACAGACAGCAGTACTAGCGGGTCCCTTATTGAGGGCCTACTGCGTATTGGGCATTGAGTGAGTTACGTGTATTTCCTCAGCAACCATGTTCAGTAGGTGCTGTGGTTGCTTAGTCACTAAGTCGTGTCTGACTCTTTCGTGACCCCATGGACTGTAGCCCACCAGGCTCCTTCTGTCCATGGGATTTCCCAGGTAAAAATACTGGAGTGAGTAGCATTTCCCTTCTTTATTTCTATTCGTATATTAATGCTCAAAGTCACCCTCTGAAAATAGACAGTGTTATTTATGTTTACATGTGAGAAAATGAAAGGCTACAGAATTAAAGATGGAAGGTAGACGTTCAGAGAGGGAAATGACTTTCCCAAGGCCGTGGTAAGTGGTGTGATGGGATTCAAACATTGGACTAAAGCTGGTAATCCCCACCCTTGCACCCCTGCCTCCCACACCCAGGGGTGGGGTGCAGCCTGCAGGTGGTTGAGGAGTGCAACCTCAAATTATTTTATTCAAACCTCCCTATATTAGATCACATTTAATTGCCAGCTGAAGCCTGACTGCTTGCTTTCTCCCTGTCTCTGGAAGCGGGGGCTGCTTTGCTTGAAGTCTGTCTATCCAGGGAGGACACTTGCATGTGTGCCGGAGATGGGGAGTGGGTCATTTCCCAGCAGAAAGAAAGACGACTGCAAAAACTAAATGAAGGAAAGTATCTATAAATTTTAACACTGTAGGAGTGCAATAAATGATATCTAATCAACCTTATCATCATCATCATCACTGTGACAATAACTGCTGCTGCTGCTAAGTTGCTTCAGTAGTGTCCGACTCTGTGCGACCCCATAGACAGCAACCCACCAGGCTCCCCTGTCCCTGGGATTCTCCAGGCAAGAACACTGGATTGGGTTGCCATTTCCTTATCCAATGCATGAAAGGAAAAGTGAAAGTGAAGTCGCTCAGTCGTGTCTGACTCTTAGCGACTCCATGGACTGCAGCCTACCAGGCTCCTCCGTCCATGGGATTTTCCAGGCAAGAGTACTGGAGTGGGTTGCCAAACTAGTCAAAACTGTGTCCCCGAGGGTGTCTTTATAAATTTCGCCACAAGGTGGCAGGTTGCTACCAGACTGCATATTTGCCACAAGATAAAGTGAAAGTGAAATCGCTCAGTCGCCTCCAACTCTTAGCGACCCCATGGACTGCAGCCTACCAGGCTTCTCCGTCCATGGGATTTTCCAGGAAAGAGTGCTGGAGTGGGGTGCCATTGTCTTCTCCAACTAATTCACTAGTTTGGTATGCAATAAAATAACAGGCTTTGAATAAGTTAAACTGGCTAGTAACAGCTAATCAGTTTTCTTCAGTGATTACTGTTCTTCTACATAGGCAGGCTAATTAATTCACGGACGGTCTTTCTGGTCTATCTTCAACTATTCTTATACTATATAATCTATCAGGGACATCTTTCTACAGAAAAATGAAGAGAACACAGGTAGCTTTACGTAAGTTGAGTTTGTTAAATCTATTTATTATGACAGGGGATTTCTGACACAAAAATTGCTCACTGCACACTGAACCCCAGAGAAGTGATGAAACAAGATAGCTGATGTTAGGAGGTATATGGGAGTGGGGTAGGGTGAGAAGTCATGGATAAATTAAAAACTGGCAAGTATCCGCTGAAGCAGAGCCACTTTTTAGGGGGCATAAGAAAAACTAAGTCACCATTTTGGTCTCTTTAGAGAAATCCATTTGTTGTTAAGAACTTAAGACCATTTACTACCATTCATGCTGCAAAATGCAGTAGTCACACTATTTCCAAAAGGATCCTAAAAACTGCAGTGCAAAAGAAATCTAAGAAAATAAATAATTACAAAACCATCAACATTTTTCAAAGAAATGTGCTCAAAACAGTGACTTTTACAAAAAATGTGAATTTGTTTTAAATGAAAAAAGAACAAGATAGGCTTCAGCAATACGTGAACCGTGAACTTTCAGATGTTCAAGCTGGTTTTAGAAAAGGCAGAGGAACCAGAGATCAAATTGCCAACATCCGCTGGATCATCAAAAAAGCAAGAGAGTTCCAGAAAAACATCTATTTCTGCTTTATTGACTATGCCAAAGCCTTTGACTGTGTGGATCATAAGAAACTGTGGAAAATTCTGAAAGAGATGGGAATCCCAGACCACCTGACCTGCCTCTTAAGAAACCTATATGCAGGTCAGGAAGCAACAGTTAGAACTGGACATGGAACAGCAGACTGGTTCAAAATAGGAAAAGGAGTACGTCAAGGCTGTATATTGTCACCCTGCTTATTTAACTTATATGCAGAGTACATCATAAGAAACGCTGGGCTGGAGGAAGCACAAGCTGGAATCAAGATTTCTGGGAGAAATATCAATAACCTTAGATATGCAGATGACACCACCCTTATGGCAGAAAGTGAAGAAGAACTAAAAAGCCTCTTGATGAAAGTAAAAGAGGAGAGTGAAAAAGTTGGCTTGAAACTCAACATTCAGAAAACTAAGATCATGGCATCTGGTCCCATCACTTCATGGAAAATAGATGGGGAAACAGTGGAAACAGTGTCAGACTTTATTTTTTGGGGCTCCCAAATCACTGCAGACGGTGACTGCAGCCATGAAATTAAAAGACACTTACTCCTTGGAAGGAAAGATATGACCAACCTAGATAGCATATTCAAAAGCAGAGACATTACTTTGCCAACAAAGGTCCGTCTAGTCAAGGCTATGGTTTTTCCAGTGGTCATATATAGATGTGAGAGTTGGACTGTGAAGAAAGCTGAGTGTTGAAGAATTGATGCTTTTGAACTGTGGTGTTGGAGAAGACTCTCGAGAGTCCCTTGGACTGCAAGGAGATCCAACCAGTCCATCCTAAAGGAGATCAGTCCTGGATGTTCATTGGAAGGACTGATGCTGAAGCTGAAACTCCAGTACTTTGGCCACCTCATGCGAAGAGTTGACTCATTGGAAAAGACCCTGATGCTGGGAGGGATTGGGGGCAGGAGGAGAAGGGGACGACAGAGGATGAGATGGCTGGATGGCATCACTGACTTGATGGACGTGAGTCTGGGTGAACTCCAGGAGTTGGTGATGGACAGGGAGGCCTGGCGTGCTGCGATTCATGGGGTCGCAAAGAGTCGGACATGACTGATCGACTGAACTGAACTGAACTGAACTGAAGCATATGTGCATAACAATCTCTATGGGTCATCTGGGAAAGGCTGGAGGGGGGCATATAAAAAATAACCCCACAATTATTATGTTGGGATTTAGCTCTTACTTCTCTTGGCCTGACTGGCTCCCGCTGGCCCCACTTCATGTAGTTTTGAAAGCTTTCTCATGCCTCCCTGCCTTTGCTTAAGCTTTTCCTGTGCTTCCATTCTACTCTTGTCAGATCTGACATCATTCTGGAAGCCTTTCCTGACCCCTCCACCTAGACCCCAGGTAGCAGATCCCAGGTAGCATAGCCTCTGTCATCCATGCTCTCCACTATCACAGCCTTTGATTCCACCCCCTGTAGACTCCGATCTCCAGTAGGACTTGGGGGACTGATGGTCATTCTATAAATATTTATTGTTCTCCCTCTCTGCACAAGGAATTAGGTGCCAGAGATCTGCTGGTGTTTTCTTTGAAGAAAACAAACCAGGCCTGAAAAAGAGAGACTGCCAAGGGAAATCATTAGCGTTTGAAAATCAGAAGGACTCTGTTCCTCTTTTCACTTCTTTATAGATGCAATATATAAGACATATTAAATAATAAAATTATAGGTCCTAAATATTTTTTTCTGTGTAATTAAAAAATTTTTTTGCATTGTAGGTAAAACGTGCATTAGATTTACCATTTTCACCATTTTAAGTGTACAGTTCAGTAGCACTAAGCACATTCACTTTGTTGTGCAACCATCACTGCCATCCATCTCCAGAACTTGATTTCAACATCCCAAACTCGAACTCTGTACCCATTAAACAGTAACTCCCCATTCATCCCCCCGCCCCCCAGTCCTTGGTAACCACTATTCCACCTTCTGATGTGTACTTTATGACTATTCCACATACCTCATATAAATGGAATCATGCAATAAATATTGTATATATTCCATATAAGTGGAATAATAACATAAATATTACATATGTGTCTTCTCATGTCTGGCTTATTTCGCTTAGCATGATGCCCTGGAAGGTCGTCCATGTTGTAACTGTCTCGAGATTGTATTTCTTTCTGAAGCTGAGAGTGCTTCATTGTTTGTATATGCTACATTTCATGTATTATATCATCAGTTGATGGATATTAGGTTGTCTCCACTTTTTGGCTATATGAATAATGGTGCCATATACATTCATGTACAAATTTTTGTGTTCAGATGTATGTTTTCATTTTTCTTGGGTTTATCCCTAGGAGTGGATCTGGTTAGTTGTTTGGTAACATATGTTTTGCTTTTTGAACAACTGCCAAACTGCTTTCTGTAACAGCTGTATCATTTTTCTTTCCCACCAGCAATGTAAGAGAATTCCAATTTCTCCACATCCTCACCAACATTCGTTATTGTTCATTTGTTCCCCAGTGGGTGTGAAGTATTATCTCATTGTGGTTTTGATTTGTGTATAGGAACTAAAAAGCCTCTTGATGAAAGTGAAAGTGGAGAGTGAAAAAGTTGGCTTAAAGCTCAACATTCAGAAAATGAAGATCATGGCATCCGGTCCCATCACTTCATGGGAAATAGATGGGAAAACAGTGCAAACAGTGTCAGACTTGATTTTTTGGGGCTCCCAAATCACTGCAGATGGTGACTGCAGCCATGAAATTAAAAGACGCTTACTCCTTGGAAGGAAAGGTATGACCAACCTAGATAGCATATTCAAAAGCAGAGACATTACTTTGCCAACAAAGGTCCGTCTAGTCAAGGCTATGGTTTTTCCTGTGGTCATGTATGGATGTGAGAGTTGGACTATGAAGAAGGCTGAGCGCCGAAGAACTGATGCTTTTGAACTGTGGTGTTGGAGAAGACTCTTGAGAGTCCCTTGGACTGTAAGGAGATCCAACCAGTCCATTCTGAAGGAGATCAGCCCTGGGATTTCTTTGGAAGGAATGATGCTAAAGCTGAAACTCCAGTACTTTGGCCACCTCATGAGAAGAGTTGACTCATTGGAAAAGACCCTGATGCTGGGAGGGATTGGGGGCAGGAGAAGAAGGGAATGACAGAGAATGAGATGGTTGGATGGCATCACTGACTCGATGGACATGAGTCTCAGTGTACTCTGGGAGTTGGTGATGGACAGGGAGGCCTGGTGTGCTGCGATTCATGGGGTTGCAGAGTCGGACACGACTGAGCGACTGATCTGATCTGATCTGATCTGAAAGACTAATGGTGCTGAGCATCTTCTCATATGCTTGTTGGCCATTATCTTGATTAACATTTAATTTTCTTGTTGATTTTTTTTTTTTTGGTTTGCTACATTTTCAAAGCCTTTTTTTTTTTTTTAGCAGTTCTTCTGAGGATTATATTTAACATCTCAAAAACAATCTAGTTCAGATTAGTACTAACTTAATTTTAATCATACACAAAAACTTCACTTCAGTGTAGATCTGTTCTCTCTCTCCACCCTTGTGGCATTGTTGTCATACAAATGACATCTTTATGCATTTTAAGTCAGTCTATAAACATAGCTTTATAATTATTGCTTTTTGCATTTGTCTTTTAAGTCAGTTAGAAGAAAATTGTTACAGATGAAAGAGTACGTATGCTGTCTTTCATATTCACCTACAGTTGCTCGTACTGGTGCTCTTAATCTCTCCTGCCTGCTCCAGTCTATTGTTGAACTCCTCTTGTGAAACTATTTCAGTGATTATGCTTTTTAGCTCCATAATTCCTATTTGTTTCTTTTAAAAATATAATTTTTATTTCTTTAGTTGATTTTATTCTCTTAATTTCCCATACTGAATTTTTAATTAAAATTTTAGTTATAATTTTTTAAATTTGTTATACAATGTAAAAAAAATTGTTGTTGTTCAGTCACTCAGTTGCGTCCAACTGTTTATAACCCCATGGACTGCAGCACACCAAGCTTCCCCTGTCCCTCACTGTCTCCTGGAATTTGCTTAATTGAGCTCATGTCCATTGAGTTGATGATGCCATCCAACCATCTCATCCTCTGTCACCCCTTTTTCCTCCTGCCCTCAATCCTTCCCAGCATCTCTCTTTAAAAGATTATACTCCATTTACAGTTATTGCAAAATATTGGCTACATTCCCCCTGTTGTTCAATACTTCTTTGTAACCTATCTTACATGCAAAAGTTTAGTTGATATTCTTTATTTCGTGAGACACCTTTCTCCTATTTTATCTTTGGACATGGTTTTCTTTAGTTCTTTGAATACATTTATAATATAATAATAGCTGATTTAAAACTGACAGGTAGCTCTAACATCTGGGCTTCCTCAGGGATGGTTTCTATTAATGGTCTCTTCCTGGGTATGGTTTCAGTTCAGTTCAGTTCAGTTGCTCAGTTGTGTCCAACTCTTTGTGACCCCATGAACCGCAGCACTCCAGGCCTCCCTGTCCATCACCAACTCCCGGAGTCCACGCAAACCCATGTCCATTGAGTCGGTGATGCCATCCAACCAGCTCATCCTCTGTCGTCCCCTTCTCCTCCTGCCCTCAACCTTTCCCAGGATCAGGGTCTTTTCCAATGAGTCAGCTCTTTGTATCAGGTGGCCAAAGTATTGGAATTTCAGCTTCAACATCAGTCCTTCCAATGAATACCCAGGACTGATCTCCTTTAGGATGGACTGGTTGGATCTCCTTGCAGTCCAAGGGACTCTCAAGAGTCTCCTCCAACACCACAGTTCAAAAGCATCAATTCTTCGATGCCCAACTTTCTTTAGAGTCCAACTCTCACATCCATACATGACCACTGGAAAAACCGTAGCCTTGACTAGACAGACCTTTGTTGACAAAGTAATGTCTCTGCTTTTTAATATGCTGTCTAGATTGGTCATAACTTTCCTTCCAAGGAGTAAGCGTCTTTAATTTCATGGCTGCAATCAGCAACTGCAGTGGTTTTGGAGCCCCCCAAAACAAAGTCTGACACTGTTTCCACTGTTTCCCCATATATTTCCCATGAAGTGATGGGACCAGATGCCATGATCTTCGTTTTCTGAATGTTGAGCTTTAAGCCAACTTTTTCACTGTCCTCTTTTACTTTCATCAAGAGGCTCTTTAGTTCTTCACTTTCTGCCATAAGGGTGGTGTCATCTGCCTATCTGATGTTATTGATTATTTTGGTTATTGATATTTCTCCCGGCAATCTTGATTCCAGCTTGTGCTTCTTCCAGCCCAGCGTTTCTCATGATGTACTCTGCATATAAGTTAAATAAGCAGGTATGGTTTATATATTCCCACTTGTTGTTTTGTTTGCAAGTCTCACAACGTTTTTGTTGAAAACCATACATTTAATATAATGTAGCAACTGTAGAAGTCTGATACTCTCTCCCTCCCTAGAATCTATTGTTACTATTTCGGTTGTCACTGTATTTGTTGCAGATGCCCTTGTTTGTTTAGTGACTTTCCTGGACTAATTCTGTATAGTCTGTGTTCTGTGTTATGTGCATCCACGGACCTTCTGCTGGGTAATTAATCTAGTAGTTGAAGTGCTCAGCTAATGATTAGAGATTCCCTTGAAATACTTTAACCAATAAGCCTCATATCCTCTGTTGAAGGGCTGTCTGCTCTGTATGTTGGGCATGTCTTCAGTGCTCCATCCAGCAAGAGGTTTACAACTTTGCCTTGGCATCCACTTCCTGGTAGGTCAGCCAGAGGTGAAATATGAGTGTCTTCTCAGGTCTTTTTGAGTATATGTATTTCTGTACATGCCTGTGGCCCTCTGGATTCCAGGGTCATGTCAGAGCTTTTTGAAGCCCCTGTGAACATTGTATCCCCAAAGGAAATGGCAACCCACTCCAAAATTCTTGCCTGGAAAATTCTACAGACAGAGGAGTCTGGCAGGCTATATAGTCCACTGTGTCGCAAAGAGTTGGACATGGCTGAGTGTGCACGCACACACACAGTCTTTCTTTTAGGTTTTTCAAACACTCTCTCCTTTACCCCAACTGCAACTGGCACCTCAGAGAGTTGTGATATTAAACAATTGCCACTGATTGTTCCAACAACAATCTCCCCCTTCCCCCCCCAAAGAAAAACAATCTCCCAAGACACAGGGTTTTTCTCAGTGAGCTCTGAGTCAAATCAATAAAGATAAACTAAATAGGGATTTTCCTGGGAGCTGCCAAACAAGTAGAGTGACAATCTTCTCAGTAGCTCCAAACCCATGCTGCCCCCCCTCCCCCCCCGTTGTGACTATTAATTAGGCTGCTGATTTTCACAGCTATCCTGGTTACGAGCTGCTAGTTTTCAAGGCTATCATGGAGCTGAGGGAAGTAGATAGAAACAGGACAAGTTAAAACAGCACAAAGTTCATTGTTCTTATTGAGATTCAACTGTTTTTCTTGACTAAACACTCATCAGATTGTTACAAGCCTTTGATTAATTTCAGAATTCTAAAAAGTTGATGTTTTGCCAGTGTTTTCACTGCATTTATATTCAGAGGTCCTTATTCTGCTATTCTGAAAGTGATCCTCAGGCTATACATTTAAAATACATTAAACCAATTAGCTGCCATTAAGCTAATTTCCTAAGAGCAGTACTTGAGAAAATAGGGAATATCTAGTCTATACTGGCTTGAAGGCAGGAACTCTATTTTATTATCTGTGTATATTAATACAGAGGCCTGAAACAGTGGCTGATACAGAGTAAGTAATTATTAACAATTTAAATGAATAATTACAAATGTCTTATTTGAATTGTGATTTTAAATTTACAAAGTGCTTTCTTACAATCTTTTCTAATATAGTGCAATTTAATTCACCTATGTTTCTTGTTCATTAACTACATACCAGTCAGTGTATCAAGTATCAAGAACAGAAAGATAAGTAAGACAAAGTCTTGCCCTATAAGGTATTTTCAGGCTAGTTGAAGACTCAAGATGCAAACACATATAACAAAACAAATGATATGGAATGTAAATTCCGTGGGGCTTCCCTGGTGGCTCATTGGTTAAGAATTCACCTGCAATTCAGGAGACATGGGTTTGATCTCTGGGTCAGGAAGATCCCCTGGAGAAGGAAATGGAAACCAACTCCAGTATTCTTGCCCGGGAAATCTTATGGATAGAGGAGCCTGGTGGGCTACAGTCCATGAAGTTGCAAAAGAGTCAAACACAACTTAGCAACCTAACAAGTTCCATGAGAGTGGGTATCATATCTGTCTTGTACTTACTACATTGTGTTTTTAGAGCATAGAAGAGTATCTGATATCGTGAAGATGTTTTTAAAGAGAAAAAGTGAGTTGCCTATAAAGAAACACGTTTCAATAGGGTCAGAAATTGAGTCAGCACCACTGAATGCTCAAGGACCATATAACGATCCCTTCGAAGTTCTGCAGGAAAAGTATTTGGAACTTAAAAGCCTCTGCCTAGCCAAAAATCATTTATAAGAGAGGGGGAAATAAAGACATTTATAAACATTCCAGAGCCTAGATCCAGAGTCACTTTCAATCAAAAGGAAAAGTGGATCTAAGAGGGAGGTTTGCAGTGCAGAAAGCAGGCAGCTAAGACCTCACCACTCCTGGGACTCTGCTCAATTCCTCTCTCTGTGTGCTGCTGACCCCTGCTGGTCCCCAGGGGTCTTGTCTCCCTCTGAATTCTTTTGAATTTCCCATCTCACCAACCTGACATTTGATCATGAGCTACCTTGAGAGATGGCTTACAAGGCCACAGCAAACCTTCCCCTCTTGCTCTGCAGGTTCACTATTCATGTATTTGCTTGGCCTTCCTGCCTGGATTACAAACTTTCATTAATAAGAACCGTATTTTGTACATAATCAATAAATAGTCACCAAACTTTAACAAAATCAATCTCTCTCATTTCACACAGTATTGTGATTCCCTTTGTTCTCCAGCCTCTTTTTTCCTATCTAAACTGCTCTAAACACCTTCTCAAAACACCATCTGCTGTCTTTTCCTCTCTCTTTCCCTTTCCAGCTCCATTTTTCTTTCTCCTACCCCTCAGTCCTTTCTTCTGCACACTGGTCTCTGTGATTTCCCGGGTATTATGCAGTCATTTTCCTGATCAGTGTTAATTAAAGCCAAGAGCCAAGGAGGTAGAAGGCTAATCAGGAGGCCGCCATGTGCCAAGCAGTGTTCTAAGCTCTTTGGGTGGGTTAATGAATTCCTGTCTCGCAGCCATTCTATGGGATAAGAACCGTTATTCATCCCATTTTTCAGATGGGGAAACCAAAGCAGAGAGAGGTGAAGTAACTTGCTTGAAAACTCACAGAAGTTCATACATGGAACTGGGATTCTGAATCAGGCAGTCTTGCTTGCTTTCAACCATAATAAATTTCAGAGGCATTGTACGTCTCACCTCTCGTCAACAAGTAAAAGCCCAGAGATTTAAAAACAAAGGGGATAGGGACTTCCCTGATGGTCCAGCGGCTGACTCTGTGCTCCCAATGCAGGGGACCCGGGTTCAGTCCCTGGTCAGGGAACTAGATCCCACATACTCCAACTAAAGATCCCTTGGGCCACAACTAAGACCCGGAACAGCCAAATAAGTATGTAAATAAATGCTTAAAAAACAAAAACAAGGGGGATATATTCAGGGGTCAAGAAGTGAACAAGAGAACGGAACTGGAGAATTAGAATTGGTGCTAATGGGTGACAGCAAGTGAGAATTAGTTAGAAGATGGGATATATAACAGAGCGGTAATATGTGACATGTGACAGGTATACAGTTGTAGAGTTTGTAAAGCATATGCTCATTTCATTGATCGTAATAATAATACTCGGAGAAAGGATTTGAGGGGATCATCGTTCTTGACATTTTACAGATAAAAGTCTGATGCTCAGAGAGGTTAAGTGACTCCTTCAAGGTCACACAGCCAAGAAATGGCAAAGCAGGCACTTGGACACTACAGATTCCCGACTCCAGGCATGGATAACTGGAGCATAAGGTGCTGAGTAGAGGTATAGAATGCCAGTAAGGGCTCTTGCAATATTTAACTGATTCTCTGCAGTTACAAAACGTGCTGCTTCCATTAATACACCTACTGTTTGTCTTCTTTGGGCGGGGGGAAATAGTATTTTTGGTTAGGGTTCCACAGAGCAAGGATTTCCGTCTCTGCCCGTTCAAGCTGAATCGCTCCTACCTAGGTGGCTGCCCACCCCTCTCCAAATAATCTGAGTTTGGAACAGATATTGGACAGAAGGCAGAGAAGAAAAGGGAGCCAGAAACCAGGAGACAGTCTTTGGAGAACTATTTCCATGATGCAGGAGTAACTTCCACTCCCATCTCATCAGATAGTTTTAAGATGCTCCATATCTTTTTCCATTTACTTGGAGGTTTGGGTAGGTGGGGGCTTCCCTGATAGCTCGGTTGGTAAAGAGTCCACCTGCAATGCAAGAGACCCTGGTTTGATTCCTGGGTTGGTGGGAAGGGAGGAGGGAGCCGACGTGGTGAGACTGAGGCAAGGGCCTACCTTGACATTTAAACATACTACGGGAGGCTTGTGTTTGCACAGAGAAGCTGCTAGAAAAAAAAGTCATGACCTGCACTCCCCCTGAAGCCTGAAAGCCTGCACCCAGAGCTTACCTTGGCCCTTTGTTTCCTCTTGGCCATGGGACAGGGTCCTGTAAAGGATGAAGGCTGGGAGGCCAGGCCCCAGTGCTGCCTGAGCCAGGCTGCCCGGGCTAAGCAGCCCTGGTCCCATGTCCCTTCTGACCACACGGGAAGGCATTTTGTGAGTGTCTGTGCTTGCCTGGCCCTGGGGAGGTGGAGATATATAACACCTGGTCTTCATCCTTGCCGACCTTGCCATTGACCAGGGAGGCACGTGTGCATCTCATGGTTCTTATTTGGGCTCATGCTTGAAGCAGTGGCTCACAGGGGCCTGTGGGGCACAAGGATATGAGGCTGGGCTACCCCACAGGACAGACTTCTGCTGTCTTTGGGTCTGGAATTCTGGCGAGCCAGCTTCCTAGTGATGTGACCCAGAGAAAAGCATCTGACTTCCTCAGTCTGGGCTGCCCCTGCTCTGAAATAGAAAACGTAATAATACTCATCCTGCAGGTGGTTGAAAGAAGCAGCAGCACCGTAAGGATGGGGGTTGGGGGGCTACTCACTACCCAGAGCAGAAAGGGGGACTGGGAGCCTGGGAAGAGAAGGGTTAAGCCAACGAAAGCGCCCCTCCTCTTAGTGGCTGGGAGCCAAGAAAAGGTTTGGAAAGGAGGGGAGGTGTGTTGGGCCCGGAGGGCAGGGGATCAGGGTCAGGGGCCCTCGTGTGTTGCCAACTGTGGACCCATCTCTGGGTCCACAATGCCTTCCCACCTCTGCCCAGGCAAGTTGCTTCCTGCCAGGTTGGGAAATTGCTTTGGCCTGGAATTTTTCTGCTGGGGTGGCGTGGGGTGGGGAATGCTTTTGGAGATGGGTTCAGAACCTCCAGTTACCGGCATTCCTGAGACAGATCCAGAGAGGGCAGGACAAGGGTTGCACAGTCTCCGGAGGGAGTGGAGGAGGAGACCAGGGAAGCGAGGAGGAGATGGCTGTGCCAGACACGCCTTCCCAGCTCCGGAGCCATCCCCGGGGCCCTGTTCTGTGGCCACCATCTCTCCTTTCTCCCATGCCGCTGGTGAGGGCAACGCTAAGGTACGTAACAGGCACCCTGAATCCTGGAACGCCAGGGTTGGGAGAGCTTCTGATCAGCCCACTCATCTTACAGGTGAGGAAGAGAGAAAGGACCACATGAGGTCAGGCTCTCCTCCACCCTTGAGGGTCCCCACCGAGAACAGATCTCATTAGCAAGCTGACTGGAGGTCCCAAGTGCTCCCTGGAACCTGACATGTCTCTCTGGGGAGTGTGCTAGACTTATAAGAGCACCGACGCTTAGGATAGTGTATATTATCTTCTCTATTTTCCTGATGAAGAAATTGAGACCTCTCAGGCTGGCTGACCTTGCTGAGGTCATGACTGTAGTTTATGGGGACCCAGGCTATTTTGCCTCAAGGACCCTGCCCACCCACTAGCTCTGGGAGCCTCTCTAAGGAGAAGGGTCACCATGCTCCAACCTTACAGACTTTTCTGCCTTTTGACAGCAGCTGAAACCCCAGCAGGCCCCTGAGCACATCCCTTCTGGGCTGCAGGTGCGGGTGTCTGTGCCTTCCCCTGGCTTTCTTCTGTGTCCCAGCAGCACCCCCGGGATCGATTCAGGTTAAAACCTCAGATTTACGTACCCTCTTGTGATGCTGGCAAAGGAGATCAGGCTCATGGCTGCAGATCTGGGTTTGAGTCCTGTCTTTGGCTCTTGCTACTGAGTGGCCAGTGCATTCTCTTGGCAAAACTCTACTAGTCTTTGCCCTGCTTCATTCCGTATTCCAAGGCCAAATTTGCCTGTTACTCCAGGTGTTTCTTGACTTCCTACTTTTGCATTCCAGTCCCCTATAATGAAAAGGGCATCTTTTCTGGGTGTTAGTTCTAAAAGGTCTTGTACGTCTTCATAGAACTGTTCAACTTCAGCTTCTTCAGCGTTACTGGTTGGGGCATAGACTTGGGTTACTGTGATATTGAATGGTTTGCCTTGGAAACGAACAGAGATCATTCTGTCGTTTTTGAGATTGCATCCAAGCACTGCATTTCGCACTCTTTTGTTGACCATGATGGCCACTCCATTTCTTCTGAGGGATTCCTGCCCGCAGTAGTAGATATAATGATCATCTGAGTTAAATTCACCCATTCCAGTCCATTTCAGTTCGCTGATTCCTAGAATGTCGACGTTCACTCTTGCCATCTCTTGTTTGACCACTTCCAATTTGCCTTGACTCATGGACCTGACATTCCAGGTTCCTCTGCAATATTGCTCTTTACAGCATCGGACCTTGCTTCTATCACCCGTCACATCCACAGCTGGGTATTCTTTTTGCTTTGGCTTCATACCTTCATTCTTTCTGGAGTTATTTCTCCACTGATCTCCAGTAGCATATTGGGCACCCACTGACCTGGGGAGTTTCTCTTTCAGTATCCTATCATTTTGCCTTTTCATACTGTTCATGGGGTTCTCAAGGCAAGAATACTGAAGTGGTTTGCCATTCCCTTCTCCAGTGGACCACATTCTGTCAGATCTCTCCACCATGACCTGCCCATCTTGGGTTGCCCCATGGGCATGGCTTAGTTTCATTGAGTTAGACAAGGCTGTGGTCCTAGTGTGATTAGATTGATTACATGGACATCACCAGATGGTCAACACTGAAATCAGATTGATTATATTCTTTGCAGCCAAAGATGGAGAAGCTCTATACAGTCAGCAAAAACAAGACCAGGAGCTGACTGTGGCTCAGACCATGAACTCCTTATTGTCAAATTCAGACTGAAATTGAAGAAAGTAGGGAAAACCACTAGACCATTCAGGTATGACCTAAATCAAATCCCTTATGATTATACAGCGGAAGTGGGAAATAGATTTAAGGGCCTAGATCTGATAGATAGAGTGCCTGATGAACTACGAAATGAGATTCGTGACATTGTATAGGAGACAGGGATCAAGACCATCCCCATGGAAAAGAAATGCAAAAAAGCAAAATGGCTGTCTGCGGAGGCCTTACAAATAGCTGTGAAAAGAAGAGAAGTGAAAAGCAAAGGAGAAAAGGAAAGATATAAGCATCTGAATGCAGAGTTCCAAAGAATAGCAAGAAGAGATAAGAAAGCCTTCTTCAGCGATCAATGCAAAGAAATAGAGGAAAACAGCAGAATGGGAAAGACTAGGGATCTCTTCAAGAAAATCAGAGATACCAAAGGTACATTTCATGCAAAGATGGGCTCGATAAAGGACAGAAATGGTATGGACCTAACAGAAGCAGAAGATATTAAGAAGAGATGGCAAGAACACACAGAAGAACTGTACAAAAAAGATCTTCATGACCCAGATAATCATGATGGTGTGATCACTGACCTAGAGCCAGACATCCTGGAATGTGAAGTCAAGTGGGCCTTAGAAAGCATCACTACGAACAAAGCTAGTGGAGGTGATAGAATTCCAGTTGCGCTATTCCAAATCCTGAAAGATGATGCTGTGAAAGTGCTGCACTCAATATGCCAGCACATTTGGAAAACTCAGCAGTGGCCACAGGACTGGAAAAGGTCAGTTTTCATTCCAATCCCAAAGAAAGGCAATGCCAAAGAATGCTCAAACTACCGCACAATTGCACTCATCTCACACGCTAGTAAAGTAATGCTCAAAATTCTCCAAGCCAGGCTTCAGCAATACGTGAACCGTGAACTTCCTTATGTTCAAGCTGGTTTTAGAAAAGGCAGAGGAACCAGAGATCAAATTGCCAACATCCGCTGGATCATCATGTTTTTCTGGAACTATTGCTATTTCTGCTTTATTGACTATGCCAAAACCTTTGACTGTGTGGATCACAAGAAACTGTGGAAAATTCTGAAAGAGATGGGAATACTAGATCACCTGACCTGCCTCTTGAGAAATCTGTATGCAGGTCAGGAAGCAACAGTTAGAACTGGACATGGAACAACAGACTGGTTCCAAATAGGAAAAGGAGTACGTCAAGGCTGTATATTGTCACCCTGTTTATTTAACTTATATGCAGAGTACTTCATGAGAAACGCTGGACTGGAAGAAACACAAGCTGGAATCAAGATTGCTGGGAGAAATATCACTAACCTCAGATATGCAGATGACACCACCCTTATGGCAGAAAGTGAAGAGGAACTAAAAAGCCTCTTGATGAAAGTGAAAGTGGAGAGTGAAAAAGTTGGCTTAAAGCTCAACATTCAGAAAATGAAGATCATGGCATCTGGTCCCATTACTTCATGGGAAATAGATGGGGAAACAGTGGAAACAGTGTCAGACTTGATTTTTTTGGGCTCCCAAATCACTGCAGATGGTGACTGCAGCCATGAAATTAAAAGACGCTTCCTCCTTGGAAGGAAAGGTATGACCAACTTAGATAGCATATTCAAAAGCAGAGACATTACTTTGCCAACAAAGGTTCATCTAGTCAAGGCTATGGTTTTTCCAGTGGTCATGTATGGATGTGAGAGTTGGACTGTGAAGAAGGCTGAGCGCCAAAGAATTGATGCTTTTGAACTGTGGTTCAAAGACTCGTGAGAGTTCCTTGGACTGCAAGGAGATCCAACCAGTCCATTCTGAAGGAGATCAGCTCTGGGATTTCTTTGGAAAGAATGATGCTAAAGCTGAAACTCCAGTACTTTGGCCACCTCATGAGAAGAGTTGACTCATTGGAAAAGACCCTGATGCTGGGAGGGATTGGGGGCAGGAGAAGAAGGGAATGACAGAGAATGAGATGGTTGGATGGCATCACTGACTCGATGGACATGAGTCTCAGTGTACTCTGGGAGTTGGTGATGGACAGGGAGGCCTGGCCTGCTGCAATTCATGGGGTCGCAAAGAGTTGGACACGACTGAGCGACTGATCTAATCTGACTGAGTGGCCCTGGTTAGGTCTATTTCAATATCTGTTTTTGACCAAGTCATAAAAGTCCATGTTACAAAATTCAAAAATATATAAAATGAAAGATAAAGCTGTCTATCAGCCTTACTCTCTCCCCCACCCTGTGCCAAGTTCTCAGGTGGTTCAGCTTGAAGGCCTCCTGGGTTTGGAAGGTGGGTAGTGCTTCTTTGGAGACAAACCCTCTTCAGCACCACCCCTCCCAAAAGACTGATGGTGCCACTCACTTCACCCCTCTCCTAGCCTTACTCTACTCCTATGATTAGACTTCCTTATGCAATGGTTCCTGGTTTTCCTATCCAAGCAGGATTACCTCAGACAATTGCAGCGGAGACTCCATAATCCAAGACATAGGGGTCTGGGTGGGAAAGCCAAAGCAAAAGGATCAATTCAGGTATCAAAAGCTGGCTTAAGAGGAATGCAACAACTAAACACAATGTGTGATCCTGGGTTCATTTTTCCAAATGAAAATTTTGGCGGAAAAGCAAGAGCTGACTTAGGAAGCCAGGAAATCTGAGAAAGAGCAGGAGTGGAATAAAAGCCTGAGGGGTTTGACTGCTGCAGAGATGGCATCTCTGCTGCTGGTCTCAACATTCTAGGAAGGGTATGGGGTGCAGTCCAGCTAGGACACAAACCAGCTGAGTGCTGAAACTTTTTCCAGTAAATCCATCACTAGGTGGCTTGCCCCTCTGTCTTGGGTGGCCCTACACGGCATGGCTCATAGTTTCATTGAGTTAGACAAGGCTGTCGTCCATGTGATCAGATTGGTTAGTTTTCTGTAATTGTGGTTTTCAGTTTGTCTGCCCTCTGATGGAGGAGGATAAGAGGCTTATGGAAGAGGCTGGAGAGTTCTGACAAAATGTGGTCCACTGGAGAAGGAAATGGCAAAACACTTCAGTATTCTTGCCTTGAGAACCCCATGAACAGTATGAAAAGGCACAAAGATAGGATAGCCCTATGCAAACAAGGAACTGAAAGGAGATCTCTGAGACTGCTGCCACCATGGGCTCAGAAGACCTGGGGGGCTGCTCAGGTAATCAGCCGTCTCTTCTCTGGCTGGTTCCTACTTGTGACCTGGAGTTGAAGTGGTGCGAACTGGCTGAATTAACCCAGAGAAGAATCAAGAACCAAGAAGGGGATGAATAAGCAACCTCCAGCTGCCCGCAGGGGTCGGGGAAGTCCCGCAACCAGGGGTCTCTCTCCAAGGCCTCCTTCTGGGCTATTTACTCAGGGGGACAAGTCCAAGGTGCTCACTTCCTCCCACCACCCAACAGGTGACTCATAAGTGAGGCCAGGACAGCTCACAGGGAGAGAGGACAGCAGAGGGAGTCCTCAAGGCCAGATAGGGCTTCTCCTGCCCTCTCCCTTTGGTCCAAATCTCCTCCTGCTCCCAGACCCTGGAGTGTCACCACAGAAGCTGTTTCCTTCAGCTCTTGCCTTGCCTCCAGCCCAGCCACTCTGTGAGGGTCAGCGGACCTTGAACTGAACCCCAATCTGGCCTTTGCCATCTCTCATCTATGTGACCTGGAGCACCTTACCTGCCCTCACCTGTAAAATGAGAAGAATATTTCCCTATATTTTTATGAGGATCAAATATCATGTGTGTCCATGGCCTGGGCCAGTGCCTGACACACAGTAGGTCCTACCTATTGTGGTGCTGTCCCCTCTACCTGGAATGTGTTAGTTTAGGCAGAAACCTCTCCCCTCCACTGGAATCCCTGCTTCCCTGTGCTATGTTAGGGCACCTGCCCAGCACTCTCATATAAAAGCACTTACTTACCAAATGTGACTGCCTCAGGCAGGCACTAGCTCAACTGATCTCAAATGTTCCTCCTGAAGATTCCACGAGGAGTGTTTCTTCTATGTCATTTGCTGGCAGAGAATGTCCTCTAATTGAGAAAAGATGAAACCTACAAGGAAGGGGCAGGTCATGTAACCTTGGACAAGTTATTGAGCTACTCTCTGCCTTAGTTTCCTCATCTGTTCACTTTTATTCTGAGGAAACTGAGATCATGCTTGCAAAGTACTTGGCATGATTGCTGATACATGTAGTGATTTCACACTGAATAATTCTCACAAACACATAGAATTATCAGAGACAGCAAAGGGAGAGCTCGCAGAAGAGACACTCTCTGAGAAAATGTTGAGTGCATATTTATTGATAACTTATCTTGCAGTCTTTAACTAAGAGCAGTAAGGCAAGGCAGAGACCAGAATTCTAGGACTAAGGAAGCCTTCTCCTGGAGGTCCAGAGGTAATCACATTCAGTTCAGTTCAGTCGCTCAGTCGTGTCTGATTCTTTGTGACCCCATGGACTGGAGCATGCCAGGCTTCCCTGTCCATCACCAACTCCCGGAGCTTGCTGAAACTCATCTCCATCAAGTCAGTGATGCCATCTAACCATCTCATCCTCTGTTGTCCCCTTATTCTCCCACCTTCAATCTTTCCCAGCATCAGGGTCTTTTCAAATGAGTCAGATCTTCACATCAGGTGGCCAAATTCAGGACTGATTTCCTTTAGGATTCACTAACTGGATCTCCTTGCAGTCCAAGGGACTCTCAAGAGCCTTCTCCAACAGTCTGTCACTGTTTCCATTGTTTACCCATCTATTTGCAATCAAGTGATGGGACCGGATGCCATGATCTTAGTTTTCTGAATGTTGAGTTTTAAGCCAACTTTTGCACTGTCCTCTTTCACTTTCATCAAGAGGCTTTTTAGTTCCTCTTCACTTTCTGCCATAAGGGTGGTGTTATCTGCATAAGTGAGGTTATTGATATTTCTCCCAGCAATCTTAATTCCAGCTTGTGCTTCATCCAGCCCGGCATTTTGCATGATGTACTCTGCATATATGTTAAGTTAGCAGGGTGACAATATACACTGACACTCCTTTCCCAATTTGGAACCAGTAAATTGTTTCATATCTGCTTCGAACTGTTGCTTCTTGACCTGCATATAGATTTCTCAGGAGGCAAGTCAAGTGGTCTGGTATTCCCATCTCTTGAAGAATTTTACACAGTTTGTTGTGATCCACACAGTCAAGGCTTTGGCATAGTCAATAAAGCAGAAGTTTTTCTGGAACTCTCTTGCTTTTTTGATGACCCAACAGATGTTGGCAATTTGATCTCTGGTTTCTTTATGACTCTAATCACATTAGAGTCATCTTTATGACTCTAATCACTTTGAAGATAAGGGGGTTTGTTCTGTGTGCAGAACAGCATCTAACATCATGACTGACATGTCAGTCAGAATGTCTAACTTAAGGGAGGAAAAGAGCAAGCAAAGAAGAGAGAATGAGTAAGATTAAATTTCAGGAGACATTTCTGAGAAAGCAGTAAAACATGGTTCCCACAATTCCCCTCTTCTTATTTTCTTTAATGAATGTTTCTTTGATCTTGTGGGAGGAATAATGTTAGCATCACCTCAGTGCAGGTGAGTCAAGAAAACGAAACAATTGATGTTCTGACTAGAAATAAAACACAAAGCAATATTGTGAATAAGATGAAAGAAAAAAACCCCAAGATTTTAGATTTAGGGATGAGAACCAGTTCTTTGCGTTGAGCCATGTGGCTTTATCTAGGAGGGTTTAAATAGTAACATCCTAACAGTATTGTTGAAGGGATTGAATCTGCTGACAAAGGATGTGTTGTAAGTGTAGGACAGAGTTATTGAGTATATCGTCTGATTTTGGGTCTAGTTGTTGATGCAAATCATTCCAGATTTCAGAATAATTATGAGAAAATAAGGTGTTACACACACATGAGAAAACATACTGTCACAGTCTAATTGTGATTGAGTCCAAAGAGCACGCTGATGTTTACCGAGCCATAAAACTGTGGTGTCCAAAGCTGCAAGTTGAGGTAAAATCATTAGATCAGTTTCTACTTGTTCAGTAAAGTCAGAAGTTATATTAGTCATAAAAGTCTGTACTTGGTTGGCAGCTTTTAAAGATATAGAAAGGGCAGTGGCAGCAGTTGCTGCAGTAACAGCTGCTGTGGTAATAGTTATGGATTTTCAGGAGTAACAGGTGTGCCAGTATTAACGAGCTATTTCAGCTCTTCATGTAATGTCAGTGGCTCGTGGATGGTTATTTCTCTATCTTTTCGGAGGAGACGTGCTAGGAGGAGTCTTTTGGGTGGTCAACAGATGAAATTCTGGTAATGGATCTTGAAATCCTTGGTGCTTCATGATAAGGTTTCACATAACAGGCAAGGATTCAAAGTGGACCTGAGGAAGACAGAATGGCAGCATATCCCCTTCCCCATGTTCAGGTCCTTGCCAAATAGGAGAGGGCAGTTATTTAAAAAGTACCAGAGGGTATTCTTGAGAATGTGGAGGAGAAAAATGTCTAGCAGCAGCTGATTGTGAAGAATTTTTGGGAAGTTGACTAGTGATTAAGAGTGAATAGGAAAAAAAAAAAAAGTGAATAGGGCAATATGCAATCATTCCCTGGGAGGGGTTAATTATTTCCTTTTCTGTTTATTTAAAAATTATTTCAGTAGCCCATTTGCACGTTCTATAATGGCTTGTCCAGTAGGGTTGTGAGGAATACTTGTGATGTTTAATATCCCATTCAGTTCAGTTCAGATCAGTTCAGTCTCTCAGATGTGTCAGACTTTTTGTGACCCCATGGACTGCAGCACACCAGGCCTCCCTGTCCATCACCAACTCCCGGAGTTTACTGAAACTCGTCTGTTGAGTCAGTGATGCCATCCAACCATCTCATCCTCTGTTATCCCCTTCTCCTCCCACCTTCAATCTTTCCCAGTATGAGGGTCTTTTCCAATGAGTCAGTTTTTTGAATCAGGTGGCCAAAGTATTGGAGTTTCAGCTTCAACATCAGTCCTTCCAATGAATATTCAGACTGATCTCCTTTAGGATGGACTGGTAGGATCTTCTTGCAGTCCAAGGGACTCTCAAGAGTCTTCTCCAACATCACAGTTCAAAAGCATCAATTCTTCAACACTCAGCTTTCTTTATACTCCAACTCTCACATCCCTACAGGACCACTGGAAAAACCATAGCCTTGACTAGATGGAACTTTGTTGGCAAAGTAATGTCTCTGCTTTTGAATATGCTGTCTAGATTGGTGATAACTTTTCTTCCAAGGAGCAAGTTTCTTTTAATTTCATGGCTGCAGTCACCATCTACAGTGATTTTGGAACCCCCCAAAATAAAGTCTGTCACTGTTTCCACGTTTCCCCATTTATTTCCCATGAAGTAATGGGACTGGATGCCATGATCTTAGTTTTCTGAATGTTGAGTTTTAACCCAGCTTTTCCACTCTCCTCTTTCACTTTCATCAAGAGGCTCTTTAGTTCCTCTTCACTTTCTGCCATAAGGGTGGTGTCATCTGCAAACCTGAGGTTATTGATATTTCTTCTGGCAATCTTGATTCCAGCTTGTGCTTCATCCAGCCCAGAGTTTCTCCTGATGTACTCTGCATATAAGTTAAATAAGCAGGGTGACAATATACAGCCTTGACACACTCCTTTCCCTATTTGGAACCAGTCTGTTGTTCCATGTCCAGTTCCAACTGTTGCTTCCTAACCTACATACAAATTTCTCAAGAGGCAGGTCAGGTGACCTGGTATTCCCATCTCTTTCAGAATTTTCCACAGTTTGTGGTGATCCACAGTCAAAGGCTTTGGCATAATCAATAATGCAGAAATAGATATTTTTCTGGAACTCTCTTGTTTTTTCAATAATCCAACAGATGTTGGCAATTTGATCTCTGGTTCCTCTGCCTCTTCTAACACCAGCTTGAACATCTGAAAGTTCATGTTTCACGTACTGTTGAAGCCTGGCTTGGAGAATTTTGAGCATTACTTTACTAGCATGTGAGATGAGTGCAATTGTGCGGTAGTTTGAGCATTCTTTGGCATTGCCTTTCTTTGAGATTGGAATGAAAACTGACCTTTCTCAGTCCTGTGGCCACTGCTGAGTTTTCCAAATTTGCTGACATATTGAGTGCAGCACTTTCACAGCATCATCTTTTAGAGTTTGAAATAGCTTAACTGGAATTCCGTCACCTCTACTAGCTTTGTTCATAGTGATGTTTCCTAAGGCCCTCTTGACTTCACATTCCAGGATGTCTGGCTCTAGGTGAATGATCACACCATCGTGATTATCTGGGTCATGAAGATCTTTTTTGTTTAGTTCTTCTGTTATTCTTGCCACCTCTTCTTAATATCTTCTACTTCTGTTAGGTCCATACCATTTCTGTCCCTTATTGAGCCCATCTTTGCATGTACTATTCCCTTGGTATCTCTAATTTTCTTCAATAGATCTCTAGTCTTTTCATTCTATTGTTTTCCTCTATTTCTTTTCATTGATCACTGAGGAAGGTTTTCTTATTTCTCCTTGTTATTCTTTGGAACTCTGCATTCAAATGGGTTAATTGCAGTGTTAATATCTCCCAAGCCTCCAATTTTTAATTTGTCGATCAATAGCATTTTGATGCAAACACCTGACTCCTCAGAAAAGATCCTCATGCAGGGAAAGATTGAAGGCAGGAGGAGACAGGGACGACAGAGGATGAGACGGTTGAATGGCATCACCAGCTCGATGGACATGAGTTTGGGCAAGCTCCGGGAGTTGGTGATGAACAGGGAAGACTGGTGTGCTGTAGTTTATGGGGTCACAGAGTCAGACATGAAAGCGACTGCACTGAACTGACTGAGCATTTTGTAATTTGTCTACAAAGCTCATGTAAGGTTCATTTGCTCCTTGTCTTATAGTAGAAAAGGATTCCTGTGGAACTGTAAGATAGGGTAAACAAAGACCAGCTTTATGAGCAGCTTTGGAGGCTTGTGTAAAAGCCTGAGCGTCCATTGTGGTTTGAGCAGCCACAGTTATGTATTGCCCTTCTCCCATAAGCATATTTATATTAACAGAGATGCCATTTTGAAGGTTGTTTAAAGCAAGCATAGTACAATAATCTCTATATTCTTGAAACCATAAGGAGTATTGAGCAGTAGGTAAACCATTTTTACAAGTGTCTTCCAATCCCAGGGTGTCATTTGTTATCCACCACCTATACTCTCTACAGTCCCTTTAGTAAATGAACTACAGATGCCATTGTCCTGCTGTGAAAAGACAGGGAAGGCATCTACAGTTCCTTCCTTCTCTAAACCTTCTCTGACCATATTTTCTACCATAGGACCCTGAGAAACATTAGGAAGTGATTGAGCAAGTCCTTGAGTGGATTCGTGAGCTGATAAAGTAGTCTTTGTTGATTCTATACAGCTGGTTTTATACATAATAAAAGGAGATGGTGGAGGTGCTTCCGGCAGAGGAATAATATCAGCCCAAGGAATTTCTCACTGTTCTATAGCAGAAACCCAATATGACAAAATTCCAAATATTTCGATGCTGTATATTTGCAACACCTACACCATTTCTCAACCAATGACCTGCTAGTTCCCAATCAGACACTTTCAAAGAACCTTCTTGTGGATACAAAGGACACCGAGAAGAAGTTTCGTTAGAAAACATAGGAACAACGTAAGAAGTTTCATTAAGTCTAAAACAGAAATCTTACAACCAGCGGCAGCAAGCAGAAAGGAAAGCTGACATTTATGTGCAAGCTTTTGAAAAGAAAGAGAATTACTCATAGCAGAAAGCAAAAGCAAAAGTACTGCACATCAGGAAGACTTCGTTCCATTGCTAGCCTTAGAGGCCGTAGCCGCTGCCTGGATCAGCAGATGTCCTTTTCCCTTGCTTGGGCTTGAGGAACAGGTTGGAAGCAAATCATCAGGTGGTCTGTGTTCGGGTGCCAATTGTGGCGATGGCACACTGAATAATTCTCACTAACACATGGGATTATGAGAGTTTACAAGACACTCTCTGAGATAATGCTAAGTGCATATTTATTGATAACATACCTTGTAATTTTTAACTAAGAATAGTAAGGCAAGGAAGAGACCAGAATTCTAGGATTAAGGAAGCCTCCTCCTGGAGGTCCAGAGGTAATCACATTAGAGTCATAAAGAAAGGACTTTGAAGATAAGGGGGTTTGTTCTGTGTGCAGAAGAGCATCTAACTAATGCTGCCGTGTCAGTCAGAATATCTAATTTAAGGGAGGGGGAAAGAGCAAGCAAAAGCAATAAACCATGGTTTCCACACATATGGATTAGCTGAGTTCTGCATCTCATGGTGGTTTTGCTTGAATGTGAAGATAAGCTCATGCTAATTGAAGAGAGAAGAATCAGTAGGAGGGAGTTTTCTGGGAAAAAAATAATTGAAAAAAAAAAGTAACTGTAAACAAGGAGTAGAGTTTACAGTAGGCAAATGACAACCTTGTTTTGAGTTGTGGCACCTACTGTGAGTTGTGGAAAGAAAGCCCCTACCTCGCCCCTCCCTTTGGTTGCCTTATCGGCAAAATCAGATCAGATTCCTGACCTAATTTCCAGGGTGATTGTAAGACCAAACTCTAGTGTGTGGTCCTCATGGGATACCACCCATCACTCCTCTGGCCCTCCCTCAAAAGCTGAGAGGAAGTGACCATAATGAGCAGGACCATTTTCTGGGATGAAGCAGCCCTGATGGGCAGGTGGGTCTCTATGAGGGGTCCAAGCGCATAGCTGCCCCTACTGCTCGGGGCAAAAAAGAGAAGTCTACCAGCAGCCCAGCTTCATGACTCTCAGGATGCGGGTCCTGTTCTTCTGTTTCTTAATCTGAAAAATGGAGCTGACGCTTCCTAGAGCTGGTGTGAGAGTCTGGACAGGAACGGTGCAGATGGTGCCTGCACAGAGTCTGCGCATGCCCAGTCCTTGACACACCGAGGCTCTTTGCTCAGGAAACAAACAGAAATTCAGACTGGTTTTCTGAGTTGCCAGGTCACTAGCCTTCCTATAAAAGTGCTCCATTTGAAGAAAAGAGAACTGTGTCAAGTAGAAATAATCCAAGGGAGTAAAGAGCAGCATGCTCTCAGCCCTTCCCACAAACTTGACATCCATCCAAATGGCCTTAACCACCAAGGCTGGGCCTCCTCAGGTGAGTTGCTGGGATCTGAAGGCACTAGTTCTGTCCCTGTCAGCAGGGCCAAGTCCAGAGGGACTTGATCAAAGGGTGAGGGTGGGTATGGACAGAGTGGCTGAGGGGTAGCCTTAGGCCCCTTTCCCAGGTACCGTGGGAGCATAGCAGGGGACAGTGGACTCTCAGGGGAGGCCCTGGAGGGCTTCTCAGAGGAGGTGATGGGAGATTTTGGCTCTACAGGGTGAGTATGATTTCTCCAGATTGGTTGCAGCAGGTGTCCCTGGCAGTTGGATCTGCATGAGCAAATTCTAGTAGCCACATGGGCATAGCCCTCTGCAGCAACAGTATGACCATGTGCTGGTGGAACAAAGGTGAATAAGGCAGGCAGGCTAACAACTGTGTGGGGATGGAGAGGAATGAGCGGGTGGGAAGATGGCCATGGGGTTGGGGAGTGGGTCGCCAAGGGACTCACAATGTGGTGTTGTCAGTTCTCCTTCAAGGAGCCGACTCAGGGAGGACTGTGTCAAGATGGTCATGAAATGTCAGGGCTGGGGTTGTTTTTCTAAGGGGTCAGCAGAAGGGTGAGAATAGTCCAGGGTGGGGCCAGGGTGGGCAGGGTGTTGTTAACTTGAGCAATCCAGAAAAGAAGTTTTCACTTTCCCTTTTGATTCTCTGGGTATATCTGGGCCCTGAAAGTGTGTGGTCACTGCATAGATGCACAGAAGGCGGCTGCATTTGCAGAGCTGAGAATAACTGGATCTTGTTCACACTCGGCCAGAGGAAGATTCCTGGGTAAGCAGTTGGGGTAGGAGCCCTGCCCATCTCCCCATTCTAAGGATGACTGTCTGAGAAAAGGATGACTGACACTACTTTACAGAAGAAGGGAAATGGAAGCTCAGGGAGGTGAGGCCATGGCTCAAGGCACAGGTTAGGCAGGGGCCTGGATGTGGAGGCAGATGTGTCTGTGTTCAGCAAAAGCTTTCCTAAAACAAGATGGTGTAGAGAATAGACGATGTAGGTCTCACATCACAGTTTACTGGCAGAGGGTAATCTTCTGGAAAGTGCAGGATGCCCATAAATGGAAACACTCAGAAATGTGATGACACTGTCTATCAGGAAGAACTTTGAGCAAGACAGACAAGGAAAACAAATGGAAGCCCTCCACGCAGGTAAAAGAAGTGTGGTGCTGTGTCTTCACGAAGCTGGTTGCTTCATGTCCCAGTAACGGGTCCCACACCTCGTATTCTATTCAGGCTGTGCCTGGGAGGGTGGAGGGAGCCCTGGAGGCCCTGGAACAGTGGGAGCAGCAGAGAAGAGACAGGGCACCTGCCTAGTGCTGGGAGCTGCAGAAACTCTACACAAATAGACCTACAGCCACGAAAGTGCAAGATTCCAGGGGGGCCTGGAGAGGAACTGGGGGAGACAGCACGGGCAGGAGGCTTTGGAGTGGGAACTCTAATTACAGGTAACATTTCACCTGGTGAGGCAGGTGGGGTCTGTGTCTGGCCATGCAGTTGGGCGGGGACAGGCTTCCCCACAGTCCTCCCTTTTCTCAGAAACAGCCTTTCCAGGAAGTGACCTGGAGGCTAACAGAGGAAGACACTTGCAATAGAAATCCAGCAGAAGGGAGCACCATCCAACATTCACACCCAGCTGAGGCCCAAGACAAGGGTCAGGACCAGGACAAGAATGGGAGGGAAGGACAGAAGGATAAGTCAAGGGTCATGATGCATTTACAATTCTTTGGCATCATCCAAGAGCTGGCCCTTCTGCTGGAGCCCTCTTCTTTCTGGCTTGAATTTTCCTTCTCATGTTTCATGATTTCAATTGGCTGCCCTGGCTCCTTGGGTTCTGCAGCTTCGAGGCAGAGAAGGAGGCTGGGGAGCAGCCCGCTCTCCTGTCCCACCTGCTTGGAGGCAGGTCTGCCTGTATGAATACTCTCCCATCCACAAGGTCAGTGCCTCTAGCCTCTGGCACCAGGCACACTCGTTAGTGGACAAGCTGATGGTTACTCTTCCTGAGGGACAACCCCAGGCATCACAGAGAGGAAGTGATAGAAAGATTTAGGATGGAGCTTAGGGGAGGGGATTTGGGGGAGGCTCTAATGATATGGGGCAACTCTAGGTTGGGTGCTGCCGAGAACTGGGGTCAGTTCTACCAGTGTGAGTCTCAGTAACTCCATCTGTGGAGTTGGGGACCAGAGTGAGGATAAAGGTGCAATTGGTAAGAAGGAGCAGTCTTGCTTTTCAACCAAGGGAGGGGTGTTTTCTTGGCGGGGACACAGTGATGTGTGTTTGCTGTCTCCTTCGCTCCTGCTCTCAGGGTGACCCTGTGTGAAGCTGGAGTTCTGTGAGAGCCTTTACATCCAAGAGGAAAAGAACATCACCCTGTTGTGATACCAGGCCAGCTTTGGGATGTCAGGGCTTCTTTCTTTCTCAATCCTTTATAAACATTCGTGTAAATAAACAGAAGGGAATATCCCCACAGACTTCAAGACTGCTCTTCTTATTAAATTTATTTCATAACAAAATATTTCCTATTATACTTACCCTTCTTTACACCATGAAAAGAAAAGAAAGAAACCAGCTCAGTCCTGTCCAACTCTTTGTAGCCCCATGAACTGTAGCCCACCAGGCTCTTCTCCATGGGATTTCCTAGGCAACAATACTTGAGTGGGTTGCCATTTCCTTCTCCAGGGGATCCTCCTGACTCAGGGACTGAACCTACATCTCTTGCATTTTTCATCTCCTGTGTTACCACTAGTGCAGTTTTTAAACTTTATGTCTCCCTTTTAGGCCACACTTTATCTAAAGTCCTCTCATTTGATTATTATTATGAACTCATGGCCTTTCACAGACTCAACAAGGCCCAATGAAGTATATTTATAGTAACATTACCTTTTATTATTATTATTTTTTTACTGTTATATGTGGGTGCCCCCTTCTGACCACTTCTCTGATCATCTTCAAGAGCATCCTTGCCTTTGCAGGAGCAGAGATGCTGGCCTGTGGATGCCTCCCCTGCAAGTTATCTTGCATCCTTTGAGTGGACAGAAGCCCATGGGTATACATGTGGGTGGGCTACTGGGTACATTGGGTATCCAGATGCTACTGGACAATATCTGTTTAAGGTCACAGTTCACTCTCATTATTCTGGTTTAACCCTGTTTTCATGCCTACTTTTCTAGAGAACTTGGTTTCATCAACACGAACATGCCTCCTACACTGACAGCTGTCACAGCAAGTCACACTTATTTCTGGTTGGCACTTAATTCAACTGCTTCTGTCATCTTTAAGGTGGTGGTGCTAGAAACCACCCCATTCTTGTGGGTTACTGAATACTATAAAGTGACTTTTGTTGTCTTAGGGCTTCCCTGGTAGCTCAGACAGGAAAGCGTCTGCCTGTAATGTGGGAGACCTGGGTTTGATCCCTGGGTCGGGAAGATCCCCTGGAGAAGGAAATGGCAACGCACTCCAGTACTCTTGCCTGAAAAATTCCATGGATGGAGGAACCTGGTAGGTTACAGTCCATGGGATCCCAGAGAGTCGGACACAACTGAGCAACTTCACCAGTAGCTGTCTTAGAGTTAAAACAGTCAAAAATCCTAAGTGCATATGGTTAAAAAAAATCAATTTCTACAGAGGGTTCTACTCATTCCTTCCCAAGGAAAAGCTATTTCTTTCAGTTCAGTTTGGTTGCTCAGTCATGTCCAACTCTTTGCGACCCCATGGACTGCAGCACTCCAGGCCTCACTGTCCATCACCAACTCCCAGAGTTTACTCAAACTCACATCCATTGAGTTGGTGATGCCATCCAGCCATCTCCTCCTCTGTCGTCCCCTTCTCCTCCTGCCTTCAATCTTTCCCAGCATCAGGGTCTTTTCAAATGAGTCAGCTCTTCACATCAGGTGTTCGAAGTACTGGAGTTTCAGCTTCAACATCAGTCCTTCCAATGAATATTCAGGGTTGACTTCCTTTAGGATGGACAGATTGGATCTCCTTGCAGTCCAAGGGACTCTCAAGAGTCTTCTCCAACACCACAGTTCAAAAGCATCAATTCTTCAGTGCTCAGCTTTCTTTATAGTCCAACTCTCACATCCATACACGACAACTGGAAAAATAATAGCTTTGCCTAGACGGACCTTTGTTAGCAATGTCTCTGCTTTTAAATATGCTGTCTAGGTTGGTCCTAACCTTTCTTCCAAGGAGCAAGTTTCTTTTAATTTCATGGCTGCAGTCACCATCTACAGTGATTTTGGAGCCCCCCAAAATAAAGTCTGTCACTGTTTCCATTGCTTGCCCATCTATTTGCCATGAAGTGATGAGACCAGATGCCATGATCTTAGTTTTCTGAATGTTGAATTTTAAGCCAGCTTTTTCACTCTCCTCTTTCACTTTCATCAAGAGACTCTTGAGTTCTTCTTTGCTTTCTGCCCTAAGGGTGGTGTCATCTGCATACCTGAGGTTATTGATATTTCTCCCCGCAATCTTGATTCCTGCTTATGCTTCATCCAGCCTAGCCTTTCTCCTGATGTACTCAGCACATATGTTAAATAAGTAGGGTGACAATATATATCCTTGACACACTCTTTTTCTGATTTGGAACCAGTCTGTTGTTCCATGTCCAGTTCTAACTGTTGCTTCCTGACTTGCATATAAATTTCTCAGGAGGTAGGTCAGGTGGTCTGGTATTCCCATCTTTTAAGAATTTTCCAGTTTGTTGTGACCCACACAGTCAAAGGCTTTGACATAGTGAATAAAGCAGAAGTAGATGCTTTTCTGGAACTCTCTTGCTTTTTCAATGATCCAATGGATGTTGGCAATTTGATCTCTGGTTCCTCTGCCTTTTCTAAATCCAGCTATTTTTTAGGTAGTTAATCAATGACTTTAAATTATATTTGGAGAAGGAAATGGCAACACACTCCAGTATTCTTGCCTGGAGAATTCCATAGACAGAGGAACCAGGCGGGCTACAGTCCAAGGGGTCACAAAGAGTCAGACACAGAGAGTGACTGACACAAACAGAAATGATATTACTACATTGGGAGCTGTACTGTAGTGTGAGAATGTGCTCAGGAGACAGGAACCTGGACTTGGAGTCTGGCTCTAGCACTAGCTGTGTGCTTTGAGTACGTTGCTTCACATCTCTGAGCTTCAGTTTCCTTCCTTATAGGATCATTGTGAGAACTAAAAGGAAGTGAATTCATACCAAGCAGTTGGGAAGGTGCAAAGTGGGGTGTCATCAACCACAATAGCTAATCAGTATTAGGTATTGCATTTTTTCATTTTCTTGATTTAAAAATTTGTACATTATTTATTTCTTACTAGGAAAAATAAGGATTTCATTTATTTTTATACTTTTCTTATACCCTTCCCCATCTTCTGCTTATACAATTATTGCTCTAGTTTTATATCCTCTATTAGGAATCTTTGCATTTGTAAACATTTTATTTATGTATTTATTTGTTATACTCTCAACTGGAACTACTATTTCTTTACTCCTAGCTTTGTAAACAACTCTTCCCTTCAGAGCTTCAGCTCCTAAGTTCTAGAAATGTATTTTAATTTTTATATTGATTAACTGAATTGTTAAATATCACATATATCAACAATACTTCAGTTTTAAACAGCATCTAAAATAATCAAAATGGGAAAACCAGGACTTGGACATACATTAATTTACCTTAGATTTTTTAAAAAATAAAACAAGACAGTTTACATATTTGTGATATTTTAATACTTTTTTTTAGAGCTAACTTGTACCAAATAGCTGCACTTGCTTCTGGGCAGAACTTTAGTTTTTCCTGATGTTTCTAATTGGCTTCCTTTTCACCCCATGCACTGTTTATCTTCAGCATTTCCTCCATTTCTTTCCAACTGTGCCTCATGTGATACCGAGTCCCCTGTCCCCACAGACTCTGGAGTTCTTATCCCATTCTGGACTGGTTTCTCTCTAGGTCTGCTGCGCGCCCAGCTGGGATCCTTGGATTCCCTTCCCATGGGGTTGATGTTCCTGATTCCTGGATCCCACATCTATCTCTCTCATGGGTATCCTTTATCTCTTCCATAATTAAACAAACACATAATCTAATTTTTTTCCTGCATCTCATTCTCAAGTAACTTTCTAAAGGTCTGGTGAAGGGTGAAGGCTGCTGTAAATATGGGATGGGATGTGGGGGTGGTGGGCTTGTCCCCTGCTCTCCCCTCGGCCTCCCTCTCATCTTGCTCCCTCTGGGGCTCTGCCCAGCAGACCGTTCTTCTCTCCTGTGAACACGCTCCCTGTTTCTCTCCCTCTACTGCACTCCTCTTATTCATCTATCACTTCACCGTCCAGTGAGTCTTCAGACATTTATGAACACTCTGGTCTCCTGTTGCCCCCATGCTTGTTTTTATTAGCAGCAGAGGGAGGAGAGGAAGGCTATGGTGAGTGGGGTGAGCCCAGTGAGTGGGGTGGAATCCAGTCTACCAGGGGCAAGACTTCTGACCTTGGCCAAATCATAAAACTTCTGTACTTCAGCTTCTGTATCTGCAGATGGGGATACAATGTACACATATCAAATGTTAATGGAATAGCATACAAGTTATCATATGTAAAGTTTCAGAGCCAATACCAATGCAGAGCGATGACCACAAACACAAGTCACTCTTATCAGTAGCTGTTATTATACCTGTAAGTACCTTTACTGTCATTTCAGTCAGGTCTCAGGAGGAGGAGTTGACAAAGGCTCTTTTGCTTTCTTAAAACAGTAGCTAAATGTCATCAACATCTGCTTTCCTTCCTCTTCTCCCATGGCAAGATAATCACATGCAGAATCAAAGTAAATTTTTTATATATAAAGACCTGAAGCTTTTTTTTTTTTTTTTAAAGACCACTGAGAATGGGAAAGTCTGAAAGGATGGACACCCTCATATATTATGAGGGTGAACATAAATTATGACAGTCTGTTTGGATAACAGTGTGGATCTAGGTATGAAAATTTTTTAGGTATTGATGCCTTGTGATTTAGTAATTCTACTTCTAGAAATAGCTTAAGGAAACAGTCTCAAATGTGAGTGAAGTTTAATACAAGGAGAATGTTCTTTATTATTTACATACGGTATTAGAACCAACCTAAAGTCCAGTAGTCAGGGGAGGACAGCAGAGAGGACCAGGCACAGTTCGGGGTCCTCAGCCATGCAGGGCAGGGACACAGGAAGTACGGTGGGGCTGGTGGGACTCTAGGCCCTTGTGAGATAAAGGCTTTTGCAGAAGCAAGGAAGACATGGGCTGTCAGAGTTGCACCACCAAGATCTTTGTCAAGGCTGACTTGAGCCTGGGGGGCAAGACATCATTTTAGAATGAGAAGAGTCATTTACCAATAAACATATATCCACAAGTAATTCTTTTCATATATTAAATGGAGTAGAGCATAGTCATCACAAACCTGGGATCTGGATCAGAAAGTCCAGGCTCTGGCACCAGTGTGAAAAACTGGGCTGACCTAAAGTTAGATTAGTTTCAGGAGCCTGCATGTCATAGACACTGGATCAACATCACTTATTACCAGTTAGTAACAGAGTTGCTCCAACCTCATGTAATTTCCAGAGTATTCCTTCCTATCTATTTGTCCGTCTCTGGATTTATTACTCCTATAACTTCACAGATGGCTGTTTCCTCTGTTATTATCTTCTCCTTGTACCCCAACAGGACTATGACTTGGAGGAAGTTGGAGGGTGGTGCGGAACTTTCCTTAACTAGTGACCTGCAGAGCCCAGGAGACGGAGAACCACGCTGGGTTAAGTCCCCGGTGGCACTGGTGGCTGTCCCAGGGGAACCCACCCGAGACCTCAACCCTCGCTGCTCCCTCAGCCACTGCTTACTCGTGATCAAACCCACGTTCTGTTTTCTCTCCCCAAGGGTGAGGTCACACCTCCTTCCAGCCTGACAGGAACAAGGAGCTGAAGGGAGATATCTGAGACCCTGCTGCTGCCACCATGAGCTCAGAAAACCTTGGAGACCGCTCAGGTAGGCAGCTGCCTCTTTTCTGGCCAGTTCCTACATGTGACCCAGAATTGAGGGTGGTTCCTCCAGGCAGAGTTAACCTACAGAGGAATTAAGAACCAAGAGAGGATGGATAAGCATCCTGGAGCCCCTCAGGGGGGCCATGTGGAGTACCCCAACGGGAGTGTGTCCACAGAGCCTCTTTCCCAGTCCTCTCCTTGGGGAGCCATTTGCTAGGTGCTCACTTCCTCCCCCACTGCCCTCTAGCAAGTGACTCAGAAGTGAGGCCAGGACAGTCCATGGGGAGGGAGACAGCAGAGAGAGTCCCCAAAGCCAAATGGGGCAGCAAGAGGAGGTCCCCCAGCATCCCTGGAGCTCCTCCTGCCCTCTCCCTTGGCCTGAGCCTCCTCCTGCTCCCAGACCCTGGGGCATCACCACAAACACCATTCCTTCAGCTCTCACCCTGCCACTTACCCAGCCGCTCTGCAAGAGTCAGCAGACAGTGAACTGGACCCCAGTCTCCCTTTGCCACCTCCCACCTGGAGGGGAGGGGTGACGGGGTTGTTCACAGGGTCACACCTGGCTCCACCCCTCCTCGAGCTGGTTGATCCCCTCCCCTGCCCATTCTGAGGGTCTCCGATTAGGATCCTCTCACATAGTAGTTACTCAATGGTAGATGGTCCTAAACCCTTTTTGAAAATTAGGTAACATATAAGTTCCATGTGAACAACACTGTACTTCTACTTCTGTACATGCTGCAGTGCGCTGCTGTAGTCTGTGCTTAGTTGCTCAATCGTTGTCGACTCTGCGACCCCCATGGACTGTGGCCCACCAGGCCCCTCTGTCCATGGGATTCTCCTGGGAAGAATACTTGAGTGGGTTGCCATGCTCTCCTCCAGCTGCAGCGCACTCACCACCAAAATTTAGTTGGAAAAATCCCTATGTCGTAGAATGAAGAATCACAGGAATTTAAATTAAGGAGGATTCAAAGTCATGTCCAAGAAGTGTCTGACACTTGACCTTGGGTTCCACCTCTGAACTTTCTGCTCACTGGCCTTGGGTTGTCCCTTCTCCTGCCTGAATCTCACTTTCTTCTTCTGTGAAATAATAATGCCTCCGTGTGTTCATGTACCAGGAAACACATCTTACATCGTGTCCAGCCCCTCCCATACGTATATATCCTAGTTGCCTATGTCTTACCTGCAGTTCCGTAACCTCTAGATCCCTGAAATCATACAGGGATCTTGGTCACTCATTTGAGCAGTGATCTTGCCCTGTACTGATCCGAGGTTAATTATTTTCATTACATTCTCTGTCCCATTTAGTGTGAATATTCTTTTGTTTCACTGCTAAAACATGGAAGCGTTCATTTACCGGGTGCTCCAGTCTCTGCTGGAAGTAGTAACTCACAAAACACATGTGCCTTGTACTCTTTCTCTCTGTGTGAGTGATGTGCTCATTTGTTCAGTCGTGTTCAATTCTTTGCGACCTCATGGACTGTAGCCCACCAGCCTCCTCTGTTCTTGAGATTTTCCAGGCAAGGATACTGGGAGTGGGTTGCCATCTCCTATTCCAGGTGATCTTCCCAACCCAGGGATCGAACCCACAACTCCGGTGTCGCCAGCATTGGCAGGCAAATTCTTTACCACTGTACCACCTCAGGAGCCCTCGTTCTCTTTCTAAAAATTAAAATTGCAGATTCCTGAAGACATCTAAATCCCAGGATTAGATAATGACTCTGGAGGGTTGGAAGTCCAAGATCATCAAGGTAGAGGTGGTTTCTGGTGAGGCCTCTCCGCCTGCTTGCATCCTAACTGCCCTCTAACTGTGTCTTCATATGGCCATTCCTCAGGAGGAGGGGGCAGGAAGAGAGAGAATCTGGTGTCTTCTTTTCTAATAAAGACACAATCTTATTGGATTAGGGCCTCACATGACTTCATTTTACCTCAATTGCCTCTTTAAAGGCCCAATCTTCAAATATAGTCACTGGGGTTTAACCTTCAACATATGAATTGGAGGGTGAGGGTGGGAAAAGCAGTTCCGTCCATAACCCCCGGTGACTCTACCAACAGTGCCCAGGTGATCACTACTCAGGAAGATGAATTTTAACAATTTATACTAAATAACATTTAAAAAAAATTTTGCTCTAGAATTTGTTGCAGTTATCATAGTATGATAGCAAAAGCAGATCATTCTTAAGGCATAAACTTTGTTTGTTAATTTAAATAAAAATATATGATCCCTGTCACACATAGATACAATTCTGACAGGTTACTTCCATGAGCTGTGAGCAAATCTGGTATCCTTGGCCTCAAAGGAGAAGACTTCAATCTGGAGCCAGAGACAAGGCTGGATCACTCAGAGCTTTTTTGTAGCAGAGTTTTATTAAAGTGTAAATGGGGTAGAGAAAGCTTCTAACATAGACTTCAGAAGGGGACAGAAAGAGTGCCCCCTTGCTAGTTTTTAGCAAGGCATTATATACCTGATAGCAAGCTGCTAATCGGATAACAGAAATGCCTCAGACAGAGAGTGTTGTACCAGGCTCCTCTCCCACAACATGCATTTTGAGATAGAATGGCACAAGGGGACTCACCTCTGGCCATGAAACAATTGACATGAACCTTGAAGAAAGGCAGATTTCCAAGCAAATGAATAGTTTCATTAACACAGCTTAAGAAGAACATTTCCATGAGAAATACACATTGGTTAGCTCAAGGTTTGAGAAAAAGTTAAGTTCAGGGGGCACCAGGTGTCGTCATGGCAACACAGGATTATAAGGAGCCTTATAGATAAGGGGGAAAAAACGTCTGCCACTAGCAGTTTATTTCCTCCTGCCACTTGGGGACCCCTGTCCTCCTTCCTGACTGTAATCCTTTATTTCTCCCCTTTTCATTTAGGAGAATATGGCAACTAGGGAAAAGGGCTGGCAATTCTGTTCAGACTGCTTCAAGCTGGCAAGGGACACAGACCCTAAATTGTTGAGGCAGCATGTTCTGCTTACCCTCATATGGACGATCTTTGATCCAGGAGGCCCCAAGTAATAGTTGGAGAAGGCTGTGGCACTTGCCATTTGTAAATCAAAAGTCTTCATGTGGCTAGAAACAAGTTGAACCAATCAATGCATATATATTTGGAAACCAAGCACCTGATGTGCTAAGTCACTTAATCATGTGTGACTCTTTGCAGCCCTGTGTACTGTAGGTAGCCCGCCAGGCCCCTCTGTCCATGGGATTCTCCAGGCGTGAATACTGCAGTGGGTTGCCATGCCCTTCTCCAGGGGATCTTCCTGACCCAGGGATCAAACCCACATCTCCTACATCTCCTGCACTGGCAGGCAGATTCTGTACCACCAGCACCTCCTGGGAAGCCCAACTATGCACCTGGTATCATATTATCCCAGAGATAAGGCTGATGTCCTCAGAGAGCACATGGATCATTGGTAGTCAATGATTAACCCGGCGAAGAGCATAAAACACTGGGGAATATTGGGAAACTAACAGATTTCTCTGGACATGGTTTATCTTGCCCTTCTGAGAGACCTGTAGATCTAGACGAGATTAGTTTAGAAAAGGGGTCTCATTAAGTTCAGAGAATCGTCAGAGTCCAGTATAGTTCTGGGCTAATCAGAAACTAAAGAACCTTTGTAAAGAGAACTAGGCTTGGGAATCAAGCAGTCCTATTTTGAATTAGCATGTTTTAGTCAAAGGTATGGAATTAATGATAAGCATTGGTTAGGAATTTCTGTAATGTCCTCCAATGCCAAGTGACCACTAACATCCTATTTCCTACTATTCCTTGATGAGAGGTAGAAGGCATAAAGAATATTCTCAGCTGTAAAATAAACTGCACTCCAACGCCTATGAATCCTAAGATAAATATTTTTTTAAATAGAAGAAACTCACTGAATCAAACGATTGCTAAGCAGAGCAAATGCAGTGTACATAAAACTAAGGTAGGAAACCTTTTAATTACACAGGAAATCAATGGAAGGATTAGTGATTTAAGAGAAGGATCATTTTTCCTGTGGCCCCACTGCTGTGAATGATATCTTCATGAGCCTGGGCCACCTTCTGTAGTGAATACCGGGGACCTATTACTGGTCTCAACTAACTGATTCATTCTGGCTTGGAGAGCTGCTGCAAACTGCTGTAATTCCTCCTTGGAGGATGAAGGGAGAGCTACTCCTCTTATGCTATATTCCTTTGTCACGGATCCTGTGGGTTTATTTCAATAGGACCTCTGTGGCCAACAACTATTGCTCGTCCTTCATGTGACAAAAAATTTAAATCTTCACTAAGTTTGACATTAGCAAACATTTCAATAATCATATCAGCTCTTTTTTCACCAACAGATTTCTTAGTTTTATCAATATTATTAGCTTCTTTGTGATTAAACACTTAGTGGGCTCCATTTTGCAAAACAATCTTTTGTCCTTCCTCAGTAGTAGCTGTGCCCAAAATCTTTAAGCCATAAGCTCTAACCATTTGGCATGCTGCTCTTCCAGCTCCTCCACCTGCCCCAGAACACTTTCTCCAGCTTTCACATGGACACTGGGGAGCAGACTCGATAGCAGTAAAACATGAGATGCTGATGGCAGCTTCTTGTTTAAAGTCCAGTTTTGGGGGGAAGTGTGTAAACAATGTGATGGGCTTCCAAATCGAACTCGGTGTAGCTCCCAGAGACCGTCCTGGTAGTGAATATCACCTTTCTTGAAAGATACATTCTCTCCAGCAGCTTCTACTACCCCAGCCACATCTCAGCTAGGAGTATAAGGTAGAAGTGGTTTTATACTGTGAATGCCAGAGCGGATGTATGTGTCCACTGGGTTTACACCACGTGCTTGGACTTTGTTGGAACATGGTGGTCTTTCAGAATTGGTACAGCAACATCCAACTGGAGTTTCCACACTTCGGGTCCACCAAATTAAAAAACTCAAATAGCTCTCTTCAACTTCTGTCGCCATGGTGATCTAGATACCTGTTCTAGAGTGGATTGTCAAAATCTGTGAGCCCTCCCCCAGGTTACACAGGGTTAAAAAAAAAAAAAGCTACCCAATACCATTTACGATCCACCACAAAATCTTCTGCGCTTTCCCAGTGACTCAGACAGTAAAGAATCTGCCAGCAATGTGGGAGATCTGGATTTTATCCCTAGGTTGGGAAGATCCCCTGGAGGAGGTAATGGCTACTCACTCCGGTATTCTTGCTTGAAGAACCCCATGGACAGAGGAGCCTGGTGGGCTACGGCCCACGGGGTCACAAAGAGTCAAATAGGACTGAGCGACTAACACTTTCCCTTTTTCTCTTCACAAATTCTTCTAACCTCATTCTCTTTCCTTTCATCTAGATATTGAGATCTTTTTTGAGGATGTTGCTGAGTGTCTCTGGGACATACTGAGCAGAGAGGAACTGCTTCTCCTGCTGACTGAATTCCTGAAGAAAATTGAGGCTAATGCTGGTTTGTCCAGGTAACTTGTACAGGTGTATTGGTGTGTCAGGAAGGTCACCTACATCCCACAGCACCAGACTAGATTTTTGCTAGCAGGCACACCTCCTCCAAGCAGGACCCTATGGTGGGGGTTGAGGATGTTCCTTCTCAATATCTCATGAGGAATGTTTCCTCCATGTCATTTGCTGCCATTGAACAACCTCAGGTTGAGAAAAGATGAAACCTGCAAGGAAGGGTCAGGTTATGTGACCTTGGACAAATTACTGAGCTATTCTCTGCCTTAGCGTCATCATCTGTTCAGTTTTATTGTGAGGATACTGAGATCATGCATGCAACGATCTTCCCGTAATGACTGATACAGAGTAGGTACTCAATCAATATTAACATTTAAAAAGCTTGCTGGAAAGAATTTTCTTTCTGGTGATGAGAACCAAGCAGAATTTCCTTTGGGGCAAGTCAGAAAATCCTGACGCCTTCATTTGTATTACTCGGGCTTCTACCTAGATAAAGCCTTTCTAGTCCCCATCTTAGGAACTGTACCAACCCTGCAGGATCCTGCTGGCCCATAAAGCAGAGAAGCTGGGGAGGAACTCGGTGGAGCTGATGGGATCCTGGATCTAGCCCTGCCCAGCTCCTGGGTTCTGGGCTTATGTGTTAGAGTTTCAGATTTGCATGTGTCCAATGGGAATAGTAATTCAATCTGATGGACTATGGTGATGGCCTCAGAGTGATCTGCAGGGTCAGAGGTGGGGAACCAAGTGCAATCATCTCATCCGAAAGCCCAGGGAGGCCTGGATCAGGGTCAGACCCCAGGTCAGGGTGGAGCAGAAGGTCCAGGTTGGAGGACTAGTAGGCAGGCTTGGGCAGCAGAACCAGGACTAGAGTGAGGAGAGTGGGCCCTGAGGACACAGAACTGAAGGGGCTGTGACCCTGGCAGAGGTCCCGTGAGTGGGAGGGGGGACATTTCTTCCCTCCCTGATGGGATCTCCTCATGCTGGGCTAGAGGGCCCTGGGTGACCCTGTCTGTACACCCTGCCTGGGACCTGGGTTCTCACTGCATCTGGGACCCTCTTCTAATTTACATGGAGCCACCCTGACAGTGGAAGGCCTTGTGGCTCAGTGAGCCCTCCAGGGTCACAGTGAGTGGCTGCAATTGTGTGTCATTTGGGGAATTCTGAGGAGCCTCACTCATCCCCACCAAAGAGGAAAACACTTCCTCCACCAGCTGTGCAAGTGCTGGTCTCTTCCGGCTCAGCCATTCAGATGGGTGTTTCCTCAAGTCTCTTGAACCTTTAGAGGATCCACAAAGTTCCACATGACCTTGGGGAGCAGGATCATGAAGCTGTCACAAATTAACATGTAACACCTAAGAGGTCAGTGGTGCTGAGTGCTGGGTCAGGAGTCAGTGAGGTGGGCTGGAGAGTCCAAGAGGAACCAGCAACACATCTCCTGATCTCCAGGCAGCTGGGGCAGTGGATGGACTCAGGGACCTGCTTCTGGGAAAGCCAAGGACACAAGCCTTAGAAGACAGCAGATGGCAGACTAAAGGACTGTTAAGGTGCCTTTAGTTCTGACTTTGGGTTTTTTTTTTTTTTTTTCTACAAATTCTAAGTCACAGAGACAGCCAATCTGCAAAGGATGAGGGCACAGTGCTCAGGACTATGCTTTCATTTGAACAAATGGCAAATTTAGGGGATCCCCCAAACCACCCTCAGGTTTGAGAATTCCCTATAGAGCAGACAGGACTCACTGAGACCCATCCTGATCCCAGTGTATTACAGGAAGCCTGTGGGTTTCCATCAGTCACAGGGCAGAGTCTGGGTGAATTTCACACCTGAAGCTTTGATTGTCCCCATGATGCGTTACTGTTCTGGAACTTGGTGTGTGGCAGGGCACACGGAACACTGCCTGCCAGGGACACTCACCCATTTAAAAAAAAATTATCCTGACTTGTGGTCTCCAGCCCCTCCCTGAGATCAGACTAATGTCTTAGAGTCCAGCTCCTCCAGAGGCCCCATCACACGTCTCGTTGTCAGACTGAACAGTGGCCAAAAGGCCCAGGCAGACAAGGACACTTATATCAGCCAGAATATTCTAGGGGCTTAGGGACCACTTCCCAGTAGCCAAGGGCAAAGATCAGGTTGACCCCTCACTACACACTGAGGCCCTTGAATGCCGGCTTTCTGCTCTAATCCCACTTCTCTTTGTTTCTCTGTGGAGTTCCCACTCACCAACTCTTTTAAAGTGCTGGTGTTGCCCTATCTCTGAGACATCTCTACCAAAAGTGGTTGTTTTTTTTTTTTTTTGGCTGAGCTACATGGCTTGTGGGATCCTTGGTCCCTGACCAGGGACTGAGTCATGCCCGAGGCAGTGGGAGTGCAGAGTCATAACCTCTGGACCACCAGGGAATTCCATCAAATATCTCTCTTAAGTTATGAGTATCCTAAGGTGACTTTTTTTTTTATCTGTTAGAGGATTGAAGAAGTATATGGAGCATCTACAAGGTATAAAACCTGTGTTTAATGTTGAAAGAGGAAATTTTACTTTTGTAAATTTCTTTTCTAATTGATTTATAGTACTATCTCTGTATTTATGCAGAATAGACATTTTTGAACCTATTTTACAGACAAGCGAACTGCCTTTCTAACCACTTGACCTTCATTGTTACAGGGAAGACATGAATGCACTACATGAATATCTGAATGAACTGAAAAGAGACTTGGCTGGGAAGGAGCAAGAAACGCTCCCAAAAGAGCAGCTGGATAGGAAGAGGTTTCTGAAGAAGTTTCCTCGGGTGACACAGCAGCTGGTGGAGCTCAAAAACAAGCTCCAGGAGCTTGCAGACAATGTTGACAAAGTCCACAGGGACTGTACCATCTCCAATGTGGTGACCCACAGCACTGGCACTTTATCTGGTGCCCTGACCATCCTTGGCCTGGTTCTGGCACCCGTGACAGCGGGGGCCAGTGTGGCACTCTCAGCCACTGGGATAGGGCTGGGAGCAGCGGCTGCTGTGACCGCTGTGTCCACCAGCATTGTGGAACATGTAAGTAGGTCATCAGCAGAAAACAAAGCCAGTCAATTGATGTCAATTGGCATCAAGAAATGGAAGGTGCTCCTAGAGGTACTCAAGAGCAACCCCCAAATTGTTGACACAACAGAGAAATTGGCAAAAGCCGAGAAACACCTTGAAATAAATATACATGCCATGGAGACAGGTGAAGCCAACCCTGACTCTGCAGTCAATGCAAACGTCTACCTGAGCTCTGGGAGAATCGCAGCCCCAGCCATCCAGCAGGTAGAGGCAGGTTTCAAAGGCACGGCTGTGGCAGTTACCAAAGGAGCCCGAATCGCGGGGGCAGCCACTGCAGGGCTCTTCCTCCTGGTGGATGTGGGCTTCCTGGTGAAGGAGTCAATGCACCTGCATGACGGTGCAAAGGCAGTATCAGCTGAAAACCTGCGGCAGCGGGCCAGGGAGCTGGAGAGGAAGCTGGAGGAGCTCACCCAGATCTACAAGCGTCTGCAAGAGGACCCAACTCCACCACCCCCAGAGCAGTGAGGGTCCAGGGACACATTCAGGGCCAAGGTGCAGAGGCACATTGACACAGAAAGACAAAAGGGCTGAAAATGGGGATAGTCAGAGAGGCAGGATCGTTGGGATCCAGGGAACAGTAGCAGGGGCTGCTCTATCACCCTTCCTGGGTCTGATGCCCCAGCAAGAAGAGTCTCCCCTGGTGGTGGCCTCTAGCCTGACTTCTCCAACAACTTGAACTCAGAGAGGCAGCATTTGATCCCAGCATTTTATCTTAATTAGGCTGTGAGTTCTTTTGTCTGCTTGTTTCTTTAATTGAATCTTTGATCCCAGCATTTTAGAGTTGATTTAATTTCAGTTTCACACAATATTCTGTTAGTTCAGGTGAACATCGAAGTGATTCAGTTATACATAATCTATGTATATACCTATATTCTTTTTAATTTTTTTCATTACAGATTATTATAAGATACTGACTATTATTCCCTGTGGTATACATGAAGTCCTTGTTTTTTTTAATCTATTTTATGTATGGTAGTGTGCATCTGTTAATCCCACACTCCTAGTTTACCCCTCTCTCTCTTTAGTAACAACAAGTTATGTTTTCTATGACTATGAGTCTGTTTTGTTTGTTCATAAGTTTATTTGGACTCTTTTTTTTTGGCCATGCCAAGCAGTTTGTGGGATCTCAGATCCCCAATGTGGGATAAACGTGGCCATAGCAGCAAAACCACCAAATGCTAACCACTAGAGCACCAGGGAACCACCTAGACTATTTCTTAGATTCTCCATATAAGTGATATTATGTATCTGTCTTTTCTGCCAGACTTACTTCACTTAGTATGATCACCTCTAGATCCATACATGTTACTACAAAAGGCATTGTTTCATTCTTTTTATGGCTGAGTCATATTCCATTGTTTGTATGTGCCACATTGTCTTTATCCCTTCATCTGTTGACGGACATTTAGGTTGCTTCCATGTCTTGGCTATTGTAAATAGTGCTGCTATGAACATGGGGTGCATGTATCTTTTCGAATTGGAACTTTTTCTTTTCCAAATATATGCCCTGAAGTGGGATTGCTGGATCACCTGATAGCTTGATTTTTAGTTTTTAAGGAACTTCTTTACTGTTTTCCATAACGGCCACACCAATTTATATTCCCAGCAACAGTGTAGGAGGCTTGCCTTTTCTCCACATCATCTCCAATACTGATTGTCTGTAGACTTTGACTTGATGGCCCTTCTGATTGGTAGGGGGTGATCTCTTATTGTAGTTTTGATTAGCATCCACAGAGGATGAGATGGTTGGATGGCATCACTGACTCAATGGAGATGAGTTTGAGTGGACTCCGGGAGATGGTGATGGACAGGGAGGCCTGGCGTGCTGTGGTCCATGGGGTCTTGAAGAGTCGGACACGACTGAGCGCCTGAACTGAACTGAACTGAATAATTAGCAGTGTTCAGCCTCTTTGCATATGCTGGCTAGCCATCTGTATATCTTCTTTGAAGAATGGTCTATGTAGAACTTCAGGCAGTGGCTTCTTGGTGACAGTGGTGGTGATGATGGTGGCGGCAGCAGTGGTGATGACAACTCAGTGGATGGAGCATCTGACAAGTATCCAGGTGCCCTTTGAGTTCAGGTGCACCGAGAGACCAGTGAAGTTCCCATGAAATTCCCAGTGTTGTGTAGGAACAGAGATTGATTTGGGAAAAAGAGAAAGAAAGATGAAGCAGAAGGCATCAACAGGTCAAGGAACTATGCGGTGTGTCAAGGAGATCAACCAGCCTGGGGTCAACAGACAAGGCCTCTCTGACCCTCAATTTCCTCCTCAGTTGGGGATGAAGCAGAACAAGATATTCTAGGACCATCTGCCTCTCTCCACATTGTGTTCTACAGACTTTAGTTCAATAAATATGAACTGATTGACTGAGGCTTCCTTGCATTGATTGATGAGCTCAGCTGGGCTCCGATGCCTGACCTCCTTCCCCATGAGCCTGTCTCCCAGGGTCTCAGGAAGCACATCCTCCATGGCTCCTCCTGCCTGCCTGCTGGGCTCCCATAAAGTTGTTTCCCTCAGACCCTGGAGCCCCGCAGGCCCCATGGGACACCAGGGGGAGCCCATGTTGTCTGACTTGGGCTGAGCACGGGATGCCCCTCCTCCAGCCCTGGGGACAAGGATGGACACGGGGCACCCGAGGGTGGTTGAGAGCAGAGGGCTTGTGTGCAGGTGTGAGGAGGGGGGTCAGCCGTAAACAGAGGGGCAGAGAGAGAGCACACGCCTCACCCAGGCTGCCTTCACGTTTCACCAGGACTCCTGTAGGAACTTCCAGAACGGTCTTCCTGTGTTTACCTTGGGGCACTGCCCTGCCTCACCTGTCTATTCCCCACATGGGGCTGGAATGACTCTTAAGAATATTGATCTTAGCTCTACCTGCTTCCCCTCCTCCACAGCTGCCTATGACTCTGAGCACAGATGCTCAAAGCCTCGCTGCAGCCTAGCCTGCTGGAGCCTGTGGTCCCCCTAGGGCAGAGCTGGATGCCAGGCTCACTCCATCCCCAGGAGCAGGACTGAGTGGCTGGGGAAAGTGGGCAGGAAGGAGGGAAAGTCCATCCAAGGCCATGTTCTGACCTGGCCACCCATCTGGGATTGCACCTGCCTGGACCTTCTGAGGAGCCTTCATGGGATGCCTCAGGCTCCTCCTCTCCAGGGTGGAGAGGGGAGCATCTGGGTGTGGCTCTCACCCCCATGGGCCTGCTCCACAGGGCACCAACTCTCTGTGTTTCCACGTGTGGAGCATGTGAGCACCTAACAGTTTCCCATGCCTGGAGCCCAGGGCAGGAAGCCAGAGACCTGGGACCTGGAAATGATCCCAGGACATCTCCTAAGTCCCTCCCCACGTGCTGCAGAGCCTTCTCCACACTTTTGTCCAAACCTCCCTCGGAAGACTTTCCTCAGTGCCTCGGACTCCCTCTCAGCCCGTGTTTTCCTGAGGCTTCAACCAGTCCTCTCATTCCTTCTTGAAGATGTCAGCAGTCATGGCCATCACCTGCCTGACCTTCAGAAATGTGAGTTCATTCCTTCATCGGTTCTTCATCAGTTCCTGGAGAATTCCCATCCTGCACAGACTTCTCTGGGCAGGGTTTCAGGCACTGGGTACAGAACCATTCTGTGTCCACCCCCATCTCCCCCAACCCTTAGAGCTGGACTCCATTGAGCTCAATGTGTGGCTGATGCAACTCCACGGTGACCCGTGTCAGGTGAGATCCTTGTAGTTCTGAGCAACAGAAACTGCATCTGGCTAAGTGAGCACAGAAGAGGGTGCACTGAGAGGGAAGAAGTCCAGGTCAGAGGATAGAAAGAAGTCCCAAACGTGCACAGTTCAGGAAGGACAGGAAGCAGGACATGTCCCCCTCCAGGATCCCACAGTCTGTCCCCTGAGGTCCCATCAGCAGGGGGCTCTGGGTCCAGACACCTGGAATCTCAGTGTCAAGTTCCCAAGAGACAGAATAACTTGGGCCTGGGGACAGTATCCTTGGACTGATATTTCAGGCTGAAGGATGAGGAAGATGAATGAGTAACAGGGACCTGAACCCTGGGGGAAAGTCTCAGGTAGAGAGGCTCCAGATTGAGTGCTTCCTGGATGCACACATGCCCTCTGCCCAGACCAACAGACATGACTCTCCTCACGCTGTTCTGGGTCCAAGCACCCCACACACGACAGTAAGTGCACCGCCCACTTCCCCAGCTGGAGACAAACACGAATCCCCTCCCCCTGCTGCATCTTGCAGTGATGTCAAGGGTGAAGGGCCCCAGCGCGATGCCAGTGCATCTCCTGGTCCATCAGGCTCCTTTCTCAGTCTTCTGCATGTGTATTATATATGTGCAGGCAACAGGGAGGTGCAGTGAGACCCCGGCCCCCAGGAACATTGCTCTCCTGATACCAGTCTTCACTGGGATCCCACTCCCTGTTCCTCTTTCCTGCGGGGAAATTCACCCCTGTGGAGCCTGGGCTGGGCCATCGCTGTGTCAGCACTGTCACCTGGGTCCTAATCAGGACCTCACTGCACCTCTGAGAGCAGGTGCTTGTCACCCCAATGGAGAGCAGGAGGAAGCTGGGCCCAGGGACCAGGAGAGTGGCTGAGGCCCCTGCCTGGGAGGGCCATCCTGGGTGGGCCTACTGGGTGCCTTGAGCCTCCTCCCTGATCCATGTTGAGCTGATTGGTCGGGAGAACGCAGGGTGTTCTGTTCCAGGAGGAAGTGAAGCAAGCATGTGGTGTTTCTGTAACACAGCTCATCCTGGGTCCAGTGCAGAGTACCCACCCCCCTGGGAGCCCAGACCATGCAGCTGTCTGTCCTCACCTGCTGTCCTGTCCCCTGTGGGGAGAGGTGGGCAGGGATGTGTGCTGCACACATGTGCCCGCCACCCAGGGCCTGAGTGCCTCCGGGCAGAGCCTCTGCTGACAATTTCATGTTTCTCTCATGCCTTGGTGCTGGATATCTTTAAGATCCTGCTCCCATCTCTCAAAAATGCCTGGAAGTTCACATTAAGTTGTTCTTTTTCAAAGGGTGCTGTCCTGGACCTCATACTGGTGATGACTGCTGAGTCTGGGCAGAGCCCTCCCTCCAAAGATAGGGACATTGTTTTTGAAAGACAGCAGATGTGTTATGCCCAACCATTCTTTAACCTGATAATTAAAAAAGCTGTATATTTCATTATGAAAACACTACAACTAACGGTTCAGATTCAGAAAATGGGGTAAAACCTAGAGAAGTAAAATAATTCCCCCAGTAAGATTATTGGCCATCTCCCTACAGTGCAGCTGTGTTTTTAGAAGCAAACCTCAAAAATCTTGTCATTTCTTCTGTACATACTTCAGTTCATCCCTATATTTTAAAAAGGTCTTTGCCTGGTAACTTTCCTGGTGGCTCAGAGGTTAAAGCGTCTGCCTCCAATGCGGGAGACCCTGGTTCGGTCCCTGGGTTGGGAAGATCCCCTGGAGAAGGAGATGGCAACCCACTCCAGTATTCTTGCCTGGAGAATCTCATGGATGGAGGAGCCTGGTAGGCTACAGTCCACGGGGTCCCAAAGAGTCAGACACGACTGAGCGACTTTACTTCACTTGCCTGGTGGCCAGACCCTAAAGAATCTGCCCTCAATGTGGGAGACCCGAGTTCATATCCCTGGGTCGGGAAGACTTCCTGGAGAAGGGAATGGCAACCCACTCCAGGATTCTTGCCTGGAGAATTTCATGGACAGAGGAGTCTGGTGAGCTACAGTCCATGGCTTGAGCTACAGTTCAAAGACTTGAACACAACTGAATGACTAACACATCGCAAAATGTCTAAGTTGGCTCTGCCCATATTGTTGGAATTTAGGCTCTTGCAACTTCCTTCCATTTAAATAACACTGCACTGAACATATTTGTGTATGAAGTTTCCCCCTCATCTTTGAGGCTGTTTTTCTGGGGGTGGGCCCTGCAGATGACATTGTTGGGGTAAAGGGAATGAGCGCTTAAAGGCTCCATGTGTCTGACCCATCCCCACCCTGCCACCCCCCCGGGTGTCCCTGCAGGCTGACTTCGCCATCGAGGTGTGGCCAAGGCCACCTATGAGCGCATGTTCACACCACCTGGTGCACAGCCTCCAGTGGCTGGATCCCAGGGCGTGGACCTAATTGAACAGGGGTGTCTTCAGTCTGTGGAGGTCCTGGCTTAGACGAAAGCTGGTTCTTCTCAGCAAATTGTGTTGCTTGCACAGAGTAGCTAACAACTGGTTTCACTCGGATGCTGGGTTACACCCAGTCTGGGCCCAGCCTCCTCGTCAATGACAGTTGTTGATGAGAGACTTGCCCTGTCACAGCGCTGCTCCCAAGCCACTTGTGGCCCTTGAGCGCCATCCTGCACCTGGCCCCACTTTCTTGGCTTCCCCTGCTTCGCTCCTTAGGTTCCTAAGTATGCTGAAGCCCCTCTAGACTTCACCTGTTTAAAGAAACACTCTTTCCTAATCACCTAGGGTAATGTACCAGAGCCCCGATATCCACTGCCACCTTGGTTAGAAATGCACGGGGACAGAGATGCCAGCAGGTAAAATCCCTTCAGGGCCCAGGTTCTGTGTTTCTCTGCAAGTCTGACTCCTTACCTGTCCCGTGCTGGCCCCCACGTGCCCCCTTCCTGGAGTTCCTCCAGCCCGCTTTCCCTGCATCAGGAGAAGTCTGTGCGCAGAGCATTAAGACCGATCCAGGGCCTTGGTCTTTCTCTAGGACTCCGTGGTGGCTGGGGTGGCATGTGGTCAGCGGCCAGCTCTCCTCTTCTACATCAGGGTCCTGGAGATCGAGAGCAACCTGTACCGCATGGGCCAGAGCAAGGTTTTCTTTGGGCTACTGTGCTGGCCCACCTGGAGGAGGAGCAGGACCTGAAGATCACAATGTCATCATCGGCTTCCAGGCCTGATGCAGGGGCTACCTGGCCGGGAAGTGAGTCCCGGGACACCCAGCCCACCCAGCCTGATCCTGGGGGGTCCCTAGCTGTCCTGTGGTGGAGGCACTGAGGAAGCAGGGGCCTGGGCACCCTCATGCTGGCAGGTGTCCCCCCGGGAGGCCCACATGGCTTTCCCTGCCCCCTGGATTTCTGCCTGAGGTTTAAAGTGAGCAGGTGGGAGGGGTGACTGTGCTTGGATTTTCCCTCCAGAAAAACCCCTGCCTCCCACTGTTCCTCCCTGTGTCCCTTCTGTAGGTGTGACACCCAGATCTGGCTGTCCCCAGAGGACCCCAAGCTCTGGGGAAGAGGCATCCTTGAGTCCCAGCAGCTCCAGTGGGGTCAGAGGCAGACTTGTGCAGGTCAGTGGGCAGGGCAGCTGCCTGTTTGCCCCTTGACTCCTCTGTGTCTGGGCTCTGGGGCTTGTGTCCTGGCCTGAGCCCTGAGCACTGGGAACAGGGTGTCAAATGGATGTTTGCAGGATGTGAGCTGCTGACATTCTCCCACCAAACACAAGTCCCTGAGTTGCTGGAACAAACCCCCACCTCTCCCCTCCTCTCAGCTCCCTTATCTGCAAAATGCAACAGATACATAACAGTTGGCTTTAAAAACAAACTATGGTTGGCTATCCTCATGGAATAATCTCCTGTCCCTCCCTCAAAACCTGGGGGGGGACCATAATGGCCCAGGGACATTTCCTGGGGTGAAGCAGCCCTGAGGGAAGGGCAGGCGGGCCTCCATGGGGCATCCAGGTCCACTGCAGTCACTTCTGCTTGAGGCAAACCGAGAAGTTCACCAGCAGTCCAGCTGCAGGACTCTCAGACTGTGGGAACTTGACCTGCATTTCTTCATCTGTGAAATGGAGCCAGCACTCCTAGAGCTGATGTGAGATTCAACAGGAAAGGCGTGGACGGTGTGAGCACAGCGCCTGCCACATGCTCAGCCCCGTCCACAGAGGCTCTTTGCTCAGGAACCAAACAGGAGACAGGGCCAGCTCTCCGTTGCAGACTTCTCTGAGTCGCCAGGACACTGGTTTTCTGATAAAAGTCTTCCATTTGGAGAGAAAAAAATCTGTTGTCAGGTGGAGATAAGCCAAGGTAGAAAAGGCAGCGTGCTCTCAGCCCTTCCCACAAACTTCTGCATCCACCTTATGGCAGTGACCACCAAGGCTGGGCCTCCTCCTGTGGCCACCGGGACTAAATGCACTGAGTTCTGTCCCTGCCAGCAGGGCTAAGTCTAGAGGGATCTGATCAAAAGGGATGGGGGTGGGGGACAGAGTGGCTGAGGGGTGGCCTTAGGCCCCTCTTCCAGGTACCATGGGAGGAGAACAGGAAACAGTGGGCTCTGCAGGTGAGGTCACGGAGGGCTTCTCAGAGGAGGTGATGCCAGATTTGGGCTTTGCAGAAAGATTTCTCCCGGTTGGATGCAGCAGGTGTCCCTGGCAGAAGAACCTAGAAGTGTGAGTGAATCCTGGAAGCCACCTGGATGTGGCCCTCAGCAGCAGAGTGTGACCAGTATGCACTGAGCAGCTGGTCTGTTCTGGGACTGTACCTCATGCTGGTGGCACAAGGTGAATGAGGCAGGCAGGCTGGTGAGTGTGGGGTTGGAGGGTGAGAAGATGGAATGGGGGGGGAGGGGGGAGTGATTTGCCAAGGGACTCACGCTGTGTTGGTGGCAGGTCTTCCTTCAAGGAGCCTGAGACAGGGTGGACTGTGTCAAGAAGGATGTGGAATGTCAGGACTGGGCTTCTTTCTCTAGGGTGTCAGCTGGAGGTGGAAATAGTCCCAGGGTGGGGCCTGGTGGGCAGGGTGTTTGTTTGACTTGAACCACTCAGAAGTGAGGGTTTTGCTTTCACTTTTGCTTCCCAGAGTATATCTAGGCACAGAGGGTGTGTGTGGTCATTGCAGAGATGCACAGCTGGCGGCTGCCTCTGCACAGCTGAGAACGTCTGGATCTTGTTCACACTCAGCCAGAGGAAAACCCCTGGGTAAGCAGAGGGGAGGGACCCTGCCCATCTCCCCATCCTCAGGATGAATGTCTGAGAAAGGATGATGTCACTAGTTGACAGAAGAAGGGAACTGGAAGCGCAGAGAGGTGAGGTCATGGCCGAGGCAGCAGGTTAAGCAGGGGCAGAGCCTGGATGTGGAGGCAGGTGTGTCTGAGGGCTTCCTCCCAGCCGAGGGCCCCTAAACAGAGCAGAGGGAGGGCCACAGCTGCTCAGGTGGGCTCAGCTCAGGATGTGGACTCCTGAGACATGAGCGGCAACCCCAGAAGGAAGGTGGGTGTTGGGTGTGCTTAGTACTTTGGGAAATTGGAGGAAGCAGAGAGGGTAGAGGAGGACAGGGGAGTCAGAGCCTCCCCTCCTATGGCCTGGCCACCTTAAAGCTGTCCCCAGGCTGCTAGGCTGGGGCTGATGGGGAAAGGGGATTTTTTTCAGATACAAGGAATCAAGGTTTGTTGAAAAACCCTGCCTCTGAGTGCCAGGCTCAGTGCCAGGCCCTGGGGACACTGAGGCCCTGGAGACGGACAGGAAACCAAGTGGGGAGTCGAAGGGCGTTGGCTTCCTGTGTTTGCCAGGCCCTCTGCTCAGGATGTGGGTGATGGGAGGTCCTGTGTGGGGAAGGTGGCCCTGCTGGAAGAAGTGAGAAGGGCTCACTGCACAAGGTCCACATACATCCCGGTGTTGCAATGTTAAGATAAAAAGCCAAACTCTACAGACATCAGTATAACAGGAGGGGCATGAGCTTAGATCTATGTTTTTTACTGGCAGAGACAACCCTAGAAACGTTGGGGTATTAAAACCACATTCCCACCCAGCCTGTACCCATGTCCAAAGGCCTGGTCTTGGCCTCCTCTCTGCCCACAGAGAACTGTGTGACCCTGGGCAAGCTACCTCCTGTGGAATTGTTTGTTCTATTCTCTTACTAAGTTTTTAAAAGCTGATTTCCATTTTCTCTGTGGGTGCAGATGTTTTTTTCTGACCTGGTTTATGGGATCCTTGGCAATTTTCATTTCCAAGAGTTCAGTAGGTCAGAATTTCCATTATATCTTGTGGAATGTGTGCATTTAGAAAGGCTTTCTCAAATCAATGTTATTTTTAATGCTTCTTTCAGTCCCTTCAGTTTTTTCTCTCTGGTGTACGTTGGATCCTTTTGAAAGATTGATTGATTAGGATCTTTAGTTTCTTCTCCATTCTCTTCCTCTTCTCTCCCTCTTCTCCCCTCCCTCCCTTTCTAATTTTAACAGGGGAACTGGGGTTGTGCTGTGTCATTGAGAGCTGCTTGTTTCATGTCCCCATAAGGGGTCCCACCCTCATATTTTGAACCAGGCTGTGCCCAGGAGGGCAGAGGGTGCCCAGAGGCCCTGGACAGGAGGAGCAGCAGAGAAGAGACAGGGCCCCTGATGATGTGGGAGGGTTCTCAGACCTGGAGAAACTGAGCAAAAAGGACCATGACCAGGAAAGTGCCACCTTCAAGAGGAGCTGGAGAGCAACTGGGGGAAGGTGGCAGAGGGAGGCTTGGAGCTGGGCCTCCAGGGACAAGTAACCCGTCACACGGTGAGGCCAGTGGGGAAGCACATGTCGTGGGAGGGGCAGCCTGTGCCAAGTGAGGTGTCAGTCTCGTGCAGCAGGCCCTGTGGAGACAGAGAGTGTGAGGAAGACAGGAGCTGGGGCAGTCGGGAGGGTCCGGGTGCTCGGCCAGGGACTTTCTTAACGCCCCTTTCCCTTCCCAGGGAGGGTGACTGCAGGCACAGGAGGGAGATGGTTGGGGAGAATCTGTCTGCCCACGAGGAGGGGAGGGATGCATGACTGGCCATGCAGCTGGGCAGGGCCAGGCTTCTCCAGGGTCCTCCCCTCTCCCACCAACAGCCTTTCCAGAAAGGGACCAATCAGAGGCTAACAGAGGAGGAAGCCTGGATAGGAATCCAGCAGAGGAAGCACTATCAGCATCCACATGCATCTGAGGCCCCAGACAAGGGTCAGGACCAGGCCAAGAATGGGAGGGAAGGATGGAAGGATGAGGTTGATGGTTCAGATGTTTTACAAAGTTTTGGCATCACCCAGGATCCAGCCCTTTCTGCCCAAGCCCTCCTCTTCTCTCTGCCTTGGCTCTTGGTCCTCATGTTTCATGATGTCATTTGGCTGCCCTGGCTCCTGGGTCATGCAGCTTCCAGGCAGAGAGGGTGGAGCGGGACCAGCCAGCTCTCTTCTCCCACCTGCTTCAAGGTAGACCTGCCTGTGCGAATTCTCTCCCATCACACAATCAGTGCCTCCAGCCTCCACCACCAGGCACACTCCCTAGTGAACAAGTTACTCTTCCTGAGGGACAACCCCAGGCATCACAGAGAGAAGGTGATAGAAAGATTCTAGGATGGGAGCTCAGGTGAGGGGATTTGGGGGAGGCTCTAAGGAAATGGAGGCTTCCCGGATAGATCAGTTGGTAAAGAATCTGCCTGCAATGCAGGAGATCCCAATTTGATTCCTGGGTCGGAAAGATCCCCTGGAGAAGGGAAAGGCTACCCACTGCAGTACTCTGGCCTAGAGAATGCCATGGATTCTACAGTCCATGGGGTTGCAAAGAGTTGGACATGACTGAGAGACTTTCACTCACTCACTAAGGAAATGGGTCCACTCTAGATTAGGTGACACAGAAAATGAGGGGCACTTCTATCAGTGGGGGTCTCGGTAACTCATCTATGGAGAGGGGAGACCAGAGTGAGCATAAAGGTGTGACTGGTAAAGAAGGAGCAGTCATGCTTTTCAGCCAAGGGAGGGGGTGTGGTGTTGATGGGGGCACAGTGATGGGTGTTTGCTGTCTCCTTTGCTCCTGCTCTCAGGGTGACCCTGTGTGAGGCTGGAATTCTGTGAGAGCCTTTACATCCAACGGGAGAAGAGCATCACCCTGTTGTGATACCAGGCCAGCCTTAGGGATGTCAGGGGTATTCTTTCCTTCTCAGTCCTTTATAATGGTCACATAAATAGACAGAAGGGAATATATCCATTGATTTTAAGACTCCTCTTATTATTAAATTCAATTAACAGTGAAATATTTCCCACTACACTTACTCCTCTTTGCAGCATAGCTACCTTTTGTAAGCTTTATGTCTCCCTTCTTAGCCACACTTGATATAAACTCTTCTCATTGAATTGTTATGAACTCATGGCCTTTCTCAGACTCAACTTGGCCCAATGAAACATGATCATAGTATTCACTTTCCATCGTCAGCACCATTATTATATGTGAGTTACATTAAAGTTGCTCAGTCGGGTCCGACTCTTTGTGATCCCATGGCCTGTCAGAGGAGCCTGGCTCCTCTGTCCATGGAATTCTCTAGACCGGAATACTGGAGTGGGTAGCCATTCCTTCTCCAGGGGATCTTCCCAGGGCTCGAACCCAGGTCTCTCACATTGCAAGCAGATTCTTTACCATCTGAGCCACCAGGGAAGCTCATTTTATGTGGGTGTCCCTTCTAAATGCTGCTCTGAACGTTTCCAAGAGAATCTTTGCCTTTGGGGGTGTATAGATGCCAACCTGTGGATATAGATGCCGACCTGTGGAACTGACCTCCCCTTCAAGGACTCTTGCTTCCTTTGAGTGGACAGAAGCCCATGGGTGCACATGTTTGTGGGCAAGGTGCTGCCAGATGATGGCTCTGTTTAAGGCCACAGGTCACTGTGATTGTCCTGGTTTATGTGTATTTTCATCCCTCCTTTTCCTAGAGAGCTTGGCTTCATCATCACAAACATGTCTCCTACACTGACAGTTGTCACATCGGGTGTCAGCTTACTTCTTATTGTCTCTTAATCCAATTGCTTCCACCACTTTTATGTGGTGGTGCCAGAAATCAACCCATTCTTATGGGTTACTAACTACTATGAAGTGACTTCTGCTTTTATAAAATTAAAAAAATCCAAAATACTAAATGCATATGTTTAAAACAAATCAGTTTATACAGAGGGTTCTGCACACCTCGTAGTAAAAAGCACTTTCAGTTGTTTGCTTTTTCTTTAGGTAATTAAGCAACATCCTTAGATAACATCCTTACTTACAGGGTCATTGAGAGAAGTAAAAATAAGTAAATGCTTGAGAAGCACTTAGAATGCTGCCTGGTGCAGAGTGGGAAGTCAAACCACAATAGCTAATAAACATTAAGTATCATATTTTTCTTTTCCTAATTTAAAAAGTTTGATACTATTAACTTACTTCTTACCAGGGAAGATAATGATTTCAGTTATTCTTATACTTTTTCTTATATCCGTCCCTATCTTCTCCTAATATCATTATATCACTAATCTTACATCTTCTATTAGAAAACTTTGTGGTTATATGCACTTTATTTGTGCCATTGTTTCTTAGGCCTGCTCAGGTTCAACTGGTGTTTCTTGATTCCCCACTTTGTAAAATGAGACTTTCTCTTTCTCCCTTCAGTGCTTCAGTTCCCAACTTCTAGAAGTGTGATTTAATGTTTATATTGATTGACAGCAAATAAATTAAGTTCTCATATTTAAATGCCTTGTTCTAAAAGTTAAAAGTCAAAGAAGAGAATTTACATTTTTGTGATGTTTTAAATGTTTTCTCTTGAGTAACTTGTATTAACACTATCTATTTGCACATACATTTTGGCACAGCTTCAGTTTTTCCTGATGTTTGGAATTGCCTTTGTTTTCACCCCTTGCACTGTCTGTCTTCAAATTTCCTCCATTTCTTTGCACCTGTGCCTCATATGATACCGAGTCCCCTGTCCCCACAGACTCTGGACTTTTTACCCCATTCTGAACTGGTTTCTCTCTAGATCTGCTGTGTGCCCAGCTGTGATCCTTGGATTCCCTTCTCTCTGGGTTGATGTTCCTGATTCCTGGATCACATTCAGGAATCTTTCTTTCTCTTGGTTATCCTTTGCATCATCATCACACACACACATCTTTTCTTTCCCTCTGCACCTCACTCTCAAGTAACTTGCTCAGGAACGACTGTGAATAGCAACGTTTCTATTCTCCATTTAGCTCCATTTCTTCTGTCATTTAAAAAAAATTCTGGAAGCTTTTTTTGACCTTCTTTTCCAATCTTTCTTTAGACTTATTTGGTAAACACTTATTAATTCCCAAGATTTTTTTTGTCTGTTTCAATTTTTCCCACTTCTCAGTGCATCTCATTTTATGAATAAAAATCCTTTCTAATTGACTTAATGACCTGGGTTCAAGTTTTAAAAATTATTTTCTTCCTTCAGAATTGTCCATCCATCTCTCCTGTTGTCATTTCTCATCTGTTTGTCTAAGTCATCTTTTCCACATTGTGATCGTTTCCATGTATCTAATCCTGGATGACCCATTCATATTTAAGAGGGAGTAGAGTTGACTGGTAAGCTGCCCTGTAGAGTGCTTGCCTGAGGACCCCTAAATTCCAGAATACAGAAATATTTTTTCTGGAGTCTCTGAATTAAGATTTTCCTCCGTCTGGTGTGGAGTTGGGTGAATATGTGATGGGATGTGGGATGCTGGGACTATCCCCTGCTTTCTCCTTCTGTGTCACTCTCATTTTGCTCTAAGCAAGCATTCCTCTAGCCTGTACACCTTCTCTCCATTTCTTTCCTCCACTCCTCTTTATTCAGCAGTCACTTCTTCATCCACTCAGTCTTCAAACTATTGCTGAAGACTCTGGGCTCCTGTTGCCCACATTCCTGGCTTTATATTAGCAGCAGAGCACCGAGAGGCAAGGTATGGGCTCTTGAGCCCAGTAAGTGGGTTGAAACCTAGTCTGTCATGGACAAGATTTCTGACCTTGGGCAAATAACATACCATCTATGAAAAAAGGAGAGGAGTTGGTGTACATATCTCAAGGGTTACTGGAATGATCCAAATTATATTCGGTAAAGTCTTAGATCAACTATCAGTACAGAACAAAGACCACAAACACAGAGACGCCTCCTATCAGTAGCCATTATTACAACTGTAAGCATGTTTCCTATCATTTCAGTCAGGTCTCAGGAGCAGGAGCTGATAAATGCAGTTTTGTCTTCTTACAATACTGCTGAATGTAATCAACATTTGTTTTCTTCCATCATCTACCAAGACAATTTAATCCCAAACAGAATTAAAAATATGTCTCTCAATAAAGATCTGTTTTGAAGTAGAGACTTCTGAGAATTGGCAAGATTAAAAGAATTGACACCCTCATATATGAATATAACTGTAATAAATTGGTGCAATTTTTTGGCACAACAGAGCGACTCTAGGTATGAAAATATTTAAAATGTTTAGAGCCCTGACCAAATCATTCTACTTCCAGAAACAGCTTAAGGACAGGGTCTCAAGTACAAGCAAAGTTTCATACAAGAAGAGTGTTCTTTACACTATTATTTAGACAAACAATTAGAAACTCCCCAAAGTGCAACAGTCAGGGGAGGACCACAGAGAGGATTGGGCACCATCCAGGTCCTCAGCTGCCCAGGGCAGGGCTGCAGGGAGGGGGCTTGTGGGAGAAAGGCTCCTGCAGAAGGAAGGAGGATGTGGGCTGTGGGAGCTGCAGCACCAGAAACTTTATCAAGGCAGAGATTCAGGCACAGGGAGCAAGACATCATTTTGGAATAAAAAGAGTCATTTACCAATTAACATATATCCCCAGGTAAGTATTTTTGTATATTGTTGAGAGTACAGCATAGTTATCATTAACCTGCTATTTGAATCAGAAAGACTTGGGTTCAAGTCCAGACTCTGGCACCAGCATGAAGTCTTGGGCTGACCCATGTTTAGGTGAGTTTCAGGAGCCTGCACATCATAGACACTGAATCAATAGTAGTTATTACCAATTAGTGACACAGGTGTCCCAACCTCACATAATTCCCAGAGTATTCCTTTCTATGCTCCTTTCTATGTGCTCTTCATCTCTGGTTTTACTGCTCCTATAACTTCACAGATGGCTGTCTCCTGTCTGATTACCTTCTCCCTGTGCCCCAACAGGAGAGCAGGACTCTGACTCAGCTTGGAAGGAGCTGTAGGAGGTGAGTGACTTTTCTTAACTAACAGCCAGCAGAGCCCAGGGGACAGGGAAACGCAGAGGGTTAAGTCCCTGGTGGCACTGGTGGCCATCCCAGGGGAACCCACCAGAGGCCTCCCCCTCGCTGCTCCCTGCAGCCAATGCTCACTCGTGATCTAGCCCACAGTCTGTTTTCTCTTCCCCAAGGGTGAAGCCACACCTCCTTCAGCCTGACTTGGACGAGTGAGCTGAAGGGACATCTCCAAGACCCTGCTGCTGCCATCATGAGCTCGATAGACCTCTTTTACTGCTCAGGTAGTCAGCTGTCTCTTGTCTGGCTGGTTTCCACTTGTGATCCAGAATTGAGGGTGGTGCCTCCAGGCTGAGACAACCCACAAAGGAATCAAAAACCAAGAAGGGGTGGCTAAGCATTCCAGAGTCCTCCAGAGAGGCCAGGGGAGCCCCCTGCATTCAGGGTTCTATCCGTACAGCCTCAATCCCAGCCCTCTCCTCAGGGCACCAGAGCATGCTGTCTACTTCCTCCTCCACGGGACTCAGAAGTGAGACCAAGACAGCCCGCAGTGAGGGGGACAGCTGATGGGGATCCCCAAGGTCAGGCAGGAGAGGGAGGGGAGGTCCCCCAACATCCCTGGAGCTTCTCCTGCCCTCTCCCTTGCTCCAAGCCTCCTTGTGCTCCCAGACCCTGGGGTGTCACCACAGAGGCTGTTTCCTCCAGTTCTCGCCCTGCCACCCCCTCCACCTCAGCCACTCCACAAGGGTTAGGGGACCCTGAATTGAACTCAGGTCAGGACTGTGCCTCCTCAGTCCTCAGGGAGGGGTGGTCAGAGCTTTAACATATGAACTGGGGCAGAGGGGACATATATGTTCCACCCATAATACCAGGGACCTTTGGTCAGGAAGATGGACCTTAAACATTTTCAGTTCAGTTCAGTTCAGGCGCTTAGTCATGTCCAACTCTTTGCAACCCATTGACTGTAGCATGTCAGGCCTCACTGTCCATCACCAACTCACAGAGTTTACTCAAACTCATGTCCATTGAGTTAGTGATGCCATCCAACCATCTCATCCTCTGTTTTCCCCTTCTCTTCCCACCTTCAATCTTTCCCACCATTAAGGTCTTTTCAAATGAATCAGTTCTTTGCATCAGGTAGCCAAAGTATTGGAGTTTCAGCCTCAGCATCAGACCTTCCAGTGAATATTCAGGACTGATTTCCTTTAGGATGGACTGGTTGGATCTCCTTGCTGTCCAAGGGACTCTCAAGAGTCTTCTCCAATACTATAGTTCAAAAGCATCAATTCTTTGGCACTCAGCTTTCTTTATAGTCCAACTCTCACATCCATACATGACTACTGGAAAACCATGGCTTTGACTAGACAGACCTTTGTTGGCAAAATAATATCTCTGCTTTTGAATACGCTGTCTAGGTTGGTCATAACGTTTTCTTCCAAGGAGCAAGCTACTCAATGCCATTTATATTCCACCACACTTTCTTCTAATTTTATTCTTTTCTTTTTCCATCTAGAGAGTGAAACTGTTTTTCAAGTTGTTGTTGAACGTTCCCAGGTCACAGAAAAGAAACTGACGGTCTTACTCCGAAACTGGAAGATGTTTGTGGTTAAGGCCAATATACCCAGGTAACATGCATGGGTTTACCAAGAATGTGACTCAGATCCCTCTGCCCCAGGCTAGGTTCCTCCTGGCAGGGACACCTCCTCCAGGCAGCATCCTGTAGTTGGAGTCAAGGATGTTCCTTCTCAAGATCCCAATAGCAGTGTTTCCTTTATGGCATTTGGTGGCAGTGAATGGCCTTGTGTGGTGAAGAGATGAAACCTGCTACAGGGGCAGGTTATGTGACCTTGGTCATGTGACTGAACTACTCTCTGCCTTAGTTTCTTCATCTGTTCAGTTTTATTGTGCAGACACTGAGATCATGCATGCAAAGTGCTTTGCATGATGGCTGACACAAAGTAGGTGCTCAATTAATACTAACTTTGAAAAAAACTTCTTGGGAAGAGATAGGGGCCAAAGATCTTTTTCCTAGAGAGGAGGACAAAGCAGGGCTCACTTTTGAACAAGTCAGTAAATTCTTCCAACATCCTTTTGTGTTGCTGGGGATTCTGACTAGAGTCCTTTCCTTCCCCATCTTAGGAACTGTACCAACCCTGCAAGATCCAGCTGGTCCATATGGCAGAGAGGCTAGAGAGGAACTGGGTGAGCTGGTGGGGTCCAGGCTCTAGTCCTGCCCAACTCTGGGGCTCTGGGCTTATGTCTTGGAGCCCCAGATCTGTCCTGTGTCCAGTGGGAATAACAATTCAATCTGATAGACTATGGTGATGGCCTCAGAGTGAACTGCAGGTCAGAAGTGGGGAAGCAAATGCAATCATCTCATCCAAGGGCCCAGGAAGGCCTGGACCAGGGTGAGACCCAGGGGTCAGGGTAGAGCAGAGGGTCCAGATTGGAGGATGAGTAGGCAGTGTTGGGCAACAGGACCAGGACTAGAGTGAGGAGAGTGGGCCCCGAGGACACAGAACTGAAGGGGCTGTGACCCTAGCAGAGGTTCCAGGAGTGGGAGGGGGACATTTCTTTCTTCCTGATGGGATCCCCTCATGCTGGGCTAGAGGGCCCTGGGTGATCATGTCCTCCACACCCTGCCTGGGACCTGGGTTCTCTCTCCATCTGGGACCCTCTTCTAGTCTATGTGGAGCAGCCCTGACAGTGGGAAAGCAGTGTGGCTCAGTGAGCCCTCCAGGGTCACAGTGAGTGGCTGCAATTGCGTGTCATTTGAGGGATTCTGAGGAGCCTCATGCATCCCCACTGAGGAGAAACAGTTCCACCACCAGCTGTGCAAATGCCAGTCTCTTCAGGATTAACAATTCAGATGCGTGATTCCTCAAGTCTCTTGAGTCTTGGAGAGGGTCTATAAAGTTGCACATGGCCTTGGGGTGCAGGCACGTTTACCAGCTGACATGTAACATCCGAGAGGCCAAGGATGCTGGGTGATGGGTCAGGAGTCCGTGAGGTGAGCTGGAGAGTCCAAGGGAACCAGGACTCACAGCACATCTCCTGCTTCCCTGTCAGTTGGGAAGTGGATGGACCCAGTGACTATTCAATGGAAAGATCAAGGGCACAAGCCTTGGAAGAGAGCAGATGCCAGGCAAAATTATCTTTAAGGTGCCTTCTACCTCTGACTTTTGGTGGGTTTTTTTTTTTTTTTTTTCAAGAGTTAGCCAACCTGCAAGATCTGAGCACACAGTCCCCAGGACTGTGCTTACATATAACACCAGTAGCACATTTGGAGGTTCCCATAATCACCCTCAGGTTTGAGAATTCCCTAAAAGGATTCTCAGAGCTCACTGAAGATGTTGTCATCCCGGTTATGGTTTATTACAAGAAAGGATGCAGTTTCAGCCACAGGGGAAGTCTGGTGGGTTCCACACACAAAGCTTCCGTGTCCCAGGATGCTTTCCAGCCTTGGATTCAGTGTGTGGCAGGACACACAGGGCTCTGTCTGCCAGGGAATCTCACCCACTAAAAACAAATTATCCTAACTTGTGGTCTCCAGCTCCTCCCGGCGGTCAGACTAATGCCCTGGAGTCCAGCTCCTCCAGAGGTCAGAACTGATACCATGTGACCCAGAGGCCCCTGCCACGAATGTCACCTTTTCTGTTTGTCCAGTGGCCAAAGGCCCGAGGAGATGAGGACACTCCTATCAGCCAGAATATTCTAGGGGCTTAGAGCCCACTTCCCAGGATCAAGGGCTAAGAGCAGATTGGCTCCTCACTGCACACTAAGGTCCATGAGTGAAGGGTTTTCTGCTCCAATAAAACTTTTGTTTCTCAGAATAGTTCCCACCTTCCAGCCTATTTTTTGACAGCCAAACAAATGCTGTCTTAATTATATCCTAATATGACTTTTGCTTATGTTTTCCACCATTGAATAAGTCTATAGAGCATCTACAATACCCAAATATGTGCTTGATGTAAAAAGAAACACTTATAAACACTTAATTAAACAATTTCTGTAATTTATGCAGAATAGATCCTCTCCAGCCTATTTTACAGACAAACAAATTGTCTTAATTCCTTGACCTTCATTATTACAGGGAGGAGGCAAAGGCACTATATGAGTATCTGAACAGGCTGAAAACAAAATTGAGTGCAAAGGACCCAAACACAGTCCAACAAGACCAGCTGGACAGAAAGAGGCTTTTGGAGGAGATTGCTGTGATGAAACAGGACCTGAAGAAAACACAGAAAAGATCCATGCTTTTGCAGACAATGTTGACAAGGTACAAAAGGACTGCATGATTTCCAATGTGGTGGCCCACTCCACTGGTGCTGTGTCTGGCGTCCTCAGCATCGTTGGCCTGGCTCTGGCACCTCTGACAATGGGGGCCACTCTGCCTCTCTTGGCCACTGGGTTAGGGCTGGGCATAGCGGCTGCTGTGACCAATGTGTCCACCAGGATCGTGGAACATGTAAACACGTCATCAGCAGAAACCAAAACCACTCAACTGCTGTCCTGTTACAGGAAGAGATGGAAGGTAATCAGGATTTACTCAATGAAAGGAAAGTTCATATTAATCTTGCAAAGAAATTATTCATCAATTCCCTAAAAATCATTGGGAATATTTCCAATTCATCAAGGTGATCAAAGGCAGCCCTGCCTTAACAGCCCAAGTCAAGTTCTTCATGACCAATGGGAAAACCTTCATTCCATGTCAGCGGTCAGGTGCCGAAAACTTTTGGCGGCGCATGGCTTTTACAATGGCCAAAGGAGCCCGTATCACTGGCATAGTCATGTCAAGTATTGGCCTTGTGATAGATGTGGGCTTCCTGGTCAAAGAGTCAATACATTTACATGATGGAGCAAAGGCAGAGTCAGCTGAAAAGCTGAGGCAGCAGGCCCAGGAGTTGGAAAGCACATTGGAGTTTGTCACTGAGATCCATGAGAATCTGGCAGGAGGGCTCAGTTCCCCAACCCCAGAGTAGTGCAGGGACCTGGGACATTTGCTGGGTGTCTCAGAGGCAGCTTGTTAGAGGATTAAAGGAGGGAGACAGCATTGATGGTCCTGGGTGTTAGGAATTTGGCATTTCTGGAGCTTAGCACAGCAAGGGAGGGATGGATGCAGGTGGCAGATGAGGGCAAAGAAAGAGCCTGGAGCCTGGACTAAGGGAGAAGGGGGGCTAAAGAGTGAGGGGAGGGGAGAAACCACTTATTTTGGACTAAAGAACACTCTGAGGGTAGAATAAAGGCAAAGGCAGGTGGAACTAGCTGTGGAAGGCCAAGAATACAAAAGGGTTGAAAATGAGAGAAAGTCAGAGTAAGGAGTGTTGGGATCCAGGAGAAGTAGCCAGGGCTCCTCTATCACCCTCCTCATGGTGTGATGTCCCAGCGAGAAGAGTCTCCCCTGGTGGTGTTCTCTAGCCCTATGTCTCCAGCATCAACTCACCTTCGATTCCAGCAGGTTTTTATTAATTAGGCAGGGACTTCTTTTGTTTGTTTTTTTTATCGAAGTGCAGTTGACTTACAGTATTGTGTGGGTTTCTGGTGTACAGCCAAATGTATTGATTATACATGCGGTTTTGTGTGCTATACAGTAAATCCTTATTGTTCATCTATTTTATGTAGGGTGATGTGCATCTGTTAATCACACATTCCTATTTACCCTTCCTCCCCTTTCCTATTTTGTTTTCTTTGTCAAAAGTTTGTTTCTGTTTGTTTTCTTTTTTAGATTCCACACATAATTGAGATCACAGTATGTTTCTGTTTTCAATCCAAACAGCTGAAAACAACAAATAAGTTCATTTGTGCTACTTTTTAAATTATGCTGACTCATACACTAACTCTATATTTAGTTTTTTAAGGAAACTCCATGCTTTTCCATGGGCTTCCCAGGTGACTCAGTGGTAAAGAATCCTTCTGCCAATACAAGAGATGTGTGTTTGATTCCTGGGTTGGGAAGATCCCTGGAGAAGGAAATGGCAATCCACTCAAATATTTTTGCCTGGAAATAGTCCATGGAGAAAGGAGTCTGGCAGGCTACAGTCCATAAGGTCAAGAAGAGCCTGACACAACTGACGACTAACATTGGATCTCCTCACCTTGTGTTCTCTACACTTTATTTCAATAAATAGCACTGATTCACTGAGGCTTCCTTGTGTTGACTGATGGGCTCACCTGGGTCCAGATGCCTGAGCTCCTTCCCTGTGAGCCTGTCTCCCAGGGTCTCAGGGAGCACGTCCTCCATGGCTCCTCCTGCCTGCACGCTGGGCTCCCAGCCAGTCATTTCCCTCAGACCCTGGAGCCCCAGGCCCAATGGGACGCCCGGGGGGAGCCCGTGTCATCTGACTTGGGCTGAGCACGGGATGCTCCTCCTCCAGCCCCGGGGACCAGGATGGACACGGGCACCTGAGGGTGACTGACAGCAGAGGGCTTGTGTGCAGGTGTGAGGGGGCATCAGCCATAAACAGAGGGCCAGGGAGAGACAGCACATGCCTCTCCCAGGCTGCCTTCACATTTCACCAGGACTCCTGCAGGAGCTTCCAGAACCATGTTCTTGTGTTTACCTTGGGGCAGTGCCCCGCCTCACCTGTCTATTCCCCACGCGGGGCTAGAATGACTCTTAAGAATATTATCTTAGCCCTACCTGCTTCACCTCCTCCACGGCTGCCCATGACTCTGAGCACAGATGCTCAAAGCCTCCCTGCAGCCCAGCCTGATGTAGCCTGTTGTCCCCCAAGGGCAGAGATGGTCACCAGGCTCACTCCATCACCAGGGGCAGGACTGAGGGCTGTGGAAAGTGGGCAGGAAGGAAGGGAAAGTCCATCCAAGGCCATGTTCTGATCTGGTCACCCATCTGGGATTGCACCTGCCTGGACCTTCTGAGGAGCCTTCATGGGATGCCTCATGCTCCTCATCTCCAGGGAGGAAAGGGGAGCATCTGGGTGTTGCTCTTATCCCCATGGGCCTGCTCCACGGGGCACTGACTCTCTGTGTTTCCATGTGTGGAGCATGTGAGCACCTAACTGGCTCCCAAACCTGGAGCCCAGGGCAGGAAGCCAGAGACCTGGAACCTGGAAATGATTCCAGGATGTCTCCTAAGTCCCTCCCCACGTGCTGCAGAGCCTTCTCCACACTTTTGTCCAAACCTCCCTCGGAAGACTTTCCTCAGTGCCTCTGACTCCCTCTCAGCCCATGTTTTTCTGAGGCTTCAGTCGGCCCTTCCATTCCTTCCTGAAGATGTCAGCAGTCATGGCCAGCATCTGTCTGATCCCCAAATCATGAGTTTCATTCCTTCTTTAATTCTTTGTAAGTTCCTGGGGAATTCAAATCCTGCACAGACTTCTCTTGGGCAGGGTTCCAGGCACTGGATACAGAACCATTCAGTGTCCATCCCCGTCCCCTGAACCCTTAGAGCTGGACCCCATTCAGCTCAATGTGCAGATGATGCAATTCCACAGTGACCCCTGTGTCAGGTGAGATCCCTGTGGTTCTGAATACAGAAACTGAGTTTGGCTAAGTGAGCACAGAAGAGCGTGCACTGGAGGGATGCAGGCCAGGTCAGAGAATGGAAAGAAGCCCCCAAACCTGCACAGTTCAGGAAGGACAGAAAGTAGGGCAGGTCCCCCTGCAGGAGCTCACAGTCTGTCCCCAGAGGCCCCTTCCAGCAGGGAGCTTAGGTCCAAGGCCCTGGAATCTCAGTGTCAGGTTCCCAGGAGACAGAGGAGCTTGGGTCTGAGGACTATATTCTTGGACCAATAGGTCAGGCTGAAGGATGAGGAAGATGAATGGTTAACAGGGACCTGAACCCTGGGGGGACAGGCTCAGGAAGAGAGACTCCAGATTGAGTGCTTCCTGGATGCACACGTGCCCTCTTCTCAGACCAATGGAAATGACTCTCCTCACCCTGTTCTGGGTCCAACATCCACACACAACAGTAAGTGCACCGGCCACTTCCCCAGCTGGAGACAAACACGAATCACCTCTCCCCTGCTGCGTGTTGCAGGGATGTCAGGGGTGAAGGGCCCCAGCGCGATGCCAGTGCTTCTCCTGCTCTGTGGGCTCCTTTCCCAGTACTCTGCATGTATGTTATACATGTGCAGCAACAGGGAGGTGCAGTAACCCCAGGACCTCAGGAGCACTGCTCCCCTGAAACCAATCTTCACTGGGATCCCACTTCCTGTTCCTCTTTCCTACGGGGAAATTCACCCCTGTGTAGCCTCGTCTGGGCCATCGCTGTGTCAGCACTGTCACCTAGGTCCTTATCAAGACCTCACTGACTCTCTGAGAGCACGTGCTTGTCGCCCCAACAGAGAACAGGAGGAAGCTGGGCCCAGGGTCCAGGAGTGTGGCCACAGCCCCCACCTGGAAGGGCCATCCTGGGTGGGGCCTCCGGGAGCTGGAGCCTCTTCCCTGGATCCATGTTGAGCTGATTGGTCAGGAGGATGCAGGGTGTCCTGTTTCAGGAGGAAGTGAAGCAAGCATGTGGTGTTTCTGTAACACAGCTCATCCTGGTCCCAGGGTGTTGGACCCACCTCCTTGGAGCCCAGACCACGGGGCTGTCTGTCGCCACTTGCTGTGCATCCCAATGTGGGGAGAGATGGGCACAGGTCTGTCCCACCACCCAGGACCTGAGTCCCTTCTGGCAGGGCCTGTTTTGGAGGCTTCTAGCTCCTCGCTTGGCCCTGAGTTTGCTGGTTTTAAGCTGCTGCTCCTAGTTCTCACAAATGCCTTGAATTTCACAGAGCTGCCTTCATACCAAGTGGCACACAGCCTCCAGCTGCCTTGTTCCCGGGGCTTAGACCTAAGAGAACAGGGGTGTCTTGAGTCTGCAGAGGTCCATACTTAGAATCCACGGGTTTTCTCAGGAAGTTGTGCTGCTGACACAGAATATCTAACAACTGGTTACACTCAGATGCCTGTGGAGCTGGTCTGGACCCAGCCTCTGCGACAAGGACAATTGGTGAGGAGCACCTTGTACTGTCCCAGTGAGGCTCTCAAGCCACCTGTGGTGTTGCCCGTCACCCTGCACATGGCCCCACACTGCTCAGCCACCCCTGCTTAGCCCCTGTGCTTCTGAAGGATGTTGAAGCCAGTCTTGACTTTAAAGTACCTTTTTCAAAAGAAACCTTTTGGGACTTCCCTGGTGGTCCAGTGGTAAAGAAGCTGCCTGCCAATGCAGGGGACATGGGTTTGATCCCTGGTCCGGGAAGATCCAACATGCTGGGAGCAACTAAGCCCGTGCACCGCAACCACTGAGCCCGCTCCCTAGAGCCCGTGCTCTGCAAAAAGAGAAGCCACTGCAATGAGAAGCCCATGTACTCAACCAAGAGTAGTGCACTCGCTGCAACTAGAGAAAGCAGCCCCTGCCCCCACAGCAGTGAAGACCCAGGGCAGTCAAATAAACAAACAAGGACACTGTTTCCCTAGTTACCTAAGGTAAAGCCTCCTGAGCCCCACTATCTACTGCCACCTTTGTTAGAAATGCACGTGGGCACAGACTCCAGCAGGTAAGGTCCCTACAGGGCCGAGGTTCTGTCCTGTCCCGTGCTAACCCCCACCTGCCCCCTCCTGCATCCCCCTCAGCCCCACTCTCCCTGCACCAGGAGGAGGCTGCCCACAGAGCAGCAGGGCCAACCCAGGCTCCAGGCCCCTTCCCTGGCCTTGGCCTTGCTCCAGGGCTCTGTGGTGGATGGGGTGCCCCATGGTCAGCAGCAGGCTCTCCTCCTCTGGATCGAAGCCCTGGAGCTCTAGAGCAACCTGTACCAATGGGCCAGAGCAAGGTCTTCTTCCAGGCTGGTGTGCTGGCCCACCTGGAGGAGGAGTGGGACCTGAAGATCACGGACGTCATCATCGGCTTCCAGGCCTGCTGCTGGGGCTACCTGGCCAGGAGGTGAGTCCCGGGACACCTACCTCACCCAGCCTGATCCT